>NC_079503.1:73983980-74700591 GCF_030052815.1 Hevea brasiliensis | reverse complement strand
TTTAATTTCCTGCATTTAAACTTCCTGCCATCAACCTCTGGTTCCTGGATCTAAGTTGATTTTAATTTCCTGCAATTTAAATTTCCTGTTATCAACCTCTAGTTCCTTGATCTAAGTTGATTTTAATTTCCTGCAATTTAAATTTCCTGTTATCAACCTCTGGTTCCTTGATCTAAGTTGATTTTAATTTCCAGCAATTTAAATTTCCTGTTATCAACCTCTGGTTCCTTGATCTAAGTTGATTTTAATTTCCAGCAATTTAAATTTCCTGTTATCAACCTCTGGTTCCTTGATCTAAGTTGATTTTAATTTCCTATTATCAACCTCTGGTTCCTTGATCTAAGTTGATTTTAATTTCCAGCAATTTACATTTCCTGCTATCAACCCCTGGTTCTTTGATCCAAGTTGATTTTAGTTCAACTTCTGTTGCTAATTTTTAGGTCACCAACTTAAGTGTGCTTTAGCTCTCTAACTTCGAACACCTAATCGTCCAAAATATGAGTCTAAATCTTTACATAATTCCTATACGGGAAATTTTCCCTTTAATAGAAATTATGTAAAGAGGGGCAGCTGTCGACACCATATTTTGGTCGATCCCCAAAATCAATAAAACTTCGAAACCGATCCCCAGTACTAAGACTCCCTGTGACAGCTAATCACATTTCCGATCCCTCTTTGATAGACAATCACATTTCCGATCTCTCCTCACAAAGAATTGAATCAATGCTAAGTCCTCACATCAGTCAAAGCCTTACCAGTCTATTAAATCGCTCACCGATCTCTCAAACCCATTGTCGAATCTCCAGACCAGACAAGTATATTCCTGATCTCTGTTGACAAACGAAATGAACTGACGCTAGATCTTTTCTTACCAGTTTTATTGCCGATCTCCCTTTCAAAAGTTTAAGAGCTAAGGTTTTGGTCCGGTTTAATGAGGATTCCGATCTTAAGTGTTCAAGTCAAATTTCCAATTTTAATCAAGTCCCGTTCAGCATTTCTTCCCTACCGATCTCATGCTCAATGTGTTTTCCGATCTCTCACACTTGGGTTAATAATCATTTTCAGTTATTTCAACATACTCAGACAATCAAGTGTTTAATAATTTAGAAATTTTCCGATCATAACCATTCATCGAACAAAAAAGGGCATTCCACTTCATTTCATTTCAAAAATTTGTACAAGTTATTCAGCTGGAGGATCACCCCCAGCCTGATCTACATTTGGTCCGTCTTCTCGCTCACCCTCAGTCTCCTCCTCACTATCCTCACCCTCACCTCCGGGAGCCAGGTCGGCCATCCAAGAGAAGTCCTCCTCTGGGTAACGCTTCTGGAGTTCGGTCAAGAGATCCTTGTTTGCATTCACATAGGCACCGGCTATTCCTGTCACCATCTCTTAATCTTTTGCCTTAAGCTCCTCAGCAAGGTGAGCGACCTGAGCAGCTTCGTTGGTCCGGAGCGCCTGGACTTCTCTAAGAGCATGATCCCTTTCAGCCAGAACATGAGTGCATTCGGCGGCTTATCCTCATAGTACTTCATACGCCCCTCAATTTGAGATATGTAATCCTGAGCGGATGAGAGTTGGGATCGGAGGGATGCCACTTCTTGACTCTTCTTCTCGACCTCCTTACCCAGGCGGTGAGCCTTTTCTCGGACTACGTGCTGGTTCACCAGGCACTCTACATTCAAACTCATGGATCGGGTCAGGATGTCGTCAAGATTGTCCGGAGACAGTCTGTCCCGATCCTCCCGAAGGCAGATAGAAGACCCCAAGACTTTGGCAAAATCAGGGTTCTCCCGAACAGTCCGGTTGTTCTCCAGGGAAGCGATCAGCACTTGAGTGCCACGAGAAGGGGGCCTCGCAGAAGATCTAGAAGGACCCCTTTCTGTGCTTAGAGCAACTGGAGGAGGTGGAGGCGGCTCTTCTCGTCGAGGAAGAGATCGGACAGCTTCTGCGATCGGCGGTCCCGAAGGTCGAGGCTGGTCTCCTTGTATCTCCCCAGGTTCATGGCCGGGTGTTTGAAGTAGTGCCGAACGCTTCATCTCCTTTACTTTCCGGGAAATCTCTCTTTCTTTCTTCCGCTTCCTGGAACCTTCACCACCCGCCATACCTGCACAAAGAAGAGGTCAGTGAGATCGCTAAGGTCCTGAGATCTGAGATGTGGAAAATACCAATGCCGAGGTCAGAGAGCGGAAGTTCGCGATCTTGGCCGGTGATCAGCTGTATGGTCCAATGGTGCAGCTCGGCAGTCACCGCCTCTAAACAGGAGAACTTCTGAGTGGCCGCCTGATTCTTCAGTTCCATCACTATTAGGCTTTCCTCCTTGTTCAGGGTAATACGCTTCGGAATCAAGGGCCCCTGGTGCCACTAGCTACGGGGGAAGTCCTCAAAGCAGGTCGGATTTTTGCTCCCCAGGGTGAAGAAGCGGTTCTTCCAATTCTTAAGGGAGGAGGGCAGATCGGTAAAGAGCCCACAATGAGGCTTCGCCTGGAAAAACCAGTGCTCATCGTCCTTTCGGCGAGTTAGCCTGCGATTCGCGAACACCTTAGCCGTAGGACTGATTCCCTTAGCTCGGCACAGGCCTCGGAAGGCTACTAAGATCCGCCACGAGTTAGGGTGAACTTGAGCAATGCACACTCAGTGATATTTTAGGACCTCCTTGAAGAAGTCGTCCAGAGGGAACCGAAAACCGGCCTTTAACTGTTCCTCGTATACCATAACCATGTCATTCTCTTCAAAGAAGTGATCGGCTCGATGATCGCCGTGACACCGGATAAGTTCGTACGAATCAGGACGAATATTGTACTCCTAGCTGAACGATTGCAGATCGGATTCTTGCAAGATCGATGGCAGCTCGTCCATAGGAAGATTCTCCCTCCCTGAAGAAGGTGCATGCCTTGATGGTGCGATCCGCCCCCGAGCTGGAACGGAGACCCTAGGAGGTTTTGGTCGTGCGCTTGGCCCGACCACCTCTTCTTCATCAGACGACCACGAGAACTGAATGGAAGGAGGGCTCGTCGCTCTCTGACCTTCGGCGCCGCTCATTTTCAAAGGAAATAAAGAATTTAAACTAAAAAGAAGATCAAAGCCATTACCGGAGTCTGATCGGCGTCGGAAGAACTTGAGAAAATGAGAGAACTTTGAAGTTGTGAGCAAGAGATTGAAAATGACATACAGGAGCAAATGGCTAACCCTCCACCCCTATTTATGCTCGTTCGAGCATTTAATGCTCACGAGGTTCCAGGAAGCACATCGGTTAGCGGGACTCGCCAGCTGTTCTGACACGTCTCACGCATATTCCCGAGATCCCATAAAGAGATCGATTAATTATAGAGCGGCAGATCCAGGTGTTTCGAATTACGGATCAGATAAGTGTCATTCAGGTAAAGAATCAGATCGGATAATCATATTAGAGCTCGAAAAATAATTAATAAGATAATAATTGACAAAATAAAATCTTTATTTCCAAAAGATCGGATTACATCATTTGGGTGATCTCAAGAGATCGGAATACATTTCCAAAAGATCGGATTACATAATTTGGGCGATCTAAAGATCGGAATACATTAGAGATCTGATTACATCAAAAGGCCGATCTCTAAAAGATCAGCGGAACATCCTATCTAAAGAGGCCTGTGTCAATAGTCAACATTGTGACTGATCAAAAGGGTGTCGCCGACCGGAGCTTAACCCGTTGTCGGAACACCTAATGTGGAGAAGAGCCGCTGTCGGAACACCCAATGTGGTGAGAAGCCGAATAAACTCGGAAGAGCAACCGCCAAGGGTCGGCGGAACATTAGCAATTTGATCGGCCAAAATCGGTTCGCCGATTATGCCGGTGGAACGATTCGGGATCGACACGACCGAGATCCGCGATCCAGATCGGTTAATTGGTCCAGTTCTCTCACCATCATCAGACAAGGTTATGCGATCACCAGGATCGTAAATTTTCAGTCGAGGAACAAAGAAGTCTATCGAAAAGGGATCAAAAGCCACAATCATGACCGGAACGACCGTCGGAGCAGCTAGAACTGCAAGTAAGAAGGAAGAGAGGAAAATCGGATGAAGGAAAGTCTCTTTCGTCAGGGGTATATATAGGGGAAAACGGGCATTTATTGCTAAGCAGAAAACGAAGCGGACGCTTCGGGAATCGAGAGGAATTAATGCTTTGACCGGACCAGGGCTGATTAAGGGATCGGAATAATAGAGATCGGAAGATGGGAGATCAGCATGAGAGATCGGAATAGGAGCGTGTCAAGAAGATCGAAAAGGGGGAGGGATCGGAAGGCAAAAAGAATAAGACAAATCCCAAATAACCGTCTTCAGAATCAGAGCCGAGGTAGTTAAAACGTGACAGACGAGATCTCCACCGCACACCTAAGAATCGCCCGCAATGCTGACAGGTGCCAGGGTATGTCATGACAGTCCTGTACATCCCAATCTCCACCGTTGATCTCACTTGTAAGGACGAACCCGGAACCCTTGGATCAAGAGAGAAGACGACAAGACCAGCGTCTTTCGCTCTTAGCCCTCAGATCGCTCCGGACAAGAGGATTTGAGACCGTCAGATTGAAAGAAGAAAAGGACGAATATTCTGAAGAATAATCTCAGCCGTTCATTTTGGTTCTCTTTAATTCTCAAGCATCCGATCATGTCCTTCAAAATCCAGACCCTCCATCTCCCTCAAAATAAATCCTGACCCTTCATGGGGAGCACCCGATTCCTATAAATACCGCACGAAACTGCTCAAGGGACGAAAAAATATATAGACAAGAGGCAGTAACTATAGTGGAATAACTCTGAAACTTATTTCATTTTGTTACTCTGCTATTTTTTTTTGGAGTTTTCGTAGAAAAAACTTTTGAAACTAGTTTTCTGAAGTGTTTTCTTGCAAAGGATTCTTGAATCTGAAATTTTTCATTTTGATTCGTTCATTATCCTGTGGCACTCTCACTTTCTGTCTTTGTTATCCTCTATTTCCATTCATATTGTCTAAGCTCAACTCCACTCAAGCTTGGTTATTTTGACCTGTTTACATTTTAACAAAGAACACTTCATTTCGAGGAACCATAGTCCTCATTTGCCAACTGCAATCTTGCTACTTTTTGCGATTCTGTAGTTAGTTCAATAGACTCGACTCCCTACAGGTCAGTGTTAATATCGTCATTTTATTAAGTCTAGTTCTCGTTTCACGTATTTCCTTTGTTCTTTTTCTTATGCCTATTGTTTTCTTTAAGTTCATGTCACGCTAAAAAAAAAATACAAAGAAAAGATATGCTCTAGTATACCCCCGTGCTGGCTAACCCACACTTTTGTTAATTTTTATTATTTCTGAACGCAAGTCATCTAGCCCCGAGTTACGTAGAAGTAGCTAGACAAAATGTAGGTAACTGTGTTTAAAGTGTCTCTTTGAAAAAAAAGAGGGTCTAAATAACACGTCAGGGAAATAGCAAAATTGAATCACTAGGCTGACATGGGAGGCGATCCAGCATAATGCCATAAGGCGGAATAAAAAATCAAAACTTAGATAAGTAAAAGGGTACATATAGGATACTGGTAAAGTGATCTTAGGGGAGGTCAGCAAAATTCAGTCCGGCTTCCCTTATTTAGTCACAAAATACCAATTAGTTAAAAGAAGCCTTATCCCCAGTACCTTTGAACGCCATAATCCTTAACTTTAGGTCCTTATGACATGTAGCTGAAATTAAAATTCGGGAGATCGGAAAGATCCCATCTAGGCTCCTGTTAATTTAAAAGAGATTGGAGGAGAGTTCTTATCCGATTCTCAACTTAAAATTCCAATAGATATTTAAAAGAGATCGGAGGAGAGTTCTTATCCGATTCTCAGCTCAAAATTTTAATAAATACTTAAAAGTGATCGGAAGAAGGTTCTTATCTGTTTCTCGATCTAAAATTTCCATAAACATTTAAAAGGAGGTCGGAGGAGAGTTCTTATCCGATCCTTGAGCTAAAATTTTAATAAATACTTAAAAGAGATCGGAGGAGAGTTCTTATCCGATTCTCAATCCTAAATTTTAAATACTTCAAAAGAGACCGGAGGAGGATTCTTATCCGATCTCCCCTCAGAATTTAAGAGAGATCGGAGGAGAGTTCTTATCCGATTCTCACACCTAATTTTAACCTATACGCAAAACAATCCCAAAACCAAAAATGATATGCGACGTCAATTCACTAAGGTTGTCTCATTTACTTATGTATCTGGGTAATCCGAATTTAGTGAAAAATTAAAATTTCCTTTTGACAAACGGATTAACATGTCCATTCAAGCCCTCCTAACTAATGCAAAGTTAAATCTACTTACCCTTATTAGGGGACGAGGTGGGGTGCCTAACACCTTCCCCACCCGTTTACGGATCCCGAACCTAGAATCTCTGTCTTGAAGTGGTTTCATTTCAATCTATTTTCACAAATGGTTTTCTTTAGTTTCCCTCAAAACTAAGGTGGCGACTCCTCACTCTTTCCCACTTCGGTGAGGGTTCGTTCAGGCGACCGCAAAACTCCTTACGACACTTCTCAAGCAAAGTTATGTTAGTAAGGGAGTTCTTCTTCCTCCAAGCCTTGTAGGCCTTATGGTCATTCACATATTGTTCTGTAGTGCCTTAGGAGGTACTCGCATGAACACATTAAGAGCCTCTAAAGCTTCTTGCTGCTTTAAAACATATGATATTTTCACACTCCATATTTCATAGTTATCGCCAATGAGCTTCTTACTCATATTCAACCTGGCAATAATGTTTTTCACAATAGAAGTCATACTGATATAAAAATTTCAAATTTAAACTAACATGAGACGATTATACTAGCACTTATTCTGCATTAGACTTAGAATCGAAAGGTTATTAGATTCCCAATCATCATATAAAAATCTAATGTCAAATAAATTTAACATAACTAATTATGCCAGGAATAACAATATTAAATTACTAACATTCAAGATTTAAGCAATAATATATATAATTAAAGTAAAAACACATACATATATATATATATATATATATATATATATATATATATATCAAGCTGAAGGTCAATTACATAAAATAACATATTGATGAAAATATAGTTAATTAACAATAATTTAATGAATATAAGGCACAAAAATAATAGTTATATCTCTAAATAGCCTAGAAATAGGTATATCTAATAAGATCCATATACAACTCTCTTTTTAGCTTATAGTTCACTTGACGCAGCATAGGTTTCTTTAAGCTTTGACTCTATTTATTCTACATAGATAGCCCAATAGAATAACACAATGTCACCTTAGTTATTCAACTAGTACTCATTGACAAAATCATTAGCCAATTGCCTATGAAATGTAGAAATATTATTATCCAACTTATGCCACAACATATCAAGTATACCATTTTGGTTAGGTGTAGGTAATGCTGACCTAAGAGCTTGATATCTCCCTATTTCATTTAGTGGATCCCTTCGTAGATAATGTCTTAGATCATCCCATTTACTATAATTATATGTCTCATTAGGTACTCTAGATCATATCCCTTAATACTTGGGTTAATAGGCAGATTAATTAAGTTATTAATCATTATTCTTACTCTATTTCACTGATGAATAGTGAAAATTGTTATGGGCATCCTCATTATATGCGTTATAATTTTCTATAACACTTATAGAAAAATCAAATTCACATTAAATATTTACTTAAATAAAATAAATAATCTAAAATAAATATTTAAGAGAGAAAAATATTTATTTGCATAAAATAAATAATTTCAAGCAATTATAATGACCTAAAATTAAAACAAAATAATAATGAAATTTTTTGAACAATTTTTATAATTTTTGTATAAATAAATATTTTTTTATGAATTGTTCAAATAATTTTCATAAAATAAAAATTGCCCAAAAAAATTTATTTTAAGTCATAAATATTTTTCAAATGATTTTTAAATATTTGAGGTATTTTTTCAGCAAAAAAAAATCCACTTCGAAAGCCCCATTTTAGAGTTTG
Source organism: Hevea brasiliensis (assembly GCF_030052815.1). Taxonomy (NCBI): domain Eukaryota; kingdom Viridiplantae; phylum Streptophyta; class Magnoliopsida; order Malpighiales; family Euphorbiaceae; genus Hevea; species Hevea brasiliensis. The sequence continues at coordinate 74,692,598 of NC_079503.1, read as the reverse complement.
GAAAAATCTGTCAAGGAGAGTCAAAACGAAGCATCATTTTGGATTGAAATAGCATATCATTTACTTGAAATGACATGCCACTTGGCCATGGATATACTTAGGCTTGTGTTGTGTATTGGGCTAAGGCCCAACTGCACGTGCTAGCCCCATTGTGCATCACTCAGGTGTTTAGCTCCTGACACTACTTCAACATGCCTAGCACTGCTTCAATATGCCAAAGTTGGCATTTGTGGCCAATGCACGACTTCCTCGCAGCAGTTGCTCCAGAAAACGGTCCCACAAGGGGTTTCTAGCTATATTCTTTCACTTCATGAGATTATTTTACAATTTCAAAAAGCCTAGGACTAGGTTTGGCACACACTTACACATGGTTAGACTGGGCATGTCAAAAATAGGTCTTCTTCAACCTTTGGTTTGGGTTTTCTAATGAAAAAAAATCCTAATCTTGGGTGGCTATATCTTATACATTTCTCAACGAAAATCAACATATAATTTACCTTTGGAAAGATCTATATATCTACTCCTAATGGTACTAACTTTATGCATTGATACAAAATATAAAAGAGATATAAATGCCCAAAGTAGTAAAGGTAACCATGTTTACAAAAACTAGAAATTGCACAAAAAATTTTCCAAAATCAGAAAAAAAAAACTCCATTTTTAACATTGTAAATAGGCACTAGGAAACCAATGTAAAGGCTCTTATAACAATTAAGAAAATGCATGGTTTCTAATTTTTTTTAATTTTATATATATATATATATATATATATATATATATATATATATATGCCAATTTTAAATATATTGCCTTTGGTCGCCCTCCCATTCTTCTTTAAATAGATATTGAATCTATAATAATAATAATAATAATAATAATAATAATAATAATAATAATAATAATAATAATAATAATAATAAAAAGAATGATAATAAAATTATGAATTTAGATAATATCATGCTAAAAAATATTTTAGAAGTGCACATAATAATAATAATAATAATAATAATAATAATAATAATAATAATAATAATAATAATAATAATAATAATAATAAGTGTGAATATCTATTTAGAATACTCTAAAAATAAAAATAAATAAAAAATAAAGATAGAAAAAAAAAGGGGACAATGGAAAATGACGAGGAAATAAAATAAAACTAAAATAATACATACTTTAAAATATGTGTGTACTTTTTTGTTCCCACCTTTGATTTTGGCATAGATAAAGAATCAAATTGCTTATCGATTAAAATGTTTTTTTTGTCTCTCTTTATCTTATGCTAAGAATTGGTAAGAATTTGGTTAGGTTATTTTATGCTGCAAATCATTTTTTTATCTTAGGGATTTAATATGTTTCTGCTCATGCCTTAGCAAGAATGACTTTGTTACATGTTAGTCCCATATTTTGGGAGGAGCCTTCGAGCTTCTTATGTCATATTTTGTATTATGATGTATTTGTAATATATTTTTTCAATTAATATTTTGAGTTATTAGTTGAGTATATATAAGTGCGTTTTGTTGATTTGAATGTAATATGAACCTTATTTTTAAGTTTTTGATGATTATTAAATTATATGATTTTTAAAAAAAAATAATGAATGTTCATTATAGTTAAAAAAATACAATTTATAATTTTTTAATTAATTATAATAATTACATAATAATTCAAATTTTGGCCCCTGCAATACTTAATCCTGCATTCTCCTCTAACCACGTTCATGCATTTCACTTTAGGATTCATATTTGCTTCACTTAGTCTACTATATAATCACATAATTAATGTGAACTACATAGATTAATCATTATCTAGGTATATACTTTGAATTGTAGAAATTTAATGTATTCCAAAACATGTTGAGAGTTTGCCAAAAGATTAAAAATAAAGCAAAGACACACTTGAACTTTTGCCTTGTTTGGTTACTATATTCTTTTCCAAAAAAACCAAGTTTTTTGTGTAACAATCCCCAATCCAGAAGCATAACAGCTGAACCGAGAGCGTTACCTGTAATTTCCACAACCTGTAATAGGATCTATATCTCAATTTATATCAAATTATTGTATACTCATCACATAAACATTGTTCCAAAAGTGATTCAAATAAAATACAAACTATACATAACATTTTAACCACTTAGATACAACTTTACATCAGTAATTACTTATAAAACTTATACAAAAAAAAAAAAAAATCATTTACAAGTGAAGAAACCAACCCTAATTTGACTCTTGACAAAATACTACTCTTTTGATGAAAACTTTAATGATCTACTCTTTGTGAACCCTCGACTTTAGTACTTGCATGAGGTAAAAACTCATCGTGCTAAGCAAATAGCTTAGTGGTGCAAGTCTAGCTTAAGACGGCTAATTAATAGTCATCTGTAACTATTCATACTATAGGCATTTAACAATTAATTAAAATGATTTCAAGCAAGTAACAGTTTATAACAACTTTGCAAAAATGTGATAAGCAATTCATTGTAACTATTTAACTGATATCAGCTGGTTTTACTCATGAAATAAGCAAATAAAAATAAGTTATTCATTAACTAAAGTAAGATCCAAATTTACAAACAAATGAACAACTTATTTGGTATAAATATTGCTCATTCTATTGTTTCCATTTAAAAGCCCAATTTCTTCCTAGTATAACTTTCCTTATACTGGATACTGGGATTTTAATGTGACACCTTCTTTCAGATATCGTCTTACATTTCCTCTTTACTATTGCAACATCTTCTTTCAGATGTTGTCTTACATGTCCTTTTCGCTACTGTAACACCTTCTCTCAGGTGTAATCTTACGTGCCCTTTTTGAAATCAGTACATATATTGTGATGCCATCTTTCAGATGCTGTCTTTAAATCATCAAAGATATAAATTAAATCCATTTTGCAGATTTGCTAACTTACTTCCCTATTTGGCATGCCAAACTATCCGGTTTCAACTTTTAAGTTAGTTGAAAATTTGGGCCTTAATAATCTTATAACATGGTCTTAGACAATTCAACCATTCTTACATCCATAAAAGATTGTCATTCATCATTTTAACATCATTGGTCATCATTACATAATTGTTTGCATATTCAAAATAAGGACATAACCATGTAACATGTCATTTCTTTTAAGCAAAGTAGTGACTCTCATAACATCAATTCTTATTATCACATAATCATTTGCATATTCCCAACAAGAACATAATTATATAACTTATCATTCCATTTAGCAAAGTAGTAGCATCTTATTCCATAGCATTTAGATTCAATCACATCACTCTCCTATAAGGCATATTTCCCAACTCATTTTGTAATCACAATTAAACCTAGAGAAAGACATTTTCAAGATCAATTTCTTTCATGAAACATGTCAATTTATGTCTTAACTTTCATTAGGAATCAATTTGATCAGCATTTAAACATGTAGAAATTCATTTATAACTCTTTATTCACAAAGTGTTCAAAGGTGAGTTATCATTTCAGGAGGGACACCTATTTGGTGCCATGTTTTCTATCAATTCTTTAGGCACACAAAAGATAGAATTTGCTACTATGGTCCTCATACAATTTGTAGCCTAGTGTCTTACCTTTCATTTAAATCAAGAATCACCCCATTTAAATCAAGAATCACCCCATTTCAAGGTCTAGATCTCAAGTTATGCTCATTTTTCTACACACTGTCCAATTTCTACCTGACCAAGTCTGGCTACAATCAGAATTCATGATTCCTGTTCATAGGCCAATTTAACCATTTTAAAGACAAATTCCATCAAAGTAGTCCTCATAAGAAATGTTCTTACATATTTTAAGCTTCCAATAGTTCAAGAATCACCTAATTTGGAGGCCTATATCATGAGTTATAGCTAAATTACCAACTACTGTTCACGGATATAGTGTCCTAAGAAATCTAGGTTTCCGAATTTTCAACTCAGAATTACACTCAACATTCAAGCACTCTACACCCAGAATTTGTGCAGGGTCTCTAAAGCAAAATTTTAGGCTTATGTATTAAGTTTCCAAATCATCTTGTAGCACCTCAATTAGAGATGTACAGAGGAAGATATTCCCTATTTACTACATGGAGGTCACAGGGATGAATTGCTGAATTCCAGGAAATTTCAGATTTACAATACCATTTTACACTAAAATTTCAACCACTTTACTCTAAGAATTGGGCCCGAGTCAAAACATAAAAACTATATATCTATGTTTTCAAAAAAGTTTAGTACAAATTACATCTCAATTGGAGCTCTATAACTCAACTTATAGCCAAATTAGTGCAGACTGCTCACTAGATTCACTAATCCTGGCAGTCACCATACTATGATACATAAAGTATCAATTTTGTTAACAAGCTTAGACAAGCACTTACCTCAACTTAGTTCTAGCAATTTATTCCCAATTGCAACCACTTTTCATCAAAAATCCCCAAGCTACTTCAGTGTTTAGCCTTGGTTATCTAGCCTAACAATTCTGCACTCTTGAATCAGCTCATAATTTATTAATTTCTTCCTCCTCTTTCACTTTGATTTCATGTGTTGATCATCAATTCCTTCAATTCTATCACAAAACATCATCTTAGATTGTTGAATTAGAGTTTGTATTTGAGTTTGGAGGAAAAGAGAGAGAGGTTCGGCTGGCTGAAGATGAAGGAAGAAGATAACTTTTTTTGTCATTTTATATGCCTTAGATGTTTATCCTTTATTAACATGTGTTGATTTGCCATTGGTCCTTTTTAATTAGTGATTAATTAACTTAATTAATCACACTTAATGATCTTAATTAAACTCAATTAGATGCTAAATTAAAAAATTTTAATTTCTTCCCCCCTCCCCCCCAAAAAACTTCATTAATTTTGCAACAAAGTCTTTAGGTATCTTTTTCAAATTTTTAATTTAACTCCTTATTTAATCTAATTTGCATACAATATTCAATATTTGGTTTCTCACTGAAATATACTGAATATGGTTTGTAAATTCAGGGTATTATAATCCTCTCCCTCTTAGGATATTTCGTCCTCGAAATTAGAGATTGTGCCTTAATTGAACAATTGGGGATACCATTGTTTCATCACTTCTTTGTTTTCTCGAGTAGCTTCTTCAATTTTATGATTCTCCATAGCACTTTAACTAGTGAAACTTGCTTGTTCCTCAATTCCTTCACTTCAGGAGCTAAAATTGCCACCTGTTCCTCTTCATAGGTCAAATCTAGTTACACTTCAATTGTTTCCATAGGGATAACATGAGTTGGGTCTGATCTGTATCTCTTTAACATTGATACATAGAAGACATTGTATATCTTTGATAGTTCTGGTGGTAAGGCGATTCTATAGGCTACCGGACTCACACGTTCAATTATTTTATATGGACTGATAAACTTAGGACTTAACTTGCCTTTCTTGCCAAATATCAAAATCTTCTTCCATGGTGAGACTTTTAAGAAGACTTTATCACTCTCTTCTTATTCTATATCCCTTCTCTTTAAATCAGTATAAGATTTATGTTTGTCCAATGCTGCTTTCAGTCTATCCTTTATTAGTTTTACTTTATCCTCCGTCTGTTTCACAAGTTCTTTCCACTAACTTCTTTTCACTGGATTCTATCCAGCATAATAGAGTTCTACACTTCCTACCATATAAGGCTTCATAAGGTGCCATATGGATGCTAGATTGATAACTATTGTTGTGAGCAAATTCGATCAGTGGGAGGTGTTTATCCCAACTTCCTTCAAATTCAATAATACAGCTTTTCAACATATCCTCTAGCACCTGTATAACTCTTTCGGATTGTCCACCTGTCTGAGGATGGATGGCTGTACTGCAGTGGAGTCAAGTGCCTAAGGCCTTATGCAAACTTTCCCAAAATCTTGATGTAAACTGTGGTCTTGATTTGATATGATGGATATAGGTACTCCATGCAATCTGACTATCTCACTAATGTATAATTTAGTAAGCTGATTTAGTGAATAGTCTTGTTTAACTAGAAGAAAATGGGCTAACTTGGTTAATCTATCCACAATGATCCATATTGAATCATGCTTTCTCTGTGTATGAGGGAGTCCAGCAACAAAGTCCATAGTAATCCTTTCTCATTTCCACTCTGGTATAGATATTGGTTGTAGTAAACTAGATGGCACTTGATGTTCAACCTTCACTTGCTGACATGTTAGGCATTTAGACACATACTCTATTATGTCTTTTTTCATACCTGGCCAATAGTAATGTGGCTTCAGATCGTGGTACATCTTGTTACTACCTAAATGCATAACATAAGTAGCAGTGTGTGCTTCTCTAAGGATGTTATGCTTCAAATCACTTACATTCGGCACACAGAGTCTATCTTTGTAATACAAATAGCCATCTCTTTTTACTACATATTCACCTTCCTTCTCATCTGACAATGTATTAACTATGGCCATTAACTTTTCATCTATTTTCTGTGAATCTTACACCTGTTGAATCAGACTAGATTTAATTCTCAGTTGAGCTATAATCAAACCATCAATTGTTAACCTCAGATGAGCATTCATTGCCTTTAAAACTGCCAATGACTTTCGACTGAGAGCATCAACTACTATATTGGCTTTTCCTGGATGGTAATCTATAATGCAATCACAGTTTTTAAGCAAGTCCATCCATCTCCTCTGTCTCAGATTTAGTTCTTTTTGTGAAACCAAATATTTTAGACTTTTATGATCTGTATAAATGTAGCATTTTTCTCCATATAACTAATGCCTTCATATTTTTAAAGCGAATACGATGGCTGCTAGCTCGAGATCATGGTAGGATAATTTCTTTCATGTGACTTCAGTTGTCTAGAAGCATAAGCCATCACTTTTCCTTCTTACATCAACACACAGCCAAGTCCATTTAATGAGGCATCACTATAGATCACAAAATCCTTTCCCAATGTATGTTGCATCAACATAAGAGCTTTTGTAAGAATAGCCTTTAATTTATCAAAGCCAGCCTGACACTTATCTGTCCATTCAAACTTGATACCTTTATACAGCAATTTGGTCATTAGAGAAGCTATCATGGAAAACCCCTTCACAAATCTTTTGTAGCAGCCAGCCAATCTCAGAAAACTTATGATCTCTATCACATTTTTAGGTGGTTTCCATTCCACTTCTATCTTTTTAGGATCTACCCTTATGCCCTCTGAGGATAGGAAGGAAACTTCATTCAACCAAAAATCACACTTGCTCAACTTAGTATACAATTGCTTGTCCCTCAGAATTTGTAATACAATTCTAAGGTGTTAAGCATGTTTTTTTCTTATCTTAGAATAGACCAGTATGTCATCAATGAAAACAATAACAAACTAGTCCAAATAGGGTCTAAAAATTTGGTTTATTAAGTTCATGAAGGTAGCTAAGATATTGGTTAGCCCAAATGGCAACACTAAAAATTATTGTGGCCATATCTGGTTTTGAATGCAGTCTTAGGAACATTAGGTTCCTTAACCTTCAACTGATAATACCCGAATCTCAAATTAATTTTGGAGAAGACCCCCACCCCTTTTAACTAATCAAACAAATCATCAATCTGGGGTAAAGGATATTTATTCTAGACTATCACCTTATTCAACTGCCTTTAGTTAATGCACAGCCTAAGGGTGCCATCTTTCTTTTTGACAAATAGTATTGGCGCTCCCCAAAGAAACATACTAGGGTGTATAAACCCCTTGTCAAGTAAGTCTTATAGTTGAAATTTCAACTTTTTCAACTCAGTAGAAGCCATTCTATTGGGTGCTATTAATATTGGTGCAGTACTAGGGAGCACATCTATTAAGAATTCTACCTCTTTGTCTGGTGGTAGCCCAGGTAATTTTTCAGAAAATAAATTTTAAAATTCATTGACTATAGGAATGTCTTGAACATTCATACCTTCTTTCCTAGTGTCTATAACATGTGCTAAAAATGCCTCACACTGCTTTCTAATTAGCTTTCTAGTTGTAATAGCCGAGATCACATTTGATAGTAAATTCGATCTCTCACCATATATAGCCACATCAGAATTATCAGAAGCTTTCAATAGAAGCCTTTATAATTTTCAATCAACCATAGCTTAATGTTTAGTTAACCCCCAGGATAACATTAAATTCATGGAAAGGTAATTCTATCAAGTCAACAAGAAATTCCCTATCATGCACCCTAACTGAGCAGTCTCTAAACACCTTGTTTACAGTCACACTATATCCTATAGGATTAGTTATTACTATATCATGTGACAATAATTTAGCATGTAAACCCTTCTCACTTGGTGTAGTGGTGCAAATATAAGAATGTGTAAATCCCGGATCAATCAATGCATACACTTCAGCATCAAATAATAGAAATTTACCAACTATTACATCAGAAGCATCTTGATCCTCTCTAGCTTTCATTGCACATGCTCTGGCTGGGGCTCTATTTCCCTTGGGTCTATTAACTATCTCTGATACCCCTCTCTGACTACTCCTAGCTGGTTCTGCTTTGTCTGGCTTCCTACCTCTCTGAGTACCAAGCGTGGATGCTTGTGTCTAAGTTTGTGGTGCATCAGTACCCTTCAACTGAGGACAATCCTTCTTGATATGATCAGTGGCCCCACATTTGAAATAGGCCCCCATCATTTTTCTATAAATGCCTGTGTGAGAACGGCCACAATGCTCACACGATGCTAATGCGAGTCGCCTGAAGGAAGCAGCCAGTGAACTAGTAGTGGAACCCTATTGTTATAGGCCACGCCTAAATGGGGTCCCCTGCCTAGTATTGGGGACTGCTGCCTGACTCTGAGGTCCCCTCATTTTCTTGTTACTTGAGGAGATGTTGCTCGATTGTCCACTCTTCTGATATCTATTCTTTCTGCTTTATTCCTCTGGCTTAACTCATTCAATGTTTAAGGCAGCTGATACCAATCTGGATGTCACACCCTACTCCCCTGTAAGATGCAACATGATCCCGTAGTACACCTAATGAATTACCGTACTTTGCCTACCGATAACCCATTAGATATACTACAAGGGATTTTAAAACAATTTTCATGAAATTTAAATCATCGGTTAAAATCTGGTGTTATAAATTTTTTTTTTCAAAATTTCGGCAAAGTGCCGGCTGTATTTTGAGAAAACAGTTCTTCAATCCTGCAAAAGAAAATGCTCCCAATATGTTTTCTCAAATACAACTCCAATAAACTTTAATTCAATTCACAATTCAATTCTCAATAAACAATCAATTCATTTTCAAACTAATCTCATCATGAAGAAATATTTCATTGATTATAAGACTCAAAATTTATATTACAAAACTATTCAAGTAAATGAAATCTTAAATTTACATTTACAATAATTTATATTTAATTACATACCAAAATATTTTACAAGAGTTTTTATACAACTGCTCAAATAATTTACATACATATTATTACATGCATACATCAAAACATATGTACATAGGTATACCTATGATATACCTGGAGCTGATCTGAAAGTGTCTTCAAAAAACTTACGCACTGCTCTATGCTCTTCTTACCTGCGACAGCATACAAAGCTATCACTGAGTGGTGAACTCAGTGGTGCACAACTATAATTTAAAACATAGTACAATATACATTGACAAAATTTACAGTAAATAATTTAGAAATTTGAATACTCATCAAATTCCTGAACTTAAAATATTCATTGCCAATAATGTGAATCATTTGTATAAAATGACTTCGATCATGAAATTCAATTTATCAAATCATAACTAACCATTTAGGTAATTCCAACAAAATCAATTACACATAAATCATAATTGAAATCACAATTCTTTACTATTCAAAAATATTCTGTATCTCAAAAATCATTCTGTATCTAAAAAATCATGCTGTATCTCAAAAATCATGCTGTATCTCAAAAATCATTCTTTGGCTCAAAAATCATTCTTTATCTCAAAAGCCATTCTTTATCTCACTAACTATGCAAGACTAATCCGAAAGGGCCATATTCGATGTGATTCTAACTCCCTATGGTCGGAGAGGTCGAATCAGATTCTAACTCCCTATGGTCAGGGAGGTCGAATCATCGTGCACAGTACCATCACAATAATGAATCTTTCGCAAGGGCCATAACGATAAAAAACTTAGATCTAACCTCAAATCAGAGGAAAATCTAAGCCTATGCACGTACCATGGTAATCAAAACACAACCAACTCCATTGTCTTCTCAACAAATGAGAGAGACGGGTAATAACCTAGTCAAGCATCTATAGTGAGATATAAAATAATATCACAATTCTTTTAGTGAGCATAAATCACAATATAATTCGATTCAAAGTCAATTCCAATATCCAATAATTTTTATGCTCATCACAATTCAAATCACAAATTTGCATTTTTCCATGAAAATTACCATCACAATTCAAAACATGTTCTATCAAAATTTTCCAAAACATAATTTATTCAATCCATAACAATGCTTAATACTTGTGGAAATACCATTTCACAAAGCTAAATTCATACATACTATAACAATTTTCAATAATCATTGAATTAAATCCAATGCTTGTTAAACATAATACATAAGAAAAGTATGTCATTTAATCATATGAAATATTCAAAGAAAATCAGTTAAAAACTAGTTGTGCACAAACCTCTGATAACTGTCTCTTAGCTCTGACTCAGTGTTTCCTTCCCCTTCCCTGAGTCTTTGCTAACTGAGAAACACAATTTGAAGTGTTTCAGTACTTAATTAAACTGTCTCTAACGATAATGTTTGATAAATAATTCACTGAATGCTATTATTTGCTTAATCAACCTAATATGTCGACCCTCGATGCATTCTAGGTAAATTAGGTTTTAATGTTACTAACATGTTACATTCGATAGTCTTTTAGGGTTGGTACATTTTACCAAGTTCATTTCCGTGTATACTGCATTTTCTTGCAATTTGCTGGATTCCGGGATACTAGTTTGACCTTGCCAGATGACCTAGTTCCCTCAATTTTCGGGTTTCGGTCAAAACTAAAAACTTGTAGATCTATGTCTTATGAAACGCGGGGCAAAATTTGCGGTCATTCTGAGTTATATAGACCAAGTTATGGTCATTTTACTATTGCTGGTCAAATTGCACTAAAATTGGTCATTTTAGGTCACTTTAGGTCATTTTAGGTTCGGCCAGTTTTTGGACCCGAACTTGTCCAAGCTGTTTGAGTTGTTTATGGTCATTTTTGGGCTTTGGTGTCTTCATAAGACTTGTAGATATGGGTCTTAACTATTCATGGTTAAAATTTCAGGTCAATTGGACCTATTTTGAGTGAGTTATGGCCTAAACACTAACTGCTGCCCAAATGGTCAATTTTCAGGTCTCAATTGCACTTAATCCGGATTTTGTCATTTTTCAAGCTACCTTGCAAGCAGAATTTTGGCAAGATTCCTTAATGAAAGTTGGCACATTTTGTGCCTAGTTTCACCTCCAATTGGTCTCATACCAATTGGAGCCACACACTTAAAGTTATAGGCCTAAAACTCAAACTGCCTTATTGCATTTCTTGCATACACATCAAGCATCACTTTTAACACTCACTAAACTTAACATTCAAACCAATTCTGGTTGTACCACAACCTAAACATAATTCACAACACATTATAGGTCATTTTGGCAGCTTACAATTACATTCAACATGTACCAACAAGTGTAGAATTTTTCAATCCAATTTACAATAATTCAATCACCTTTTTATGCTCATTTACATGTCCCACTTCACACCACCTTACATACACTCAAACTGCCATAACAACCAACACATTTTAACATCATTATTCCATAAACCAAGCATGAATTCCAGCATTCTTCAAGAGCTAACAAACTGCCACAATGGTACACTTACATTCCATTACTTTCCAAGCTTTAAATCTCATTTTACATTTACATATACTAAGTATACATCACCCAAACAATTTCCTACACAATATACATTTAATCAATCATTTAATTCACCATTTACAAGCACAAATAAACTGCCTTCAAGGTGCTTCCATGGCTACCAAAAGTGCACATTCCCATTCAACATCAAAACTCAAAAATTTCTTCATAAATCAAACACCCATAACATTCCTACTAACTTTAATGAAGCAATAACCCAAAAAATACAAACTTACTACTTTGGAAGTTCTTCAAAATCTCTCCAAAACTTGGTCTTCTTGCTGCCTATCTACTGCCCAGGGTGTGAGGATTAACTTTAATGAAGGAAGGTGCAAAGAAAGAAGCTTAAATCAAGCTTGCATGAAGCTTTCAAATGGACGTCAATGGTGGATCTTCTTGGGAGAAATTTGGCTGGTTCTTGGAGAAGTGAGGAAGAAGATAATCTGCTGTCCAAATGAAGTGTTAGTGGTCCACTTTCATGAATTAGTGGAGCACTATGGCAAAATAAATTATTAGTTTAATCTAAAATTTCATTTTCCCACATTAAGCTTCCCATTTTTGCTATTTACATTAGGTACCCCTAAATTAATTTTTCATTATATTTTTCAAGTGTAATATTATTTATTTTTAATGGAAATTTAGGTCAAAAGACAATTCGAGATGTCAAATGACCACAATGCCCCTGTTCGGGTTGTATTCCCGATTTTTCGGTAACACCGGGTTTTGTTCGTTTTTCGATTTCTCACTTTTCTTTGTACTAATTATTTAATTTTCATTTAATATTTCTAATGATATTTATACTTCAATAGGGGTCTATTTAAGTCCTAAAAATATTTTCCAGGGTTCCCCGCGGTCCAGGGCTAGTCAACGGTCCACGCCGTGACTTCCCGGTGCGGTCACCCATCGCTTGGGTTCTCGGCTCGTTTAACTTGGTTACATTTCTTTGCTATTATTTTTCCTTTGTTTTTCTTGTATTTTCTTTTCTTGTATTTCATTATTTAACATCTCCTCACTCATATCGAAGTGTAGTTCTAGGCATCCTAGCTATTCGGACAACACTGGTCACCGGAATAGTAGAACGCATTACCGAACATAGGGGTGTTACACTGGAGAAGTCATTTATCTGCATCCCAGTGAACTAGAGTCTGAGGTAATCATTCAAGCCATCTTTAAACCTCCTACATCTGATCTTCTCAGAGGTAACTATCTCTCTAGCATATCTACTGAGTCTGATAAATTCTCTCTCATACTTAGTGACTGATAAGTGTCTCTGCCTCAATTGAATAAACTCGCTCCTCTTACTTTCCAAATATTGTCAAATGATATATTTCTTTCTGAATTTAGTCAAGAAGAGATCCCAAGTAATGTCCCATGGAGGCTGCACTTTCTCTGCATGATCAATCGCTGTCAACCACCACTGATATGCCTCTTTTTGTAACAGAGATACTGCACACTCTAAACTTTGATATGTTGTGCAGTGGAGCTATTATAGAACCCTTTCTGTCCTTTCCAACCAAAATTCAGTAATAGAGAGATCATCATCCTTCTTGCCATAGAAATCTACTACCCCATGCTTTTTGAGTTTTTCTAGATGACTTCTCTATGGAGCCTGTGGGATAGCCCCTGTCATATGTTTGAAAAAGTTTGTCATTTGTTGAAATAAGGCATTCTGGCCTTGATTAGATGGGCCAGCCGAGGCTTATGGAGGAGCATTTTCTAGGTTTCTGTGGCCTACACTGATGGGGCTATTACTTTCTGCAACCTCATGTATGGTCATTGTAAGGTGGGATCCATACCTAATCCCTACAATAAATAAGAGAGTAGATCTATATCAAAGTCGCACAAATCTTATTTATTATACCTTATGTGACTTATTAACATTTCCTTTATCTAGTTCCAGAACTGCCTAAACCTAGGCTCTGATACCAAAAATTGTAACAACCCTCGATCTGGCAGCATAACGGCTGAACTGGGAGCGTTACCTATAATTTTCACAACCTATAATAAGATCTGTATCTCAATTTATATCTGATTATTTTATACTTATCACATAAACATTGTTCCAAAAGTGATCTAATCAAAATACAAACTGTACATAACATTTTAACCACTTAGATACAACTTTACATCAGTAATTACTTATACAACTTATATGGAAAAAAAAAAGGAAACATTTACAAGTGAAGAAACCAACCCTAATATGACTCCTGACAAAATACTGCTCCTCTGATGCAAACTTTAATGATCTACTCTTTGTGAGCCCTTAGCTTCAGTACCTGCACGAGGTAAAAACCCATCATGCTAAGTAAATAGCTTAATGGTGCAAGTCTAGCTTAAGAAGGCTAATTAATAGTCATCTGTAACTATTCATATTATAAGCATTTAACAACTAATTAAAATGATTTTAAGCAAGTAACAGTTTATAACAACTTTGCAAAAATGTGATAAGTAATCCATTATAACTATTTAACTGAGATCAACTGATTATGCTCATGAAATATGTATATAAAAATAAGTTATTCATTAACCAAAGTAAGATCCAAATTTACAAAAAAATGAACAACTTATTTGGCATGAATATTAGTCATTCTATTATTTCCATTTAAAAGCCCAATTCCTTCTTAGTATAACTTTCCTTATACCGGATACTGAGATTTTAATGCGACACCTTCTTTCAGATATTGTCTTATATTTCCTCTTTACTACTGCAACATCTTCTTTTGGATGTTGTTTTACATGTCCTTTTCACCACTGTAACACCTTCTCTCAAGTGTCATCTTACGTGCCCTTTTTAACATCAATATGTATATTACGACACCTTCTTTCAGATGCCATCTTTAAATCATTAAAGATATAGGTTCAATCTATTTTGCAGATCTGCTAACTTACTTCCCAATTTGGGATGCCAAACTACCCAGTTTTAACTTTTACGCTAGGTGGAAATTTAGGCCTTAATAGTCTTATAAGATGGTGTTAGACAATTCAACCATTCTTATATCTATAAAGGTTGTCGTTCATTTGTCATCATTACATAATTGTTTGCATATTCAGAATAAGGACATAATCATGTAACATGTCATTTCTTTTAAGCAAAGTAGTGACTCTCATAACATCAATTCTTATCATCACATAATCATTTAAATATTCTCAATAAGAACATAATCATATAACTTATCATTCCATTTAGTAAAGTAGTAGCATTGAGGGTGTTCGGTTCCAGTTCAGTTCAGGATTTGCCTTGGAACGGAACCGAACTGAAATTTTAAAATTTCGATACGTTTCCGGTTCGGTTCTTCATTGTTTCGATTTTAGTTTAGTATAGTTCTCGATTCTTCGGTTTCGGTTCTTCGGTATGATTCCAGTTCGATTCTCAGTTCTTAAAATAATTTTATGTAATTATTTTCTTAAAAAGTCATACTTGAATTAGCATTTAAGTTTTGAATTGAGTTATTAATACATAATATATCATATACTATATCTTTTAGCTATGCCTAAATTATATAATCTTTAATTATAAGGTACATATATAATTTAATATTAAAAATATTATATAATACAATAGTATAGATATATCATATAATATATATTTTAACTATTTATTAATCATATAATTTTTAACTATAAGATACAAATATAATTAAGAATATATATATATATATATATGATTTGAGTTTGTGATTTTTGAGCTAAGAAAGTTGCAGAGCTTTCAGAAGTTGAAGGAAGTTGTCTTTGTTCTTTAGGTTGTTTGAGTAGCCATTCTTCTACAGCTGCTAAGGAGGCATTTTGATGCTTTTGAAACTTGGGCCACCATTTAATTTTGAATTTTCGAATTAGTATTGGTCCTTGGAGAAGTTGATCAGTTTTGTAATCATAATCCCATGAAAGGACCCATGGTATAAAAAATTTTAAAGCAAAAAGTACTAGTAGATGAAATACATCTTCTTCAATTGTGGGCTTATAGCGGGCTTTAAAAGTTGTATACCCTTAATAAATTTCAGAGGGTAAAATATCAGGGATGGCTCCCATCCAGTTCCCCCATTGGGCGAACCATCCAGGAAATTGAAATTTGGAGACAGTGTTGAAGAAAAATAGCCAAGTGTGACAATTGCTGGGGTTTTGGATTAGAAAAGCATTTATCCAGGCTTGGTGATAGTCCCAGTATGTGAAAGTTGTGGTAGTGGGAAGGCTTTGACCAAATTTGGCTTGGAATTTCTTTGGAAGAGATAGGTCTTAACCCTAGTTGGAGGAATGGATCACTTTGATAATAGTACAAGTGGAATAGTTAGGAACAGGGGGGTTTTCTGGGAAGTGTTTGACCTTAACTGATTCGATTTCAATCAAGATGCTTTGGTAGTATGCTGGATTTTTAGATCTATCCAATGGCTTATAGCACTAAGAACAAAAATATTTAGCTGCACATAAACGAGGGTTAGGATCATAAAAACCATATTCGATTGTTAAAATGCTTTGACAAAAATCCCTTAAAATCCAGTTAAAAGTTGAACCAAAGTATTATGAAAAGTTTTATGAAACCACTGGTTCTTTTAGTTTAAGTTAAATATGTTATAAGAATAAGTTTGAAAGTTAAAACAGTTTGAGAAACTTGTTTTTTAGATAGGGCTTTTGGATTTTGAATAACAATTTCTTTCTTAGCTTCTTGAGTGCAAACTAGAGATAAAAGTTTTTTGTGTTGTCCTACGGAGAGTGAATCCTTTAGGGACCGAAAAAGTTCAAGATGATTAATGAGGCTTGCTAGCCAATTTTGTAAGTCATTTGAGAAAATTTCTGGAGGAGTTTGGGAAGTTAAGGTTGGTTAAGCTGGTCTATTTCCTTCTGAAATAAAGCATTCCAGGAGATAATAGGGCTTTGGGTAATTATCTTAGGCTGGCTAAGAGCAAGTTGTTGGGAGGAAGCTTGGGGTTTAGACGAAGTTTTCTTTGAAGTGGAAGCTGGAGCTTTTTCTTTTGGTGATTCTTCAGTCTTTTTTCTTGGAATCATGGTGAGGAGTCTGCAAGAATTCACGAGTTAAGAAGTTAGGAATTAAATTCTTATCTCCTTTAAAATACTCAATATGAAAGTCAAAAATATTTAAAATAGCTTGCCAATGAACAAAGATTTATTTCGATGCAATGTTTTGAACATCCTTTCTCAAAACTTCTTTTGCGGATTTGTTGTCAATTCTAAGCAAAAAATTTTTATTAAGCAAATCACTTTGAAATTTTTGAATACAGATAACTATAGATAAAATTTCTTTCTTAATAGTGGAATAGTTTTTCCAGGTTTCATCCTAATGTCCAGAAACATACTGAACTATAACTTCTTTATTATTTTTAAGTTGCTTTAGGGATCCTCCGTATCCAAGATCAGAGGCGTCAGTTTTAACAATTTTTAAAGCAAATGGATTAGCAAGATGTAAGCAAGGAATTTGCTTTATTTGGGCTTTGATTTTCTAAACGAGGGAAGTGTGTTCCTGTGTCCAGGGCTTTGGATTTTTCTTAAGTCTTTCGTGAAGTGGTTGAAGCAATCTGTTCAAGTTTGGAAAGAAATCTAAGACATAGTTTAGACATCTTATAAATCTTTGAAGGTAGGTTTTTTCAAGAATTTTTTCAGGAAATTTATCAGTGAAAGCAAGTGATCTTTCTATTGGTGAGATTGTGCCATTAGAAATATAGTGCTCTAAGAACCTAATCCTAGTATGGAAAAGACTAACTTTGGATTTAAAGACTACAAATCCATTTCTTTTGGCCACAAAGATAAAAGTTCTTGAATGCTTGAAATGTTGCTCAATAGAAGATGAAAAGATTAAAACATCATCAATATAAACGATGCAGAATGCAGAGTATGGATTAAAAATGTTGTTCATGATGCGTTGAAATTCAGATGGGGCATTTTTCAAACCGAAAGGCATGACATTCCATTCATACTAGCCAAATGAAACAGTGAAAGTAGTTTTATGGCAGTCTTTGCGAGTTATTTGAATTTGCCAAAATCCTAATTTCATAACAAACTTTGAAAAGATTTTTGTAGCAAAAAATTTTTGAAGATCTTTTTTGTTTGGAATCAAGTAACGAATCCATTTCAAAGTTTTTTAAGAGTTTTGTAGTTAATAACAAGTCGATGGACTCCTCTTTCAATTTCAGAGTATTTATTAATGTAAAAAGCAGCACAGCTCCAGGGGGACCTGGAAACAAAAATTAATCTTTTAGAAAGCAAATCTTTAATTTTGTTACGATAATGGTTTTCAAGTTCTTTATTCATTTGAATTGGTCGAGCTTTAGTAGGAATTTGAGATTCTTGAAAATCATTTTCATAAGGGAGATCAACGACATGTTGTTTTCTTTCCCAAAAAGTGTTTGGAAGATCAAATAAACAGTATTTTCAATCTGTTGCTAAAAAAGAGAAATCTTTTTCTTTAAAACAGGATGTTGAAGTTGATTTTGAATCCTTTGGATTGAAACAGTTTGGTTTAAGGTCTGAAATTCCTTTTCTTTTGACAAAATCAAGCAATTGAGTTGATTTTCATAAATAGAACAGGATTTGATAATATGCAAGTTACGAGTTTGGGGCTTTTCAATGAAAGGCAAAATGACCTTTTTTTCCTTTGAGTTTAGCAGAAATATGATCATAATTGACAGCATAAGGAGTAATGAGAATTATGAATGGAGTACCAAGTATGACAGTATGATGAATGTTATGCACAAGTAAAAATGAAGTTTTGATTTGGAAACCATTGTTCAAAACGTAAGCATCAGTTTTTGAATCAATTTTGAAATAAGAGTTATTGTTGGCATTAAGCCTTTCAGTGGTGGCTTCTAGAAATCTTTTTGGAATTATTTCTTTCTTGATACAATTAAAGTAGTACCTGTATCAAAGAGAGCAATAGTATCCAATCAAAAATCATTAGAAATTTTCAAAGTTACTTTTATCAAATATTTTTGGGAAGTGACTTGTTTTAAAATCGAAAGAAAATTGTCTGGAATATCTTGAAGATTGGCTAGTTGTGGTGTTTTGGTTTCAAGTTTGGGTTCATTTTCTTCTTCTTTAGAAAATTTCTTAAGAAGAAGTTAGATGACAACAGAGTCTTCCTTTTGTTTGGTTTGGAGTTGCTTGAGTTTGGACTTGATGGTTTTAATTTCAGTCTGGAGTTCTTGAATGGTAGAAGCAAAGGTTCTTGTTTTAAAAGTTTTGGCTTTCTGTAAGATGGCTATGAGGTCATATGGGGTATTGGCTTTAGATGGCACAGAAGTAGAGGGGGTTTCAGAAGATGATGCTTCAAAAGAGTGTTGAAGCTTAGTGAGCTATTCTTTCTGAAGTTGAGGGTCTTGGATGTTTTGAATAACATCAAGCATAAACCTTTGATCTCTGGTAAGCATATTTAGTTACTTTACAGGTTCATCCATAGTGGAAGATTCGGAGAGGACTTCATCAAGCTAGAGGGCTTGATTGTCTTCTGAAGAAATTGAAACAATGTCTTCAAAATCAAAGGACTCAAGCAAAAGGACTTCAAGTTTATATAGAGTTGCTTCTTCAAGTTGGAGCTCATGGATTCTTCTGTTGAGCTTGCAATATTTTGTAATATGGCCTTTCTTGCCACATCTATAGCAAGTAACATCTCTTCTGGAAGTGGAATTGGGGTCTTGGGGCTTTTGAGAAGTTTTTTGGTGCTTTTTAGTGTATGATTTTCTTTTGGAAGGGCTGCCTTAGTAGTAAGGGGATTTAGGTTTGGAGAAGTATTTTTTGTGCTTTCAATATCTTTTGTTTTGGCAATCTGTGCAAGGTTTGGAGGTTGAAAAGGAAGATAGCTTTTGCTAGGAAATATCAAATTGTTGGTAGAAGGTTCCAATTTCTTTCTTAGTTTTATGGAGCTCCCATTTGAGTTGTTTCTGTAGCTTAAGATCTTGACAAATCTTTAAGCCTTCTTTATGGCTGAAGCTGATAAGCTCTCCATAAGTTAGCTGATCATAAGGAATCTTTTCATTGTTTTATTTCTTGATCTTATTTTTGACCTTTTCACCAAGGAGAGGCAGGAGGCCAGCAAGGAATTTCTCCTTCCAAAAAGGTAGGTTGGAGTCCTTTTAAAGAACATTTAATTTAACATCTATATTCTCAGTCATAGAGGAGAAAGTGGGAGATGTAGGTCTGGGTTGTTCTTCCGGAGTAGAATAGACATGTCTCGGTATTATAGTAGAAAAGCCAATAGTTTGCATTGAAGTTGTTCTTGGTATGTCAGAAGTTTAATGTTTAGGCAAGTCTAGGATCTGATTAAAGTGTTCTGTGGTTATTGGATAATTAACTATAGAGGACGTTCTAGTCCGTGGTAGGTCGATAACAGTAAGTAGTTATGAGATTCTTCCTAGGTCTATAGTTCCAGAGGAAGAGGCAGTATCAAAAGAGCATCTAGAAATTGAGGGTCTTTTTGGCAAAAGAAAGCTTTACTTTCCCATCAGGGTATTGGGCAATTTCTTTGAGTTGGGTATTTGGGCTAGGTGGTGGCAGTGGTTGCAATCTTGTGCCTCCTTTTAGGATCCAATCTTCAGGGAGTGAGACTTCATTCCATTTGATGGCTTTAAGAATGATAGCATTGGCACGGGTAAGGTCATTTTGGAGGAGGAGGGTTTCTCCTTTCTGACTATGAATAAAGACTTTAGAAGCAAAAGCAGTCATCATGGTTTTTGTAATGAACGTTAAAAATCAAAGCAACAGGAATAGATCCAGGAAGCATTTTATAATTATGAGTTTTGATTTGTAAAACAAGACTATCAAGAAAATTTTTATCATTTAAAGAAATAGTTAAGTTTGGATAACATTCAAAAGAAATTAGACCAGTGCAGAGCTTAAACTCAACAAAACTAAGCAAAGAATCTTGGAAGTCATAGATGCGAGCATCCCTAAGGACAGCTAAGATGGAAGGGTTCAAACCTTCTTTTGTCAAGGGCTTAATTCCCACTTGAACTAATCCTATATGGACATAGTTGTAACCTTTGGCTTTGTGTTTGTTCAAAGAGGCAGAAGTTAAAAGCTTGATAATTTCAAAAGGCTTTGTGATTGGAATATCTATCTTTCAATTTTGATGCTACAGTCAGTTTTGGTGAGGAAGTTAAACTTGCTTTGTTTATAGGTCTGATCTTTCTGGACTTTAGAAAGTTCCCAATTATCTATTGCTTTTTCAAAGTCTTCAATAATTAATTCTTCACTATTAACTATTTTCTCTCTAGCTCCAAAGGTACAAGAGCTTAAAACAGACTGATTTCTGCAAAATATGTCCATGATTTAAACAGTTTAATTAATACATTCCCTATAGTAGGATGTTTGGATTTACAGCTAAACTACTAGGACTTACAACAACAAACTCAAATCCTCAAAAGGGCTCAGGAATGCACCAACCAGTTCCAAACAATTTTCTTTCGATTTTAAAAAAAGTCACTTCCCAAAAATATTTGATAAAACTAACTTTGAAAATTTCTGATGATTTTCGATTGGATATTATTGCTCTCTTTGATATAAGTGCTGACTTTAATTGTATCAAGAAAGAAATAATTTGAAAAAGATTTCAAGAAGCCACCACTAAAAGGCTTAAGGCTGCCAATAACTCTTATCTCAAAATTCATTCAAAAACTGAAGCTCACGTTTTGAACAATGGTTTGCAAATCAAAACTTCATTTTTACTTATGCATAACATTCATCATGCTATCATACTTGGTACTCCATTCATAAATCTCATTACTCTTTATGCTGTCAATTATGATCATATTTCTGCTGTACTCAAAGGAAAAAAGGTCGTTTTCCCTTTCATTGAAAAGCCCCAAACTCGTAACATGCATATTATCAAAGCCTGTTCTGTTTATGAAAATCAACTCAATTGCTTGATTTTGTCATAAGAAAAGGAACTTCAAACCTTAAAGCAAACTATTTCAATCCAAAGGGTTTAAAATCAACTTTAACCTCCTATTTTAAAGAAAAAGATTTATCTTCTTCAGCAACAGATTGAAAATACTATTTGTTCATGTTGTTGATATTCCTTATGAAAATAATTTTCAAGAATCCCAAATTCCTGCTAAAGCTCGACCAATTCAAATGAATAAAGAACTTGAAAATCATTATCGTAACGAAATTAAAGATTTGATTTCTAAAAGATTGAGCTACCTTCTACTTCCCAAACTCCTCCAGAACTTTCCCCAAATGACTTGCAAAATTGGCTAGCAGGCCTCATTAATCATCCTAACCTTTGCTGGTCCCTAAAGGATTCACTCCTCGAAGGACAATACAAAAAACTTTAATCTCAAGTTTGCATTCAAGAAACTGAGGGAGAAATTATTGTTCAAAATCCAAAAACCCTCTCTCAAAAATAAGTTTCTCCAACTGTTTTAACTCCCAAACTTATTCCTATAACAAATTTAACTTTGAAACCAAAAGAACTAGTGGTTTCACAACACAAAACTTTTCACAAAACGCTGTTTCAACTTTTAACTGGATTTTAAAGGATTCTTATCAAAGCATTTTAACTGTCGCAGATGGTTTTTATGATCCTAACCCTCATTTATGTGCAGCTAAATTTTTTGGTTCTTGGCACTATAAGTCGTGGGATAGATCTAAAGATCTAGCATACTACCAAAGCATCTTGATTGAAACCGAATCAGTCAAGATCAAACACTTCCCATAAAACTCCCTTGTTTCAAACTATTCCACTTATACTATTATCAAAGTCATCCATCCCTCCAACTGGTGTCAAGGCATATCTCTTCCAAAGAAATTCCAAGCCAAATTTGGTCAAAGCCTTCCCACTACCACAACTTTCACATACTGGGACTATCACCAAGCCTGGATAAATGCTTTCCTAATCCAAAACCCCAGCAACTGTCACACTTGGCTATTTTTCGTCAATATTGTCTCTAAATTTCACTTTCCTAGATGGTTCGCCCAATGGTGGAACTGGATGGGAGCCATCCCCAATCTTTTACCCTCTAAAATTTATCAAGGATATAAAACTTTTAAAGCTCGCTATAAGCCCACAATTGAAGAAGATGTATTTCATCTAATAATACTTTTTGCTTTAATATTTTTTATACCATGTGTCCTCTCATGGGATTATGATTACAAAACTGATCAACTTCTCCAAGGACCGGTTCTAATTCGAAAATTCAAAATTAGATGGTGATCCAAGTTTCAAAAGCATCAAAAAGCCTTCTTAGCAGCTGTAAAAGAATGGCTACTCAAACAACCTAAAGAACAAAGACAACTTCCTTCAACTTCTGAAAGCTCTGCAACATTCTTAGCCCAAAAATCACATGCTCAAGTCCTCCTGGCCCAAGCGAAGTTTGAAGAGGAATACTTCACAATCATGCAACAACTGCTGACTAACAGGTCTTCCACTTCAAAAACTCCAAGCCAAGCCAGCTCAACTTCTGATGTTGTCAGCCTCGATAATGAAAACGAGGATGACTGCTTTGGAATATTTTCTGCCTTAAAGCACCAATAACTCTTCATATGTTTATAGTTTAAAGCCAACTCTTCTGACTATTATCGAGACAACTTTTAATCTTCACAAGACTACAAGAACCCCACTTGCAACAACTTTTGGCATTTTCCACTCAACTTGTAGCACTATCACTGAACTTTCGGCATCTTTTTACTTTCACATGTGTAATAATAGCTTCAATAGTAACTTGTAATGATTGTAAACCTCTTTCCTTCATCTATAAAAGGAAGAGGCTCTCTACTTCATTTTTTAAGTTGTTGTTTCGGTTACATCTTCTTTTCTCCCTATAATTCTTATCTCCTTGTAAGTAACCGATGTTCGAGCTTCGACTTCAATAAAAGCTATTTTCTTATAATTTGTTTTTGTCTGTTTTGCTTTTATATCTTTTAATCTTATATCTATATATGTGGCTGGTTCTACCACCCTAATTTAATTTGTTTTTATCTGTTTTGCTTTCTATATCTTTTAATCTTATACTTACATCAGTGGCTAGTTCTACCGCCCTAGTTCAATTTGTTTCGTTAATCTTTATGCTCTTTATATTTTGTTTTAATTACATTGCTTACATACTTATAATTCTTTGATTATCTATAATTCTTTCTCTGTCTTCTCTTATTAATCTATCTCTGGTGGATATCCCTTTCGATCCTGCATGGCTATGTAGTTACTGAAAAAAATTCATCACCAACTCTCTTTCTTCTTAATCAATCCAGAATTTTCTTCCTTGGTTAATAAGTATACACTGCCATTCAAGATAATTCGCTGCACTACATTTCAAGTTGCTATACACTGATTGTAAAGAAGTATCTAGAGCTTCTCATCACCACCCCATATCAACTATAAATATGAGTTGTGTGTGTATTGATGGTGTGTACAAGTCAAAGAGAGAATGTGAGTCAAGAGAGGCACTTGTGTGTTGTTTATGTACAAGTGAATAAGTGTGAGTGTCTTGAAAATGGCAAGCACATATGTGTGTGTGAGAAGTGTGAATGCTCCTTGGTTTGTGAAAATTTCTCATTTAGTCCTTATAATAGAAGTTCTCTTCAAGTGAGACCATTTATCCTTTAATTTTTCAACAAATGGTATTAAAGCATAAAGATACCTAACAAATGGTATTAGAAGAGGCAGTCGGGGACTGGTATTAGAGCTAGTAATTAGGAACCGTGAAAAGCAAGTGCCATAAAAGGAGACTCTGATGGAAATAGCCAGGTAGTGGAATGCATTGGTTTGGGACTAGGTCTTCTAACAAGCCAAAAGTAAAGACCATGTTAAGTTGTCAAGGATCAGTCATTGATCTAAGATTGAAGGAGATTCTACTCATGGATAGTCTAGGATTGTAGTGCTTATTGGTCTAGGACCAAACTTGGTTAATTAATTGGAGCAAATAACTAAGTCAATATGGCGGATATGTTGACTCTGGTAAGCACTCTAGAAAAACTCAATAATAATTATAGTACTTGGAGTACTTGTATGCAGTTGTATCTGCTAGGTCAAGATTTATGAGAGAACAATAAGGGTATTGAAACATCACCCCCAAAAAATTTCAATGACCTGAAGAAATGGAAGGTCAGGGCTGGTAAAGCCATATATTCTTTATCAATATTAGTGGAGGATGAATTGGTCTGTAATGCATCAAGGATGCAAAGACCCTAGGGAGGTGTGGGATAGTCTTGCTCAAATATTCGTTTAGACAAATGACAATAATTTGAGAATGAGCCATTGTCAATCTCGTAATAAGGCATAAAGGTGTGTGAGTATTTCACTAAAGTTAAATCTTTATGTTAAGAAATTTCAAAATTGGATCTTTAAAATCAAATTACTAAGACTAGAATAAGGAGAATCATAATCCATGGATTACGCCTCGAGTTTAATGCTCTTGTCGGGACAACCTGTAGATGGGCTAAAGAGCCAAATTTGAATTAGCTAGAAAATATATTAGCTAATCAAGAGGCTTTAGACAATCAAATGTCAAAAGTTTGGATCAAAGAATATGAAAATGCTCTCTTTAGTAACCAAAGAAGTAAGAATGAGGATTCAAAAGTTGCGAGATCAAGAACATGGGGAAGATTAAAATAAGAAGGATGGCAAAGATGTGAATCAGGAATTAAGGAGTTGGCAACAAGGGGGAGCTCACCCCAGCCACACAACTATGATCAATCAGAGGACATAACAAATCATCACAAGAATGCTTAGTGTTATGTTAGTGGTAAAAATAGGCCATTACGCTCGAGATTGCTGGCATAAAAGAGCAAAAGGGAATGTTATAATAACCTCACAGTCCAAAGATGAAATTGAAGGAGAATAGGATTTTCAAGCTACTTATGCCATTGTAGAGCCTGACGATGTTGATGAGTCCACTCAGTCAAGAGAGATTACAGAATTCAGTAATATGGAATTGCAAGAGTTGATTGCACTCAATGCCACAGGAAAAGATTGGTTCAATAAGAATTTGGCACAAGGAAATATGGTTATTTCATGAAGTTATGAAGTGTAATATGACAACGAGGAAGATTGGGATATGGAAGCATCATTCACTACAACGAAGTTATTTGAAAGTGAAGAAGAATGGGACTTGACAACAATAGACTTATTTGAAGAAGTTCCTTTGGAAGAAGAAATTGACTTAATAAAAAATTCATCAACCGAATTCAAGCCCAAGCATTAATGAGATAGCTTTAAGCCTATTCATGGAAAAAGACAAGGAATTCACTTTTACAGTGACATCAATTGAGGAATTTAATTATGCAAAATAGAATGAATTATTGAAGGAAAGATTTGAGGTGAAAATGCAAGAAGTGCAGCAAAGTCCAAAATTATTGGGGGAGCTTTCATGGTCTGCATGTAAAGAAGAAATTAGAGATGGAGTAATGAAACAAAGGCAAGTGCATGCTGAAGAGGATGAAATAGTAGTAGCATAAGAAGAAAAAGAAGTGCCAAATTGGGTAGACAAGTTAAAATCAAGGGGCATTCTTAAGGAGTCAAATAAACATACGAGATATGAAGGATATGATAAGATATTTTGAAATACTGGCCAATGAAAAGAGCATGAGGATGCATCACAATGTATAAGGGCTAAAGACAACTATATAAGAATTGAAGACTATTGTGATCAAGAAAGACGTGGAGTTTTGAAGCAAGAAGAAGAAAAAGGAGTTATAGAGAGTAGGTGCTGAAGGGGTATATTGAAAAAAATTCATCATCAACTCTCTCCCTTCTCAAACAATCCAGATTTTTCTTCCTTGGTTAATAAGTATACACCACCATTCAATAAAATTCTCTGCACTGCATTTCAAGTTGCTTTACACCGACTACAGAGAAGCATCTGGAGCTTCTCATCACCACCCCATATCAAATATAAATATATGCTACGTGTATTTGATGGTGTGTACAAGTGAAAAAGAGAAGGTGAGTTGAGAGACACTTGTGTGTGGTGTATGTACAAGTGAATAAGTGTGAGAGTCTTGAAAGTGGCAAGCACGTGAGAGAGAGGTGTGACTGCTCATTGGTTTTCAAAAAATCTTGTTTAGTCCTTGTGATAGAAGTTTTCTTCACGTAAGACCTTTTATCCTCCAAATTTTCAACAAGTGATATCATAGCATAAAAATACCTAATAGTAGCAACCACTAAGCAATTACTCATTTTCAGTTTTTCTTATTTATTTATTTATGTTTTATTTATTTCTTTTATTTCTTAAATAAAAGTCATGTATTCAAATTGACATGGACGACCAGCAAATAAATTCTTTTATTAATATTAAATAAAACTAAAAAAATTGATAATTATAGAATTATAAAAGCAAATGAAAATTTATAATTATGGGACATGTTAATAAAATGGAGTTGCGTCTTGTTTCAGACTTATTGAGTTTGAAACAAATTGAAATACACAATGATAATCATTTACTCTGATATGTATTAATCACAAATAGGGCTATATTATTAATTTTTATATTTATTAATTAAATTTTTTATGTGATTAATTTTTTATATTTTTATAATTATTAGCCTTCTTATAAATACATAAACTCAACTCCACACACACACACACACACACATATATATACACACACACACACACACACATATATATATATATATATATATATTATTTAGTTCATAGATTTTTGGTTTTCATACTTTTGTAAATGAAAAATTGAGAAATTATATATAAATTGTTAATGATTGAGTAGTTAATAAATTAATAAGTATTTTCTAATAAATTATTTCCCTTTCTAAAGTATTATTATTGGATAGTAGCCAGGTTACTGATGGATGCAGATTCAAAATTTTAATTCCATTGGGTTTTGATGGGTGTTATTATTTATACATATACCAAGTAAGTCTAATTAATTAAAATAATGAAAATATAATTAATTATAATATTCTTATGGCAGATGCAAGTTGTGCTACCTTTGATAGGATTCTGTGGAAAAAATTAAAGGCTTACAAAATATAATTAAGAATTAATTAATTCAATAATATTGAAATATTTTAATATTATGAGTTTTATATTTAAATACCAATTATTATTTTTTTTTTAAAAGGACAGCATTTGCACATTTCCTGCGTCTCCCAAACTCTGAAAATGAAGGTAAGCAGAGAGGGGTTGGCTTCACATCGCTTTCAAGGTGAGAACGAATTGCTTTGGATTTTTCTTCAACGTCAAAATTTCAGGGCTTGCAATAGCAACTGAGAAGACGTTTGAGAGGCGTTCAATGACTTGTGAAAAAAAAAAAAAAAAAAAAAACGTGGATGACTTTTTTACCAGATCTGTATCTATCATACTTAAATCTAGGATGTGAAGTTGTATACATTCACATGAGTTATCTCATTATGTGAATATAAGAAAATTTAATTCTATTCACACTTTTCTGCTTGTGGTGAAAGTATAAATCCTGGTACGGAACCTTCATGCATAGAAAGGATCATTTGCTAGGCATTCCATTCACAATAGAGTCAAGATCACTTTCTTAAACATCAATTATTAAAGCTTACTAGGAGCCTAACTGCTCCCAACTTGAAAGTCAAATAAGACATCTCATATTGGCCCAAAGTGTTAAAGATCTTGATATAACAGAAAATAGACACAATTAAGAGAACACAGAGTAAAATGAAATATTGGAATGTCCACGAAGGACATTTGGTATGAGGTTAACAATAGCTAATTATTACTCTTATCAATATTGTTTGGATACTAAAAAAACTAGGCTAACTTTTTAAATTATTAATATTTATACTCTATTGAGATTTAAATTTTAACTTTGAGGAGACTAGGTTAATAACTAAGGAAAATTATAAAAAAGCATCTTGGATTCCACCCATTTTCTTTTCAAGGTCTGTAATTTACTTTGTGATAGAATATTATATCGAGGTTTTACATCATTAGCAAATGACGACTTTTCGTCTTCTCTCTATTAAAAGGTTTAGGAGCAGAAAGCTGTTGATGACATGAAAAAGAAATTTGTTCACATCAAATTAAAAAAAAAAAAGTGAAAACTACAAAATAGTACCATATGGTTTCATTCATTTCACTTCAAGGTCTATAATTCATTTTGTGATAAAGTGGTATACTGAGATTTTGCGCCGTTAGCAAACCAAGTGAATAATTTAACTCTTGGAAATAACTGAAATCTAAGATCCTTCACTTTCGGAACACCATGGAAAAATGTGTGCCTATTCTCTTTGAAAAATTTAGTTTACCAGTTCCAGTATTTTCTGATAACCAAGTTTCTAGGCTAGAAGAATCTAACACGGTGTTCAAAAGTGCTAGGAAGTTCGAGGGACAACTTCAACCACGAACTCCTTAAGGTAGTGCTGATGGAAGCCGTGCCTAAAATGAAGAAAGGTATCAATAACGTCATAAAAGGGAGGAACAGGTGGCTAGCTAATCAAGAGTACCGGTTCAATCCAGCAGCTCCACTAGCAAAACTATTCCTCCTACCTAAATTTTTAGTAGTACTAATCCAATAACTCATTGAAAAGTTTATGCCATATCAGTAATCCTTGATAGTAATTCTGAAAGTAAAGTTGCAAATTTTAGGTTCATAAATTTATTGATAGTGATTGCGAAAGTTAGTGTCTTTATGCAAAATTCACATCAGCATACCTTCACTTTTGGAATCACCATGCCCAAAGTGAATAAAGTCTCTTACTTGCATGAAAGCGATGTGTATTTTTTATTATTAAAAATAATTAGAAATGTTGTTTTAATGCCACATCAGCAAAAATTGACAGCGTAGCCAAAATACTGTGGTTTGCTAATGGAGCGTTACCACATGGTACTACTTTGTGACAAAGTAAATCTTAAACTCTGAAGTGAAAATGAGTGAAAACACAATGTACTTTTTGTTATTTCCACCTTTTTATTCCAGTCAACAGATTTCTCTTTCCCATCAGCAGCTTTTTGTTCCACATTAGCACCTTTTGATGAAGAAAAGATGGAAAGTCGTCATTTGATAATAATGCAAAACCTGCCACTTTGTCAC
This sequence comes from Hevea brasiliensis, assembly GCF_030052815.1. NCBI lineage: Eukaryota > Viridiplantae > Streptophyta > Magnoliopsida > Malpighiales > Euphorbiaceae > Hevea > Hevea brasiliensis. Next base: position 74,662,763 of record NC_079503.1, on the reverse strand, counting down.
AAAGTGATATAGTACACCCAAAATCTAGATCAGTTCTTAAAGGGTTAGATCCCTTAGGTCCAATTTGATCATGAGAAGTTCAGACTCATCATCTCAATAGTCCAAAGACAACATTGTCAAGGCAGAAAGAGACAAGAATGCAAGGAGGTTAAAAATGACATCTTGAGAATCTAGTTTGGATCGAGTATGGAAAGGTAAATTGTGTTCAAAGACAATGAGATCAGACAAAAACAGTTGAAATAGGTGAGATTAACACCAAGAATATCAATATATGATATGTGGCATTTCTATAATATACGAAAGTGTACAACTAGACGTGAATAAGCAAAATCCTAAGGATTACGCAAATGTTCCACTCCTCACCCTATAAATAGGCTCCGAACACCTACCAAGATACGCAATTCATTTTTCTCACTTTCTATTAGTAGCTATTCATTATTGATAAGCATTTGCTGACTTGAGCATCGGAATGGCTGTATTAGGCCACGGACCTCACATCTCACCTTGCTTGCAGGCCATCCAAAGTTCATTGCATCATTTGCTAACTCGAGAATCATAGGTAGCATCAATTAGCACTGTTTGTGGGAAAATTCCAAGTGTTATTAGTTGATTCCCTACTTCTATTTATTTTTTGTTACACTGTTGCTTTGTGTTTTCTTAGGTTACTCATTTTCCCAATAATTCGTTAATTGTTGCTTTGGTTTTTTTTAGCTAAGGCAGGCACATATTAGTAAGGTAGTTTTTGACAGTCACCTTAATAAGGGTTAGTGAAGTTCTTGTGGTTGCCTAAAAATAGGGAAGTCCTCTAGTTGGAGCTTCAACTTTTTCTCAGGATCCCATGGTCCTGAAAATTAAAAAATGGAGGCCATGCTGAGATTGCTAAGGAGTGAGTTTGAGCAATCCAATAAAGGCAGTGCACTAGCAATGCCCTTAGTGCCACCACCTCCTCTTCCTCCTCCACCTATGTTAATTCCTTTACCCTCTGGAGATTATCCATAGGAGGCTAAATTCGAAAATAACAAAGGCAGACCAAAACTAGAGTTGTCCAAGGATGAGGAATGTGAAAGTGAAGAAAGTGCATTAAGTCAAAAGTTCACTAAGGCGACTAAAAAATATCAAAGACACCCTTACGATGATGATTTTGGCATAGGCGATGGTTCTCCTCTTTACAAGATGATATTGTCTGAAGTTTTTCGTCCCAAATTTAAACTAGCGAACCTGGATAAATATGATGGCACAATTAATCCCAGGAGTCATCTTACTCATTTTTGAACTTCTATACTATTGTAAAATGTTAACAATTATATTTTGTATGGGGTTTTCCCAACCATACCAATTGGGCTCGCCTAGAAATGGTACTCGCAACTTTGGGTAGGATCTATGGAAAACTTTGACCTTTTGGTGACCTCTTTTAAGGAAAGGTTCATAAGTTGCATTCCTCCAAGAAAGCTTTCTTTAAATATGAGAAAAGTCAGACAAATGGATAGGAATCCCTACCAGATTATATTTTAAGGTTCAATGCTAAGGCAATCCATATCAAAAACTCAACCGTGAAATAGCATGTCAAGCGATTAAGAAGGGATCTAGGAATGTGAAGTTTGTCGATTCTCTAATCAAGTATCCCACATAGGATTAACAATAGTTGATGGAAAGGGCCCTAAAATATATCAAGTTGGATGATGAACGCACTGCCCTTAAGGAAAAAAGGAAATAAGCATAAACCAACAATAGCGTTTGGAAAGAAGACATTATAACAACAATAGGTGACCTTACAATCAAGACTTAGATTTTGACTGAACATGGGAGCATTACTGAACTTACACTCCTCTTAATGAGTCAAGAGCCAAAGTAATAAAGTGGATCTAGAAAACTTGTTAGGACATCAAATGGCCAAGGAAACTTAAGTTGAACAGTGCTAGAAGAAGAGATTGGAAAAAGAATTATAGATTTCATGATGATCATGACTGCACAACCAATGAGTGTAAATAGCTCAAGGATAAAATTCATCAATTGATTAGAGAGGAAAGTTTGAAGAAGTTTACTAAAGATAATCAAACATACAATCGACAAGAGGAGAATTTGGCTAATAAAGAGTAGGCCATGCCCATTTTAGAAGAGCCTATTGGCATTAGTAATGTCATCGCAGGAGGTCTTAACAACCGTAAAGTCAGGGAAAAGAGATCAACGAAAAGTAGTGGTGAAGGAAAAGTTTTATCCATTGAAAAGGAGACTGTGTTGATATTCAATCATCTTCAAGGAGGATGACTATAAGAAGGTAAGACACCCTCATTTTGACCCTGTGGTGGTTAATATTTTGTTAAATAGGAACACTATTGAAAGAACTCTGGTAGACACTATTAGTTAGGTGAATTTGATTATGCTTAAAGTATATGACAAGCTCAGATTGCATAAGAAGGACTTAACTAAGGTTGGGTATCCATTGGTCAAGTTGGGAGATGGCATCATTCGAAGGAACATTATCCAAAGTTCATGGTACTTGACATCTCATTGTCCTATAATATAATCCTGGGTAGACTAATTTTGAATATCAATGTGATCCTAAATAATATGGATTGCCTTTGTATGAAGTTAACAGCACCAGGAGGCGTTGCAATAGTTAGGAGGAGCCATAAATTAGCTCAGGAGTGTTATAAGTAGTCCGCCAAAGTAGCCACTAGAGTTACACTTCCTATAGATCTCTTAGAAAAGCCAAAATTTCACATTTCACTCACACTAGCAAATCGGGTGGAGGATGTGGAATTATTCCAGGAAAAGAAAGTAAAGCTCATAACAATTCTTCAGGGTTTGGACAAAGAGGCGGTGATTAAAGTTTTGAACATTTTTTCTTAGAGTTTGGAGGAGGTGACTAGTGTTAACCCTTTAGTTATGATGCATAGCCTAAATGTTGATCTAACCTTTAAGTTGTTTCAGTAAAAGAAGAGGCAAATAGCTCTGGATAGGCAAAAAGTAGTAGTAGATGAGGTAAACAAGTTGCTGAAAGCGAGATTGGTTAGAGAAGTAAGATATCAAACTTGGATAGCCAATGTAGTGTTAGTCAAGAAGGCTAATGAAAAATGGAGGATGTCCACTGACTTCATCGATCTCAACACAGCATGTCCCAAGAATCATTACCCACTACCCATTATAGATCGATTAGTAGATGTGACCGCTAGACATGCTATTTGTTCAATGGTGGACGCTATCTCAGGATATCACCAAATCAAGATGAACCCAAAAGATGAAGAGAAGACTGCCTTTACAACTGACATGGGGGTGTATTGCTATAAAGTAACATTGTTCGGCTTGAAAAATGCAAAAGCCACTTATCAAAGATTAGTAATGTTTGACGAATTGATCGAAAAAACTATGGAAGTTTATGTTGATGATATGATAATAAAAAATAGGTAGATGGAAAATTACACCAAAGACATTATAAAGGCCTTTGATATTCTTGACAAGGTCAGTATGAAATTAAACCCAAAAAAGTGTACACTTGGGGTAAAGCGAGCAAGTTTTTTGGTTACATGGTTTCTGAGAGAGGAACTAGGGCCAATTCAGAAAAAATATAGACATGTAGCCACCAAAAACATAAAAGAGATATAGAAGCTCATGGCAAGGTAACAGCTTTAAGATGCTTCATGTTCTGTTGATCTCGGAAGTTTTTGCCTTTCTACTAGGCATTGAAAGCAAGGAAGTGTTTTAAATTGGGTGAAGATTGTTAAGTAGCTTTTAATGATTTAAAAATTTTTTTAACTAACCCACCTTTCCTCGACTTGCCTAAGCCAAGTGAAGCCCTATTTTTGTATCTTACAGTGATCAGAGAAACAACAAGCTTTATTTTGGGTCATGAGGAAGATGGTGAATAAAGACCAATTTATTACACTAGCCAAGAGCCAAAAGCTGCTAAACTCAATTACCCAATGTTAGAGAAGCTTGCTTTTGTAATATTATCAATAGTGACAAAGTTAAGGGCATACTTTGAATCTCACATCATTAAGGTTAGAAATAATTACCCACTAAGGAAGATCCTATATCACCTAGAGACATAAAGTTGGCTAACAACATGGTCGGTCATAATAGGTGCCCATGACATCAAATATGTTCCTAGACCATCTTTAAAGATTTAGGCCTTAGTGGATTTCATTGCCGAACTAATGCTAGCTCCTAAAGTAAATGATGACTAAAAAGAAAGCTGGAAGGTTTGGGTTGATGGAGTTGTTAGGTCAATAGGAGCAAGGATTAAAATTATGTTGGAAGGTCTCCATAAAATCTAGCTTGGATATGCAGCTAGTCTAACTTTTTGGGCCACCAAAATTTTAGTAGAATATGTGTTTCTCATGGCGCTTCATATAATGAGAGAGGTAAGAGTTCCTAATGTTACCATTTTTTGTGACTCATAGTTCTTAATCAATGCCAGAGAAATTTTCAAATCAAAGGCCCAAACCTGAATAGATATGAAGCAATGATTCAAAAATTATTGGAAGAAATCTTATCCAATTTAGGTGAAGTCACGGTAACACCCTCACTTTAGCTAGTCCGCACATTCGACTATTCCAGTGATTAATATCGGTCTGAAAAGTCGGAATGTCTAGAACTATATATAAACTAGAGTGAGGAGTCATAAATAACCTAAATAATGGTGAGAAAAAAATTTAGAAAAATTTAAGCTATGAAATACACCAAGGTAAAATGAGCCGGTGCCCTAGCGATGGGTAACCTAATGGGAAGTTGCTGTGAAGATAGCTGGTAGCCCTAAACCCGAGGGAAATTCCGTGAAATAATTTTTGGGACTCCAGAGAAGAGTTATTGAGCCTTCGATGGCATTAGATGCCAAAAAAAATGCTTAGAGAATTTTATCAATCGGTACAGATAATTTTAGCTCAATAAGCTAAATGAAGGGCATTTTGGTCATTTCAACTTCAGAGATGATTTTTGACCAACTTGTCCAATTAAGTTAATAAATTATATGGCACAAAATGGGAGTAAATGTTGCTAAAAATTTAATTAAAAATGATTAGAAAAGAAAGAAAAAGAAAATGAAGTTTAATGAAATTATTACACAAGCATGACATAATAATGATGTCATTTAAAAAACTCCCACCAATCACATTTAAACAAGCCATTATAAACCAATTAAAAAGGGATAAAATGAGGTAAAATGAAAAAGCAATCTGCCTTCTTCTTTGTCTAACCAGCCGAATTTCCTTCCCTAAACCTTTTCCACCATTAAAGCTTTCTCAAAGCTTATATCCCATGCAATTCTACCATAAAAAACCCTAGCTTTCTTCACAAAAAATTAACCTTACACCTTGAAGAAGCTTTAGGCAGTAGAAATTTGAAGAAAAATTGAAGTTGTAACAAGCCCAAAGAGTAGCCAATTCAAGGTTAGTGCACTAAACAATTTCTTTTCCTTCTTTAATCTTGTAAGCATGCTAAATCAAGTAGAAATTGTGTGAAATTAAAAGAAAAACTTGAGTAAATGAAATCTCTAAATTTGGCAGCCATGAGAAAGTTTAAGGATTATTAGTTTTTTATGAAATTAAGTGACTTAATTATGTTATTGATGAGTGTGACACCCCTTACCCGTGTACAGTATATCCAAGTAAGCGATGTCACACGGTGTATCGGCATCCTCTATTTTAACTTAATCAATTTTTGTCATAGTTTTGAATATAACTTGTGAAATATAGTTCATTTAAGCCATTTATTGAAATTATAATTTATTTGAGGTTCCGAAAATTTTATAGAAAATCCGGCAGAGTACCGGCTAAAAATGGAGAAAACAGTTCTTCGAAACCTGTGAAAAACACTTTCAATAGCCATGTTCAATCATTCTTAAACCCCAATATCAAAATCTCAACCTTTTTCAATTTCATTTCTCAATCATTCATCTCAAGTGGTAATCATGTATAAAACACAGATAAACATTCACTTTTCCATTCATCAACGCAATTTTCATTATTTACATGAAAATCAAAATACATTACATAAGTTTCATTTACACAAAAGAAAATAAAAATCAATTACAAAATACCAAAATGAAGCCTAGTGTCCTACCAATGCACTGTAGATGGTGAGGTGACACGGACACTGTGCAGAGCTGCAGGATGGACTCACCCAGTCTGCGGTCTACTGGGCTCACGTTTAGTATCTCCAGAACCTACGCGTGGCAAAAGCAACGCGCTAAGCAATGATGCTTAGTGGTGCAATAATAAAATAAAAGAAAATAGCAGAAAGTAAATATGTATTTAATGTATATGTCTTATTTGTTTTGTATCTGTTATATTCATTTATTTCTTTAACTTTGTCCATTTTCATTCATTTAGTTGCCCAAGTAACCTATCTTGAGCAGTAATTTGGATAAGCGGATGGCCCAGGGTATCTAGTACCTCGGGCGTCACACCATCGGTCACATATGCATCTCGGTGTGCAGCGAGCAGCTAACAAGCTGTAAATAATATTAGGCACGAGGCCAAGTCTCAACACAATATCAAAATGGCTAAAAGCCATAAAATCACAGAATGGCATAATGCCATGTGCAGTACTGCTAACTGAACCCTATTGGCATGCCAAACTATCCAAACCAATCTTGTTAGGTATATTAGGGCATTTGATACTTTTGAATTCTTCAAATTTTGAATTTCAAGTTTTGGTGTCACTATTCACCTCATTGGTCAAAAAAAATGTTGACTTTTGGATAGAAAATAGGTACATTGGTTTTAACACTCCCAATGTACCACATTTTACATTTAAAACTTGTTGGAATTGATCACCGTTACCATTTCTAAACTTAAAACCAAGAGAGCAGAATTTTCAGTTTTTGAAGCCTAACTTTACTGTTCCATTAAGCACTGTTGCAGTGGAAATTTGAGGAAATGGTAAACATGAAAGTTTTTCCTTATTTTGTCTAGTTGAATTTCTTTTTTTGAATCACTCCATTTGGAGTTTTGTAGCTCCAGACATGGTCCAAAAACCACAGCTGGCCGGATTTCCAATCTGCAGAATTTACCAAATCTACAGTACCATGAACAGTGACTGCCACTGCCTTGTTGGATAGGTTCTGGTCATAATTTTGGGTAGGTTTCTTCATGAAAGTTGTTTGTATATGTCTTAACTTGTTGCTGTAAAAATTTCAGGTCAATTGACCATATCTACAGTGAGTTATGGCCAAATAAACAGTTACTGTTCATTTAGTCATTCTGTAGAACCTGTTTGCAGGGGATCCGGATTGGGGCCAATTTTTGGTCCACTTGCTTTGGTCTTTTGGACATGGTTTCTTCAGAAAAATTGTGCCATTATAAGTCTAGTTTCATGTCCAATTGGCCAAACACCAATTGGACCTACACAGCCAAAGTTATGGCTGTCTAAGTGGGATGGAATCACAGCCACCCTGCTGCACTCACTAGGCAGCATACACATTTCACTTTGCCATGCTATATTTCAGTCCAAATTATAGTCAACTTACCTCAAATGGTCACTAATTGACCACTAGAATGTTCTTTAACAATTTCATAAGCCAAGTCCACATTTTACTCCCAAAACCCTAGCTTCCCATTATGATTCACACAAGATGCCTTAATTTACTAACTCATTCACTAACCACATACATACATGCTTTAAACATGATCTCTAGTCCACTTTAAATCCATCAAAACAATCAACCCTATCCCTTCCTTAGGGCTGCCGAAATTCATGGTGGACATACACAAAATTTTTATTCATTTAAGTTACAATTTCTTACTTAATTCAAGTCTCTAATCATGGAAATAAAGAGTTTAAGGTATATATGTGCACTAACCTCTTGTAGGGCAGAATTTTCCAAGCTCAAACTTCACTTTCTTTCCTCTTCTAGGCTGCCAAACACTTTCCCAAGATGAGTGGACAAGTTTTAATGAAAGGGGTTTAGGGTTTAGTAGTGAAACAAAGGGAGAAATGAAGCTTTGGTTGCAAAATCAATGGAGGTTTGGCTAGGCATGGGTTTCGGCTGGTTTGGGAGGAAGAAGGCAGCTGGTTTTTTTTTAATTGTTTTGGTCATATTTATCTTTTTTTATTAGTTAGTTAAATGTTTGTTTAAATGTGATTGGTGGTAGCTTTTTAAATGACATCATCATATGTCATAATTTGCTTTATTTTGATTTTTCTTTTCTTTTCATCACTACTCATTTTCAATTTAACTTTTAGTAATGTTTATTCATATTTTATGTCATAATAATTATTTACTTAACTGGACAAGTCAGCCAAAAATCACCTCTGAAGGCGAAATGACCAAAATGCCCTCCGTTTGGCTTAACGGGTCAAAATTGTCTGTACCGATTGAAAAATTTTTCTAAATATTTTCTTGGCATTATAATGCCATAGGAACCTCAATGACCCTTCTCTGGAGTCCCAAAAATTATTTTATGAATTTTCTCTCGGGTCTAGGGCTCCTAGTTGCGAGAACCGCAACTTCCCTCTGGGTTACCCATCGCTAGAACAGCTCGTTTAACTTGGTTGTATTTTATTTCTAAAATTTTCCTAAATTTTTCTTATTAATATTTAAGTTAGTTATGGTTCCTCACTTTAGTTTAAATATTTTTAGGACGTTCTAGCTATCAGGACCGACAATGGTCACGAGCAGTAGAGAATGTACGGAGTTGCTCAGGGAGGGTGTTACAACTCTTCCTCTAATTTAAATTTCGTCCTCGAAATTTACGATGCAAATAGTTGAGGGAACTGTTGCCTCATCGTCTCTTCACTTTCCCAAGTTGCCTCCTCGGTGTTGTGGTGCCTCAAAGCACTTTCACGATGGAATCGCTTGTTCCTCAATTCTTTTACTTCAGAGCCAGGATCCGTAGAGGTTCTTCTTCATATGTCAAATCCGGTTGTATTTCAATTTCTTCCCTGGAGATGACATGTGAAGGATCTGAGCGGTATCTTCTTAACATAGACACGTGGAACACATTGTGGATCTTGTCCAGCTCTGGTGGTAAAGCTAGCCTGTAGGCTACTGGTCCCACACGTTCAATGACTTCATATGGGCCAATAAACCTAGGGCTCAACTTACCTTTCCTTCCAAACCTCAATACATTCTTCCACAGTGACACCTTGAGGAACACTTTATCGCCAACCGCATGTTCTATTTCTTTTCTCTTCAGGTCGGCATAAGATTTACATGCATGCGAGGCAACCTTGATTGGTTTTGATTAGTTTTACTTTCTCCTCGATCTGTTTCACAGTGTCAGCCCCACCGCTTTGTCTTTGCCCAATTCAGTCCAAAGACACCGAGTTCTACATTTCCTCCCATATAATGCTTCATACGGGCCATTCGGATGCTAGCTTGGTAGCTATTGTTGTATGCAAATTACGCGCTGGGAGGTATCTATCCCAACTCCCCTCAAACTCAATGACACAACTCCTCAGCATATCCTCAAGGACCTGACATATATTTCATGTTATTGTTATCATTTTAATTCAATATTTATATCAATTCCATTCGTTTCAATTGTTTACCTGGATTACTCTTTCTGATTGCCCATCCATCTGAGGATGGAAAGCTGTGCTGAAGTGGAGTTGTGTACCCAAGGATTCATGCAACTTCTTCCAGAATCTCGATGTAAACCTTGGGTCTCGATCAGATATGATGGAAAGTGGAATTCCATACAGTCTAACTATCTCACTGATATACAATTCTGCTAACTTCTCCAAAGGAGTAGTCACCCTAATCGGCGAGAAAGTGTGCTGACTTTGTCAATATATCCACTATCACCCATACTGCATCATGTTTCTTCTGGGTGAGAGGTAGACCACTTACAAAATCCATGGTAATCCGATCCCATTTCCATTCAGGTATGCGTATAGGTTGTAGCAAACCTGATGGAACTTGATGTTCTGCCTTGACTTGCTGACATGTCAAGCATTTAGTCACATAGTCAGCTATGTCCTTCTTCATACCAGGCCACCAATATTGAAGCTTCAGATCATGATACATCTTTGTACTTCCTGGGTGCATAGCATATACACTGGTGTGTGCCTCTTTTAGAATACTGGCCTTTAATTCCCCATCATCTGGTACACACAGTCTTCCTTTGTAATACAGACACCCATCTGCTTTCATCTCATAGTCAGTTGCTTTTCCCTCTGAGATTTTGCTCATAATAGCCATTAGCTTCTCATCTACCTTCTGCCCATTTAAAATCTGCTGTAGCAGGTTTGGCCTCACTTGCAACTCAGCCAAAATAGCTCCATCTCGAACTAAAGATAGATGGGCATTCAATGATCTCAAGGCTGTCATGGATTTTCTGCTCAAAGCATCAGCAACAACATTTGCCTTCCCAGGATGATAGTCAATCACACAATCATAGTCCTTCAGGAACTCAGTCCATCGCCTCTGTCTAAGGTTGAGCTCCTTCTGAGTTGGTAAATATTTCAGACTTTTGTGGTCTGTGTAAATGTAGCACTTTTCACCATACAAGTAATGCCTCCATATCTTCAGTGCGAAGATAATTGCTGCAAGCTCTAGATCATGGGTAGGGTAATTCTGTTCATGTGGCCTTAGTATGCGGAAGCATAAGCGACCACCTTCCCCTCTTGCATCAATACACACCCTAACCCATTATGAGAGGCATCACTGTAGACCACAAAGTCCTTTCCTGACATTGGCTGTGTTAACACTAGTGCCTCTGTCAACATAGCCCTCAACTTCTCAAAACTGGTCTGACACTTGTCATTCCAGTCAAATCTGACATTCTTATGTAACAACTTGGTCATTGGAGCAGCTATTAAGGAAAATCCCTTCACAAATCTCCTGTAATACCCAGCTAGCCCCAAGAAGCTTCTGACCTCAGTTGTATTTCTGGGAGGCTTCCATTCCATCACTGCTTCTATTTTCTTGGGATCCACCCTAATCCCATCAGCTGACACTATGTGTCCAAGGAATGCAATCTCATTCAACCAAAAGTCACACTTGGATAACTTAGCATACAGCTTCTTTTCTCTCAGGGTTTGCAGAACAATCCTCAAATGCTCATCATGTTCTTCCCTAGTCTTGGAATACACCAAAATATCATCAATAAAGACCACTACGAACCGATCTAAGTGTGGATGGAAGATACGGTTCATAAGGTCCATGAATGCCGCTGGTGCATTTGTTAGGCCAAAGGGCATCACTAGAAACTCATAATGCCCATATCGGGTCCTGAATGCAGTCTTTGGCACATCTGCATCCTTCACCCTCAATCGATGATACCACGATGCGAGATCAATCTTAGAAAATACTCCTGCTCCCTTCAACTGATCAAACAGATCATCAATTCTAGGCAACGGATATTTGTTCTTTACAGTCACTTTATTCAATTGCCGGTAATCAATGCATAGCCTCAAAGTCCCATCCTTCTTTTTCACAAACAGCACTGGAGCTCCCCATGGTGACACACTGGGGCGTATGAACCCCTTATCAAGCAACTCTTGCAACTGAGTTTTCAACTCCCTCAATTCAGTGGGTGCCATCCTATAAGGAGCAATGGAAATGGGTGCTGTACTCGGCAGTGTCTCAATAGCAAATTCAACTTCCCTTTCTGGTGGAAAACCAGGTAATTCTTCAGGAAACACATCTGGGAAGTCTTTTACTGTGGGTATGTCACTCAGGTTTGGCTTAGCCTGCCTAGTATCTACCACATGTGCTAGGTAGGCTTCACAGCCTTTTCTCATCATTCTTCTTGCAACTATGGCTGAGATAACATTGGACAAGAAATCTGTCCTTTCCCCCACAACTGTGATCTTATTACCCTCAGGAGTTTTCAAAGAAATCCTCTTCAGTTTACAATCAACCATTGCCTGATGACGTGACAACCAGTCCATTCCCAAAATCACGTCAAACTCGTGGAAGGGCAACTCAATCAAATCTGCCAAGAATTCATACCCTTGAATCCTTAACGGGCAACCCTTGTATACTTTGTTCACCACTACACTGTGGCCCAATGGATTAGTGACCAGAATGTCTTGGTCACTCTCCCCTACTAGTATCCCCCTTTCTACGGGTAAGTTGATGCAGATGTATGAATGAGTGGATCCTGGATCCACTAATGCATGCACAGATGTAGTGTAGAGGGAGAACGTACCCCTGATGACGTCCGGGGCATCTTGCTCCTCCTGAGCTCTAATGGCATAGGCTCTGGCAGGTGGTCTGTTATCTGGCCTCTCTGCTGGCTCAGATGCAGGCCTCTGTGATGGTCCCACTACGTCAGATTTGCCAGATTTCCTACCCCTTTGTGGTGCGAAGGTGTCAGTGCTCGCTTGTGTTGGAGCAGCTGTAGTAGTTTTGCGTGGACAGTTCTTCAACTGATGCTCTGTTGACCCACACCTTAAGCAGGCACCAGTCACTCTCCAACACTCCCCCTTGTGCCACTTCAAACAGTGTGGACATGCAGAAGATGCTGGGGCTGGTCCCCTGAACCCCATCCCTAGAGAGCTGCCCACTGATGGTGTGGACTGACCTCTCCTAGGGGTAAACTATGGCCTGGGCCCCTGAGACTGACCCTGACCATGTGGCTGGCCTGAACTCTGTGCAGATGGACCCTTGAACCTCTTCCCAGGTGCAGGAGATGAACTCGACTGACCCGGGCCCCTCTTCTGCTGTCTATCCCTTCTGGTCTGCTCACTGATTCTTACTTTTTTGACCTTTATTGCAGCTTCCACTAACTTGGTAAATTCTGTGATTCCCAGGGCAGTGAGCTGGATCTTTATGTTGTCATTTAGTCCTTCTTCAAATCTCTTACACCTTTCAGCTTTATTAGGGACTATCTCCCTTCCATAGCGGCTCAATCGGACAAATTCCTTCTCATACTCGGCCACTGACAACTATCTCTGCCTCAGATTAATAAACTCTCTTCTTCTCTCTTCTAGGTATACAATACCCACATATTTCTTCTTGAATTCGGAGAGGAAGAAGTCCCAAGTTACTATTTCTAGCTGTACTTCACTGGACACGGTATCCCACCATTCATAGACATCATCTTGCAACAGAGATATGGCAGCCTCTAGGTTTTATTCAGGAGTGCAGTGGAGTTGTTTTAAGACTCTGCCTGTTCTGTTCAACCAATTTTTGGCTGCAACAGAATCATCTTCTCTCTTGCCGAAGAAGTCCACTGCTCCAAATTTTCTTAATCTTTCCAGGTGTGATTTTGGTTGTGGAGCTGGTGGTGGTGGTGGTGCTGGCATTACCCCAGCCATTTGTCTGAAGAATTCGGCCATTTGCTGGAACATGGCCTGTGGAGGCTGAGCAGTTTCTGCTTGAGCTGGCGGAGCAGGTTCTCCCATACCCCCAGTCTCAGCTGCTGCAGGTGGAGCATGACTCTCCACTTCCTCCTCAACTGCCCTCTAAGATGTAGGGTCCATATCCTATTCAAAATAAGAAAGACAAACAGATCTGCATTAGTGTCACCTCAACTCTTACAAATGCAATGCATAGTATGGACTCAATATAGGCCCAGAAACGCCTAAACCGTGCTCTGATACCACTAAATGTGACACCCCTTACCCGTGTACAGTATATCCGAGTAAGCGATGTCACACGGTGTATCGGCACCCTCTATTTTAACTTGGTTGTATTTTATTTCTAATATTTTTTCTAAATTTTTCTTATTAATATTTAAGTTAATTATGGTTTCTCACTTTAGTTTAAATATTTTTCCAGACGTTCTAGCTGTCCGGACCAACACTGGTCACCAGAACAGTAGAATGTACGGAGTTGCTACCGGGAGGGTGTTACAATGAGTATAGATGATGGATAAAGTGATTTGGTATGAGTTTGGTGTGTGTATGCCATGAATTGGAAATTAAAGGTAGGGTTTTGGTTGAAATTTGTGGGTTTTGTTAAATTGTTAATGAATTGACATTATTAAGGTCAATGAATGACTATTTGAAGTTGTTTGACCATAAAATGAGGCAAATTGTGACATGGGATTGTGAATTGGTAAGGCTGCCCCATGTGATCAATTCTGGACCATTGGAGTCCAGTGTGTTTGGACAGCCCTAATTAGATTTGTGTAGCTCCAACCGATGCAAGGCTAACTGGAGGTGAAAATAGACACATAATGCAACATTTTTTGTGGAGAAACCATGCCCAGAAAACCAACCTAAGTTGCCCTAAAAGTTGACCTAATCCAGGTAACACACATACTGTCCTGGAAGATTGACCAAATGAACAGTATTTGTTCATTTTGCCATAAGTCAGCGTAGAAATATCCAATTAATCTGAATTTTATATCAATGGAAAGCTTAGACAATTTAGAACAACTTTCATGAAGAACACAAGCCCAAATTCTGACCATAACCCATCCGAAATGCTAGCCAAAGTTAGGACCCCTAACCTGCCAAAACCAGTTTTGCCTAGAAATTCTGGGTAGAGACTAATCCGGCTAGTTATGGTAATTTAGCCATAACTTGAGCTACAAAACTCCAAATGGAGTGATTCAAAAAGAGAATTAAAGAAGACACATAAAAGAATAACTTTGATGAAGAAAAGTTTATCAAATTCTCACTGCAGCTTAGACCAATGGAATAGTAAACATAGGACACAAAAACTAAATTTTTGAAAATATTTCTAAGAGGTTTTGAAGTACAATTGGCAATCAATGTCAACAAATTTAGAACTCAAAATGTGGTATAATTATGTATCTAAAATTTGTATACATATTATGTATGAAGAAGTTAAAAAATTGAGTGAATAGTAATGTGTGAATAGTAACCCTAAAAACATAAGGAATAATAAAAGAAATTAAAGAAGCCATTATGGGTACTAATATATATAGTGTAATTAGTGAATTAAAAATTCTTGAACTTTAGTGACTCTAGGACATAAAGGAATAACCCATATGGAGGGCCTTAGGAAAATATTTCGATGTACAAATAGTACACAAAAATTGATCGATGTGAATTGCAATTATCATGAATGGAATAATGAATGTATAAATTATGAGGAATGCATGAATTATGTGTAATTGTGATTTAGGAATTTATGTTTTCACTAGGAATAGAATAAAATTTTATCAATTGTAATTGAACCTTATAATAAAATAATGACATAATAATACATATTAATGCTTAATGGTACTATGTGTCCATGTATTGCCTAGACACGTATGTCAGATTGGATAGATTGGCATGCCAATAGGGTATTATTTTAGCAGTATTACGTAAGGCTCTATACCTGTATTTATGGCTTGTATGCCCAATTATCTGGTATCATGGCTTTTAGCCATACTAATTGCATACGTGGTTGACATTCCATATTTAACGTGCCATGGTATAACGGTCCGAGACACCACGGTGTCCAGTGCCCAGTGATCCGCTTATCCAGTTTAATCAGCCTGTTATAAGTTACTTGGGCAGTGTAATTTATTGAATAAGTTGAAAATATTAGCAATTAAAAATATTAGAGATAAACTAAATGAGTGAGAAGACTTGAAATAAATTAGATTAGCTCTAAGAATCTATTTAATAGAAAGAACTGAAATGAACTAGACTGATTTTAAAATTTATCTATTATAAAATGACTCTGAGAATGTTAATATCTAAGATAACCTAGCAAGTATTGAATGAAATGATAAAAAGATTAGCAATAGAAACATAACTTAAATAAACATTACAAATGCACCTTTCCATAATAATATAAAGTTAAGAATAATATTCTTAGAATTTTTGTGGATTGTATATTATTACTGTGAATTTAGGAATTAAGCGCTTCTAAAAATGAATAAATTAGAACAAAAGATAGTTGATACTAGAAGTATTATATTAAATTAGATTAAATTCTAGAGTATCCAAATTATGATCTATTCTTTCTTTATTTATATATATTATTTTCTTGTTATATTATTGCACCACTAAGCAGAAATGCTTAGCGCAATGGATTTGTTTCCCTCGCGTAGGTACTAAAGACCAAGCCCAATGGACATTAGACTGGGATTTTGGAGTTCGAATCTGTAAAGTGTTCAAGGTTGTCACCTCTTCAGCAATGTATGTAGATAGGGCCCATATAGGTCATATTATGTATTTTGTACATTATAATTAGTTATTATTTGTAATGTAAATTATGAATTGTATGTTGAAATATAGATTATGGAATTATAATTAATTTGTAGATCATGTAAATTATGAATTTATATAATCAGTCTGTAAATCATGTAAATTAATCAAACTTGAGAATTTCTATATATAAATTGTGCATGAATGGAAATGCATAGAAACGAATATGAAATTGAAATATATGAATGATATTTGAAATATGAGATGATTATGAGAATAATTGATGAGATTTTTATTGTAGAATATTATTGAAAAATTTCAAGCAAGTGAATAGTAAAACACGCCAAACGGCAATACAATAGGGGAAACTCCGCCAGTTTCTCCCTCATAGATAAATCGAATAATTAATTAAAAGGGCAAGAAGAAAAAAAAAATTATTTAGGAATAAAGTAAGATAAGATAGGGTACTCCGGCATGAATGTAGCACACCTTGCTCGGCTACACTGTAGACGGGTAAGGGATGTCACATTTAGTGGTATCAGAGCATGGTTTAAGCGTTCCTAGGCATCGATAGATAGAATGAGATAGTGTGCATAACATGCATTGCATTCATATGAGTTGAGGTGACACTAATGCAGATCTTCGACTACATATATTCCAGTAATTAATGTCAGTCCGGACAGTCGAAATGTCTGAAACTATATGTAAACTAGAATGAGGAGTCATAAATTATTAGTAGTATGCCCTAGAGCATATCATTTAGTATGTATCTTGTACATATTTTTATTAATAAAAAGGCTTTTCCACTTTTCCGTTTACATAATATATTTATGTGTAATAGAAAAAGTCCATTGATAATTTGTTAGAAATATTATTCTTAAGTTGTTAAGAATATGAGTGATATTTTTTCTAGCACAAAGTATCATAAATAAGTTCACAATCGAGGATACTTCATAATAAGGACATGACTTATCCAGAAATATTGTATTCATGTTTGTTCCCAAGTTATTTATATGAGATATAAATAAGATGGAATGGCAAGTCTCATGCCATATGACAAACATGATAGATACTTATAAATGATAAGTAGGCCGAACCAGTGACACCTATGACAAGCACATGGAGTTTACTCTTGTCAATGTTTTGTCATAAATCATATTAATGCATATAATCTTTAGACCTGAGATAGCACAGTTATCTTGTATATAGGTAGTTTGAGTTTGATACTGCTTTCATACTTGTACTGTGTATGGGTATATGGGCATGTGTTGGCTCCTACTAGTTATATATGGAGGTAGGTGTTGATCAAGATGGAATCTGTTCCTCTAAGTAAATAGAGATAAAATCCTATGTTCATTTAATTGTTCTTGATGTTTCAAGTTCCTGGCCAGGACATATAGATTTATTAAGAAAGAGTTTCTGATGAGAAAATCTTTTTAATCAAGAACTGGAATTAAAAGAGAACATAATATTCATAGCAAATGGAGTTTGACATAAACCATGACTCCAGCTTGAGTTGGGATTTTGCAACAGAGAGATTCCAGTGCATGGTAACATATGATTATAGGTTCATTTAAGGTAAACCTTATTAATAATTGGGTGGCCATGGCATACTATGCTAGGTGTTAACCATGGTCTATGAGGTTCATAAAATAATTTAGAGAAATCATTTACGGTAAGAAAGAGTTCTGATGATATTAAGAGGTGATATCATGTCTCATTGCCAATTAGTGATGAGCCTAGTAAGTCACACACATACACAAGTTATCACCTAATAAAATATGATTTAATTAATTAATTAAAGAGTTTAATTGATTAATTAAATAGGTTTGATTTGCAATTAGATTGCAAAGTGCCTAGCATGACTTGAAGCCAAATCTAGATTATTGGATGTATAGTATAAGTTAAATTTATATTTAAAGTGTTTAAATATGAATTTAATTAATGAGAAATTAATTAATAGAGATTAATTAATTGATTTATATTTGATATAAATTGATTAGAAGAAGAGAAATAATTATTTTGGGTTGAAAACTCAAAATTAAGACACAGGGGCATTTTGGTCATTTTACAGGGTGACATGTGGTACCATGAGATGGTGACACATGGCATTACACATAAGCTTGCCAAATGTCTTTTAATCATGTAAGATGATTAAAATTAAGATTAAATATAGGTTTGACACTTGGCACAATGTGATTGGGTCAATTAAACCTAGAACCAATAGAGGGTGACATGTGGCAAGGGTTTAATGTGTTAACCTAGCTATATAAGTGTTGTTATGAAGAGAGAAAATACAACCAGCAGCTACTCCTCCTTTTTCATGCCATTTTGAGGCTCTCCATCTATTCTTCTTCATCTCTCATCAATTCAAAGAGATTAGCCATCAATCTCTTGAATTAAAAATACTAGAAATTGTTTCTAGTGTCCTGTTTATATCTTTAATCTCTTAAAAGGCAGAACTTGATTTTCTAATTAATAGAAAAAGCTTTAGAAGCTGTTCAAGGGCTGCCATAGGTGTTCTTGGTGTGGACAAGCTAGAGAAACAATATCTGGTGTCCTGAAGACGCATCTCAAAAGCGCAAATACACTGCAGTGCATCAAGAGGTTAGTGCGCTTGTTCTTGATTTAATCTAGGATTCTAAAATTAATCTGATTCATTTAAAAATCTTAAATGGAAAATACAGATCCAAAAACATATTAAAAGAGTTTTAATATGTTGTTTATCATTGAAATCAAATAGATAAAAATAAATCTTGTGTGATGCATGTGACCCTAGTTGAAAATTTTTGAATTCAATGGTATAAACTTCTGTTTTTCATGCTTCCGCTCCTTCAATTGGTATCAGAGCCACTATATTTGCCATTTAGATTGTTGATTATATGATTTAATTGTGTGATTTGATCATGAGATGATTAATCCATTGCTGATTGCAATGGATGTGTGGCAGCATGCTTGAAGAATACCATCAATGGTGCGCATGGTTTGGCTTCATGGGTGGTGCAAAGGTTTGGTTTTTTAATTTGCAATTGTTGTATGATCTAAAACCTCATCCTATGTCTAATTAAATTGTTTAATTAGAATTTTAATCACACAATTAAATTTTGATTCAAATCAGAATTTTAAAAATTGTTTGAATGTGATTCAAATCTGAAATTTAAAAGTTGTTTGAATGTAATTCAAATCTGAATTTTTAAAGTTGTTTAAATCATATTTAAATCTGATTTTTTAAAGTTGTTTGAATAATATTCAGATCTGAATTTTTAAAAATTGTTTGAATATGATTCAAATATGATTTTTTTAAAATTGTTTGAATGTGATTCAAATCTAAATTTTTAAAGTTATTTGAATGTGATTCAAATCTGAATTTTTAAATTTGTTTGAATGAGATTCAAATCTGAATTTTTAAATTTATTTGAATCATATTCAAATATGAATTTTTAAGTTGAATATGAGATATTCAATTTAATTTAAGTATGTATGTTTTATTTATTTGTTAAATAGTGATATGCATGATGAATGATCATGGACTATAAAAGACCAATGTGATTGAATTTATTTCTTTTATGTTTCTTTGGGATTGTAAATTAATTAATTTATTTTAATTTATTTTGGGCATGTATTATTAAGTTTGTAATAATTTTTGGGTTGTAATTTCATTTATTTAAGTTCTTGTAAATGCGCCTTGGTATGCCAAGGATTACTATGTAATTAGATTGCAAGAAGTTCAAGGACGTCAAGAGCATTGGTGGGACCAGTGGGAGGAATTCAATATCAAGTGTTAATTATGTACTCCTTCAGCAACTCTTGTAAAATGAATGAATGAAATGCACCTAGGAATGCCCTGATTCAATTCTTGGTGGCTCAGAATTGAATCCCTTAGAAAGTCCATAATCATACCATATTTACTGCTTATCCATGAATGCATGAGATGTATGGGAATGTATGCAATTGTATGATATATGCATGCTAAATAGATAATGTGCAAAGTGAGACTATAATAGCAATTAGGATGACCATAAAATCTTCCAAACAAATGATTAAGTTGGAAATGCTATAATTAAAGTAATTATAACATGGGCCCTCCATTGGGGTAATTATTTTAAGAAATTTTAAATAGTTGCATAAGATGCAATTAATTTAAGAGATTTTCTTAAGGATAATTGTTAAGCATGAGATGTTGTAAATATGTAAATGGTTTGGTGGCCAATATTGGATATACCTGAGGACATTAAAATTATTTGCATAATTACTGGCTCAATGGGATCAACTTAACTAATGCAAGATAAGTCAATAATGGATGTACCTGAGATTTTGAGCATTAGGGGCTAGGTAAAGAATTGAACCTCACATGAGATGTGATGGGAGATTGTTAGTAGTATGCCCTAGAGCATATCATTTAGTATGTATCTTGTACATATTTTTATTAATAAAAAGGCTTTTCCACTTTTCTGTTTACATAATATATTTATGTGTAATAGAAAAGGTCCATTGATATTTTGTTAGAAATATTATTCTTAAGTTGTTAAGAATATGAGTGACATTATTTCTGGCACAAAGTATCATAAATAGGTTCACAATCGAGGATACTTCATAATAAGGACATGACTTATCCAGAAATATTGTATTCATGTTTGTTCCCAAGTTATTTATATGAGATATAAATAAGATGGAATGGTGAGTCTCATGCCATATGACAAACATGATAGGCACTTATAAATGATAAGTAGGCCGAACCAGTGACACCTATGACAAGCACATGGAGTTTACTCTTGTCAATGTTTTGTCATAAATCATATTAGTGCATATAATCTTTAGACCTGAGATAGCACAGTTATCTTTTATATAGGTAGTTTGAGTTTGATACTGCTTTCATACTTGTACTGTGTATGGGTATATGGGCATGTGTTGGCTCCTACTAGTTATAAATAGAGGTAGGTGTTGATCAAGATGGAATCTGTTCCTCTAAGTAAATAGAGATAAAATCCTATGTTCATTTAATTATTCTTGATGTTTCAAGTTCCTGGCTAGGACAGATAGATTTATTCAGAAAGAGTTTCTGATGAGAAAGTCTTTTTAATCAAGAACTATAATTAAAAGAGAACATAATATTCATAGCAAATGAAGTTTGACATAAACCATGACTCCAGCTTGAGTTGGGATTTTGTAACAGAGAGATTCCAGTACATGGTAATATATGATTATAGGTTCATTTAAGGTAAACCTTATTACTAATTGGGTGGCCATGGCATGCTATGCTAGGTGTTAACCATGGTCTATGAGGTACATAAAATGATTTAGAGAAATCATTTATGGTAAGAAAGAGTTCTGATGATATTAAGAGCTGATATCATGTCTCATTATCAATTATTGATGAGCCTAGTAAGTCACACACATACACAAGTTATCACCTAATAAAATATGATTTAATTAATTAATTAAAGAGTTTAATTGATTAATTAAATAGGTTTGGTTTGCAATTAGATTGCAAAGTCCCTAGCATGACTTGAAGCCAAATCTAGATTATTGGATGTATAGTATAAGTTAAATTTATATTTAAAGTGCTTAAATATGAATTTAATTAATGAGAAATTAATTAATAGAGATTAATTAATTGATTTATATTTGATATAAATTGATTAGAAGAAGAGAAATAATTATTTTGGGTTGAGAACTCAAAATTAAGACACAGGGGCATTTTGATCATTTCACAGGGTGACATGTAGCACCATGAGATGGTGATACATGGCATTACACATAAGCTTGCCAAATGTCTTTTAATCATGTAAGATGATTAAAATTAAGATTAAATATAGGTTTGACACTTGGCACAATGTGATTGGGTCAATTAAACCTAGAACCAATAGATGGTGACATGTGGCAAGGGTTTAATGTGTTAACCTAGCTATATAAGTGTTGTTATGAAGAGTGTAGACCCTTATTTTGTGATGAGTATGTGCATTGAGGCCGTGGGAAACCCGATGATGAAAAATTATATGACTGTAAGATGTAATTGGAGGCATGGAGCTGAATTATTAATTCCGTGGCATGATCTTGAAAAAAATAAAAATAATAATAAAATTTTGGGGAAATTAATTTTATTAAATTTAAATAAAATTTTATTTTATTTAAATTTAATATGGGTAGTTCTTAAATGGATCTAATTAAGTTTAATTGGGCTCTATGGGCCTAAGAAAGCCTAGTTAGGAATTTTAAATGGGACCTATTTAATTATTTTCTAAAAATTAAAATAACAAAATATCTCTCTCCTCCTTGACCCCACCCTCTTCCTCATTCCCTATTGGTGCCTTCCATTTTTTTCTGTCTTCCTATTGGTTGAAACACCTCACCCATATCACAGTCTTATTCGAATTCTGCAATTGTAGTTGTTCAAGTCATCTAAACTTTATCATCCTAAGACTCCAAACCCTATCACACCTCTTTCCCAAAACCCTATAAATACCCTACTAGAGAAGAGAAGAAGGGGAGGATGGGAGGAAAGAGAAAGAGAAAATTCAGAGCTATAAGAAATTTAAAGATATTCAAGACTCTTTGAGTTCTTCCTTATTTTTTCTTTTCTTCAAGAAGATTTTCATACAAGATTTCTGAAAGGTCAGTTTTTATTGTTTTCTTTTCAAGATCTATGCCACACAATATTTTAATTCTATGCTTTTTGTCTTCAATTTATTTTATATGTTCATATAGATCATGTAATCATGTTTAATTTGAGGGGATACACAACTCTGCACATGTTTAGTTTCTGTCTCTCGTATTTTTATTATTTTTCTTTATATTCTGAATCTGTAAAAAATTTGTAAAAATTATATTCATATTCTACACGAAATTCCATTAATTTTAGGCTCAAGAATCATTAAAAAAGCTTTAATATTTTGTAAGTTATGGCTGTTTGAAGTTAGGGTTCCTGTAAAATCTGATTTGCAGGATATCCGACTTGTGGAGCCCATATCTCCCTTGTTCCTTAATATTTTTGTGCAAATCTAGTGTCTAAAATTAACTTCAGAATCTTATGAATCTTTTCCAATTGGTTTTGCATTCATATCTTTTGTGGTTAATGAGTTATGAATTTTACAAAAAAGTAGTACGATTCTGTCACTTAGAAGAGTTACGATTTATGTAGATCATTTGGCTAGGGTTTTGTTTGATTTATAAATTTTATGTTATTGTATGATATGTAGGCTATCTTCTGTAATTTTTTATGATTTTTAGGCGTGTTTAACTATTTTTAAAAATCGAATTTCTTGCTACTGTTAATTTGCGAATTTGAAAATTGTATATTTGTGCATGTTCTTGTATTTTCTTAGGTTTTAATAGATATTTGATCTATTTTCTGTATTCTTTTAATTCAAGAAGTGTTATAAAGTGTTTGGATCATGTTAGAAGGCTTAGACCATCAGGTAGTTGTAACTAATTAGGAATCTTAACCCTTTAGGAGACTAGAGTTAGAATCCAACGTAAATTGTTATTAATATATCCTTTATTTCTTTTATTTTCTTTAGTTTCTTTATTTCTTTTATTACAAACAAAATTGGTAAGTAGCCCTAAGGTAAGTACCAAAGAGGGCATTTGCGTGGAGCTTATATGGAGCTAAACGGAGTAAGCTGTGATATTATTGCCATACTAGAAGAGAAGACCCTTTTTTAAGGGTAGCTTGCCCCAATGGCAACTGCATTTACCAACAAGTAAGTACCTCTAAACTTCTCGAATAACCATTGGCACAAAATTGTAGTAATAATAGAACTTTCATTTGGTAAATTGAAATTAATTTTGTTTTTAATTTAACTGACTTTTGCATGTAATTAATTTAAATAAATACTTTGTAAATTAAAATTAATCTTGTTTGTAAATTAAACTAATATTGGCATGTAAAATAAATTTAATTTAATACTTGGTAATTGTAAAATAAATTTGTATGTTAGAAATCTTTATTAGGTTGTGATTGTTTGGGACTTATGTGATATTAGAATAAATTACACATGTACATAATTAACTTAGTTCAATTATCCTTAGGGTAACTTGGTGAAAATTAATTAATTAGGTTAAATAGAAACATAGGGTTATTTGATATTGAATTTATTTGTAAATTAAATTCCCAATAATAAATTAATTTTAGTCATCTGTAAATATCATTTAAATAATTAGCAACCCCATAGATAGGAATTACTTGTGCATGAAAATTGTGTGTAAACAACAACCCTTTTTGTGAATTACTTGCGTGTGTAGGATTAGAATTGCATTTTTTAGGATAAAGTTTAATAAAGGAATAATAAACAAGACTTCTAGAAACATTAGTAGAGGACTGCACTCGAATTAACGAGGTTAGACCAGCGTAAGGGGTGCCTAACACCTTCCCTTACGTACCCACTATCCCGAACCTAGACATTGGGCTATGGTAATGACGGTTGTGGAAACTCGCAAGGAGTAAGTTGCCATCCATGACCCTCGGAAGAAACATCGAATATGTCCGTTATTACCCGTGGCGACTCTGTCTATCTATGCCTTCGTGGCATAAATCCTTAGTACCGTGGTAGTGTTATGGGAAGACGGTACTTACCGGTGGTTTGATTCTATTAGGATTGTATGAAGTGCATGTCTAGGAAATCTTTGTCTAAGGAGGTGGTACTTAAGTGAGACCATTGTGACTCTACCATCTTTCCTGGGCATTACCTGGTGCATTTTATATAATTCTAATGGATGATATTTCGCCTCACCCCCCGCCCCACAGTTTGGCGACTCCACTAGGGATTAAATGGATAGTTACTCCAACATGTTTCTATTAGTCTAATATTATTCCTTTGTTAAACTTTTTGCATTGCACTACACTATCACACGGATCACCCTTACCCTTTTAGCCTCGTTAGTACTAGCCAAGGAGACCATGGTTCTACTCGAGCTATGACGAATTGGTGAATGCTAGTACCCCATGCCCGTACCTTCGAGTATATAAAAGAGCCACACCGCCGTTGTGCTTAATGGACAAGCTCTCGCATGGGTGACCCTTTTCCTACCCAATAAAGCCCATGAGCCATAGATTTCAACCCTAGGTACCAGTAGATTTTTGTTGTCTTTGGATTCAGATCTCCACTGTTCAAACCATAAGTTCTAGTGGTAGTTGAGATGAACCTAGGCCTATGCATAAACCCAATGTGTGTATAGGCCCAAGTCCATTTTAAAACCCATGTTAAGCAAGAGGATGCTTACTTATGGTTAAACTTTAAGGATACAAATCATTTGTTTATAGAGGAAAGGTCGTCCTGGACCACCCCCTGTTGGTGTGTCCAGTGTACCATAGCCTAGGATAGAATTTTTTTTCTTACCCTGCACGTGAGAGTTGAAGGTATAAGGGGGCGAAGATTTAGTTCTGGAGATTTTTTTTTTTTTTTTAGTTTTGATTCAGTTTTTGGTTCGATTTTAGTTCAGCTTATATGGTCTGGTTTTGAGTTCAGTTTTAGTTCTATTGGTATGGTTCGGTTTTGATTTTGTAAAAGTAAAGGCAAAAAAAAAAGAAAAAAAAGAAAAAAAAAAGGTTCATTCATGCATTGCATTCATGTACATAACATGCTTAGGTTAACCTTTAAATCATATTTTTTTGAGCAAACATAGCCTCAAAACACACCAAAGAGACTTCTAATCAGGTCACTTGGGTTAGGGAAGGGAAGAGATTAGTAAGGATTTCACCTGTACTACTTAAGATGGAAGAAACTATGATCGTGCTTGATGAAATATTAAACGCCAAAATGTCTGAGCTAGAAGAGAAAATTGTGGTCAACTTTAGAAAGAGGCCCTGAGGCAGGCTAATTAAGTGGCATTAAAGTTATTGAGGTTCAAATTATGTCTCACACCCCAAGGAGATTTTTCCAATTCAGCTAACCCTTATCTGAAGTTTTGGAGGGTCTCAAAGTTCAAGACCTCCTATAGCTCTTAGCACCCAGACCACTACTAAATCCACTCCCACCTAGCTATGATATCAACCAATGTTGCCAGTTCTACCAAGCCCACAGTCATGACACTGACTGATGCTTTCAACTTAAGCATAATATCTAAGACCTAATTGATGCCAAAAGGATAATTGACCCAGAAAATCAACCCAAAAGCCCCATGCCTAGCCAAAATTTCCACCTACACCAGGTCTCTACATGATCTCCATCACCCCAAATAACCCTAACAGAATTATTGACTTTATCCAACCCATCCAAAAGCCCAATGAATTTATCCAACCCATCCAAAAGCCCAATGAACCTATCCAACCCATTCAAAAGCCCAATAAACCTCAGTCTATAATGGTTATTGACATTTGTGATAATTCTAGCTATGATGAGGGTTTTTTGGATGTCTGGACTGATTCTGATGAGGAGATAGTTGCATTATAACTAGATGGTTCAGTTCCACTAGTGTCTGATTTTCAAGTTGTTGGGATCTATGAAAACTAGATGGATTTGAAAGTGGCTACTGTGAATAAAGGGATGAAGTTTTTTTCCTGCATGGGCCTAGGAGAAAGTATAGATGGTCTGGTGACTTTTCTTGAGATGAAGGGGCAGATCACGAGTCATGGTTTGGGCTATGAGCTAACAGAAGAGGAAGAAGAGCCAAAGCCTCCTAAGTTCTTGAAAGCGAGGGCAATTACCTTGACATATGATTAGGGATTACCACATGTGAAAGAGCTAAAGCAGAAAATCAGCACCATTGATCTGAGGACTGCATGAAAAGCCAAACACCTAAAGCTACACCCCTATGTTTGAGTCTATCTTTTGTAATGCTCACAGTAGTGATATTGATGTTTCCAATTCTGATGTACTTGATAAAGATTTCGAGGCCAAGATCAATAACATTCCCAGTCCTTCTGCTTACTTGTTTGATGTTTATTCTAATGGGCATATGCATGGCATTCATAATCATTTAGAATCTATTTTTGTTAATGCATCAAAATCGATCTCTATTAATTTGGGTACACCAAATAATCCTAAAGACATTAAGTTAGCCGAAGATTTAACCCAAGAAGAAAGAGATAAATTTATAGCCTTGTTAACAAAGTACCAAGAAGCACATGCCTCGAGCTTAAAATCAGATGGCCGATTCCCAAGCCACGCTGGTGTCGCTATAGGAAAAGAGTGATCAAAAGTTGACTTAGCCAGTTATCCTAATGAGGAGTAAAATTTTATGCTATGAAGGATTAGTAGTAGCACAAGTGGACCTAGAGGGAGAAGGAAAATGATATGAAGACATAAGGAGGTCTCTGGAAGTGAGAGAATACTCGCAATAAGCCTACAAAAGAGATAGAGCAACAATTCATGGATTAGCCACTCGACTTACTTTAGCTGGGGGGCAATTCTACAAACTCTTATGTGTGATAGAAAAACAGGTTGAGCAAATAATGAAAGAAATACTTGCAGGAAATGTGTGGTCCCCATATGAATGGAAATGTTCTAGTTGGGAAAAAATGTTCAAAACATATAAGGATTGGCCTGAAAAACTCCCTTATATTCTTTAAGATTATCGTAGTATTACAAGGACATCCACGAGGGCAACCCCATTCTCTTTAGTGTATGGGATTAAAGTAGTGCTATCCATTAAGCAAGAGGTCAAATCCTTAAGAGTGATGAGATCCTAGAAAATGAGTGGGCCTATAAGAGATATGAAGAACTAGCTTTGATTGATGAAAAGAGGATGCGAGCCTTGTATCATATGCAGGCTTATCAAAGGAAGATAACTAGAGCCTTTAATAAGAAGGTGAAGCCAAGAAAGATCAAAGAGGGAGATATGGTTGTGAAACAAACTCGGCCCATCCCTTTTGATCTAAGAGGAAAGTTTAAGCCAAACTGGGATGGTCCACACATAGTCAAAAAGATCTTGCTACTGTAAGAATATCAGACCTGGATGGGAATGAATTTCAAGAACCAGTCAATTTAGACAGGCTTAAATGGTACTTTGTGTGAGATAGGCCCGCTAGGCTGAAAACTTACAAAAGATGGTCTAGGCAAAAGTAAGGGTCAAAGAAAAAAAAAAGAAAAGAAAAGAAAAAAAATGCTAGATTGAAAACCTGCAAAAGGCAGTCTAGGCAAAAGGAGAGATGAGAGAAGATCTGGATGGAAAACATGAAAAGGCCATTCGGCAGGTTATAAAGCTTATTTCTAACTTTGGAAGGTTATAAATTTGGCAAAACTAAATGTAAGAGGGAGTAATGGTGTACCTGAATAAATAAAGAAGTTTTTATTGCATTAACCAAGAATAGGTTTTATTTAATTATGATTGTGAATGTTTGTGTCTTGAGGGATACATCAAAAGATTAAGTAATTGAACTGCATTGTTTTGATTTAACCTATTGCCTTATGAGCATGATAGAATAGGTGCTTGATATGAATATCCTGGTGATTATCTAATTTCAAAAAAAAAAAAAAGAGAGAAAAAGAACAAGAAAAAGAAAAGAAAAAACAGAGCTCGCTAAGTGGAAAACCCGAAAGGGCCGCTTAGGTAAAAGTTAGAGCAAGCTCGCTGAAATGAAAACTTGAAAGAGCATTTCAGGCAAAAGTTAGAGCACAAAGAATTGAGTTCATAGAAGATAAAGGAGTCAAGGCAGAAAAGTTTTGAAATAGCTGTAGAATAATGAAGCATGGGGGAGAGAAGAAAAAGAAAAATCAGAGGGAAATTATATTGTGGCCTTGAGGAAGTCTTTTTTGGTGAACAGTTCTTCTCAAAAATTTTGAGGTTATAAGAAAGTTTTTGCAAAAAGAGGCCCCCCAGAGGACTAAGTTTTTTTAGAATCTCTAGCAAAATCAGCATGCCCATGATAGAAAGTAGCATAGATGAAGCATAAAAATCAAAGAAAATTTTGAGACCCAGTCATCCTAATTTTTTTTTCAAATAATGAATTAGATATTTTTTTTTGTAAGTCCTTAGACATTGTTTAGGACACATGACATAGTTGTGTAAGGCATAGAAGAACATGCATCAACATGTCACATGTGGGTGTGTAAGGCATAGAATAACATGCATCACCACAGTTTCAATTGTCGAACTACGAGGGGGTCTGATTCTTCCTCAGGATAGCGAGGGGGATACGTAGGTAGTTTAGGACCGCGGTCCTAAATACGAACCCACAACATTTCATGACAGATGTTTTTTGGTAAGTCCTTAGACGTTGTTTAGGGCACATGGCATAGTTGTATAAGGCGTAGAAGAACACGCATCAACATGTCACCTGTAGGTGTGTAAGGCGTAGAAGAACATGCATCACCACAGTTTCAAGTGTCGAACTACGAGTGGGTCTGATTCTTCCTCAGGATAGCGAGGGTGATACGTAGGTAGTTTAGGACTACGGTCCTAAATACGAATCCACAACATTTCAAAACATAGAGTTGCCATTATCATGAGACCGTAGCTAGTCTCATAACGCAGAGTGTATCGACAGAGCAAGATGCACTCAATTTTCACATGACACAGTTATCATTGTTATGAGACCGTAGCTAGTCTCATGACGCAGAGTGTATCGACAGAGCAAGATACAGTCATTTTTCACATGACACAGTTATTACTGTTATGAGACCGTAGCTAGTCTCATAACATAGAGTATGTCGACCGAGCAAGATATACTTTATCCTCATAGCCAATGTTTCATAGTTATTAGAAATTTGAGTTTCACTTTGACGAAACTTGAGCAATGCTTTCGCATTGATTTCAACTTTCGCCAAAGTGGGGGGCAAACTGTAGACCCTTATTTTGTGATGAGTATGTGCATTGAGGCCGTGGGAAACCCGATGATGAAAAATTATATGACTGTAAGATGTAATTGGAGGCATGGAGCTGAATTATTAATTCCGTGGCATGATCTTGAAAAAAATAAAAATAATAATAAAATTTTGGGGAAATTAATTTTATTAAATTTAAATAAAATTTTATTTTATTTAAATTTAATATGGGTAGTTCTTAAATGGATCTAATTAAGTTTAATTGGGCTCTATGGGCCTAAGAAAGCCTAGTTAGGAATTTTAAATGGGACCCATTTAATTATTTTCTAAAAATTAAAATAACAAAATATCTCTCTCCTCCTTGACCCCACCCTCTTCCTCATTCCCTATTGGTGCCTTCCATTTTTTTCTGTCTTCCTATTGGTTGAAACACCTCACCCATATCACAGTCTTATTCGAATTCTGCAATTGTAGTTGTTCAAGTCATCTAAACTTTATCATCCTAAGACTCCAAACCCTATCACGCCTCTCTCCCAAAACCCTATAAATACCCTACTAGAGAAGAGAAGAAGGGGATGATGGGAGGAAAGAGAAAGAGAAAATTCAGAGCTATAAGAAATTTAAAGATATTCAAGACTCTTTGAGTTCTTCCTTATTTTTTCTTTTCTTCAAGAAGATTTTCATACAAGATTTCTGAAAGGTCAGTTTTTATTGTTTTCTTTTCAAGATCTATGCCACACAATATTTTAATTCTATGCTTTTTGTCTTCAATTTATTTTATATGTTCATATAGATCATGTAATCATGTTTAATTTGAGGGGATACACAACTCTGCACATGTTTAGTTTCTGTCTCTCGTATTTTTATTATTTTTCTTTATATTCTGAATCTGTAAAAAATTTGTAAAAATTATATTCATATTCTACACGAAATTCCATTAATTTTAGGCTCAAGAATCATTAAAAAAGCTTTAATATTTTGTAAGTTATGGCTGTTTGAAGTTAGGGTTCCTGTAAAATCTGATTTGCAGGATATCCGACTTGTGGAGCCCATATCTCCCTTGTTCCTTAATATTTTTGTGCAAATCTAGTGTCTAAAATTAACTTCAGAATCTTATGAATCTTTTCCAATTGGTTTTGCATTCATATCTTTTGTGGTTAATGAGTTATGAATTTTACAAAAAAGTAGTACGATTCTGTCACTTAGAAGAGTTACGATTTATGTAGATCATTTGGCTAGGGTTTTGTTTGATTTATAAATTTTATGTTATTGTATGATATGTAGACTGTCTTCTGTAATTTTTTTATGATTTTTAGGCGTGTTTAACTATTTTTAAAAAATCGAATTTCTTGCTACTGTTAATCTGCCAGAATTTGAAAATTGTATATTTGTGCATGTTCTTGTATTTTCTTAGGTTTTAATAGATATTTGATCTATTTTCTGTATTCTTTTAATTCAAGAAGTGTTATAAAGTGTTTGGATCATGTTAGAAGGCTTAGACCATCAGGTAGTTGTAACTAATTAGGAATCTTAACCCTTTAGGAGACTAGAGTTAGAATCCAACGTAAATTGTTATTAATATATCCTTTATTTCTTTTATTTTCTTTAGTTTCTTTATTTCTTTTATTACAAACAAAATTGGTAAGTAGCCCTAAGGTAAGTACCAAAGAGGGCATTTGCGTGGAGCTTATATGGAGCTAAACGGGAGTAAGCCAGGGATATTATTGCCATACTAGAAGAGAAGACCCTTTTTTAAGGGTAGCTTGCCCCAATGGCAACTGCATTTACCAACAAGTAAGTACCTCTAAACTTCTCGAATAACCATTGGCACGAAATTGTAGTAATAATAGAACTTTCATTTGGTAAATTGAAATTAATTTTGTTTTTAATTTAACTGACTTTTGCATGTAATTAATTTAAATAAATACTTTGTAAATTAAAATTAATCTTGTTTGTAAATTAAACTAATATTGGCATGTAAAATAAATTTAATTTAATACTTGGTAATTGTAAAATAAATTTGTATGTTAGAAATCTTTATTAGGTTGTGATTGTTTGGGACTTATGTGATATTAGAATAAATTACACATGTACATAATTAACTTAGTTCAATTATCCTTAGGGTAACTTGGTGAAAATTAATTAATTAGGTTAAATAGAAACATAGGGTTATTTGATATTGAATTTATTTGTAAATTAAATTCCCAATAATAAATTAATTTTAGTCATCCGTAAATATCATTTAAATAATTAGCAACCCCATAGATAGGAATTACTTGTGCATGAAAATTGTGTGTAAACAACAACCCTTTGTGTGAATTACTTGCGTGTGTAGGATTAGAATTGCATTTTTTAGGATAAAGTTTAATAAAGGAATAATAAACAAGACTTCTAGAAACATTAGTAGAGGACTGGCACTCGAATTAACGAGGTTAGACCAGCGTAAGGGGTGCCTAACACCTTCCCTTACGTACCCACTATCCGAACCTAGACATTGGGCTATGGTAATGACGGTTGTGGAAACTCTGCAAGGAGTAAGATGCCATCCATGACCCTCGGAAGAAACACAAAATCAGACCCGGTTATTACCCGGGTGGCGACTCCTGTCTATCTATGCCTTCGTGGCATAAATCCTTAGTACCGTGGTAGTGTTATGGGAAGACGGTACTTACCAGTGGTTTGATTCTATTAGGATTGTATGAAGTGCATGTCTAGGAAATGCTGTCTAAGGAGGTGGTACTTAAGTGAGACCATTGTGACTCCACCATCTTTCCTGGGCATTACCTGGTGCATTTTATATAATTCTAATGGATGATATTTCGCCTCACGCCCCACCCCCACAAAGAGAGAAAATACAACCAGCAGCTACTCCTCCTTTGTCATGCCATTTTGAGGCTCTCCATCTATTCTTCTTCATCTCTCATCAATTCAAAGAGATTAGCCATCAATCTCTTGAATTAAAAATACTAGAAATTATTTCTAGTGTCCTGTTTACATTTTTAATCTCTTAAAAGGCAGAACTTGATTTTTTTAATTAATAGAAAAAGCTTTAGAAGCTGTTCAAGGGCTGCCATAGGTGTTCTTGGTGTGGACAAGCTAGAGGGATAACATCTGGTATCCTGAAGACGCATCTCAAAGGCGCAAATACACTGCAGTGCATCAAGAGGGTAGTGTGTTTGTTCTTGATTAAATCTAGGGTTCTAAAATTAATCTAATTCATTTAAAAATCTTAAATGGAAAATACAGATCCAAAAACATATTAAAAGAGTTTTAATATATTGTTTATCATTGAAATCAAACAGATAAAAATAAATCTTGCATGATGCATGTGACCCTAGGTAAAATTTTTTGAATTCAATGGTATAAACTTCTGTTTTTCACGCTTCTGCTCCTTCATAAATAACCCAAATAATGGTAAACGAAAAAATTTAGAAAAATTTAAGCTATGAAATACACCAAGGTTAAATGAGCCGGTGCCCTAGCGATGGGTAACATAATGAAAAGTTGTTGTGAAGATAGCTAATATCCCTAAACTCTAGGAAAATTCCGTGAAATAATTTTTGTGACTTCAGAGAAGAGTTATTGAGCCTTTGATGGCATTAGAATGCCAAAACAAGATGCTCAGAGAATTTTATCAATCGGTACAGACAATTTTAGCTCAATAAACTAAACGAAGGGCATTTTGGTCATTTCACCTTCAGAGATGATTTTTGACCAACTTATCCAATTAAGTTAATAAATTATATGGCATAAAATGTGAATAAATATTGCTAAAAATTTAATTAAAAATGATTAGAAAAGAAAGAAAAAAAAAATGAAGACATTTAAACAAGCCATTATAAACCAATTAAAAAGGGATAAAATGAGGTCAAATGAAAAAGCAATCTACCGTCTTCTTTGTTTAACCAGCTGAATTCCCTTCCCTAAACCTTTTTCCACCATTAAAGATTTCTTAAAGCTTATATCCCATGCAATTCTACCATAAAAATCCTAGCTTTCTTCACAAAAAATTAACCTTGCACCTTGAAGAAGCTTTAGGCAGCAGAAATTTGAAGAAAAATTGAAGTTGTAACAAGCCCAAAGAGTAGCCAATTCAAGGTTAG
Source organism: Hevea brasiliensis (assembly GCF_030052815.1). Classification (NCBI taxonomy): domain Eukaryota; kingdom Viridiplantae; phylum Streptophyta; class Magnoliopsida; order Malpighiales; family Euphorbiaceae; genus Hevea; species Hevea brasiliensis. The sequence goes on along the minus strand of NC_079503.1, from coordinate 74,628,958 downwards.
TACACTAAACAATTTCTTTTCCTTCTTTAATCTTATAAGCATGCTAAATCAAGTAGAAACTGTGTGAAATTAAAAGAAAAACTTGAGTAAATGAAATCTCTAAATTTGGCAGCCATGAGAAAGTTTAAGGATTATTGGTTTTTGATGAAATTAAGTGGCTTAATTATGTTATTGATGAGTATAGATGATGGATAAAGTGATTTGGCATGAGTTTGATGTGTGTATGACATGAATTGGAAATTGAAGTTAGGGTTTTGGCGGAAATTTGTGGGTTTTGTTAAATTGTTAATGAATTGACATTATTAAGGTCAATTAATGACTATTCGAAGTTGTTTGACCATAAAATGAGGCAAATTGTGACATGGGATTGTGAATTGGAAAGGCTGCCCGATGTGATCAATTCTGGACCATTGGAGTCTAGTGTGTTTGGACAGCCCTAATTGGATTTGTCTAGCTCCAATTGGTGCAAGGACAATTGGAGGTGAAAATAGACACATAATGCAACATTTTTGGTGAGGAAACCATGCCCAGAAAACCAACCTAAGTTGCCCTAAAAGTTAACCTAATCCAGGTAACACACATACTGCCCTGGAAGATTGACTAAATGAACAGTATTTGTTCATTTAGCCATAACTCAGTGTAGAAATCTCAACTTAACCTAAATTTTATATCAATGGAAAGCTTAGACAATTTAGAACAACTTTCATGAAGAACAAAAGCCCAAATTCTGATCATAACCTATTCGAAATGCTAGCCAAAGTCAAGACCCCTAACCTGCCAGAACCAGTTTTGCCCAGAAATTCTGGGTAGAGACTAATCTGGCCAGTTATGGTAATTTGGCCACAACTTAAGCTACAAAGCTCCAAATGGAGTGATTCAAAAAGGGAATTAAATAAGACACATAAAGAAACAACTTTGATGAAGAGAAGTTTGCCAAATTCTCATTGTAGCTTAGACCAATGGAACAGTAAACATATGACACAAAAACTGAATTTTTGAAAATACTTCTAGGAGGCTTTAAAGTGCAATTGGCAATCAATGCCAACAAATTTAGAACTCAAAATGTGGTATAATTATGTATCTAAAATTTGTATACATATTATGTATGAAAAAGTTAATAAATTGAGTGAATAGTCATGTATGAATAGTAACCCTAAAAACATAAGGAATAATAAAAGAAATTAAAGAAGCCATAATGAGTACTAATATATATAGTGTAATTAGTGAATTAAAAATTCTTGAACTTTAGTAACTCTAGGACATAAAGGAATAACCCATATGGAGGGCCTTAGGAAAATATTTCGATGTACAAATAGTACACAAAAATTGATCGATGTGAATTGTAATTATCATGAATGGAATAATGAATGTATAAATTACGAGGAATGCATGAATTATGTGTAATTGTGATTTAGGAATTTATATTTTCACTAGGAATAGAATAAAATTTTATCAATTATAATTGAACCTTATAATGAAATAATGACATAATAATTTATATTAATGCTTAATGGTACTATTTGTCCATATATTGCCTAGACACGTGTGTCAGATTGGATAGATTTTCATGCCAATAGGGTATTATTTTAGCAGTACTGCGTAAAGGTTTATACTTGTATTTATGGCTTGTATGCCCGATTATCTGTTATTATGGCTTTTAGCCATACTGATATATTATCATGGCTTTTAGCCATACTGATTGTATACATGGTTGACGTTCCGTATTTCACGTTCCATGGTATGACGGTCCGAGACACCACGGTGTCCAATGCCCAGTGACTCGCTTATCCAGTTTAATCAGCCTGTCATAGGTTATTTGGGCAGTATAATTTATTGAATAAGTTAAAAATATTAGCAATTAAAAATATTAGAGATTAACTAAATGAGTGAGAAGACCTGAAATAAATTAGATTAGCTCTAAGAATCTATTTAATAGAAAGAACTAAAATGAACTGGACTAATGTTAAAATTTATCTATTATGAAATGACTATGAGAATGTTAATATCTAAGATAACCTAGCAAGCATTGAATAAAATGATAAAAATATTAGCAATAGAAATATAACTTAAATAAACATTACAAATGCACCTTTTCATAATAATATAAAGTTAAGAATAATATTCTTAGAATTTTTGTGGATTGTATATTATTACTGTGAATTTAGGAATTAAGCACTTCTAAAAAGGAAAAAATTAGAACAAAAGATAGTTGATACTAGAAGTATTATATTAAATTAGATTAAATTCTAGAGTATCCAAATTATGATCCATTCTTTCTTTATTTGTATATATTATTTTCTTGTTATATTATTGCACCACTAAGCAGAAATGCTTAGCACGATGGATTTTGTTTCCCTCGCGTAGGTACTGAAAACCAAGCCCAATGGACATTAGATTGGGATTTTAGAGTTCGGATCTGTAGAGTGTTCAAGATTGTCACCTCCTCAGTAATGCATGTAGATAGGGCCCATATAGGTCATATTATGTATTTTGTACATTATAATTAGTTATTATTTGTAATGTAAATAATGAATTGTATGTTGAAATATAGATTATGGAATTGTAATTAATTTGTAGATCATATAAATTATGAATTTATGTAATCAGTCTGTAAATCATGTAAATTAATGAAACTTGAGAATTTCTATATATAAATTGTGCATGAATGGAAATGCATGGAAACGAATATGAAATTGAAATATATGGATGATATTTGAAATATGAGATGATTATAAGAATAATTGATGAGATTTTTATTGTAGAATGTTATTAAAAAATTTCAAGCAGGTGAATAGTAAAATACGCTAAATGGCAATACAATAGGGGAAACTCCACCAGTTTCTCCCTCATAAATAAATTGAATGATTAATTAAAAGGGCGAGAAGAAAAAAAAATTTAGTTAGGAATAAAGTAAGATAAGATAGGGTGCTGCGGCACCGAATGTAGCACACCTTGTTCGGCTACACTGTAGACGGGTGAGGGGTGTCACAGTCACAATCCTTCTGATTCCCATATCAGAAAATAGCGAAGCAGTTATCCTGGCCAAAATAGCTATGGTAGGTGAGCAAAACTTAACCCAATAATACCATTACTGGAGATCACTTTCCCAACTATTGATCAAGAGGAGCTTTAGTCGATTTACATTGGGTCAACTTGGATGTCTCCAATCTTTTATTATCTGGAGGATGGCACTTTGCCTATTGATCCTCTTGAGACAAAGAAGATAATACAGAAGTATTCACGTCATAACATTTTAAAAGGATGGCTTTGTAAATGGTCCTTTTTAAGACCTTGGCTTAAGTGTATAGCTCCTAAGGAGGGCCTGGTGATCTTAATTAATATTCATGAGGTTCTATGTGGTAGTCATAAAGGTGCTTAAACCATCACTAAAAAGGCTTTTAGATAGGGATTTTTTGGCCTTTAGCAGTAGATGATGCTAAGGAATTAGTTTAGAAATGCAAAAAGTGTCAAGAGCACAATTTTATTCCATGGATCCTGGCCAAACAATTGTGTTCCATTGAGAGCCCATGGCCATTTTATCAGTGGGGAATCGATATCCTTGGTCCATTCCCCAAATCCTTTAGGTCCAAGCAATATGTAATAATTGCTATTGATCACTTCACAAAGTTGGTTGAAGCAGAGGCCACAAAGCTCATCACTGTACATAAGGTGATCATTTTTGTTAAGCAAAGTATTTTTTGCAAATTTGGGTTACCCAACGTGATCATCTTTGAGAATGGCACACAATTTGGGAAATAAATTTAGAGCCTTTTACTTTGAGTGGGGAATTAATCTTTAGTTCGCCTCTACTTATCATTCCCAGACTAACGGTATAACCAAAATCACTAATCGCACCATCTTAAATGGTTTGACAAAGCCAAAGGATGATGGCCCAATGAATTACCACATGTTCTATGGGCATATCGAACTACACCAAGAACAGAAATAGGTGAGACACCATTTTCCCTAACTTAAAGTTAAGAAGCTATTATTCCAGTAGAGATCTGTACACTCAGTGCTCAAACTGAGAACCTTGAGTTCACAACTAGTAAGGAAAACCTTCAGTTTAACTTGGATCAGGTTGAAATCTTATGGGAACTTGCTTACATCCGAATTACAGAATACAGATAAAGGATGGCCCGGATGTGTAATTAGAATGTCAAGCACTAGTCTTTCATGGTTAAAGACTTGGTCATGAGATGATTAGATGTCTTAAGAGGAGTTGCTAGGGCCAACAAGCTCAGCAGTATCTAAACTCATCTGCCTTGGATCTTATAAGCTCACACACCCTAGAGGTGATGATCTTCCACGGGCATGGAATATATTTTACCTACACAAATTTTATCAATAAAGACTTCCGCTCTTCTTTTAGCATTTACCCATTTTACAATATTTAAGTAGGGAATCTAAAACCCTAAAAGGGCACATAGGCAACTTCTCACCCACTTATGCCTCATAAAGCACTTAGGCAACCTATCACCCATTACAGGCAACTTTTCGCCTCATAAGGCATTTAGGTGACCTATCACCCATATAAGTGACCTTTCACCCAATAATGCCCTAAAGGGATACCTAGGCAAATTTCTCACCCATTTATGCCTTATAAGGCTCTTGGGTGACCTATCGCCCATTTTGGTGACCTTTCACCCACTTAAGCCCTATAGAGACAACTAAATTGGTCCTTCACTCAAATAAGCATGACAAGGCACAAGGGTAAGTCTCTTTAACTTACAAAAGCACTAAGTAACTTTAGGTTCAATTAGGGCAATCTATGACCAAAGTTATAGAGTTTAGGTATTTAATTCATTTGCTATATCAAGTTATGAAGTTTGCAAAACAATGCTAAGTTACCGAGTTCAGGTTTTTATCCTCTTATTAAGATTATTATAAATTAATATAAGATCAAAATGCAAGGGCAATAGCAATAATTTCATTCAAAAATAAAATTTTATAAATCATAAGGTGGGGTGATCAGTCCCAATTTGATCAGATACAGAGGGATTCAAAGATCCTGTTGCCCTACCACCCCCCTTCTCCTTCACTCTATTTAGGAGCCAAGTTGTCGATCTAGGAAAAGTTTTTCTTAGGGTATCTCTTGGCCAAATCCTTTATCAGATCGCTATGAGCATCCACGTAAATAAATGCCACCCTTTCGTTTGCCTCAGCATCTAAAGCTTTCAAACTCTTCTCCAGCTCGGTAGTCTTTGCCTTTTTCGCTTCCAAGGCCATTTGTTTTGATTTCATATCTTCATGAAGTTTAGTGATTATTACTTAAGAAGATTTCACCCTAGTAGAAAGTGCCTCTTGTAACACCCCTATTTGTATAGCCTGGTATATTTCACTATTCCGGTGATCGATGCCGGTCCGGACAATTAAGGGGATTAGAACCATACTTAAAACAACTAAATAAGCCATAAACACAAATAATTAGTAATTGCCAATTAGTTAAGTATAAATAAAAAAAAAACAGAACATAAGAAGTTAAACGAGCTGAGAGTCACAGCGATGGGTGACCTCCTCGGGAACGACTGCGAAGTCTATTTAAACTCAAATTTCGAACCGTAAAATGTGACGCCGCGGTCCTTATGACCCTTATAAACACAGTGAAAAAGAGAAAATCATGAAAAAAGAACTGTTAAGCCAGTCAAATAATTAGGTCAGAGAGCCAAAAGAAATATGGAATTAATTGCAAACCGGGATGAACCGGCGAGGGGCAATTTGGTCAATTGACCCTGAGAGCTGACTCCTGACCCAACTGTCAAATAAAATCGGAGAAAAGAAAACTTCGGGATCGAGAATTAAATTGAAAAACTAATAGAAAAATAAATAGAAAAAAAAAAGAGAAAGAGAAAATGGAAAAGTCAAAAGGTGATGACATCATGCATGACCTCATGCATGATGCCATAATGAATAAAATTAATTTATTTACTTATTTGGATTTTTGGTCTTCCTAAAGAGATAAAAGACAAAAGAAAAGAAAAGGAAAAAAAAAATAAAAGCCTCATCTTCCTCAAAGTGCCACCTCCCACCCTTCTCTCTCCCACACCATTGCAAATCTCATTTAAAGCTTACTTTAAGCTTTGAAACCATCATTAAACCCTAAATCCTCCCATACTTGCTTCACAAAAACTTGATTTAATCACTTGAGAGAAAGATTGGTCATTAAAGAATTGAAAAAAGTTGAGAGGAAGTGAAAGTTCAAAGACACCTAACAAGGTTAGTAATGCAAACTTCAAGTTTTTAGTTTAATTAGTGTATGTATAGCATCAAGAACATAGAAACAAACTTAAAATGAAAAGAAAAATTGGTTGAGGGACTAAACTGATTATGAGGATGATTTGCATGAATTGAATGGTTTGAAAGGGGTATATAAACCTTAGTTAGTTGAATGACTATGGTTAAAGGCATGGAATCAAGTAAATGCAAAAATTTAGTGTGAATTAGGGTTTGGACATTAGGGTTTAGGGACCAAAACTGTGAAGAAGTGCTAAATGATGTCTTTGACATAGTTTAAGGAGAGAAATGGTCATTTGTGACCTAATTAAGTGTGTTAGAAGTGTTTGAATTAAAGCCAAATTCGGATTGGGTATGCACCATGACCAAAGTTGAGAAATCACAGTCTGCCTCTGCACAAACTGACCAAATGAACAGTGTTTGTTCATTTGGTCATAACTCGAGCTAGGCAGGTCAAAATGACCTGAAATTTTACCAGTGGTTAGATGGAATATAGACCTAAAACTTTTATGAAGAACACCAACCCAAATTATTCCATTAACCCAATCAAATTACTGAGCAAAGTTGGTGACCTGAACCTGTAGAACTGCAGATTTGCCATATGAACAGTAAAGTTTCAATGGCTATAACTCTCTCTAGAAAAATCCGATTTAAGTGATTCTTTAACCGATGGAAACCTAAGACATAGTATAACATTTCATATGAAGAAAATTAGACCAAATTATGGACTTTACTTGATCAGATTGCTGAAAGAAGTTGGAGCAACAAATCTGCAGAACCAAATTCTGCAGCATGAACAGTAACCGTATTTTGGCTATAACTTGAGCTACAAAACTCCAATTGGAGTGATTCAAAAATGAGAATAAACTTAAGACAATAGGGAACATTTTCTATGAAGAAAGTTTTGCCAAATTCCAACAGTAAAATGACCAATGAAACAGTACAATTAGGGACACCAAAACTGAAAATTTGATAATTTTGCCTAAAAGACCTAAGTTTTGAGAAAATGACCAAAACCAACAAATTTAGTGACCAAAATGTGGTATGTGGGTGAAGTTGGAATTTCCATACCTATTAAGCCTTAGAAAGTCAACAATTTGACTTGAATAGTATAATGAATAGTAATCACAAAACACAAAATTTCAAGAACATCGAGTTTAGTACATTAGAGCTAGGTAAAAGTGAAACTAAATTTATTTTGGATTTATGTTAAGTTTTAGTACTGAAACATTGTGAAATTATGTATTTCAGTTGGAAAGAATACTGGGAAAGAACCCGAGGAACCGAGTCAAGGCCAAGAGGCGACTCGCTTGAGGTTTGTGCACAACTAACTCTTTTGTTATTTTTCAATTCCAAATTGATTTGAAACAAATTTATTGTATGATTTATGATTTTGTTGTGTTGAGAATTTTAACTTATTGAATAAAATTGTATAATTTGAATATAAATTTTCTTATACATTTAAGGATTTATCGCATTGTTTTGAGGATTGTAAATTTTAACTTTGATGTGTTGCCAACCTTGAGCATAAATTTATGATGATTAAATATGTTGATTTGTAAATACTTTGTAAATAGAAATTGTTTTGAATATGATTTGAAACCACAGTTGACATGATAAAATATGTTGTGAATTCTCATTAGCTTGTCTAGTGAGATAACTCCTCCACTTAATGGGGCGAGTTTCTTCCTCTCTGGCTTGCCAGTTGGGGAATGATGTGAATAAGTACTCATATATACTAGCTAGTCTTTGTTTCTCCCTTTTAGCCTTGGTTATTGGGAGAATGTGAAATGTCGTGGTGTACAACACGGCATCTATTTGAATTTTGGGTCATGGGTTCAACTGTGTGTATTGTTGGCAACGCCCTTTAAATTATGCATGATTTAATAAATTGTGATTGAAATAAATAATTTGTCAGTGATTCAAAAAATTTTGTATTATTTCAGAATTTAAAAGAAATGTAACTAAATAGTTACTATTTGATCAAAATGTTATTCAAATGAATAATTTGCATGAATGAAAATGTTGATTTCTGAAGGTCATGGATTTTGAAGAATTTAGAAATTTTAAAATTCTATTTGTTATGAATTGTTAAGCATAATTTGTATTAAGTTTTAAATTATTAGTTTGTGCACCACTGAGTTCACCACTCAGTGATAGCTTTATATGTTGTCGCAGATATAGAGACTAGAGGAGCAGCAGATTGAGCTGCTGAGGACAGGGGAGCTGCCTGCTAGAAGTTATCAGGTATAATTTATACCCTGACTGTAAATATTCATTTTTATATATGTATTGCACGTAATTGTATGGACATGTAAAATCAGTCTTGAGCAGCTTGTACAAAGTTTGTATAAAGTTGTAATAAATTTTAGTTTGGATTTTCTTAATGTAAATTTCTAGTATGATGAATATAAATTGTTTTGTCTCTAATCAAATATGAGTGAAATGTATTGCTAGTATTTTGAGGATTATTGAATTTTAAACTTGAGAAATTGATTGAAATGATTGAGGAGTTGTTGAAATGGATTGAGTTTGATTGTGAAATTAAAGTAGTTATTGAGAAAAAATTTTAAAAGTGCTTTTTACAGGTATTTGAAGAACTGGTTTCTCAAAATACAGGCATAACTCTGTCAAAATTTTTATAAATTTTGCGAAAAACTAAAATAGACCAAAAATATTAACTAGTTTTAATTTTAATTAAATGTTTTAAATACCTATTAGAAAATGCTCACCACTTGTCAAAAGTAAGAAAATTGTTTAAAATTCCTTGTAGGGTACTTAATGAGTTATCGGTAGGTGAAGTTCGGTAGTTCATTAGGTATTCTACGGGATCATGTTATGCCTTACAGAGGGGTAAGGTGTGACATGTTTTAGTGGTATCAGAACAAGTTTTTGAAGTACGTTTTAAATTGTGAATTTGTGTCTTTCCTTGTTAAGTACAACTGCTCAATGTCCATAATTGTTACATACTGTGCATTACATCATGAATATGAACTAACGAGGAGAAATCTCCTTGTGTTGGGTGTACAGGAAATAGAAAAAAATCCTGTGAATAGATATGGACATGAGGGATAAAATTGTAGAGCAGTGTGATACAGCTAACGTACAAAGAGAGGCCCCAGTTTTACAAAGCGTTGGGGGTCCAACTGCACCAATCCCTCCTATACAAATTACTGCACAAACGGCCCAGCAGATGGCCATGTTCTTTCAGCAAATGGCTGATAATCTGTCAGCCCATGCCCAAGTACAAACTCAACCCCCTCAAGAACAGCATGAAAAAGAGAAAAGTGAGAAATCTATTGGTCAAAGTTCGACTAGTAATTTGGGAAAGAGAAAAGATTTTGAGGACCCCGAGCTCTCAAGTATGACAGAGGCAAATCTTCAGGGCGGAAGCAATCAAGAACCATTCGTCAAAGAACCAGAAGTTCCTACCTTACCCATCTCTGTGACGTTTGTGGGAAATTACACGGAGGTATATGCCATAGGGTCACTGGAGCCTGCTTCAATTGTGGTGGAATTGGACATTTCGCCCAAGATTGTGCTAGCGCACGTCGAGTTATGCCACACACTACACCAAAGGAATCAATCCAAGGTTCTGATTTTAGAGGCTCATTAATAGTCAGTAGGGGCAGAGGCAGAAGTAGAGACAACACTTCGAGTAATCCTCGTACAATGGACCAACCCGAGCAGAGGAATACACTAGAAAGAGGGAACGCCGTGCATCGAGGGGAAGAAGTAGAGACTTTAGATGTAGTTGCCGGTATGTCCTTAACTTGTGAAAGGAATAATTATGTACTATTTGATTCTGGCTCTACTTGTTTTTATGCTAATACTAAAATTATATGTTCTACTGCCATTCCCTTGCATGAAGATAAATTTTAATGTGTTAGTAATTAGTCTTTTAGGATAAGAATTGAGATAATAAGCATGATTAGAATTAATTTTGGAAAAGTTTCTAGTGAGAGACATCTCTTAGACTATGATAAATTATAAAGTTAATTAGTGAGCCTAATTAGGTAAGGCAAGAGGACCTAAAAGTAAGTTGTAGTAATATATCTGCCCTAGGTGGAAGTAAAGGTATTACTGTTGATAGATGTCAGTAAGTACCATAATCAAAATAAGTTTAAGATATTAGTGGATTTGAAAGAAATAAGACATAGGGAAGTTTGATCTATTGGGATGTATCGTAGTAACTATGCAATATACTTGATGTTTGTGCTGTAAGCTGCAGATTACAGTATTGACTCTAGATTTATTGTGTAGAGCTGCGTACTACCCAATAGTACATAAGGACAAGAATAGTTATAAATGATTTTCGCTCTGGTATAAATATACCAAAATAGAGTTTTATTACTAGAACTGAGCTTGAAAATCCTAATTCAAGATTTAAAACTCTATGATTAGAATATCAAAATATCATGGTTGTAAGGTAGTGAGAGTTAAAGACTCCGTTACCCTAGCATGAATTACAGTACATCATAAATTGTTATGGGACTAGAGATTTTAGCATGGTAAAAATTTAAAAATAACGCCTATAGGGCTAAGTCATCCAGTCTCCGATATGGGTTTTATAGTTGTTCTGGTATTGCAATGGATCTTTTGCTCAAAGTTTAGTAAGGAACAGTATTCTATTTGTGTAACAGTAAGACACCAAATATAATTTTGTTTCCCTAGAAGAGACAGGATGCTATGGATGACAATTATAACTTATAAAACAGTTAAGAAATAATATTCTACTGATAACAGTAATTCGATAGGAACTAGTTGGCCAGGTATTCTTTTGGAAGAGCATAATTTTATTGTGCGGATCATAAGGATTAGATTAGAATTCAAGCGAAACTTTTGAATAGCATGGGAAACAGGAGAGTCCGGTAAAGTCCCTTCTTAAGATTAAAGAATTGTTTATGCTTAAAAAAAAAAAGAAAAGGTAATGATCACAGACCAGCGGAAAATAAGCTATAGAATATTGATAGATAAAAGAGTTGTGGAAGTAAAAATTAGAATAGTTAATGCGAATGTAATAAAGAAACATTATGAATATTAGTTAAAGTGTTGACTAGAATGGTCAGAGGACCAAATCAAGTAATATTAAAGTATAGTGGATTTATTAGGGACGATAAGAGGTACTAAATTACGACTCGACAGCCAAGTTAAGGAAGAAGATAAGATTGAGGAATAAAATAATTAAAGTTAAGTTGTGGAATGAAAAGAAACAAATAGAACAGTAAGAAATGAGAAAAACATTAGATGAGAATTTGCCACCAGGGCAAACAACTTACTTAAGACGCGTAATGATATCCCAAACTATTTTATCAAGGAGGAAATAAGTTAAACAAAAGCAAACAAGATAGTGCAAAATGGCACATAGGCCTTGGTCATAAATAGAGATAGTAAGATAATGGTTATGGACCTATGGCCAAGAAAGAGATAAACAGTTCATATACGACCAATAAGGTCATTTAAGAAAAAAGACTATAAAGGAAAATAATTGTTAAAACAACAACAAGAAAAGACTAAAATATTCTAAACTAAACTGAAGGTTGCATCAAATGATCAAGAGATTTGATAAGAAAAGAGTAAAACTAAGTTCTCACCCATAGGATCATACGAGGTCCTAGAAAGAGTGGATCCACTAGCACACAGATTTGCTTACCTCTAAAATTGAAATGAAATTGAATCTAACTTATGACAGAAGCTCATAAGAAACTTGGCACACGAGGTAAGCAATTGATGAGTAAATAGTGTTGGTTAAAGTGCTACGGACCATTATTTCGATTATGGAGCTACGCAGAAATGTGAGAAAAACACGAGAAAACAATATGTATGACTATTTGAGGATAGATAGTGAACACAATTTCGAGGACAAAATTATTTTAAGGGGGGGGAGAATTGTAATACCCCTATTTGTATAGCCTGGTATATTTCACTATTCCGGTGACCGATGTCGGTTCGGACAATTAAGGGAATTAGAACCATACTTAAGACAACTAAATAAGCCATAAACACAAATAATTAGTAATTGCTAATTAGTTAAGTATAAATAAAAATAAAAAAAACAGAACATAAGAAGTTAAACGAGCTGAGAGTCACAGCGATGGGTGACCTCCTCGGGAACGACTGCGAAGTCGATTTAAACTCAAATTTCGAACCGTAAAATGTGACGCCGCGGTCCTTAGGACCCTTATAAACACAGTGGAAAAGAGAAAATCACGAAAAAAAACTGTTAAGCCAGTCAAATAATTAGGTCAGGGAGTCGGAAAAAATATGGAATTAATTGCAAACCGGGATGAACCGGCGAGGGGCAATTTGGTCAATTGACCCCGAGAGCTGACTCCTGACCTAACTGTCAAATAAAATCGGAGAAAAGAAAACTTCGGGATCGAGAATTAAATTAAAGAACTAATAGAAAAATAAATAGAAAAAAAACAAGAGAAAGAGAAAATGGAAAAGTCAAAAGGTGATGACATCATGCATGACCTCATGCATAATGCCATAAAGAAATAAAATTAATTTATTTACTTATTTGGATTTTTGGTCTTCCTAAAGAGATAAAAGACAAAAGAAAAGAAAAGAAAAAAAAAATTAAAAGCCTCATCTTCCTCAAAGTGCCGCCTCCCATCCTTCTCTCTCCCTCACCATTGCAAATCTCATTTAAAGCTTACTTTAAGCTTTGAAACCATCATTAAACCCTAAATCCTCCCATACTTGCTTCATAAAAACTTGATTTAATCACTTAAGAGGAAGATTGGTCATCAAAGAATTGAAGAAAATTGAGAGGAAGTGAAAGTTCAAAGACACCTAACAGGGTTAGTAATGCAAACTTCAAGTTTTTAGTTTAATTAGTGTATGTATAGCATCAAGAACATGGAAACAAACTTAAAATGAAAAGAAAAATTAGTTGAGGGACTAAACTGATTTTCGGCCAGCTTGGTTTTGAGGATGATTTGCATGAATTGAATGGTTTGAAAGGGGTATATAAATCTTAGTTAATTGAATGACTATGGTTAAAGGCATGGAATCAAGTAAATGCAAAAATTTAGTGTGAATTAGGGTTTGGACATTAGGGTTTAGGGACAAAAAATGTGAAGAAGTGCTAAATGATGTCTTTGACATAGTTTAAGGAGAGAAATGGTCATTTGTGACCTAATTAAGTGTGTTAGAAGTGTTTGAATCAAAGCCAAATTTGGATTGGGTATGCACCATGACCAAAGTTGAGAAATCACAGTCTGCCTCTGCACAAACTGACTAAATGAACAGTGTTTGTTCATTTGGTCATAACTCGAGCTAGGCAGGTCAAAATGACCTGAAATTTTACCAGTGGTTAGATGGAATATAGACCTAAAACTTTTATAAAGAACACCAACCCAAATTATGCCATTAACCCAATCAAATTACTGAGCAAAGTTGGTGACCTGAACCTGTAGAACTGCAGATTTGCCATATGAACAGTAAAGTTTCAATGGCTATAACTCTCTCTAGAAAACTCTAATTTATGTGATTCTTTAACCAATCAAAACCTAAGACATAGTAGAACATTTCATATGAAGAAAATTAGACCAAATTATGGACTTAACTTGATTAGATTGCTGAAAGAAGTTGGAGCAACAAATCTGCAGAACCAAATTCTGTAGCATGAACAGTAACTGTATTTTGGCTATAACTTGAGCTACAAAACTCCAATTGGAGTGATTCAAAGAGGAGAATAAACTTAAGACAATAGGGAACATTTTCTATGAAAAAGTTTTGCCAAATTCCAACAGTAAAATGACCAATGAAACAGTACAATTAGGGACACCAAAACTGAAAATTTGACAATTTTGCCTAAAAGACCTAAGTTTTGAGAAAATGACCAAAACCAACAAATTTAGTGACCAAAATGTGGTATGTGGGTGAAGTTGGAATTCCCATACCTATTAAGCCTTAGAAAGTCAACAATTTGACTTGAATAGTATAATGAATAGTAATCCCGAAACACAAAATTTCAAGAACGTCGAGTTTAGCACGTTAGAGCTAGGTAAAAGTGAAACTAAATTTATTTTGGATTTGTGTTAAGTTCTAGTACTGAAACATTGTGAAATTGTATGTTTCAGTTGGAAAGAATACCAGGAAAGAACCCGAGGAACCGAGTCAAGGCCAAAAGGCGACTCGCTTGAGGTTTGTGCACAACTAACTCTTTTGTTATTTTTCAATTCCAAATTGATTTGAAATAAATTTATTGTATGATTTATGATTTTGTTGTGTTGAGAATTTTAACTTATTGAATGAAATTGTATAATTTGAATATAAATTTTCTTATGCATTTAAGGATTTATTGCATTGTTTTGAGGATTGTAAATTTTAAGTTTAATGTGTTGCCAACCTTGAGCATGAATTTATGATGATTAAATATGTTGATTTGTAAATACTTTATAAATAGAAATTGTTTTGAATATGATTTGAAACCACAGTTGATATGACAAAATATGTTGTGAATTCTCATTAGCTTGTCTAGTGAGATAACTCCTCCACTTGATGGGGCGAGTTTCTTTCTCTCAGGCTTGCTAGTTGGGGAATGATGTGAATGAGTACTCATATATACTAGCTAGTCTTTGTTTCTCCCTTTTAGCCTCGGTTATTGGGAGAATGTGAAATATCGTGATGTACAACACGGCATCTATTTGAATTTTGGGTCATGGGTTCGACTGTGTGTATTGTTGGCAACGCCCTTTAAATTATGCATGATTTGATAAATTGTGATTGAAATAAATAATTTGTCAGTGATTCAAAAATTTTTGTATTGTTTCGAAATTTAAAAGAAACGTAACTAAATAGTTACTATTTGATCAAAATATTATTCAAATGAATAATTTGCATGAATGAAAATGTTGATTTCTGAAGGTCATGGATTTTGAAGAATTTAGAAATTTTAAAATTTTATTTGTTATGAATTATTAAGCATAATTTGTATTAAGTTTTAAATTATTAGTTTATGCACCACTGAGTTCACCACTCAGCGATAGCTTTGTATGCTGTCGCAGATATAGAGACTAGAGGAGCAGCAGATTGAGCTGCTGAGGACAGGGGAGCTACCTGCTAGAAGTTATTGGGTATAATTTATACTATGACTGTAAATATTCATTTTAATATATGTATTGCACGTAATTGTATGGACATGTAAAATCAGTCTTGAGCAGCTTGTACAAAGTTTGTATAAAGTTGTAATAAATTTTAGTTTGAATTTTCTTAATGTAAATTTCTAGTATGATGAATATAAATTGTTTTGTCTCTAATCAAATATGAGTGAAATGTATTGCTAGTATTTTGAGGATTATTGAATTTTGAACTTGAGAAATTGATTGAAATGATTGAGGAGTTGTTGAAATGGATTGAGTTTGATTGTGAAATTGAAGTAGTTGTTGAGAAAAATTTTTAGAAGTGCTTTTTACAGGTATTTGAAGAACTGGTTTCTCAAAATACAGACAGAACTCTGTCAAAATTTTTATAAAATTTGCGAAAAACTAAAATAGACAAAAAATATTAACTAGTTTTAATTTTAACTAAATGTTTTAAATACCTATTAGAAAATGCTCACCACTTGTCAAAAGTAAGAAAATTGTTTAAAATCCCTTGTAGGGTACTTAATGAGTTATTGGTAGGTGAAGTTCAGTAGTTCATTAGGTTATTCTATGGGATCATGTTATGCCTTACAGAGGGGTAAGTGTGACACCTCTAGCTGAATGGTCTGAGTAACAAGGTGAGCTTTCAACGCCATGTTCTTTTAGCCCACCTTATTGATAGTACCCTTCAGGTTGCAAACCTTCTCTTGAATCATATGATTGATGGCAACAACTTCTAAATTTGAGCTAATAGAGAATAGCAGAAGGCCATCTAGACTCTTTGGCTTAAATCATTTTTAATATTTAGAGAGGCATACGATAGCGTTGACCACCCCAGTAAATCCTTATTGTTCTTCATCGACTTATTGTCTTGGATGGATTATGCCAAAATCTATGATTTAATAGAGGTCAGTATAGATCCCCCAAGTATGGTCCCGATGAAGTTAGAGTTGCGAAATATAGAAGCTCATTTATGGAATGAGTTGGTTATGGGGGTGATCCCACAGTTGTGGGAATAGTGGAAGCCGTAAGAGGAGGAGGAAGAGGAGGCTATTCATTCCTTGTCTTTTTCACTAGTGAAGTCCAACCTATTTCTGCTGCCCATTTCTTCTTCAATTCTTTAATGAGTCGAGTAGTCTTTTTCTTTTAGTTACTCGCCATTCTTGCACAAGAAGAATACTTATTAAGGAACAAAGGTTAAAGAGTTGAAGAGTGGTTTAATACCATTTAAGGGTCCAAAGTCGGCCACTTCCATGACCATATCAATTTTAGCAATATTAGTGCTAAACCACTAATTGAGTTTAACCTTCACAATGTTCACAACCTTGAAGCTATATCTTTTCCCCTGCTCTTTCAGTTTGGCTACAAAAACATCCTTAGAAAGATTGAGATTAAGGGATCTTTTCTTCTTATTATCCAAGTAGTTCTAGTTCTGAGGGATCCCTTCCTAACCGATTCCTTCTTTCCCCTTTCCAATCGGTTCTCTCTTTACTTTTGAGGATGAAGAATCTTCCTTTCTAGTTCTTTAGGAGGAAGGTAGATCAAAGAATAGCTAGCAATTTGGTTGGGCTTGGAAGAACCAAAATTCATCGTTCTTCTTTGTTTCTTCATTCTTTTGTATCCCTAGACAATATAAGCTGGTGAACACTTTCTTTGTTGCCACCAATTGTTTGGCTTGGCACATTGCTCGAAACCCACTAGAAGTCTTTAAGAGTTCGGATACAATTGGGTGATTGACAACCGATAATGTTACAACACTTTGATGTAGAAAGATTATAGGGGGAGTTTCAAGCTGGCTTTCAATTGTTCTGTGTATATGGTCACCCTATCTCCCCCTTCAAAATGGTGATCAACCTGTAAATGATCTTCACAGGTTTCGACCTCGTATAATTGTTCAAGGATGAAATATTTTGACATCAGGGATCGAGGGTAGCTTAATCAGATCAATTTTTGAGGCAATCTCGACTATAGTTTTTTTCAGTGGCTTTTTCCCACACTTAGAAGTAGACATTGTTTTTGCAAGCACAACATCACCCACATGGCTGGTAACAACAACTTCACCGCCACCACTAGAGCTAGCCACCTCCACCTCATTTTTTAGCGATGAATTCATGGCCATCTCTGTCCCCAATGACTCATCAGAGCTATGAGTATAGCCCCTTGATTCGATTTATGGGGTTTCTTGGCTATCTCTCTCACTTATTTCTCTTAGAAAAGTGACGAAACAAGGATGCAAAATGAAAATGGAGTAGCAATTTACCTTTTGTTGCTTGCTAAAGGTCATTAGAATGCACAATACTCACAAAGAGAAGGGGAAATAAGATGCTCTAGAACAGAAAAAGGCAAAATGATTCTCACTGTCAGGAAGATGCTTTTAATTCTTGAATTTTGAATCAAACCGCTAAAATTACATTGAACAACAAAAAAGAGGTGATGACTTTTCATATTACCAAGGCACAACCGCCAATAACCATTAATATACCATAAATCATGTGACATGTGGGTTGGCTTGGTATACAGCTATATGTCAAACTAAACTTAATGATTCAGAATGAAGGGAGGATTAATGATATAGTATGCAACAAAATTTAGAATAAATCTTAAAGGGTTGGATCCCTAGGTTTAATTCGATCATGAGAAGTTCAGACTCGTCATCTTATTCATCCACAGACAATGTCATCAAGGTAGAAAGAGAAAAGACTGAACACAAGGAGGTCGGAAATGACATCTTGAGAATCTAGTTTGGATCGAGTTCAGAATGGTAAATTTAGTTCGAAGATAATGAGATCGGACAAAGGTCATTGAAATAGGTGAGATTACCACCAAGAATATTGCTAATATGATTGCGGTGTTTCTATAATATATGAAAGTGTGCAATTGGACGTGAATAAGCAAAATCCCAAGGATTACACAAATATTCCACTCCTCACCCTATAAATCGGCTCCTAACACCAGCTAAGGTACACAATCCATTTTTATACAATTCTTTTTTCTCACTTTCTATCAGTAGTTATTCATTGTTTACAAGCATTTGCTGAATTGAACTTTAGAGTGGCCGCATTAGGCCACTGACCTTACATCTCACCTTGCTTGCAAGCTGTCCAAAGTTCATTGCATCGATTCACAAACTCGAGAATCACAGTCAATATCACAAAGTAAATTATAGATTCTGAAGTAAAAAATATATAAAACTACATAGTATTTTTTTATAATTTCTCCTAATAAATACCCTCTTTAAAAAATAAAATATATAAGACTAATATTTAACCCTTAATTTTTTAACTCTCTGGTGAACAAATTCTTATACTTATCAATAAGGGTGAGCTTAGGCCAATTAATAAGAAAGTGCCAAGAAAGTGCGAAGCGATGGTCAAGGCGTTATCTTAGAATTTTCAAGTTACTTGTGCTTCTTTATTCAATTAATGATATATCGAATGCTACACTAATAATAATTTTTGCTTGGCAGAAGAATTCATTGAAGAACATATCTTGCAATCTTTAATTAGAAATACTTTTGGTTTCAAACATGTTCTTCCTCAAACAAGCAGTCATCGTGTCAGTTCTAGCTTTTTGTTGCTTGGGGACTCAGAGATTTGTCGCTGCTTTATTGCCTCAGCATGAGGGTATGGTTATATTAATAGTTTATCCCCTTTTGCTTTTCTTCCCCGCTATTGTAGTGGAGTAAAATTCTCATATTATGAAAGGTTATATTACGTTTAGGAAACACCAGAAGAAATTTTTCCTTTTTTGGCTATAGTTATAATTTGTCTTTGCCGATTACAGTCTGGTGACAATTAGGAGTTTATGTTACATAACAATTAAGCTTTAATCCCAAACTAGTTGAGGTTGGTTATATAGATCCTTTTTCATGGTTAGGCGCTGTTTGAAATCAGTTTTTGCATCAATATTCAACAATTGTTAGGGTTTTATGAATATTACTGGAGTGGGAAAAATTTCCAGGAAAGTACATAAGCGACAGTAGCTTGGCTGTAAGAAGAAAGAAAGAAGTAGAAAAAAAATAACCAGTCTCTTGATTTGTGCTTAATATGCTTATAGACAAAATTGCACCTTGAGCTAATTTCGTTTTAAATTCTTACCTTGTTTGTTGGTGGATGTCATCTAGTGGATGCTCTAAATCAAATTACCAAAAAAATGGGAGCTCAAGACTGGAATTTCAATGCTGATCATTGTGGAGACATTATTCCACCAATTCTACAAACAGATGCTGAGAGGAACATATCTTGCAACTGCAAATTTGCAAACGACACCTGCCACATTACAGGCCTGTATGTTTCTCAATCTCTAATGAGTTTCTGACATATTTGCAATTCATGGAATGCAGCTTTATGTTTGTAAAGAGATCTGAATTTGTCACAGTGCATAATGAAATTTACTCGGAGCACAGTACCATAAAACTTAGAGAAACGAAGGTAGATAAGGATGATTCAGAATAAACAATATAATGACGGTTGCTTTGCCTTGAAATAAAGAGCATAAAATTATTGTTTTTCCATTATATTAGTTTTTGAAATTGCAGGTCCAACAGTGTAGACCCATAAACAGGCAGCCTTCATGTTGAACTGGACTTAAAATTGACTCCTCATCATGAAAATGGCCTAAGCTTGCCATTGGACCTCACCACCGCTTTGATATCATCTCCTTGGATCAATAAACAGACAACTGAACTTAAAACTGGGCTCTACATTGCCAAAATAGCCTAAGCTTTTTTTTCTTTTTTTTTTTTTAACAACCATTAGCGCTATTTATTTCATAAAAAATAACTTATATATATAAAATTTTTAAACTATATAATTATAATATTAAATTAATAATATATATTTATTTTAATAAAATTATCAAAATTCTAAAAATGACTTTAATTTTTCATTTGATTTTTCAGTGACCCACTTTCTAAGTGACCCAACAGTTAGGAAATGCCAAAAATTTTTCCAGAAAAATATTTTCTGTGAAATCAACGAGCCTTGTTTGCCTTTTAATTTTCTTAGTACTGCCGATGTGTAACTTATTCCCACAAGTCATTTTCCAGCAGCAGTTTTATAGAAGAGCTGGGTTTATAGTAAAGCTTGTTTCGGTGTGTAGGTTCCAAATGTTGCTTTACCCTTGTGCTAAAAACTAATTCTGGCTTTGGTATGATTTTCAGGGTAATCAAGCGTTACAGCCTTCCAGGACAGCTTCCGCCTGAACTCATCCAGCTCCCTTATCTCGAGACCATGTGAGATTTTGAATTCTCCATTTATATTATATGTGTGTGCTTTCTTGTTTCACAAACAACGTCCACTGATCATGTACATGTGTCATAGTCAAACTAGTTATTTGAAATAATTGAGAGATGGGAAAGAGTGATTCCAAGAACTAACTTTTCTTTTGTTTCATTATTTGAATATGTTTACTTTCTCTCTACTTTTCTTTTATTTTTTTCAATTTCTTTGCCACTAAGAAACAAAGATACGAAAACATGTTCTATAGTCTTAAGCTCATGTCTTGTTGGCTTGCAGTGATTTTGCTTACAACTACCTGAATGGTTCTATTCCAAGTGAATGGGCTTCACTCAAACTGAAATCCATGTAAGATGTACTTTTCTCCTTATTTATCACTATTTTTAGTCAACAGAATTTTCAGGGAATCTTATTGAATTGACAAAGACAATAAGTGCAGTTCTCTTCTTGCAAACCGGTTATCAGGGAATATACCAAGATATTTGGGGAATTTTAACAGTCTGACATACTTGTAAGTTGTAAATTTCAGTGCATGTAGAATTTCTTCGAGCATTGTATGACAATTTATTCCATAACATTCTGGTTAATGAATTTTATGATGCATTTTGCGGACTGGAATAAAGGAAATGAAAAAGAAAAATTCTGTGTCTCGTGAAATTAAGTATGTTTGCAAACTTCACTTTCTTTCTCTTCCAAAACATTAGAATTAGCTTTTAAGGAACAGCAACATTTACTTTTGGAATACTAATGTCAATTGCTCCTGAGAACTCGTTCTTATCTGTTCAAATGCTTAGAACAATCTACTGTATTAGCAATCTTAATGAGTTTTTCTATCTTACCAGGAACCTTGAATTAAACCAATTTTCAGGAACTGTCCCTCGGGAGCTTGGAAAGTTAGTTAAGTTGGAATATTTGTAAGGAATTTCATGGATACTCATTTCTATTTTTTTTTATTATTATTTTTATTTTTTTCCCTCTCCTAAGTTATTCTCCCACTGTTGGTATATCTTTAGAGAATCAAATTAATTTGTTATTGCAGGATTCTATCTTCCAACAAGTTGAGTGGAAATTTGCCTGTGGAACTTGCTGAACTGAAGAACTTGACTGATTTGTAAGACTTCCAGAATGAAATTATGACGATTATACACAGAACTTGACAAATGTGTAACATCTATACTCCTTATTGCATGATACAGTCGGATAAATGACAACAATTTCAATGGAAGCATACCGGATATTATACAAAACTGGAAGCAACTCAAGAGACTGTAAGATCCTCCTTTTCAAAAAGGACTATATTTCGTTTTCAGGTTTTGAGGCTCAGAGAAGACAGCCCAAAAAAAATAAGAAAAAAAATAAAAAAAAAACTTATACTCCAGGTCTTGGAGTTTCTTGCTTGATTCTGATTATTTGACTCAATGCAGGGAAATGCGAGCTAGTGGACTGGAAGGACCAATTCCATCATCCATTTCTGTTTTGGAGAAGTTGACAGACTTGTGAGTAAAAATCTGCTGATTTTTCTAACTGTTGTGATTTGTTTTGCAGGAACTTCTAATAGTGCAACATCAAATTATTTATTCTTTGATAATTAAAATGGCTATATTCTGTACAGGAGGATTAGTGACATACATACCACAAATCAAAATTTTCCTGACCTGAGCAACATAAAAGGCCTCGTATGGCTGTATGTCTACTGCTTATTCTCTGTACTATTCTTGAAATGCATAGTCATGTTGCCATATGACCACTATATCTGACATGTCTACCGTGTGATTTGTAGGGTTTTAAGAAGTTGCAATATATCAGGAGAAATCCCTTCATACATCTGGCAACCAAGTCCACTGCAACTTTTGTAAGTACAACACATGAAAAATGCTTCATTTTCTTTTCAATTTTGCTGTGCAATAACTATACACTTGAAAAATTAAATACGGGTAATGCTTGACAATGCTGGTATTCTAGGATTTCTGGTGTTATCACAGACGCATAAGCTGTGATGCTATAAATATATACAACATCTGAACTTAAGCAATGAAAGAAACTGATCTGCAAGCCATTTTTTAAGTAAATCTATGTACAGATAAGCAATTTTGTGTTCCAAATTTTAGTAAGGCATGTTGATAGAAGCACTAGTCCTTGCATTTAATATACATATTGTTATTTTGGACAGGGACCTCAGCTTTAATAAGTTACATGGGAAGCTTCCTGATGCCATAACCTCGGAGACTTTGTTACTTATGTGAGCCATAAAACATAAATCCTAGATTTGTGACATGTAAGTTTGCAAAATGCAAGATGCTAACTGCTTGATGTTGCCTTCATCAGATTCCTAAGTGGCAATTTTCTGAGTGGAAATATACCATTTTTGAGGAAAGGAAAAATTGTGTACGTATCTTGTCTCTTCATTTGGGTAACAACTGGCTATGTTGTCTGGCACCATTCGTTTTTACATCAGTGGCATACATAACATTATAAGTTTTCATGTTCTGAATCCATGCTTTTTGTTGTGTATCTTAATTTATCATTCTACGGAGTTATTAGCAGTTGAAGTCAGAGGTGAATGGTGATGCATTATTAGTTTTGTAATTTCAGTGAATCTCCAATCTTATTCTTACCAAAAAATAGTCCAAGAATATATATATATACAAAGAATAGTTTTTTTGAAAGACATGATTTTTCTTCCTTTGAAGCCCAAATTTATGTCCTTTATTATTGTTGTACACCAGAACCTCAAAGCACTATTGATAAGATGATTATGTTTTGTTTCTGCAAGCAGAGATCTTTCCTACAATAACTTCACAAGGCAAAGTCCTGAGCAGCCTGCTTGCAATCAGAAGTTAGTATTATTGCATTTTTTGAATAAAAAATCTGCTTCTTTAGACTTTATCGTTCTCTAACTTTATGTGGGGATCCAAGAACTTAACTATTATCTTTCCTGTCTTGTGTTATTTCAACAGATATCCAAGTCTGAATTTGTTCAGAAGTTCTTCAATGGGAAATGACATGTTAGTTTCTTTTCTTGCTTGCTTATTATTAGATTTAAGATGGTTTTTAAAAATAGATGTCTTATTCTGAATAATGTTGACCTTGCACAACAACTTGATGATGATAATTTGTTCTCTACTTGGCTAACTAGAGGAGGAGCTTGTGCAAACAATTTCAGTTGTGATCAATGTAAGTGACATGGCAATTTGATCAGTTCACAAATTAGCTTTAGCAGACTTGTAGCCTTGTAGGATCAGATCTCTTGTGACACAAAATGAACATCCTCCAAAATTCCACTTGAATAGTTATTCTTTAGTTGTCCTTTAATATAACCATCTCTTGGCAGATTGGCATTCTTTGTACATTAATTGTGGTGGAGAAAAGGTGAATGTAAATGGAAAGACATATGAAGGAGATGTAGCAGGTGGTGGTGCTGCACTGTTTTATCCAAGTAATGATGACTGGGGAATTAGCAGCACTGGAGACTTCATGGATGACGGTGATTTCCAAAACAATGCTTATGTTGAAAATTCTTCATCACTAAACATTGATGAATTGTACCGTACAGCACGCCTTTCACCTCTTTCACTCACTTATTATCGTCAGTGTCTATTGAATGGGAATTATACTGTGAGTCTACACTTTGCGGAGATCCAGTTCACAAATGACAGCACATATAAAAGCCTCGGAAGGCGCATATTTGATATTTATATTCAGGTAACTAGAAGCTTCCTAACTGTAGAAAATTGGGATGCGATTTGTGGTTTTGAATAAAGGGGTTTGGTGGTAGAAAGTATTCCAAAACACTTTCAGAAAGGATTCCATTTTAAATGTGGATCCTATTTATTTTAAATGTGGATCCCACTATATATATTGTGTCTTGAGTTCAAGATAGATCAAGCGTAGCCAAGAATTTCACAATGGTGAATGTCTAAGCCTGGTTTTGACATAACAAGTATTTCTTTCTATCCAAATACCATCGTGAGGAAGGCAGGCACAAATTTGAGGGAAATTCTTGTCTATCCTGTCTATCATGAATACAAGACACAATATATGTGGTGGGATTCACATATTTGTGTCTTGAATCCATAATGAATAAAAAGTGAGGTAGGTTTTGCCAAGATAAGAAATTCTTGCCTATAACTGGTCCATCATGAACTCAAAACACAGCATTCATGATGAAACTCATACATCCAAAGCCAAAGAAAACACAGCTACTCACATAAAGGGAAAGAAAATAGAACAACACCAACTATGAATTCATTCTATGTTGCAGAATGAAAGAGTGCAGAAGGATTTCAATATTGAAGATAAAGCTAATGGCGTTAATAAACCAGTCATAGAAAAGTATAATGCTACAGTAACAAATAACATCTTGGAGATCCGCTTCTTTTGGGCTGGCAAAGGTACTACAAGAATTTCTGTTAGAGGAGTCTATGGGCCCCTTATATCAGCTATTTCTGTAGATCCTAGTAAGTGATCTTTCTTATTCATGTTAACACTGCTCCTTCTTTCATCAATACATGTTTACTAAGATATAATATATCTAGTACAGTTGATAATAATGAATCACCACATTGTAAGTAACCCTAGAAATTTGCCAAATCATGGAGAAGCATTGTTAGATGCATCAGAGCTACTGTTGGTAAACTAATTGACTTGTAAAATAGTTTTCTGATGAATTTTCCTCTCTAAATTGGTTGGAATTAATATTAATTGGTCATAAATTAGGATTTCAGGTTTATGCGCCTAGATGTTTCTACGTCATAGATGTTTATTCTTTGTTTATTGTTCACTGAAGTCTGATAGGTTGGTACTTTTGTAGACTTTGAACCCCCTTCAGATGGAAGGAAGACAAAAATTGCACCAATTGTTGTTGGAGTTGTAGGTTCATGTCTCATTCTATTAGCATTGAGTATCATTGTGTGGAGGTGCTATTTCAGAGCAAAGAATGAGACACAAAAAGGTTTGGACTATTTTTCCTTGATATATCATGTTTAACATCAAAATACAATAAGATGTTTCATATTGATGGCTTTGAGCTTTTTCCTCGGTGATGATTATTTGGCTATGATCAAAATTCAAGCTTCCCTGTGAATCTCTACACTTGCTGACAACCTTTTATTGTTCAGACTTAGATTCGACTTTCAAGTCTAAGAGTGTTATTAAACAGGTCAATTTTTCTAGGAAAGTGTCAAAGTGGTCATGTTTGTGCATTCTGCTCTTTCCTGTGAACATCTGTAACTTACTGACAACCTTTTATTGTTCATGCTTAGATTTGACTTTCAAGTCTAAGACTGTTATTAAACAGGTTGATTTTTTAAGGAAAGTGGCCATGTTTGTGCATTCTGCTCTTTCCTTTTTACTAGGAATCGGAAAGTGTTGTGGCATACAATATTAAGAAATATGTTATAATTTCTTCGTCCAACATATGAAGAATTTTTTTACAAGTAACATTTAAAATGTATACACCCGCTAAGCAGATAACTGTAGGCTAGTATGTTGTATCCAGGCCATGGATTCCTTGT
This sequence comes from Hevea brasiliensis, assembly GCF_030052815.1. Taxonomy (NCBI): domain Eukaryota; kingdom Viridiplantae; phylum Streptophyta; class Magnoliopsida; order Malpighiales; family Euphorbiaceae; genus Hevea; species Hevea brasiliensis. The sequence goes on along the minus strand of NC_079503.1, from coordinate 74,602,879 downwards.
ATTAATTCATTTAGCTTCTCCATACGAAAATTAAAGTGTTAATATATAAACCACACTATTTATTGTTAGAGGAATGTTTTCCTACGGTTACTATGATTGAAAGATTCAGGAAGGCAGGGCATAGTTATATATGAAAAAGCCACAATTGTAAGGCATACTTTTGTTTTGGACAGATTTTGAAGGACTCAAAAGTCAAACTATTTCTTTTACCCTAAAGCAAATTAGAGCTGCCACTAACAATTTTGATCCTGCCAACAAAATTGGAGAAGGTGGATTTGGACCGGTCTACAAGGTATTAAGGCTGGCTACTGTGCTGCCATTATTTACCCTTGAGAATACAAATCTCCTGTTAAGAATTTCTAACAAAGATAACATTTCATGACTGAGATGCAGGGTTTGCTATCTGATGGCACAGTAGTTGCTGTGAAACAGCTTTCATCTAAGTCAAGTCAGGGAAATCGTGAATTTTTGAATGAGATAGGCATGATTTCATGTTTGCAACACCCAAATCTTGTCAAACTTCATGGTTGCTGCATTGAAGGAAATCAACTACTGCTAGTATATGAATACCTGGAAAATAATAGCCTTGCTCGTGCTTTGTTTGGTAAGTAACAATCTGGTGTTATGTGCTATAAAAGACAATGGAAATTGTATACAGTTAGATTATGATTTATTTTTCAAAAGAATTATTCCTTCAACGTTTGCTCTTAGGCCCTGAACACTGCCAAATAAAACTGGACTGGCAAACGAGGCAGAGTATCTGTGTTGGGATAGCTAGAGGATTAGCTTTTCTGCATGAAGAGTCGAGGCTCAAAATTGTTCATAGGGACATCAAAGCTACCAATGTTCTCCTTGATAAGCATCTAAACCCTAAAATATCTGACTTTGGGTTGGCTAAACTTGATTCAGAGGAAAAAACCCACATCAGCACCAGGATTGCTGGAACAATGTATGAAACTTTCTTTTTCTTTCTTGTAAAGCAAACCAAAAGATTCAGTTTCTAACATGGTTGACATGCAGGGGATATATGGCACCAGAATATGCATTATGGGGTTATTTGACCCACAAAGCTGATGTTTACAGTTTTGGAATTGTGGCATTGGAACTTGTTAGTGGGAAACACAATATGAATTATGGGCCAGAGAACAAATTTGCTTGCCTTCTAGACTGGGTAATTCACCAATCACTAAATGTCTGTGCCTCTGTGTGTGTGTGTGTGTGTGTGTGTGTGTGTGTGTGTGTGTGTGTGTTTCAATCCACTGGGTCCATCTCAATATGATTATCTCTGCATTGCAGGCTTGCTACTTGCAGCAAAATGGAAACCTGATGGAGCTTGTGGATGAGAAACGTGGATCTGATTTCAAGGAGGTAGAAGCAGAAAGGATGATTAAAACTGCTCTCTCATGCACAAATGCTTCATCTTCACTAAGACCAACAATGTCTGAAGTGTTGTGCATGCTAGAGGGAACTAGAAGTATACCTGATATAATCCCTGAAGCAAGTAGCTATAATGAAGACTTGAGGTTTAAAGCCATAAGAGAGCATAAAATACAAACAAGAAGTCAGAGTGCAAGAGGAAAAGACTATAATTCAACATGAGTTGGGTCTGAGCATGATTCTTCAGCTGCTTTTGCCAGTGATTTATATGAAATCAATGAAGAGTCATATATGAGTTCTAAGGCAAGGAAAGAACATCATAAACAGATGGAAAACGAGCTTTCAACTTCATTTTCCATCACAGCCTCTTCCTCAACTTCTGCTCATGATCTTGATGATTTCAATGCAAAATCCCAATGAGGTAGCTTTGAAAAGAGTGACTTTCCCTTAGCTTTATTATAGGATCACTCAACTTCATATATAAACAAGAATCTGATTTGTATAAAAAATTCTATACTGAAATACATTAATTACATAATAAAATTTTGTACTTATTTTGCTGATTGATATTAGTATGCTGCCAAGTATCATCAAGAAAGCAGCAATGCACCATCCTTGACATTATTTTGTTGAATATTACTTTTCCAGCATAACATTAAGGATAAGTTGAATAAAGAAAGAAGTATTTCTATTTCTGGTGCTCTTCCAATTCTATTATTTATAGAAAACAAAACTTTAATGGATGGCTTGTCTTATTAGGTAAAATCCTACCTTTATTGTTTTCCTGTGAATGATTTTACTCAATTTACACGTGTTAAAAACACGGATAAACTAGATTACGAGTGTGTTAGGGACGCATATAATCCCAAATGTGACTTCTAATTTGACGATTGGCAGGAAATAAAGGATCTAATTTTTCCCTTAGGTTCTCCGACTCTATTAGGATGAGCTTTTTCAGGACTTGTTCAGCTTTGAGAAAATTTTGAAAGAACTTGGTTGCTTGATAAAAATTAAATGAAAGCTGATGCATTGAAAAACAAATTTACGCTTCAAAAGTAAAAGTTAATAATTGCGAAAAATATAAATATCTGCATCAAATAGACTAAAAAGTAAATTGATTGCTTAAGAAAATTAAATATGTGCAGAAAATATAAACTAATTGCTTTGCAGAAAAATTAAATTGATTGTTGGATTGAGAAGTAAATTTGTGCAAGAAATGTAAATTGAGCTTCACAGAAAAAGTAAATTTGTGCAAAAAAAAAAAAAGTAAATAATCGCTTTGAGAAAATTGAAGAACTAGTTGCTTGAAAGATATCATTGGCAGGAAATGTAAATTGAGCATTTGAAAATTAAATGTGCTGATTACTGAAAAGTAAATATATGCAGGTAATATAAAATGGTTTTGAAACCTAAAAGCATATTTGAAGGAATTAAAATATGGACAAGAAAACCGTAAATTGATTGAAAGCTGAAAAAATTGCTTGCAAGAATTGAAATATTTGCTTAAAAAATGTAAATTGCTTACGTGAATAGAAAATAAAATATTGGAATTGAAACTGATGCTAGACTGAAAAAGTAAAAGATTACTGCAATGTAAAGATTTTAGCTGAACTAGAAAAATTAAAGCTAAGTCATTGTGTGTGCCTGTTGTAGAGAGTTGTGTTGGCTATCCTTTTAAATAAAGCCCATCATATCTATTTGTAGACAAAATTGCTTGGTGGCTAAGTCTTCTACATCAGAAAATAATTAATTGCATCAGTTTTTTAACTCTCTGCATCAATTTTTGCACCTTGATTTAGTTGTTGCAACAACCTTTCTTTCACAAAAATCGTGTGAATTTATCTGCAAATGATTGCCCACAATTCTTGCACTACTTTCTCCAATTTGTTGCGACCAAATAACTACCTGCAACTACTTTCTCATTTGTTGCAACCACTAAACCACCTCATCCATAGCTTTTAGGAAAACCACTACCTGTCTATCTCCTTAGATTTTTAAAGATGCCAAATATATGCAAGTGCTCTTTAATTAAATAATTATCCATCAAGTAATTATTTAACTGGTTTTAGCTATGAATAATTAATGGTCACTGACTATTGGTCTTCTACCGATTTGTGCTATAAGTCAGGCTAAATTAAATAAGTAATTTAATTTAATATCTCAGACCCATTAATTAATTGTGGCCCAAAAATATTAAAATTAATTTATGGTGTAAAAAATACCCTCATATATATAGTTTGAGAATTTAGGTTATACACATGTAGGGATAAATTAAATATCATCTCAGCAGCTACAATTGCTTGACTTGAACTGGGTTTGAAATTCTGTTGCTTCCCACATTGCTCTTGTTGACTTGCATCCGTGAAAATATTCTGGAACAATTTGATTTATTAACTAAAAATTTGCAATATTGGTAGATCCAAAATTTCACTAACAATTAAAATAAGAAAACATTTTATTTTATTAAATAAAAATTAAGTAAAAATGTGCCAACCAAAATTTATTTAATAAAATTTAACTTGACTTTTTCCCTAGGATTAAGCTAATAATTTTCTATCTGCTCTTTATAAAAAAAAAAAAAAAGGCACCACTCTCTTAACCCACAAATGAATCTAAAAATTAAAAATAATATGATATTTTAATTTTTAGAGACCCAAACAAAATTATTTTTCTCTTCAACCAAATAAACCCAATCTCACAATTTTCACGCACCCAATTACAATTGACCCATGAGCTCTCTTACCCAATCAAAAAAGAATTAATTTTCTCTCTCTCAATTAGACCCAAATGCTCACACAAGCACCCAAACACACCAAGGCACACCAAACTCTCTCACTCTCTCTCTCTCTCTCTCTCTCTCTCTCTCTCACACTCTTTCAAAATTTTCTCTCATCTCACCCAATTTTTTTTCAAATCAAACACAAAAATCTTAATTTTCTCCAAATTTTCTCACCTAAATCAAGAACTCACAAAACCAAAAACCCATAACCCACTATGATTGGCGGCACACAAGGTAGGAAGACCCTCCATTGGCGACAACAAGGAAGGGGGAGGGACAGAAAATCGACATTGGTGAAGGGAGGAGAATGGTGGCACGACAATGAGGAGAAAAGGAAGGAAAGAAAAGAAGAGAGGAAGAAAAGAAAAGAAAGGAAAGGAAATAGAAGGAAAAGGAAAAAAAAAAAGATAATAAAAAAAGAGTGAAAATTAAGAAAAAAAGGCATGTATTCTTGGGATTTTTGGTATTTTTGATGTGTCAGTTTTTTTTTTTTGGGTAACAAATTTTGTTAGAAATTGATGATAATGAGTATCAAAAATGTTTTGGGTAATGAACTATGAACGAAATTGATGAATTTGGATATCGAAATTTTTCAGTAATGAATTTTTGATGGATTTGATGAAATTTGAATATTAGAAAATTTTTGGTAACGTACTTGATGAATTTGGATATCAAATTTTTTCCAGGTAGCACATCTTTGATAAAACTAATACTATATTGTGTGATCCTTAACTGTACCATGTGATTGCATGATGATACTTGTGAATTTGAGCTTCTATGAATTTTGCTAGACCTTTGATGCTAAGAAAACCATTGGATGTATACTGAACTCTTGTACTGTGAGATCCTAAATCTTGCAGACCTTGAATAATATCTTGAATTTTTGTGAATTGTGAACTTGACTGTGACCCTTGAGGTGTTGAGAAAATTTTGGCAAACCAAATTATATGAGGAGATGCTATCAAAATTTTTATAGTATTAAATTGCACCTTATAACATCAATTTTTTTATTCACCGCAAAAACTAATATTCACTGCATAAAATTGATACTCCTGCTTCTGAAGAAATTCTATACTAAATTGCTACAATTCTAACTTTACTATTGCTCAATTGCATTCTGCATTATCTTGCACCAATCCATTTCCAAACTTGCATAAACCACTCCAACAATATTACCTCACTTCATGGCACTAAGATCTAGTTCACCACATCAGCGCTAACCACAAAATTCTTTCACTGTACTTTTAAGAAATCTTGCCACATCATGGAAGTAATCACTGCATCCTATGAGAAGTTAATTACACCTCAACTTCTCAGCACACTTCATCCTCTCCAAGACTTAAGAACACTTCCAAAAATTCTAGCAAGGCAATTTTCATAGGAAACACACCAAATGTTAGAAAACTAATCCTCAAGTCTCACTACAATTCAACTTAGCTACCCAAACTCACTTCCAGTCATTCAGCTTCAACAACTAAAGCACACACATACTTCACCAAGATCTCACTTCTTACTGTCATTTTAGCTTTGCTCATAGGAAATCACTTTAGTATAACTAAAATTCTTGAAACAATGAAATTTTAGGGCAATAAAAAAATCTTTCAAGCTCCCTTGTAAATTGTACTTGTACTCTCACAGCTAGAGTAGAGTTCACACTCCACTGGTACCCTTAATAGACTTCTTTCCAACCAGTGTTGCCATCATCAATAGGCTTTAATCCAGCAACCCTAGTGAGTATCTTTGTCCATTTGCATAGATCATCTACTCTACTTACTGTAGAAACCATATTTTGGTCGACCATTAAATTCACAACTTGTGTAATTGATATAGAATTTTCTCTTTAAAAGCGGTAATGTAGTTTTAATAAAAATATTATTGGATAGATTCCCGATCTCAACAAGTTAACTTTAATTGTGTCCCGATCATAGGTCACTTTTTTAAACTCAGTAATGGTCCAAGTTGCTTTCCAAATAAATGTTTCAAGTTTCAAGAATATTCGATCTCATGCACATTTATGTTCAATTGTTTTTCGATCTCTTCATCGTGTGTTTATATGTTCAAGTTTCAGGATTATTTGATCCCATGCACTTATGTTTGATTGTTTTCTGATATCTTCATCTTTGTTCGTCCTATTCTAATCGATATATGATCTCTGGATTATCCGATCCTACATTCTGTTATTTTTCGATCTCAATAACATTGTGTTCAAATACCTCAAAATTCTAAATTACGATCAGTGTTGTGTTCAGTTATCTGGTCTTAATTGTGCAAACACTTGTTTTAATAAAGGTTTATGTTTTATCTGATCACTTAAATAATTATCCGATCTTAAAAAGTACGAGATTGCTCATGCAAAAAGAGTTATATTATTTATTTCAAAACTTTAACTGCATTCATTTAGCAGGCAGGAAGCACAGCCCAATCTACAATTACAATTTCAGTATTCACTACCTCTTCTCCCTCTTATCTGCCCTCACAAGCAGCCTCAACACTCGAGGAAAGCTTTCAAGCCAGGTGAAGTCCTCCTCAAGGTAACGCTTGACCAGCTCGACTAGGAGATCACAATGGGCATTCACGTAAGCACCAGCTTGCTTTATTAGAGCTTCATCCTCCTTTGCTTTGATCTCTTCAGAGAACTTAGCCAGATCAGAAGCTCAACAGGCATGGGCATTTTCAAGTTCCTTCTCCAGCCGAGCTATCCTCCCTTCGTTTGACGATTCGTTCATTCACAGCAAAGAGTTGGGTCTTCACAACCACCACATCCTAGACCACCTTTGAGATCTCCCTCCTTAAGAGGAGGGCTTTTTCTTTGAGCATGTGTTGGTTAGCAATCACCTCCAAACCCAAACTTATCATTTGAGTGAGGAGATCCTCCATGCTCTTTGGGCCCATCTAAGTTCGATCTTCAGAAAGGCAGATTAAAGGACCCAAGACTTTGGCTAAGTCAGTGTTCCCTCATACCGAGCAGTTCCTCTCCAGTGATTGAAGCAAAACTTGTGCACCTCGAGAGAGTGGTTGCCCGACTAGGATTTCCTGCCCTGAGGATTCGATCTTTGTAGCTGAAGAGACCGAAGGTTGGGAAAGAGGTTCAGCGGGTTGAGGGGGAGACTCCACAGTGAGGATCTACACTTCCGAGGTCGGTTACTCTTAAGTTCAGGCTAGAGAGCTCGGTACTTCCACTTGAACCCGTCTCTAAGCCTTAGTAGCAACAGCTGCCTCTTTCATTTCCAACACCTTCCTAGTGAGCTCCCGCTTCCTTTCTCGAGTCTCTTTCACAGCCTCACCTCCTACAATATCTACATAGAAAAGTAAGTTAGTTAGATCACTAGGGCTAAAAGATTAAAGATTAGGGTTTTACCCGTCCTAAGGTCGAGGTCAAAGAGTTGTAGTGGGATGTTCTCATGGGTGATCACATTCATCATCCACCACATCAGTTCAGCTATGATCACATCCAAGCATGAATATCTGCGAGAGATCGCCTGGCTATTAAGCTCCTTCACTATGGCTCCTTCTATATCATTCAGGATGATTTTCTTCTTGGTCCTTTCGATCAAATAATTTCAACTTTGTGGAACCCCCTCAAAGCCATGGGGACCTTTGCTTTAGAGGATGAAGAATCGATCTTTCCAATTTTTTAGCGAGGAAGGGAGATTAGTAAAGATCCCATAATTTGACTTCACTTGGAATAACTAAAATTCATCATCTTTGTGCCGAGCAAGCTTGTGTAGTTCGGCAAAGACCTTCACTGTGGGCTTGAGTCCTTTAGCTCGGCATAATCCTCTGAAGGCCATAAGAGTTCACCAGAAGTTCAGATCCACTTGGGCAATGCAAACTTGATAGTACCTCAGGACATCCTTGTAAAATTACTCTAGAGGAAACTGTAGCCTAGCTTTCAATTGTTCTTTGTACACTAAAATCATATCTATTTACTCAAAGAAGTGATCGGCTCAAAAATCCCCGTGGCATCAAATAAGCTCGAAGGAGTCGGTTGAAAGATTGAACTTTTGGCTTATTAGTTCGAGATTAGATATCCCAAAGACTGAGGGGAGTTTGTCCACGAATAGAGGTTCTTTCCTTATAACTAGAGCCTACTGTCGGCATGACCTAGCGGGCTAACTAGTGGTCGAAATGATAGCTGTAATAGTTTTAGGTCGCCCACTCAGTTCAGCTTCATCACCTTCTTCAGAAACCATGAAAGTGAACAAAAGGTGGGCTCCCAACTCTCTGACCATCGATACTGCTCATTTTCAAGTAGTAGAGGTTAAAGTAATCAAAAAAAGATCAAAACTATTACTTGAGCACAAATTGGCACCGTAAAAAGTTAAGAAATTGAGAGAGTCTTCGAGAGGCTTAAGAGGAATGGGGAATGCAAAAGTGAAAAAATGACTGAGCCCCTCCCCTATTTATATAGGTCTGGGCATTGAATACTTATGAAACCCTAGGTGGCACATCGGTCAGTGGAAAATTTAATTGTGTCTCAATTTTTAATGTGCTGGACAGATGAGATCAATTGAAAAGGTTATAACTAGTTGTCAGATAGGAGCGAGGCAGCTGAAAAAGATCGGCTGAAGAGTTTATAAGATAGGAAAGGGATCAGAAGGACGATCAGAGCAATACAAATAATAAAGGACATAATAAATAAATAAAATGAAATCGAGCTTAAATAAAAGTCCATTTCATTTCCAAAAGATTAGATTACATCATTGGGTGGTCATCCCTAACCCGATCATTAATTATAGAGGTACTACATTCTACCCATCTTTCTCCCGCAATCCGTACTCCTCCCAATCTTAAGATACCATTCAAGAGATATGTAGAGATCGGGAAGATGGCTCTCATCAACTATGGTAAAAACTATGGAAAGCTCATTGTCATCATCGGTGTCATCGATCAGAACCGAGCTCTAATCGGGACCCCTGAGATGGTTAGGAGCCAAATGAACTTCAAGAGGCAGTCATCGATATCAAGATTGAAATTAGCAGTCCTCTTGCTCTAGATCACTCTTTAGCTTTGACCAGCAGGCCAACTAGAGATCGAAATGATGGTTGTTTTGGTCCTAAATTAGCTGTTTAGTCCAATTTTCTTGCCTTCACCAGATGATGTTCTCGTAACTCTCTGACCATCAATACCGTCCATTTTCTTGTGATAAGCAAGGGAAGTTGTCAGAAAAAGATTAAAATGATTGTCATGATGAAAATTGACGCTGGAAATATAAGGCATAGAGAAAGAACAAATCGGAGATTGACCAGAGAAGAAAAGTCGAAATGTGAGAATGATAGCCTACCCCCCTAGTATATATAAGACTAGGCATTTAATGCTCACAGAACTCGAAGCAGCTCATCGGCTAGCAGAGAATTTAATGTTTTCCTGATGTTTGATGCGCACTAACAGAGATCAGATGAAGAGATCAGATCGGAAGGATTATAAGAGATCAAACGTGAATGGAGGAACCGAGATTGAGCAAGCATGTTTCTAGATAAGTAAACATTGAGACATCGATCAAAGGGGAACAAGATTAAGAGATAGGGTAGATTAAGAAAATGGCTAATAAAGATTGGGAAAATCAGAACTTCAGGAGTTACTTTGAATCATGGCCCTTGACTTACAAGATCAACTCCCCCACCATCAAATATGAGTTTGTTAAAACATTTGGGGTACGACTCAATCTCTTCCATCTACCCCATGTTGTAAGGATGAATCTGAACCATTGTATCTGAGGCAATTAAAGCATTTTGGTGTGCTCCAATCTATGCCTTTGATCTCATTTTTAAGGATCGGTTTTTAGCCGTTCGATTAAAAGTAACAAATAGATTCAGCACATTTCATTCCCAGCCCTTTGATCCATTCTATAAGGCAGAATTCCCAGTCATTGGATTAAAGAGAAAAGGACAAAAGAATCCTGAGCTAAATCTCAGCTCTTAATTTTGATCCCCTTTAATTCTTAACCTTTGGATTTTATCCTTCTAAATCCAGACCCTTCATCTTTTCCCTCTTGAATCCTGATCCTCCATTTTAAGGCCCCTGTTCTCTATAAATACCTAAAATTTTCACTGTGGAAAGGGTCCTTTTTCCAATAAAAAGAATTGAAAGAATATAGGTAGGATGCTTTAGAAACGTTAGTTTTCTAAAGAATCCTTATTGTAGTGTCAGTATCAAATAGCTTGCTTCCTCCAAAAATACTTTGATCCGTCACCTCCAAGAATCAACCCGATAATGCTTCAGCCCCATTGCTGTGCTCCATATGCCAAGGTTCACTTATCTCATCATTGTCAGAGCCCTCTTTCCAGGTAAAACTCCTGACGTCTATATGTTTCTTCTAAAGGGAATAGTTTTTCATATCCGTAATGTTGCGTTAGATAGAATCCAAGCTCCATAAATACTTAACCATGTCATACTCTTCAGGAAATTAGGTTAAGTTTGATTTATCTTTTTTATGCATATCATTACATTGTGATACAGTCATTGTTGCCCTTTTGCTTTATATTGAAAGCATTTTCTTTACCTTAAAGTAATATAGGAATAATTTTAGGGGTTCGAAAAAGAAAATAGGTCATATTAAAGGCAAGTTTCTTATTTTGTAGTTTAAAAATCATAGTTTGAGTTCGGATAAAATAAGAAGTTGTAGTTAGAGTTCGGATGTAATAAAGAGTGAAGAGAGTTTGGATATGATTGCAAGAGATCAGAAATGACAAGGGCAAAATGATAGGATGAGATCACATATGAGGCATTTAATAAATTTGGGAGATCGAAAATAACTCGTTCTCGAACGAAAAAGATCATAGAAGAGCAAGAACAAGTCCGAAGTGTCCAAGGGAAAGTTGCTAACCTAAAGGAACAAGTTTCCGAATTAATGCAGATGATGAAGGAGCTGGACAGCGAAAAAGAAGCCATGGCCCCACCAAGCTTACCAATAACTGCTCCACCAATAATACTAGGGATTTTAATCCCCAGCGCTACTAAGACCAAGCTTCATCTTCCTTTGTTTTCCAGCACCCGAATGCTAAACCTGCAGTAGCCACTAACCCTCATGCCTCCTTCTTTCAAGTAAATGAGTCAGTCTATCCAGTTCAACAGCCTTATAATCAGACCTTCCCTTATGCTGAACAATACCCACCGGCCCCTAACACGTCAGCAAGAATAGGATATGGATTGAGTAAGGAAAAGGAGAAAATAGAAAATGAGAAGCTGACAGCCCTAGTGGAACATTTACAGTCCCTTGGCGCATTGGACGTGTCGGTTCTCAGACTAGTCCCAGATGTGGTGGTACTTCAAAGTTTAAAATTCCTAAATTCAAGAAATACAATGGCACTTCTGATCCTCGCATACACTTGGCCACTTATATAGCAAAAATGTCAGCTTTATCGGAGGATGATAAGTTACTAATCCACTTCTTTCATGAAAGTTTTTCCAGTCTAGCCCTACGCTGGTATATTCAGTTAGACATAAGTAGATTACACACTTGGAAAGATTTAGCAAATGCTTTCATAAAGCAACACAAGTTCAATTGTGATGTGGCTCTTGAAGGAACGGAAGCGTGAAAAACACAAGTTTATACCCTTGAATTCAAAAATTTTCACCTAGGGTCACATGCATCATGCAAGATTTATTTTTATCTATTTGATTTCAATGATAAACAACATATTAAAACTCTTTTAATATGTTTTTGGATCTGTATTTACCATTTAAGATTTTAAAATTAATCAGATTAATTTTAGAACCCTAGATTAAATCAAGAACGATTACACTAACCTCTTGATGCCTTTGCGGCGTATGCATGCCTTTGAGATTCGTCTTCAGGACACCAGATGTTGTCCCTCTAGCTTGTCCACACCAAGAACACCTATGACAGCCCTTGAACAGCTTCTAAAGCCTTTTCTATTAATTAGAAATTCAAGTTCTGTCTTTTAAGAGATTAGAGATGTAAACAGGACACTAGAAACAATTTCTAGTATTCTTAATTCAAGAGATTGATGGCTAATCTCTTTGAATTGATGAGAGATGAAGAAGAATAGAGAGAGGGCTGCAAAATGGCGTGACCAAGGAGTGTGGCTGCTGGTTGTGTTTTATTTTCTCATAACAACACTTAAATAGCTAGGTTAACACATTAAACCCTTGCCACATGTCACCCTTTGATTAGCTCTAGGTTTAAGTAACCCAATCACATTGTGCCAAGTGTCAAACCTATATGTAATCTTGATTTTAATCATCTTACACGATTAAAAAACATTTGGCAAGCTTATGTGTTATGCCATGTGTCACCATCTCATGGTGCCACGTGTCACACTGCAAAATGACCAAAATGCCCCTGTGTCTTAATTTTGAGTTCTCAACCCAAAATAATTATTTTTCTTCTTCTAATTAATTTATATCAAATATAAATTAATTAATTAATCTCTATTAATTAATTTCTCATTAATTAAATTCATATTTAAACACTTTAAATATAAATTTAACTTATATTATACATCCAATAATCTAGATTTGGTTTCAAGTCATGCTAGGGACTTTGCAATCTAATTGCAAACCAAACCTATTTAATTAATCAATTAAACTCTTTAATTAATTAATTAAATCATATTTAATTAGGTGATAACTTGTGTATGTGTGTGACTTACTAGGCTCATCACTAATTGGCAATGAGACATGATATCAACTCTTAATATCATCGAACTCTTTCTTACCATAAATGATTTCTCTAAATCATTTTATGAACCTCATAGACCATGGTTAACACCTAGCATAGCATGCCATGGCCACCCAATTAGTAATAAGGTTTACCTTAAATGAACCTATAATCATATGTTACCATACACTAGAATCTCTCTGTTACAAAATCCCAACTCAAGCTCGAGTCATGGTTTATGTCAAACTTCATTTGCTATGAATATTATGTTCTCTTTTAATTCCAGTTCTTGATTAAAAGATTTTCTCATCGAAACTCTTTCTGAATAAATCTATCTGTCTGGCCAGAACTTGAAACATCAAGAACAATTAAATGAACATAGGATTTTATCTCTATTTACTTAGAGAGCAGATTCCATCTTGATCAACACCTACCTCCATATATAACTAGTAGGAGCCAACACATGCCCATATACCCATACATAGTACAAGTATGAAAGCGATATCAAACTCAAACTACCTATATACAAGATAACTGTGCTATCTCAGGTCTAAAGATTATATGCACTGATATGATTTATGACAAAACATTGACAAGAGTAAACTCCATGTGCTTGTCATAAGTGTCACTGGTTCGGCCTACTTATCATTTATAAGTGCCTATCATATTTGTTATATGGCATGAGACTCACCATTCCATCTTATTTATATCTCATATAAATAACTTGGGAACAAATATGAATATAATCTTTCTGGATAAGTCATGTCCTTATTATGAAGTATCCTCGATTGTGAACCTATTTATGATACTTTGTGCTAGAAATATTGTCACTCATATTCTTAACAACTTAAGAATAATATTTCTAACAAAATATCAATGGACCTTTTCTATTACACACAAATATATTATGTAAACGGAAAAGTGGAAATGCCTTTTATTGATAAAATATGTACAAGATACATACTAAATGATATGCTCTAGGGCATACTACTAACAATCTCCCACTAGCACTAGAGCCATTCATTACAATATCTTAGACCTATCTTCTCAAGATGTCGGTCTAACTGAGCTTGTGACAAATGCTTAGTGAATGGATCAGCTGGTTTTTCAGCTAATGTTATTTTTCTGCATGGCTATATCGCCTTGCCCAACTATATCTCTGATAATGTGGTAGTGCCTTTCTATGTGTTTGGATTTTGGTGAGACCTTGGTTCCTTAGTCTGTATGACTGCTCCATTGTTGTCACGCGATGTAATGGAGCTGCGACTCAATGGAAGGAACTCTTGTAAGTTACATCACGAACTTCTTTATCCAAATAGCTTCCTTTGCGACATCGATGCGATAATATACTCAGCCTCTGTAGTGGAATCTGCAGTCGTGCTCTGTTTGGAACTCTTCCAACTGACTGCACCTCCATTACAAATGAACATATATCCAGAGGTAGACTTTCTATCATCGATATCTGATTGGAAATCAGTATAACCATCCAATTGCAAGTCTCCACCTCCATAAATCAAGAATAAATCCTTAGTTCTTCTCAAGTACTTAAGAATATTCTTGTGACTATCGATGTTCCAAACCTGGATTGGATTGATACCTGCTAGTCAAACTAACAGCATATGTGATATCCGGCCTAGTACATAACATTGCATACATTAAACTTCCAATAGCCGAAGCATATGGAATCCTGGCCATCTTATCTCTTTCTTTAGGTGTCTTTGGAGAGATTTCTTTAGAAAGATGGATACCATGTCTCACTGGTAACAATCCTCTCTTGGAATCAAGCATGTTAAACCTCTTTAACACCTTTTCCAAGTATAGACTTTGGGATAAACCAATTATTCTTTTCGCTCTATCTCTATAGATGCGAATCCCAAGAATATAGGTTGCCTCCCCTAAGTCTTTCATGGAGAATGTATTTGACAACCATACCTTTATAGTCGTCAACATACCTGTGTCATTATCCATCAACAGTATGTCATCCACATATAAGACAAGGAAAGTGATAGCACTGTCACTAACCTTCTTATATACACATGGCTCATCCTCATTTTTGATAAAACCAAAGGATTTAATGGCTTCATCAAAACGGATGTTCCAACTCCTCGAAGCTTGTTTCAACCCATAAATGGATCGCTTTAGCTTGCATACCTTGGAACCATCTTGGGATTCAAATCCCCTAGGTTGTTTCATGAAAATGTTTTCTTCAATGTATCCATTGAGAAAAGTTATTTTGACATCCATCTGCCAAATCTCATAATCATAGTATGCAGCTATTGCTAATAAAATCCTAATTGATTTAAGCATGGCAACAGGCGAGAAAGTCTCCTCATAGTCGATTCCTTGCCTTTGGCGAAAGCCTTTCGCTACTAGCCTTGCCTTATAGGTCTCTACCTTTCCATCAGAACCAATTTTCTTCTTGAAAACCCATTTGTTCCCTATAGGTATAATACCTTCAGGTGGGTCAACAAGATCCCAAACTTGATTCTTATACATGGAATAAATCTCGGATTTCATAGCATCAATCCATTTTGAAGAGTCTATATCTGATATAGCTTCTTCATAGGTAAGTGGATCATCTCCATGATCTACTTCTTCATGAGTAGACAACTCTTGTTCTTCTTCATGAAGAAAACCATATCTCACTGGTGGGTGAGATACCCTGGTTGTTCTACGAGGAACAGCTGTAGATGTTTCATCAACGGGTATTGGTTGACTAGATGGATCTATATCCATATGATCTGTTGGTTGGTCAAAATTCTCCAATTCTAACTCTATTTGTCTTCCTTTGCCTCCTTCTTGAACAAACTGTTGTTCAAGAAATGTGACATCTCTACTTATCACAACCTTTTGTGAAGTAGGCAAATAAAAATAATATCCAAAACTATCTTTTGGATATCCAACAAATCGACCTTTTTCTGATCTGGTCTTCAATTTATCAGTGTTCAGCTTTTTGATATAAGCTGGACAACCCCAAATCTTAATATGCTTAAGACTTGGTTTTCTTCCATGCCATATCTCATAAGGTGTGGAAGAAACTGATTTTGATGGAATCCTATTCAGAATATACAAAGCTGATTCTAATGCAAATCCCCAAAAGAAGATTGGCATATCAGTATAGCTCATCATACTACGTACCATATCCAATAGGGTACGATTTCTCCTTTCAGATACACCATTCAGCTGTGGCGTTCCTGGAGGAGTCAGCTGAGAAAAAATGCCATGCTCTATCAAGTATTCATCAAATTCAGTACTCAAATATTTACCTCCACGATCTGATCGAAGAGCTTTAATATTCTTTCCTGTTTGATTTTCTACTTCAGATTTAAATTCTTTGAACTTTTCAAAAGATTCATGTTTGTATTTCATCAAATACAAATACCCAAACCTTGATTTATCATCAGTAAAGGTAATAAAATAATGAAAACCCCCTCTAGCCATTTCTTTAAATGAACCACATACATCACTATGTATTAGCTCCAAAATATTTTCAGCTCTTAGCCCTTGTCCAACAAAGGGTGATCTAGTCATTTTACCCTGAAGGCAAGATTCACAAGTTGGAGTAGGCTCAGAGCCCAATGAGGATAGAATCCCCATTTTCTCCAATTTTGCAATCCTATCTTCTGCAACATGACATAACCTTAAGTGCCAAATATATTTTGAACTTGAGTTGGTTTTCACCATGGCATTGCATTCTTTTAGATCACTTGCATTCAATTTGTGTTTGTCATTATTATCCAAATAATAAAGACCATCATTCATATAACCGAACCAACATATTTATTTCCAAAATAAATATTGCAAACATTATCGATGTTGAAATTCATAGCCATTTCTAGTCAAACTAGATATAGAAATGATGTTCTTAAAAGCATCAGTACATATAAAATATTATCCAAACACAAAAACATGTCCAAACATGTAAAAGATTTAGATCCTATGGCTAAAGCTTCAGCAGTTGAGCTATTGCCAATCAGGACTCTAATATCTTGAGAACGCATCGCTACTCTTGTTGCTAGTTCACGCATATCATTAGAAATGTGAGAAGCGGCACGATATCTAAAACCCAAGTGTAGATGAACTATGAGTATCATCGAATCTAAATAACAAGATATGGACATACCTTACGAAGGTGTATCCTTCTTGTCCTTGAGAAGCAAGATACTGCAGGCGGTTCCTTTTCCAGTGCCCATCCTTTTGGCAGTGGAAACACTTTCCTTTGCCTCCATCAGCTTTAGTCTTCCTTTTCTATTTAGCTATTTTCTTGGAAGGACCAGGAATCTGAGGTTTCTTTTTCTTATTGCCCTTCTTCTTGTTGGACTTTCCAGCAAAAGAAGATGCAACCAAAGCTACCTCTTTCCCTTTATTGCCTGGCATATTCTTTTGGGCAATAACTAGCATGTTGAGTAAACCAGCTAAGGTGCATTCCTGTTTAGTCATATGGAAATTTGTCATAAAATTCCCAAAAGACTTAGGAAGGGACTGAAGGATCAAATCCGTCTTTAGCTGGAAATCCATGTTGAAGTCAAGATGTTCCAACTGCTCAATCAGCCGAATCATCTTGTGGACATGATCCCCAACATTCTGTCCCTCAGACATCCTCATACGGAATAGCTGTCTAGATATCTCATACCTAGCATTCTCTTTGTGCTCACCATACAACTCTTGTAGGTGAAGGAGGATCTCACTCGCACTCTGCATGTTCTCATGTTGCTTCTGTAACTCATTACTCATGGAAGCAAGCATGTAACACTTAGCTCTCATATCATGCTCCTTCCACTTGTCCAAAGTATCATGTTCCTCTAGTGTGGCCTCTGGAGGTAAGGGACCAGGAATATTTGAATCTAGAACATATCCTATATGTTCAAGGTTCAGGACAAGCTTCAAATTTCTTAGCCAATCAGACAGATTTGGTCCTGTCAACCTATTGTGATCAAGTATGCTCGCAAGGATATTGGATGGTGGTGGTTGTTTTGTGCTCATTTTATCGAGAAAATTAACTGCAGAAAATAACCAGATTAATTAGTAAATGTATCATGTAATTAACCAAAATGATTATGGTCTTTTAATCAAATTGGTCCTCCCACTAACTTAGCGAATCCTACACTTCCAAAGTAGGAAACGGAAATCCTAGTTGGATGGATTTCTAGTGGGTGATTGAATTCTTATAATTCTATTGATCATCCTCAGGTACATCCATTATTGGAATTACAATAAACTATAAGTGAGCAACTCCTTGCCCATCACATCTCATGTGAGGTTCAATCCTTTACCTAGCCCCTAATGCTCAAAATCTCAGGTACATCCATTATTAACTTATCTTGCATTAGTTAAGTTGATCCCATTGAGCCAGTAATTATGTAAATAATTTTAATGTCCTCAGGTACATCCAATATTGGCCACCAAACCATTTACATATTTACAACATCTCATGCTTAACAATTATTCTTAAGAAAATCTCTTAAATTAATTGCATCTCATGTAACTATTTAAAATTTCTTAAAATAATTGCCCCAATGGAGGGCTTATGTTATAATTACTTTAATTATAGCATATCCAACTTAATCATTTGTTTGGAAGATTTTATGGTCATTCTAATTACTATTAAGGTCTCACTTTGCACATTATCCATTTAGCATGCATATATCATATAATTGCATACATTCCCATACATCTCATGCATTCATGGATAAACAGTAAATATGGTATGATCATGGACTTTCTAAGGGATTCAATTCTGAGCCACCAAGAATTGAATCAGGGCATTCCTAGGTGCATTTCATTCATTCATTTTACAAGAGTTGCTGAAGGAGTACATAATCAACACTTGATCTTGAATTCCTCCCACTGGTCCCACCAATGCTCTTGACCTCCTTGAACTTCTTGCAATCCAATATTACATAGTAATCCTTGGCATACCAAGGCGAATTTACAAGAACTTAAATAAATGAAATTACAACCCAAAAATTATTACAAACTTAATAATACATGCCCAAAATAAATTAAAATTAATTAATTAATTTCCAATCCCAAAGAAACATAAAAGAAATAAATCCAATCACATTGGTCTTTTATAGTCCATGATCATCCATCATGCATATCACTATTTAACAATTAAATAAAACATACATACTTAAATTAAATTGAATATCTCATATTCAACTTAAAAATCTAGATTTGAATACGATTCAAATAAATTTAAAAATTCAGATTTGAATCTCATTCAAACAAATTTAAAAATTCAGATTTGAATCACATTCAAACAACTTCAAAAATTCAGATTTGAATCACATTCAAACATTTTTTAAAAAATCAGATTTGAATCACATTCAAACATTTTTAAAAAATCAGATCTGAATTTTATTCAATCAATTTTAAAAAATCAGATTTAAATATGATTCAAACAACTTTAAAAATTCAGATTTAAATCACATTCAAACAACTTTTAAAATTCAGATTTGAATCACATTCAAATAATTTTTAAAATTTTTTATTTGAATCATAATTTAATTGTGTGATTAAAAATCCTAATTAAACATTTTAATTAGTCATATGATGAACCTTTCATCATGCAACAATTGCAAAATTTAATAACAACCATGCGCACCATGATCTTCCAAAGCCATGCGCACCATGTTGGAGTTCATCAAGCATGCCGCCACACCTCTTGATCCAACCAGCAATGGATCAATCATCTCATGATCAAATCACACAATTAAATCATATAATAAACAATCTAAATGGCAAATATAGTGGCTCTGATACCAATTGAAGGAACGGAAGCGTGAAAAACACAAGTTTATACCCTTGAATTCAAAATTTTTCACCTAGGGTCACATGCATCATGCAAGATTTATTTTTATCTATTTGATTTCAATGATAAACAACATATTAAAACTCTTTTAATATGTTTTTGGATCTGTATTTGCCATTTAAGATTTTAAAATTAATCAGATTAATTTTAGAACCCTAGATTAAATCAAGAAAGATTACACTAACCTCTTGATGCACTGCAGCGTGTCTGCGCCTTTGAGATTCGTCTTCAGGACACCAGATGTTGTCCCTCTAGCTTGTCCACACCAAGAACACCTATGACAGCCCTTGAACAGCTTCTAAAGCCTTTTCTATTAATTAGAAATTCAAGTTCTGTCTTTTAAGAGATTAGAGATGTAAACAGGACACTAGAAATAATTTCTAGTGTTCTTAATTCAAGAGATTGATGGCTAATCTCTTTGAATTGATGAGAGATGAAGAAGAATAGAGGGAGGGCTGCAAAATGGCATGACCAAAGAGTGTGGCTACTGGTTGTGTTTTATTTTCTCATAACAACACTTAAATAGCTAGGTTAACATATTAAACCCTTGCCACATATCACCCTTTGATTAGCTCTAGGTTTAAGTGACCCAATCACATTGTGCCAAGTGTCAAACCTATATGTAATCTTGATTTTAATCATCTTACATGATTAAAAAACATTTGGCGAGCTTATGTGTTATGCCATGTGTCACCATCTCATGGTGCCACGTGTCACACTGCAAAATGACCAAAATGCCCCTGTGTCTTAATTTTGAGTTCTCAACCCAAAATAATTATTTTTCTTCTTCTAATTAATTTATATCAAATATAAATTAATTAATTAATCTCTATTAATTAATTTCTCATTAATTAAATTCATATTTAAACACTTTAAATATAAATTTAACTTATATTATACATCCAATAATCTAGATTTGGTTTCAAGTCATGCTAGGGACTTTGCAATCTAATTGCAAACCAAACCTATTTAATTAATCAATTAAACTCTTTAATTAATTAATTAAATCATATTTAATTAGGTGATAACTTGTGTATGTGTGTGACTTACTAGGCTCATCACTAATTGGCAATGAAACATGATATCAACTCTTAATATCATCAGAACTCTTTCTTACCATAAATGATTTCTCTAAATCATTTTATGAACCTCATAGACCATGGTTAACACCTAGCATAGCATGCCATGGCCACCCAATTAGTAATAAGGTTTACCTTAAATGAACCTATAATCATATGTTACCATGCACTAGAATCTCTCTGTTACAAAATCCCAACTCAAGCTGGAGTCATGGTTTATGTCAAACTCCATTTGCTATGAATATTATGTTCTCTTTTAATTCTAGTTCTTGATTAAAAAGATTTTCTCATCAGAAACTCTTTCCTGAATAAATCTATCTGTCCTGGCCAGGAACTTGAAACATCAAGAACAATTAAATGAACATAGGATTTTATCTCTATTTACTTAGAGGAACAGATTCCATCTTGATCAACACCTACCTCCATATATAACTAGTAGGAGCCAACACATGCCCATATACCCATACACAGTACAAGTATGAAAGCAGTATCAAACTCAAACTACCTATATACAAGATAACTGTGCTATCTCAGGTCTAAAGATTATATGCACTGATATGATTTATGATAAAACATTGACAAGAGTAAACTCTATGTGCTTGTCATAAGTGTCACTGGTTCGGCCTACTTATCATTTATAAGTGCCTATCATATTTGTTATATGGCATGAGACTCACCATTCCATCTTATTTATATCTCATATAAATAACTTGGGAACAAATATGAATATAATCTTTCTAGATAAGTCATGTCCTTATTATGAAGTATCCTCGATTATGAACCTATTTATGATACTTTGTGCTAGAAATATTGTCACTCATATTCTTAACAACTTAAGAATAATATTTCTAACAAAATATCAATGGACCTTTTCTATTACACACAAATATATTATGTAAACGGAAAAGTGGAAATGCCTTTTATTAATAAAATATGTACAAGATACATACTAAATGATATGCTCTAGGGCATACTACTAACAGCTCTTACTAGGAGGTATCTTCAAAATGTAACACCCTCATATTACACCCTCATATTAAGTAGTTCTGTACATTCTACTGTTTCGGTGACTAATGCCTGTTCGAACAACTAGAATATCTGAAACCATACTTAAATCATATAGAAAAGTTATAAATAAAATTGATAAAGATCAAATGACATTGGATGAAAATAAAAAGAATGAAGCACAAATCGGTTAAATGAGCCTTGGTCCCAATGATGGGTGACCAACACGGAAAGTGACTGTAAGTTCAGTTGCTAACCTAAATTCATGTGGAACCCTATAGAATCCTTAACTAAGGATTAATGGAGAAATTATTGAAAATGTGAAAATTATAGAAATGAAAAGAGAATAAGTACAAATAAGGAAATCATAACTTAAGGACTTATCGAGTATTATGGAAAAAGATGAACTATAACACGATGAAGGGCATTTTAGTTAATTTACTTCAAGAGTGGACTTTTGACCTAAATGTCCAATTAAAATGAGTAAGACTAAAATATTAAAATGTAATTAATTTAAGTGATATGTGTATGGAAATTAAGAAAAGGGACAAAGAGGGAATTAAGGAAATTGTATAAAATAATGATAATTATAATTTAAATAATTTAAATTAGATATTTATCTACATATTTATAAGAAGACAAAATTAATAAATGAAGAATTATCATCTTTTTCCTTAACTCCCTTGGCCGGCTCCCACTTCTCTCTCTCTCTTCACTATTTTCCTCCATTGTTAACCATTTTGAGCTATTAAATCCTTGAATTTTCCCCATAAATCCCATAGTTTATCATTAGAAAACCTCTAATTATCCCTAGATTGGAAGCTTAGAAGAAAGAAAGATCAAGAAAATTAAAAGAAATAGAAGATTGGAAATCATCAATTGAGGTAAGCTTCCTTTCATGCTTGATTAGTTATTGAATTAAGTTTGAATATGGGGAATTAACTTGGGAAAGCATGAAAATCATGCATAATATGAGGGTATGGAATTTCGGCCAGCTTGGGGAATTTAGGGTTTTAGTGTGTTTGATTGAAATTGAACATGATTTCTTGCTTAAGTGATGTTGTATATATGATTTGAGTATTGATTTGCATGAAGTTGTTATGAATTGGGAAAGTGTGGAAATTAGAGTTTTGGAGAATTAGGGTTTTGTGGTATGAGGTGCAATTGGTATGCTTAATGTTAAATTATGGTCATTTGATGTGAATTGAATGTGAAATAAAGTTGGTTGGTAGAAGTAATTAAGGAAAGTGTAATTAAACCTTAAGTCCAGAATCTAGACAGCTTATGCCTAATGGACATAAATGCCCATAAGTTGAGTTACACAACTCCAATTGGTGTGAAACTAATTGAAAATGAAACCTAAGACATAATACTCCAACTTTCATGAAGAGAGTCTACCCAGAAAATGACCATAAGTTACTTTAATTTAGGCTTGAATCCAGGTTACCAATTCTGGACCTGGAGAAAATGGCCATATGAACAGACTTATTCAACTAAGCATAACTCACTCTAGAAAACTCCAATTTAGGTGATTCTTGAACTTATGGAACTCTACGACATAAGTGAACAATTCTTATGTAGATTATGAAGTTAAATTATGACCCTAACTTAGCCAAATTGCTATATAAATTTAGTCCATCAAATCTATCCTGATTCTGGACTGAACCTAGAAAATGTGAGGAATTAGGCATCCGATTAATTTTGGCAAAATTGCCATAACTCATCTATAAAACTGCAAATTTAGTAATTTCAAAGTTAAAATTCTCATAAGACATAGCACTACAATTTTCATCTTTGGAACTGAACCCAGTTCTTAGGGCAAAGTAGAGGAATTGTTAGGGTAAGTCTAGAATGCCAAATCTGGAATTCCTGCACCTTAGCCAATTTGCCTTGTGACCTCTAGATGGTTATTAGGTCATAACTTCCTTTACAAAACTCAAATTGAAGCGATTCAAGATGATTTGGAAACCTAAGACAAAGACCTAAAACATTGTTTTAGGGACTTGGTTCAAATTCTAAGCATAAGGGGCTTAGATACTGGATGAAAAATTAAGGTAGAAATCTGGAAAACATGGGATTTTAGGGTAAGACACCCATAATAGTATTTAGTAATTTAGTCATAACTTGAGATCTAGAACTCTAAATTAAGCGATTCAAAAAGGAAAATAAAACTAAGACTTAGAGAAATAGTTTTCATCTGGATCATCTTTCTAAATTATAACTAGAATTAGGTTGAATTTGGGCTCTAAAGTCAGGTTTCAAATCTACCCTGAACCAAGATTCAACTATAACTTGGGAATTCATTAGAATTTTATTTAGTTAACTATGAATGGAACTTAGAATGAGTATTAAAGCTTGGTAATTGTGTGATTTTAGTGGACAAAGAGACTTCCAAGGAAGGGAAGGCTTAAGACACAGAAGAAATTTAAAAGAAAGTTTGTGCACAACTAGACTTTTCTTTTGTTTTAATATTATAAATGTGTTGAATGATTTTGTATGACTCCAATATGATTTCTCTTATGCATTTAAGAATTAATTGCATTGTTTTGAAGATTTTGAATTGTGAAATGAATTTACCTTATGAAAAGGTAGATGTTGGCCCTTAATTTCATTGTAGCAAGGGGGTGGGCCGGTATTTGAATGTGTTTTGAAGTATTTTTACAAATTTGATGTATTGCCAATCATGTGCATGAAATTGCAATAGCTAAATATGTTTATTGATTTGTAAATGTGTTTTGTGAATGGAAATTTCTTTGAATATGTTTTGAAACTACAGTTGGCATGGCAATGTAATTTGTGTTCCTCATTAGTAGCCTGGTGAGACGTATTAGATGTGATCTCCTCCACTTGTGGGGTTGAGTTTTTCTCTCTAACTTGCTAGTTGAGGTTGATTCGGATGAGTACTCAAATAAATAGCTAGCCTTTATGTCCCCCTTTAGCCTCGGTTATTGGGGTGAGATTGCTTTATCATGGTGTACAACACGACATTGATTGGGAATTTTGTGTCATAGCCTTAACTGTGTGAATTATTGGCAACACTCTTAAATTGTGAGTATTTGGAATAAATGTGATTGAAAACAAATGCTTTGCCAGTGGTTGAACAATATTATACTGTTTTCATGATTCAAGTAGACAAGAATGAGAATATTATAAATGTTTTATTATGATTTGGTGAATTGTGTTTTACAATGAGTTTTAAATTATAATTGTGCACCATTGAGTTCAACGCTCAGCGATAGTTATTTTATGCTGTCACAGGTAAAGGAAAAGATAAAGCTGCAGAGTGAGAGGTAGTGGAGTAGTGTTTTTATTTGACTTCAGGTATATATTAGGTATACCCTTTGTAATTTCTTTTTGGATGTATTTGTAGCTATATGTATGTTTGTAGATAAAGACAATGAGCAGTTTATACATAAACTTTGTACTTATATTTTTGTGGTAACCATGGAAATTTGTAAATTTGTAATTAAATATTTCTTTTGGATTGTATTAAGATAATACTATTTCTTTATCCTTTGGATTTGTGATTGAAAGAAAGAAAAATTTTGAATGATGTTAATTATATTATGTTATATAAATTGCCACAGGTGATTTTAAAAAGTTTTAAAAATTTGGTTTTTTGAAATTATAGCCGTCACCATGCGGATTTTCGGCAGAAATTTACTTGACTTTAAAAAAATACATATACCTAATTTATTCTTTAACTAAAAATATATTTGATTTGTTTAAAATCTCTTGTAGTATATTTAATAATTTATTGATAGGTGAAGTTCGATATTTCATTAGGTATACTGCGGGATCAAGTCATATCTTATAAAGGGGCAAGGTGTGACATAAAACTTATCGCAAAAAGAGGGAGAGAGTCTCAAAGAATATGCACAAAGATGGAGAGAACGGGTTGCAGAAGTGCATCTACCACTAACAGATAATGAGCTTTGTTCCTTGTTTATTTAAACTCTGAAAGCTCCCTATTTCAATTTAATGATCAGGAATACATCCCATACGTATATGGACCCAAAACCTAGAATCTCTGTCTTAGAAGTGGTCAAACCTTTTCCAAAATAAAGATAGTTTTCTTTAATTTCTCTCAAAATTAAAGTGGTGACTCTTTAATTTCCCACTTCGGTGAGAATCGTTCAATGACCATGAAACCCTTGTGACACTTATCTTTCATTGAATTAACTTTCCATGAACTATTCAGGTTCCTCCAGCACAACTATGAGAATGTCGATGCTACGCACAACCGCTACTATTGTTAGTAGTAAGCCTTATAGCATTACTTGTAATTTATATCTTGTAAATATTTAATTCTCTATTAATAGAAAATATCTTTTCTTTTAATTTAAATATTTTATATTTGATTGAAAATATCCATTAATAGCTTGTTAGATGTGTCATTATTAAGATGTTAAGAATATGACTGATGGAACAATCTGGAATAAGTACTATAAATTATAGTTCATAGTCAAGGATATCTCATTTGGTATGATTTAGCCGAGTAGACTATCACCTCTGTTTGTTTCCATGGATTAGTATGAGATACTAATAAAAGTAGAATGGTGAGTCTAATGCCA
Source organism: Hevea brasiliensis (assembly GCF_030052815.1). Taxonomy (NCBI): domain Eukaryota; kingdom Viridiplantae; phylum Streptophyta; class Magnoliopsida; order Malpighiales; family Euphorbiaceae; genus Hevea; species Hevea brasiliensis. The sequence goes on along the minus strand of NC_079503.1, from coordinate 74,576,628 downwards.
TCTAACATTATGATGTTATGACAAATACAATGCACACTTATAAGATAAGTGGGCCAAACCAGTGACACATCGATAACATGTACATAGAGTTTACACTTGTCAAAATTATTATTTAAATCATAATAGTGCTTATAGTCTCTTGACTTGAGACAACATGGTTATCTTATATATTGATGGTCTGAGTTTGATACCATTTATATACTTATACTTGGTATGGGTATAAAGGCATATGTTGGCTTTAACTAATTATATATGGACAGAGGTGTTTAGTCAATAAGGGATCCATTACCTTAAGTAAATATGGATAAAGTTCTATGCCTATTTAAATTGTTCTTGATAAACAAAGTTCATTGCCAAGACAGATAGATTAATTTAGAAAAGAGTTTCTAATGAAAAAGTCTTATTAATCTAGAATTATAATTAAGATGAAGATATATAATTCTAAGCAATTAGGATTTGGCATAAACCATGACCCTAGCTAAAATCGGGATTTTGCAACAGAAAGACTTTAGTGCCTAGTATGTATAATCAAAGGTTCAAAGGTAAGGGATGATTTAATTCATCAGTAGTTGAGTGGTCATTATACACTATGCTAGGTGTTAACCATGATTTATAAAAACCAAGAGTGGAAAAGAATTTCATTCTAGGCATGAAAAGTGTTCCAATAATATTAAAGAGTTAATATTATTCTCATTGCCAATTAGTAATAGACCTAAGAAGTCATACACATAAAAATAAATGATCAAGGCACAATTAATTTAATTAATTAATTAATTAGTTTAATTGATTAATTAAATTAATGATTTTAGTTTGCAATTAGATTATAAAGCTTCTAGCATTACTTGAAACTAAATTCCAGTAATTGAGTTTATAAGAAGAATATAAGCTAATATTTAAAGTGTTTAAATGTAAACTTAATTAATTAAAAGAGTTTAATTAAATTGTAATTTTATATGTGATATAAATTATAAGGTAAAATTTACTTGGCTTATATAGCTTATCAAGTCATAAGAGAAAATGGCTTATTGGCTTGGAAGAGTTTGGCTTAACTTGACAAGTGGCACCATGAGATGGTGGCAACTCATCTACTTAATTAGATGAGATGATGACAATTGTAAAATTGATATAATTGGTGGGAGACAACTAATCTCCACTCATTGAGTTTAGGGATAAGAATCTCTAAAAGTTGGAGAATTCTATCCACTTTTGGTATATGGGAATCCTTAAAGCATAAATAGCCATCTCTTTCTTCCATTTGGATGAATCTTTTGGAAGACAACTTTTATGTTCTTCTTTCTCTCTCAAGCTAATATTCTCTCTACCCAACTCTTCTTATGTTTGATTCAAGTGGTATTAGAAGTTTTACTCTGAATTAAAGTTAGAGAAATTATTTCTCTAATGACCTAAAGGTTGAAACCATATAAACCCAAAATCCTAGATCATTTTTGGGTACAAGGTTCAAGCCTAGAACGTTTTAATTGTGTGAATGGACAAAAGGACCGATGCTTAGAGGTCTAAGCTACCCGAATTGGTGGTGAATTTGATTTTATGCCTATTCGGGTAAAACCCCTACAATCTTTGTTTAGGTTTTTTGCTTTTAGCTTCCTAGTGGAAAATAGGCTAAAAGCAATTGAGTTACAAGAATTATAACTACAAATATGTGATATTGCAATAGCTAAATGAACTTGCATGTGATGCATGAAACATAGGGTTTATAATTTTCAAAATTGCCTTTTTGCACCCTTTGTCATGCCAAAACCTTTCAATTGGTATTAGAGTCACCCTATTTCACCATTAGGAGCTTAGTTGCATAATGTTTTATTGGTTGAGAATTGGGAAATTCTGGGTTTCAAGTGTTGAAATCATTTTTTTTTTCTAGTTACACAAGTTGTGTAATTTGTCATTTTGTCATCACATAAGTTATGAAATGATATGTTTAGGCAATTATACAAGTGGTGTAAAAGTTATATAACTAGTATAGTGCCAAAATAGAGAAAAACTGGAGAAACAATGAGTTACACGGCCCTTGTATTTTAGAAGACATGGGCATATCAGGAACACGGCCATGTAACATGTGACACCCCTTACCTGTCTACAGTGTAGCCGAGTAAAGATATGCCACACAGTGTATCAGAACACCATAACTTATCCCATTGATATTTATCCGTTCTTAATTTATTTATTATAGTTATTAAATGAAATTTATTTGATCTTATTTAGATCATTTATTGAAATTATAAATTAATTTTCGGCTCTGAAAATTTTATAGAAATTCCGGCAGAGTGCTGGCTAAAAATGCAGAAAACAGTTCTTCGGAACCTGTGAAAAACACTTCCAATACGTTTTCAATCATTCCCAAACTCAATTATATCAACAAAGTCTCAATGTTTCTCAACAATTCTTCTATTTCTCATTCATTCATTTCACATCATCATTATGCTCAGATCATAAATAAATTCTCATATGTTATTTATAAACACAAATCTACAAATACTTACATTGATACAAAATTATATTACATTTGTTTCAAATATACATCATAAAATAAGAGTTTAATTACAAAACTTACAAACATCACAAAATACAAAATGGGACCTAGTGTCCTACCAATGCACTGTAGCCTATGAGGTGATACGAACACTATGCAGAACTGTGAACGGCCTTACCCAATCTGTGGTCTACTGGGCCCTCTGTCCAAATCTTCAGTACCTACGCGTTGCAAAAGCGACGCACTAAGCATAAAGCTTGGCGGTGCCAATAATACAATAAAATATAATATGCAAATAAAAATAATAATTTCCTAGTTATTATGTTCATAAAAAAAAAAAAAGAATAATTACTAACTTATTGCTTAGTCGAGAGCTAATTACATTTTATGATATTAATTCCTTCTAGCATTTTGTTAATCATTTTCTTAATGATTTTGAGCTTGTTTATTTTATTGTAATCATTCTTGATCTTTATCTTGATATTTAATTTTCGTATTTTCTTTAATAATCAGTTCAGTTACAATTATACTTTTTCATGCCCAAGTAACCTATACAAATTGACCGGACTGGATAAATAGGTAAACTAGCACTAGGTACCAGGTACCTCGAGCCGTCACACCATCGGTCACAATGTGTCTCCCGATGTGCAAACAGAATGGCTGATAAGCCATAAAAGCAATAAGGCATAAAGCCAAGTATAGCATCATAATCAGTATAGCCATAGGCTATCATCACAAAATAGCAATGAAGCCATACATCATACGCAATACTGCTATCAGAACCCTATTGGCATGCCAACCTATCCAAACCAATCACATTAGGCCTACTAGGGCATATTACAAAGTCATTTCTGAACATTTGTACTTTATATGCAAGGTTACCATTCATTTCATTAGTTAACTAAAATGTTGACTTTTTCATAGATAATAGGTATATTGGTTCAAATATCACCAACATACCACATTTTGCATTCTAAAGTTGTTGGCATTGGTTGCCAATTCCATTTCAAAGCTTAGTGTTAGTTATTCACAATTTTCATATTTCAAGCACTAAGTTTACTGTTCCATTGGTCATTTGTACAGTAGAAATTTGATAAAATTGTCTTCAAGAAAGTTGTTTTTTATTATGTCTAGTTACATTTCATTTTTTGAATCACTGCATTTGGAGTTTTGTAGCTCAAGTTATGGCCTAAACACCATAACTGGCCAGATTACAAATTTTTCAGATTTTCTGGACAAAACCAAATCTACAGTGTTTTGTACACTAATTGCAGGTCAGTTTTTGAGCATGTTATGGTCAAAATTTGGGTTAGGTTTCTTCATGAAAGTTGTAGATCTATGTCTCAGCTTTCTGCTTATAAAATTTTAGGTCAATTGGACCTTTTTACACTGAGTTATGACCAAATAAATAAACACTGTTCATTTAGTCATTTTGCCTAGGCAAAATGCAAGTCACCCAGATTAGGGCAATTTTTAGGTCAACTTAGTTTGGTTTTCTGGGTAGGGTTTCTACACCAAAGTTGTGCCATTATGTGTCTAGTTTCATGTCCAATTGGTTTTGCACCAATTGAACCTATACAATTCTATTTATGGCTACCCAAACCTGCTGGACTCACAACTAGTTCTGCAGGTCACCAAGGGCAACATGCCTAAGCTCAACTCCAACATCCTTCTGTTAGTAGTATGCCCTAGAGCATATCATTTAGTATGTATCTTGTACATATTTTTATTAATAAAAGGCATTTCCACTTTTCCGTTTACATAATATATTTATGTGTAATAGAAAAGGTCCATTGATATTTTGTTAGAAATATTATTCTTAAGTTGTTAAGAATATGAGTGACAATATTTCTAGCATGAAGTATCATAAATAGGTTCACAATCGAGGATACTTCATAATAAGGACATGACTTATCCAGAAAGATTGTATTCATGTTTGTTCCCAAGTTATTTATATGAGATATAAATAAGATGGAATGGTGAGTCTCATGCCATATAACAAACATGATAGGCACTTATAAATGATAAGTAGGCCGAACCAGTGACACTTATGACAAGCACATGGAGTTTACTCTTGTCAATGTTTTGTCATAAATCATATCAGTGCATAAAATCTTTAGATCTGAGATAGCACAGTTATCTTGTATATAGGTAGTTTGAGTTTGATACTGCTTTCATACTTGTACTGTGTATGGGTATATGGGCATGTGTTGGCTCCTACTAGTTATATATGGAGGTAGGTGTTGATCAAGATGGAATCTGTTCCTCTAAGTAAATAGAGATAAAATCCTATGTTCATTTAATTGTTCTTGATGTTTCAAGTTCCTGGCCAGGACAAATAGATTTATTCAGAAAAGAGTTTCTGATGAGAAAATCTTTTTAATCAAGAACTGGAATTAAAAGAGAACATAATATTCATAGCAAATGGAGTTTGACATAAACCATGACTCCAGCTTGAGTTGGGATTTTGTAACAGAGAGATTCTAGTGCATGGTAACATATGATTATAGGTTCATTTAAGGTAAACCTTATTACTAATTGGATGGCCATGGCATGCTATGCTAGGTGTTAACCATGGTCTATGAGGTTTATAAAATGATTTAGAGAAATCATTTATGGTAAGAAAGAGTTCTGATGATATTAAGAGTTGATACCATGTCTCATTGCTAATTAGTGATGAGCCTAGTAAGTCACACACATACACAAGTTATCACCTAATTAAAGAGTTTAATTAATTAATTAAATAGGTTTGGTTTGCAATTAGTTTGCAAAGTCCCTAGCATGACTTGAAACCAAATCTAGATTATTAGATGTATAATATAAGTTAAATTTATATTTAAAGTGTTTAAATATGAATTTAATTAATGAGAAATTAACTAATAGAGATTAATTAATTAATTTATATTTGATATAAATTAATTAGAAGAAGAAAAATAATTATTTTGGGTTGAGAACTCAAAATTAAGACACAGGGGCATTTTGGTCATTTTGCAGTGTGACACGTGGCACCATGAGATGGTGACACATGGCATAACACATAAGCTCGCCAAATGTTTTTTAATCATGTAAGATGATTAAAATCAAGATTACATATAGGTTTGACACTTGGCACAATGTGATTGGGTCACTTAAACCTAGAGCTAATCAAAGGGTGACATGTGGCAAGGGTTTAATGTGTTAACCTAGCTATTTAAGTGTTGTTATGAGAAAATAAAACACAACCAGCAGGCACACTCCTTGGTCACGCCATTTTGCAGCCCTCCCTCTATTCTTCTTCATCTCTCATCAATTCAAAGAGATTAGCCATCAATCTCTTGAATTAAGAACACTAGAAATTGTTTCTAGTGTCCTGTTTACATCTCTAATCTCTTAAAAGTCAAAACTTGAATTTCTAATTAATAGAAAAGGCTTTAGAAGCTGTTCAAGGGCTGCCATAGGTGTTCTTGGTGTGGACAAGCTAGAGGGACAACATCTGGTGTCCTGAAGACGAATCTCAAAGCGCGGACACTGCAGTGCATCAAGAGGTTAGTGTAATCGTTCTTGATTTAATCTAGGGTTCTAAAATTAATCTGATTAATTTTAAAATCTTAGATGGAAAATACAGATCCAAAAACATATTAAAAGAGTTTTAATATGTTGTTTATCATTGAAATCAAATAGATAAAAATAAATCTTGCATGATGCATGTGACCCTAGGTGAAAATTTTTTAATTCAATGGTATAAACTTGTGTTTTTCACGCTTCCGTTCCTTCACCTTCCTCACTTCAATTTCGTCTCACACATATTCAAATGGTCACTAATTGACCACTACAATGTTAACATACCATTACATGAGCAAACCCTAATGTTGTTCAAGTATCCAAATTTTCAAGGTTCATTCATGCATTACACTTGCATTTCACTTACTCTTACATGATCAATCACTCATTTCATGCCAAGGGCAGCTCATAAACACTTTGTTTCAAGTAATTTCATCAAACCCTAACCACCCCTAAGCTGCCAAAATTATAGGGATGGACACACATAAGTTTTATTTTGTTTTTCTTACATGTTCTACTTATTTCATGCCAATAAACATAAATTAAGTAAAAAGGGTAGAAGATAGGACACAAACCTTGTTGGAGCTATTCTCAAGTTTGCAAAACTTCTTTTTTCCTTCTTTAAATTTCTGTCCAATGCTTGCCCTAGTGGTAGGGACAATTTTTCATGAAGAGAAGTTAGGGTTTGAAGGTGATTTGGTGGGTGGTTTCAAGCTTGCCTTAAGCTTTCATGGAGGTTGGGTTGGGGAAATGGGTTACGGCTGGAATGTTGAGGAAGAAAGGAGCAGATTGCTTTTCCAATTTTTGGTCTCATTTATCCTCTTTTATTAGTTAATTAAGTGGTTATCTAATGGGGATTGGTGGGTAAGTGTTTAATGACATCTTATGATGTCATAATTAGCATTTTCTTTCATTTTCTTTTCTTCTCTTCTCTACTCATTTTCAATTTAATTTTTACCAATATTTATTCACATTTTATGTCATAATAATTATTTACTTAATTGGACAAATCGGCCAAAAATTACCTCTGAAGGCGAAATGACCAAAATGCCCTCTGTTTGGCTTAACAGACTAAAATTGTCTGTACCGATTGAAAATTTTTTTTAAGCATTTTCTTGGCATTCTAATGCCATAGAAACCTCAATGACTCTTCTCTGGAGTCTCAAAAATTATTTTATAAATTTTCTCCTGGATTTAGGGCTCCTAGTTGTAAGAACCGCAACTTCCCACAGGGTTACCCATCGCTAGGGCACCGGCTCATTTAACTTGGTTGTATTTTATTTCTAAAATTTTTCCTAAATTTTTCTTATTAATATTTGAATTAATTATGGTTTCTCACTTTAGTTTAAATATTTTTCTAGACATTTTAGCTGTCTAGACCGACACCAATCACCGGAATAGTAGAATGTACGTAATGGATATAGTGAGGGTGTTACATAACATATTATATGGGCCATGTTATCGATACTTCATTCTACAATTTGTTGCACAAGCCGTGTAACACAAATATGCCCTTTTTGGTCATTTTAATCACTATTTTGATATTGTTATCAGACTTTTTTATTTCTGAATCATCAGTTAAAGTGTTTAACTGAATTCTCAACTAAAATAACATGTATTTGGAATGAGATCCCAAAAGGTTCTTTCATTTTGAATATGAGACATTTAAAATGTATAATTTTATTCAAGTGTTGAATGTATACTTATGCATGATGGATGATCATGGACTTTATTAAATATGCCCTTTTTGGTCATTTTAATCAGTATTTTGATGTTGTTGTCAGACTTTTTTATTTATGAATCATCAGTTAAAGTGTTTAACTGAATTCTCAACTAAAATAACACATATTTGGAATGAGATTCCAAAAGGTTCTTTCATTTTGAATATGAGATATTTAAAATGTGTAATTTTATTCAAGTGTTAAATGTATACTTATGCATGATGGATGATCATGGACTTTATTAAACTATTATGATTGCTTTCTCTTGTTATTCTTTTGGGAATGTAATAACTAATTATTATTATTATGTATAAAGGGTAGTATTATAAGTAGTTGTAATTCATCTACATTGTAATTCCATTTATTTGGAGCTTATAAGCTTAATTCTTTTGTAATCTCACCTTGATATGCCAAGGATACTAAATGCATGACATTGGTGGAGTTTAAAATAAGATAAGGAAGCCACATCATTAATGGAGATTAGTGGGAGCACAAAACCTCAAGTGTTGAAGATTTTGTGCTTGTGTGTTAATAGATGGATGTCAACCTAAGTTGCCCTTAACTTGTAACTTCCTATGCGGAAAGGGAAGGTCTCGGCTGGAGCGGTCCTCTAGGAGGGCAAGGCTCGCTGGTGCCCTTGTCCAAATGGGGGATAGGAATGAACTGAATCATACATTGAAATGGGAAAAACTAATCACTAGAGGCACCTTTTGGTGGAATAGCCTGGAGAGTTAGAAGAACTTTAGAGTTAAACATGTTCACTTAAGAGAAATCCTAAGATGGGCGATCTTCTGGGAAGTTCTCCATTCCACTTATGGGACAAAACCATGAGGCTCAGGATGGGGTGGGCCAAAGCGAATAATTCCTCTAGTGGTTGGAGCAGAGCGTTACATATGGTATCAGAGCCGGACCCCCTCTAGTAGATTTACAGTTTAGAGATGAACCAGGCGGAAGCTAGTGGGCTTGTAACATCCTGTTCAGAAAGGGAAGGTCTCGGCTAGAGCAGTCCTTTGAGAGGGTAAGGCTCGCTAGTGCCCTTATCCAAATTGGGGGCAAGAATGAACTGAAGCATACATTGAAATGGGAAAAACTAATCACTAGAAGCGCCTTTTGGTGGAATGGCCTAGAGAGTTGGAAGAACTCCAGAGTTAAGCGTGCTCACTTAGAAAAATCCTAGGATGGGAAACCTCCTAGGATGTTCTCCATTTCACCTGTGGGATAAAACCGTGAGGCTCAGGATGGGGTGGGCCAAAGTGGATAATTCCTCTAATGGTTGGAGCAGGGAGTTACAGATGGTATCAAAGCTGGACCCCCTCTAGTAGATTTTCGATTTGGGGATGAACCAGGCGGAAGCTGGTGGGCTTGTAACATCCTGTTTGGAAAGGGAAGGTCTCGGCTGGAGCAATCCTCTAGGAGGGCAAGGCTTGCTAGTGCCCTTGTCTAAATTGAGGGAAGGAATGAACTGAATCATACATTGAAATGGGGAAAACTAATCACTAGAAGTGCCTTTTAGTGGAATGGCCTAGAGAGTTGAAAGAACTCCAGAGTTAAGCGTGCTCGCTTGAGAGAAGTCCTAGGATGGGCGACCTCTTGGGAAGTTCTCCATTCCACCTATGGGACAAAACCATGAGGCTCAGGATGGAGTAGGCCAAAGTAGACAATTCCTCTAGTGGTTGGAGCAGGGCGTTACATAACTCTAGTCATAGTGGCTAGGAATAGAGTCCTATAAGATAAGTCGACCAAGGAGTCTTCCAATTAAATGATTAATTTGGTAATTGTGTAATTTTGGAAATCACATCATGGCTCTCCACTAAGACAATCATTTTAAAAGTTCTAAATACTTACATTATTGGCTATGGTAACATTAGAATGATGCATTTTGTTTGAGAGATCTTCTTAAGGTGGTTGTTAAGTATAAGATATTGTGAGTATATAAATACTTTAGTGACCAATAATGGATGTACCTTAGATTATTGAGGTTCAAATTTGCATGCTTACTGACTTAGTGGGCCTAACTTAATTAATGCAAAATAAACCAAAAATGGATGTACCTAAAATTTTGAGTATTATGAGCTAAATAATTTATTAAACTTCACATGAGATATGAATAGTAAAGTGTTACTCACTTATATATTGTTATGAACCGAAGATTAGATGTACTTGAGGATGATTAGTAATTTATAAGAACTCAGTCACTCATTTGAAATCCATCCCAACTAGGATTTTTGTTTTCTACTTTGGAAGTATAGGATTCGCTAAACAAGTGGGATGACCAATTTGATTAAAAAACCATGATCACTTTGGTAAATTACTGAATACAATATGCTAATTAGAATCTTGTTATTTTCTATAGTAAAATATGATAAAATGACACCAAAACCAACCAACGTTCTCGCTGGTATACTTGATACCAACAAGCTGACTGGGCCAAACTTCTCATATTGGTTAAGGAATCGCAAGATAATCTTGAATTTTGAACTTATTAAATACGTGTTGCACTCAAAAGTTCTTAGTCCCATACCTAAAGGGACTTCCTAAGAGGAACATGACATTTTGGCAAAGTGAAAAGATGATGACATCCAAGCAATGTGTTACATGCTTACTTCCATGACTAATGAGTTACAGAAGTAGCATGAGAAGATGCGCACAATAACTGAAATCCTGGATCACCTACAAGAGTTATATGATAAGTATAGCTATACTAGATATGAGATATCAAAGCAACTATTTAGGATAAAGATGACTGAGGGGATGTATATAGGAGCCCATGTGCACAAGATGATAAAGCTCATATAGCAGCTTGAGTCACTTGAGTTCACTATGGACTTCTTACTTCAAACAAATTTGATCTTATAGTCCCTTCCTGAGTATTTTGGAATGTTTATTACAACTATGACCAAAACTAAATGCACACTTGCTAGGTTGTTGAATTTGCTAGTCATTACACAGAATAATATGCCTAGCAATAAAGGGAAGGAAGTTACTTTCTAAGAAGAAGAAAGGTAACAAGAAGAATACTACCACCCCGAGTCCATCTAGCAAAATTGCTAAGAAATGATCTAAGAAGAAAAGGCTAGAGCTATTGAGGATAAAGGAGAATGTTTCCATTATCAAAAGGCTAGGCACTAGAAAAGGAAATGCGTAGAGTATTTAGAATCTGTGAAGAATAAGAAGGATAAGCTTTTCTGAAGGTATGTCATTTTTTTTTATTTAAATTCTGGTAATACTCATATTTTTTTATCTATAGCTTAGGTTTTAGATACTGGTGTAAGTTCTCACATATGTTTTGATATGCAGAGCTAGCACGCAGTAAAAGCTTAGAAGGACAAGATGTTGGACTCAATATTGGCAATGGAGCAAGTGTTGCAACATTAGTTATAAAGTCTAAATCTTTGTATATAAATGAAGTTCAAGATAACTTTAGCATTTAAGATTAGGTCATATTGCAGAGGATAAGATTAGAAAGTTTGAAAAGATGGAGATTTTGTCTACATTGGGTTCTAAACCTACCCCAACTTGTGAATCCTATCTTCACGATAAGATGACTATATCACTTTTTGTTGGAAAAATTATTAGAGCTAAAGAAGTTTTAGAGTTAATGCATAATAATGTATACAACCCATTTAAAGAAATGGCAAGAGGAGGTTTTTCCTTCTTCATAACCTTTACTGATAATGTATCAAGGTATGAATATTTGTATTTGATAAAATACAAATATGAATCCTTTGAAAAGTTCAAGGAATTTAAATCCAAAATAAAGAAACAAATAGGAAAATTTATTAAAACTCCAAGATCAGATCATGGAGGTGAATACTTAAATACTAAGTTCAATGAGTTCTTAAAAGAATATGGCATTATTTCTCAATTGACCCCTTCTAAAATACCACAATTAAATAGTATATTAGAAAGGAGAAATCGTACCCTATTAGATACGGTATGAAGTGTGATAAACTATATTAACCTTCCTATCTCCTTATAAGGATATGCATTAGATGTAACACCCCTATTTGTATAGCCTGGTATATTTCACTATTCCGGTGATCGGTGTCGGTCCGGACAACTGAGGGGATTAGAACTATACTTAAGATAACTAGATAAGCCCAGAACACAAATAATTAGTAATTGCCAATTAGTTAAGTATAAATAAGAAAAACAGAACATAAGAAGTTAAACGAGCTGAGACTCACAGTGAGGGGTGACTTTCCTATGAAGGACTATGAAGTCGATTTAAACTCAAATTTTAAACCGTAAAATGTGAAGCTGCGGTCCTTAGGACTATTGCGAACACAGTGGAAAAGAAAAAATCATGAAAAAGAATTGTTAAGCAGGTCAAATAATTAGGTCAGGGATCCGGAAGAAATATCAAATAACTTACAAACTGGATCAGACCAGCGAGGGGCAATTTGGCCAATTGACCCCGAGAGTTGACTCCTGACCTAACTGTCAAATAAAATCAGAGAAACGAAAATTTCAGAATCGGAAATTAAATTAAAGAACTAAGAAAAAATAAATGAAAAAAAGAAAAAAGAAAAAAAAGGGTTGAAAAAGGTTATTACATCATGCATGACATCATGCATGATGCAATAAATCTAATATTTAAATAATTGAAAATTTGGGGATAAATCTTAATAATTACAAGACAAAATAAAAAGAAAAAAAATGGTTTCTTCTTTCATTTTCCGTCACCTCTCATCTCTCTCTCATTTTTGCTTATTCCACTATTGAAGCACACTTTCAAAGCTTCCTTAACCCAAAAATCAACCATAAAACTTGCAGATTTCTTAATTAAATCTTGTAGTTAAACCTTGATAAGGAGTTTGACAATAAAAAGAAGAAGAAAGGAAGAAGTTTGGAGAGGTGAAAAATTCTGCATAAAGGTTAGTAATAAACTCTAATTTATTTCTTTAAATTTTATGCAAATATGCTTTAATAAACTTACAAATTGAAACAAATCAAAGGAAAACATGGTTAAGGGACCAAACATGAATTTTGGCCAGCTTTAGTTAGGGTTTGAAATGGGTGAATTTGATGCATTTGAATGGTTGCTTAAGTTGAATTAAGTATGTAAACTATGGATAGATATTTAGAATGCATTAGATTTGAATTTTATGAGTTAGGGTTTTGGCACCTAGGGTTTGGGAGGCAAAAATGTGAGAATTGATCAAATGGTGTGTTTGACCTTGTTTGAGATGAAAAATGGTCATTTGTGACCAAATGAGATGTGTTGGAAGTGTTAGAAGTGAGTTTAAATTCGGATAGAAAATGGCCATGCTGCAGGCAGCAGGACCAAGGTCTCTTTGAGGGACCAAAACTGAAAATTTACAAGTCCAATTGGTATGAGACCAATTGGGAATGAAAATAGACACAAAATGTAACATTTTTCATTTAGGAATCATGCTCAAAAAGTGACTAAAACCTAGTGAACAAATTGATCAAATCCGGAATTAAGCAATCTGACCTGTACAAAAATGACCAAATGAACAGTCTAGGTAGGTCTAAATCACCTGACCTTTTACTAGTGGACAGCTGAGATATAGACCTAAAACTTTCATGAAGAAACAAACCCAAATTATGCCCTTAACCAAGTCATTTGACCACCCAAAGTTGGTGACCTAAAACTGCCAGAACCAGTTTGGTGCCCAGAAATATGGGTTAAGTCCAATCTAGCAGCTATGATTCAAATGGCTATAACTTGAGCTACAAAACTCCAAATAGAGTGATTCAAAAAGGATAATAAATTTAAGACAATAGGAAACATTTTCTATGTAGAAAGTTTTGTCAAATTGTAACAAAAAAATGACTAATGGAACAATGCAACTTAAGACACCAAAACTGAAAATTTGCAAATTTACCTAAAAGACTTAGAATTTGAGAAAACAATCAAAACCAACAAATTTAGTAACCAAAATGTGGCATGTGGGTGAAGTTGGAATTCCCATACCTATTAAGCCTTAGAAAGTCAACAAATTGACTTGAATAGTGTATGAATAGTAACCCCGAAATACAAATTTTAAAGTACGTAAAGTTTAACATATTAAAGCTAGGTATAAATAGATTTGATTTTATTTTTGGACTTATGATAAGTTGTGATACTGAAACACTGTGAAACTGTGTGTTTCAGTTGAAAAGAACACCGGGAAAGAACCCGATGAATCAAGTCAAGGCCAAGAGGCGACTCGCTTAAGGTTTGTGCACAACTAACTATTTTGTTACTTTTCACTTCTAAATTGATTTGAACAAGTTTATTTTATGATTTATAATTTTTTTGTGTTAAGGATTTTAATTTTTTGAATGAAATTGTATAAATTAAATGTAAATTTTCTTATGCATTTAAGGATTTATTGCATGGTTTTGAGAATCGTAAATTTTAAGTTTGATGTGTTGCCAACCTTGAGCATGAATTTATGATGATTAAATATGTTAATAATTTATAAACACTTTGTAAATAGAAATTGTTTTGAATATGATTTGAAACCACAGTTGACATGGCAAAATTTGTTGTGAATTCTCATTAGCTTGTCTAGTGAGATATCTCCTCCACTAGATGGGGCGAGTTCCTTCCTCTCTGGCTTACCAGTTGGGGAAGAGTTTGAATGAGTACTCATATATACTAGCTAGTCTTTGTTCCTGCCTTTTAGCCTTGGTTATTAGGAGAGTGTGAAATGTCATGGTGTACAACACGGCATCTATTTGAATTTTGGGTCATTGGTTCAACTGTGTTCATTGTTGGCAATGCCCTTTAAATTATGCATAGTTTGATAAATTGTGGTTAAAATAAATAATTTGTCAATGATTCAAAATATTTTTGTATTGTTTCGGGATTTAAAACAAATGTAGACAAATAGTTACTATTTGATCAAAACATTATTCAAATGAATAATTTGTATGAATAAAAATATTGATTTTTTAATGCCATAGATTTTGAAGAATTTAGAAATTTTAAATTTTTATTTGTTATGAATTGTCAAGCATAACTTGTATTAAGTTTTAAATTATTAGTTTGTGCACCACTGGGTTCACCACTCAGCGATAGCTTTATATGCTGTCGCAGGTGAAAGAAAATATAAAGCAGCTGAGCAAGATTACTAAAAGGCATAGTGAGACTATCTTCGGGTATATCATAGGTATACCCTTATACTTTAGATTTTGATGTAATTATGTAATTCTATGTATGAAATTTACTTTGAGCAGTTGTACCAACTCTTTTGTAATATATTTTTAGATTGTAATGAAATACAAATTATTATAAGGTTATCTTGAGATTTTATGTATTTATAAAGTTTTGCACTACTAAATTTTTAATGATCCCATGCATGTAAATATTAATTTTGTTACCTTAATGAGAGGTTTCAATGTTTGATTTAATTTAAACTGTGTATTGAGTTGCTTGTGCGGATTTGTGAAATGAAATTGATTAATGAAGTTGTGATTGAGAAATATACTGGGAGTGTCTTTATTTTCAGGTTTTGAAGAACTATTTTCTTAAAATATAGACGGCACTCTGCCGAAATTTTTATAAAAATTACGGAGATTTTAAATATCTAAAAATTTGATTTATGTTTAGACTTTAAATAAAGATTTTTAATATCTGAAAAAAAAAAATTTTACCCACCAATTTAAAAATGAACGAAAATTGTTTTAAAATCTCTTGTAGTATATTTAATGGGTTACCGGTAGGCGAAGTACGGTAATTTATTAGGTGTATTATGGGAGCATGTTACATCTTACAAGGAGTAGGGTGTGACATTAGAAACAACATTCTACCTTCTGAACCACTTCCCTTCCAAATCATTCTCTTCCACTCCATTTGAGATATGGTATGAAAAGCAACCAAGTTTTAAGCATGTTAAGATTTGGGGTTTTAGCTTATATTAAAAAGCTGAAAACTGATAAATTAGAAATAAGGTCGGAAAAGGGACAGTTTGTTGGATATATAAAACATAGTTTTGGATATTATTTCTATCTTCCTACAACACAAAGAGTTGTGATCAACAGGGATGCTATTTTTCTTGAGAAAGAGTTTCTTCAAGAGGGTGGCAAAGGAAGGATGATAAAATTAGAGTTAGAGAACTCAGACTAATAAACAGAGTAAATATATATTGATCCTTCCAGTAAGCCTATACCTACAAATGATGTCTCCACATCAGTTTCTCGAAGATCAAGTAGAATATCTTATCCTCTAGAGAGATACCAATTTTTTCATGAAAATGAACAAGAGTTGTTTGTTCATAAAGAAGTTAAACATGGTGATGATCTTACTAGTTATGAAGAGGCTATGCCAAACGTAGATTCCTTAAAATGGATAGAGGCAATGAAATTCGAAATGGATTCCATGAATAAGATTTGAGTTTAGGATCTTGTAGACCCACCAGAAGGTATTATACCAATAGGAAAATTTGTTCTAAAGGAAAAGTAGAAACCTATAAAGCAAAGCTAGTAGTGAAAAGGTTTTGCCAAAGGCAAGGGATTGACTATGAAGAGATGTTCTCGCCTGTAGCAATGCTGAAATCCATTAGAACTTTATTAGCAATAGCAACACACTATGATTATGAGATTTGGCAAATGGATATTAAAACTGCTTTCCTCAATGAACACAAAAAGGAAGACATTTTCATAGAACAACAGAAGGGTTTTGAATCCAAAAATAGTTCCAAAGTGTACAAGCTTAAGAGATCCATTTATGGTCTTAAGCAAGTTTCGAGGAGTTGAAACATACAATTTAATGAAGCTAATATTTTATAAAAAAATGAAGATGAGTCCTGTGTATACAATAAAGTTAGTGGGAGTGCAACCACTTTCCTAGTCTTGTATGTGGATGACATATTATTAATAAAAAAATGATATTAGTATGCTAATGACTATAAAAGTTTGGTTGTTTAGTACCTTCTCCATGAAAGACTTACGAGAGGCAATCTACATTCTGGGAATTTGCATCTATAGAGATAGATCAAAAAGATTGATAAGTTTATCCCAAAGTTTATACTTGGAAAAGGTGTTAAAGAGGTTTAACATATTTGATTCCAAAAAGAGATTGTTGTCTATAAGGCACAATATCCATCTTTCCAAAGAGATGTCTCCAAAGACACTTGAAGAAAGAGAAAAAAAGGGCAAGAATTCTATATGCTTCAGCAATTAGAAGTTTAATGTATGCTATGTTATGTATAAGGCTGGATATTGCATATATTGTTAGTGCGACTAATAGATATCAATCCAACCCAGGTTTGCAACATTGGGTGGTAGTTAAGAGTATCCTAAAGTACTTGAGAAGAACTAAGGATGATATATGGAGGAGGTGACCTATAATTAGATGAATTTACAGACTATGACTTCCAATCAGATGTGGACGATAGAAAGTCTATCTCAGGTTTTGTGTTCATTTGTAATGGAGGAACAATCAGCTAGAAAAGTTCTAAACAGACAACAATTGCAAAATTCATTATAGACACTGAGTATATTGTTGCATTAAATGTTGCAAAGAAAGCTATTTGGATGAAGAAGTTCACAATAAAACTTGGAGCGGTTCCTTCGATTGTTTTGCCATTTTCTCTCAACTATGACAATAATGGTGTTATAGCTCCCGCAAAGGAACCTAGGTCTTACCAACAGACCAAACACATAGAAAAGTGCCATCATATTATCAAAAAAATAGTTGCAAGAGGCAATGTAGTTGTACAAAAAATAGCTTCAGTTGATAACCCAGCTAATCCACTCATTTAGGCCATGACACAGCAATAGTTGGATAGACATCTTGACAAGATAGGTCTTAGGTTTTATAGTTGTTGACTTTAGTACAAGTGGAAGATTATTAGTAGCATGCCCTAAAGCATGACTTGTAATTTATATCTTGTAAATATTTAATTCCCTGTTAATGGCAAATATTTTTTTTTAATTTAAATGGTTTATATTTAATTGAAAATATCCATTAGTAGCTTGCTAGATATTACATTCTTAAGATGTTAAAAATATGAGTGATAAAATAATTTGGCATAAGTAATATAAATTATAGTTCACAGTCAAGGATGTTTCATTGGGTATGATTTAGCTAAGCAAACTATCACCTCTATTTGTTTCTGCAGATAATAAGAGATACTAATGAAAGTGGAATGGTGAGTCTCATGCCATCTTATATTATGATGTTAGGATAAACACAGTGATCATTTATAAGATAAGTAGGCTGAACTAGTGCCACATAGATGACATGTACATAGAGTTTACTCTTATCAATACATTGTCATCTAGATCATAAGAGTGCATATAGTCTCTTCACTTTAGATAACACGGTTATCTTATACATAGGTAGCCTAAGTTTAATACAGATTACACACTTGTACTTGATATGGGTATAAAGCCGTGTGTTGGCTCTGACTAGTTATATATGAAGATAAGTATTTAGTCAAGAAGGGATCCGTTACCCTAAGTAAATAAGCAAGAAGTCCTATGCCTATCTAAATTATTCTTAACAAACAAAGATCTTAGCTAGGACAAATAGATTCAATCAGAAATAAGTTTTTTATAGAAAATTCTTATTAATCAAGAATTAGAAATAAAATGAGGACATATAATTCTAAGAAATTAAGGATTGACATAAACCGTGGCCCTAGCTAGACTCAGGATTTTGTAATGGAGAGACTTTAGTGCATAGTATGTATGATCAAAGGTTCAAAGGTAAGGGATAATTTAATTCATTACTAGTTCGGTGGTCATAATATACTATGCTAGGTGTTAGCCATGATTTATGAGAACCAATAGTGGAAAGAGAATTTAATTCTAGGAATGGAAAGAGCTCCAATAATATTAAAAAGTTAATATTATTCTCAATGCTAATTAATAATTGACCTAAGAAGTTACACACGTAAGAATAAATGATCAAGGCATAATTAAATTGATTAATTAATTAAATAATTTAATTGATTAGTTAAATTAATAAATTTAGTTTGCAATTAGATTGTAAAGTCTCTTGCATAACTTGAAACTTAATTCAAGCAATTGGGTTTATAAGAAGAATATAAGCTAATATTTAAAATGTCTAAATATAAGTTTAATTAACTAAATGAGTTTAATTAATTTGTAATTTAAATGTGATATAAATTATAAGTAGGAGAATTTATTTGGCTCGTATGGCTTATGAAGCCATACGAGAAAATGGCTTAGTGGCTTGGACGAGATTTGGCTTAACTTGACAAGTGGCATCATGAGATGGTGGCAACTCATCTACTTGATTAGATGAGATAATGGAGCTTGTAAAAGTGATATAATTAGTGGGAGACAACTAATCTCCACTAATTGAGAATAGGGATTAGAACTTTAAGAAATTAGATAATTCTATCCACTTTAGAAATATGGAAATCCCCAAAGTATAAATAGCTATCTCCTTCTTCCATTTGGAGAAATCTTTTGGAAGACAACTTTTATTTTATTCTTTTCTCTCAAGCTAAAATTCTCTCTACCCAATTCTTCTCGTGTTTGATTGAAGAGGTATTAGAAGTTTCTCTCTTGAATTAAAGTTAGAGAGATTGTTTCTCTAATCACCCAAAGGTTAAAACCATGCAAACCCAAAACCCTTTTTTATGCACTTATTAGCTGGACCAAAAGGGAGTGCACCAAGAAGGTTTTCAATACAAGGTTTAAGCCTAAATTGTAAAGTTCAAGTGGATGGACAAGAAGACTTACACTTGGAGATCTAAGCTACTCGGTTTTGTGGTGAATTTGATTTTATGCCTATTCGGGTAACATTCCTAAAACCTTAGTTTAGGTTTTTAGCTTTTAACTTCCTAATGACAAATAGAATAATAGCAATTTAGTTACAAGAGTTGTAACTTGTAACTATAAATATGTGATATTTGCAATAGCTAAATGGAATTGCATGTGATGCATGAAACATAGTGTTTATAATTTTTAAAATTGCCTTTTTGCACCCTCTACTATGCCAAACTCTTTCAACTATCACTCCAGGTACTTCCATTAGTTTTCTTTACTTACAGTTAACTTGTTGTGACTTGACTTTTACTTGCAATGACTCATTTGTCGGCTTTTGAGCCATTTTCTCTGGCTAGAAGAACTGCTTCATTTGTTCAAGTATGACATAGATTTTTTTTTTTTTACGAACTAATGAGGAAGTTTGCCTATAAAGAATTGTAGCTTCCTTAAGTGCTAGATGCTAGTAAGCTAAGGAATGGTTTACTAGGAGACAATAACTTACTTGGCAGAGGAGAGAGAACATTTAGAGTAAAAAGATTATCTCTATGCCTCTTTCCACTTTTAGCTTTCTTTAATAGAGTTGTGCCCCCTTTATTTTTCTTTTTTAGGTTTATCTGCTATACTTGTAACTCCTCTTGAACTTAGAATCATACTGATGATTTGGATAACCGTTTTTTCAGCTTTTGAGACATGATGAGACTTAATGACTAGTGCTGAGCCCTTACTTGTGGTTGTGAACTAATGAATAGGGCTGAACCCTTTATTATGTCACTGTCACCCACTTCACCATGTATATGAACTGTCTTCAGCAAGTACCCAATAGGTTGCAAAGCCCTTCTACATGCTTTATCTAATTTGTCTGTGCATGATAGGAATAGTAGAATGACTCCTTGAGAACTTATTTGCTCGTTGTACTATTGCTTCGACTTTGATGACACCACAAACATGGCGGCCATAAGGCCAGCCCTATCTTGGCCATGTTAATGCCCCTACACTTTTCTGTTTAAGCCTTTTGATTATGCTACCTCTAAAATACTAGGATAGTATTTTTCTAGGTAGTGTCCATAAATGCACTTCTTGTGTCAGACTCCATTTATGCTAGTTAGCTGATATGTGTCATGCTTTAGAATTGTATACACCTTAAATGGTCCTTCTTAGTTGGGTGACCATTTTCCTAGTTTTCTATCTTTGTCCCTAGAGGTTAGATGACCTTCCAAATTAGCTCACTTTCCATAAAACACTTATTGTTCCCTTTTTTATTGTATGCCTGAGCCACTTTGTGATACCCAATCGAGCCTTTAGTGCTAAATTCTTTCATGCCATGTTGTTCAGCTTTTAGCCACTATAGTTTCCACTTCTATCCTAGTTAGTCACTTAGGAAATTTCTTGTGACCAACTAGACTCCACTCACTGGTAGGTGTATCTCCAGGCAATACCATAAACTAAACTTTTTTTTTATTACATTTGTCTTTTGATGCCCAGGTTCTGTGATCTGCCTCACAAGTGCAACCTTCCTTGTTAGTCTCATCTGTTATCAATCAGGAACCTTGTAAATCTATTGCTTTGGAACCCAAGCCCATTTTAGCTCTTTAGGATTTTCCTATGTCTCTTTTTCAGTTTTCTTTTCCTTTAACAATGCCATTAGATCAACATTAGTGGCATTGATATGTGCCACTAGGGGAAACGGGTCCTCATTAATCAACATTGAAGTCTCATCCTTGTTTGGGAACTTGAGAATACCTTTTGTTGATCTTGTCATGGGTCAAATTCCTGAATGCCCAACAGCAATTAGTATGATGAGTCCAATCATCATGACATTTGCATAATCCTTGCCCTTTACCTCTTCTTTAGATGGCAAATTGTGTTTTTGTGGAAAATTTAAGAATCTTTCCTATAAGAAAAAATAAAAACTCTCCTTTTCCCTAGTTAGGTCAAAAGAATATTATTATTGGGGCGGCAGAGGTTTAAAAGAGGGTTTCCTCCATAGTTTTGGAGGTTTTGTTGGCTTAGATAACATAGGACAAACACAGCCATCCATATTAACAAAATCAGTAATACCATCATCGTGAAATGTTTCTTGAAAATAGGTATCTAGGAAAATTTTCCATATTTTGATTTTCTTCCCCAAGCAACTCTTCATAGCCTACTATTTTTGTAGTTAGGTCAAAGAAATCCCTAAACTACATGCCTTGAAACTTCTTTCTTAGCTCAATATTTAAACCACCTTGGGCTAACTTGATGAACTCACATTCAGGAAAAAATACTTTGCGTTTCTTGCACATCCTACCAATATGCTTTAAAGCATACTATGGCCCATCTCCTCAAAGTGAACTTAGGCATTTTATAACCCTTAGGGAAGGGATTATTCCTATCCACCCAAGTTGGATAGGATTTGTGAAACACAAGACAACCTATTTGATAAAGGCCAGGTCCATATGTATGCCACTATTTGTGTGACCTTGAGGTTATTGCATTCAAGTTGTGAGGAACCCAATGATGAAAAAATTGTATGGTTGTGAGATATATTTAGAGGCATTAAAAATGGATAATCATATATATGGCATGTTTCTTGGAGAAAATAATTTTGAAGAGCATAAAATGATTAATTAAATTTAAATAAAGTTTATTTTTGTTTAAATTTAATTCTATGGATCTATTAAAAAAGTTAACTAAGTCTAATTGGGATCTAGAAGTCAAATGAGGCCTAGTAAGGAATCTTGATTAAATAAATAAAAGGCCACCATTTTTTTTAAAGCAAAATAAAAATTAAATAGGATTTTTTTTTCTCTTGAAGACTCCTTAGAATTTCTTGTTTTAGGATTATATAAATCTCCTATATAATTTTTTACCTAAACCCTATAAATACCTGACAGAGGATGGAGGGAAAATAAAAAAAAAAAGAGGAACAGACTCATCTAGCCACAAAAAAAATGAAGTACTCTCGCTTATTCTCCCCTCTTCCTTCCTCTCTTTCCTTTGCTTTCTTGCTTTTTACTTACTTTAAGAAAGTATTAAAGATTTGATTAGAGATGAGTGTTACTAAGTGATAAATATTCAAGAAACATGTCCTATGCTGTATTTTTATGATTATTTGCTTCTAATTTACCTCATGTGTTCATAACATATATGTTTATGTGGTGAATTTTTAAGAAATTGTGACATATTTTTTAGGAATAAATATATGCGTTTAGCTGGACATTGGAGATATGAATATATTTTAATTGAGATTTGGGTATGAAGTGTTAGAAATAATATCTATGTGGATGTATGAGTTAGAAATTTGTGTATATTGATATAATTATTGAGTTGTGGATTTGAGTTTAATTTTAAGAGGAAATGCTATCAAATTTTTTTTAGATATTAATATGAAAATGAACTTTATTATTGAATATGATTATGATTATATCATGATATTTTTTTAGGAGGAGCTTTTGACATTATGGTTCTAATTAGATGAGTATATGTGGGTTATTATCTAGAAATCAATTGAGTAGTATTTAGAATATATGGCATGAATTTGCTTCTCAATTGATTCTTGCTCCTTTGAAAGCTATGATTTGTTTTGATGTCATTATTGTATTCTGATTACTGATTCCTCATCGTTAATTAATTTGATTCTAAGATATAATTTCTCATTAATAGTCTATGCATATTAACAGGTCTAGAAAGAGAGTTAGAGATAAAGGGGAAATACAAGTGGTGAAGATAATAGCAAGTTATGAAGAGACGGTAGCAAAGTTAGCAATGATGAATTAATATTTTACAATTATGAGATTATGATTTAGTATGATGACTTTTAGCTACTTTGGGCTGCAATAATTGATTTACTAGAATTATGTTATTGGAGTTTGTGAATTTGATGATCTATGGTTTTGATAACCATGATATGCCTCTGTATCACTGTGAGATATTGAGTTATATTTAGCATATTTTCTCCCGCTAAAGAGATGCTAGCAGTTTAATTATTGTAGTAAGAAAAGGCTGCCTATGGAGAGATGGAGCCGCCACTGCAAGGTTAAACATAGCATGGATATGATTTGATATCTATTTTGATACTTTGGCATATTATCAATTTTTTATTATTAATATGTGAGAAATAATTGGAGATTAGGAAGAGCATAGAGTGATATGAAGATTTTACCATTGCATAGCATGTCAAAATTAATTATCCAATTTATTCAGCTTGATCTATAATTCTAATTATTGAGTTTATTCATTTAGCTTGTTGATTGTTCTTCTAGCTTGCTTATTTGTTTATCTCCTCTATTGCATGATATAAATTGTAAATGCCAACTCACTGAGCTTTTCTCACAAAACTCACCCTTTTCAATTCACCAATTTTGCAAAGAGTATAAGCTTATAAGAATATTAGTTTGATGGTTATAGAGCTACGATTGGCTACGGTCCCGGGAAACAAGAAAGGATGAGTTTCAGTAGAAGATCAGGGGGTTACATGTATATTATGAGGATTATGTTTCAAACTTATATCTCTAACTTATAATTTATTTTTTTAATGAATAAATTTATATTTTATAATGATAAATTAAAGTGACAAAAAAAAAGAAAAAGGAAAATCCCTGCAAGAAAACCCACTTTGTCTCTCACTCTAGTAAGGAATTTATAACCCCCAACCTTAATCCTCTTCAAGACCAGGACAGGGGAAGCAATACATGACGCTGATCCACCTTGTTGCCATCCCTATTTCAATGATTTAGCTTATAACTATCTCATTGGTTTGTTGGATATTACAGATTGAGTCACCTATGATGGGTTAACTTAGTCCACTATATGAGTGAAGATGGATAAAAAAAATATATAGCAATTAAGATTATTGTATCGATTGTTCGTTGTGACTCAAACCTGTATCTCAATTATGAGACCTAATTCTATTTGTGGATTAGACACTCTTGGAAAAACAATGTGAAAACTTTGTAAGACCCTCTCAATTATTGTGGGTTTGGAAAATAACGAAAGATAATAAAGGAATCAATTTTTAATGAAAAATTTGGCATTTAAGCTGTTATAAAAAAAAAAAAAAAAAAAAAAAGATATTTCCGCTCTAAATAATCCTTGGAGCAATTATTTTTTAGTTCTTTGCAAAAGAAAAAAGTACACTTAGGCTATGAAATACAAGAGTAGTTAATTCTATAACGTAATTACATTTAGACAAATGATTCAACCATTATCATATAAATATTTGCTTGTCCATGGGCTAGGACCTATGGAGTTCCGTTTTTTTTTTTTTTCCCATCATTAGAACAAGAGAGAAATTGCTCATTCTCATGTTTGTATGATTATATGATGATATGCCATGACAATTAATTTTTCTGCAATCTTAGAAACATGCTCAAGTGGCCTACTTTGAAGTCTTATATCTCTATTAAATAAATTTTTAGAAAATAAAATTTATCACAATAGAATGTAGTTGTGTCAAGCTTTCCAATGATATATGGCACAAATTTTTTAATAAAAGTTGAGAAAGTTATGGTTATTCAAAGATTTAAAAAAAAAAAAAACCATTTAGAATCTATTCGAATTTAAAGTTGCTAAATGTTAACCTCATTAAATTTTTTCCAATCTCGATAGTAGGCATGTGACCAATCGCCAACCTAAAGCCTTTCTTTTTAGAAATTGGCCTTAGTAAATGTTTTATAGGACCCAAAAATCCCACAAAAAAAGTTTGGACTCCATCAAAACCTCCAAAGGCAGCCATGGCATGCATGTTCCATCATCGATACATGCCAACTAACATGTTAGATCTAGCCTTGACACATGCTGCATTGGGTATGGGCCCTAGACCTGGAGCATGCAATGTTAGGCCTAAAATTTTTCACATGGTGCTCGATAATACTACTCGTACCTGAATCCTCTTATACCTTAACTTCCATTGTTCACTAACTTGTAAATCTTATATGATTGTAATATGAATTATAGAATTCTTAATATGCATGTTTGCTTTTTTTTTTTTTTTAGTTAATAAGTCATGTCTCTCTCTCTCTCTAGGTTTAGAGAGAGAAATTTCTCTGTGTTTTTTCTTCTTCTCTAGGGTTGCTTTCTAGTTTCTTTTGCCTATAACTGTAATCTTCCTTTACTCTGGTTGAGGAGGGATAGTATCCCTAGGGTGAAAGAGCTGGCCTACTTACTATGGCTACCCCCTATGGCTATAAGAGATTGAGAAGCTAGCAGGGGCTCCGCCATCACTTTTTTCTCCTTCTTCCTTCAGTTGCTAATGGTGAGGTTGCAGCAATCTTCCCTCTTGTGGTTTCATTGATAGTTAAGTCAAGGAACTTGCTCTGTTTGGTTGGCTTGATATGTTACTTTAAGTGTTTCAAAATGGTGCCTTTGGTCTTCTTCCTGGCATCTATTGACCACAAGCAAGCACCAGCAGTAGTGCTAGTTTTGTTTTCCTATTTTGAAGCCTCTGGTAGGGTTTGGCTTATTTGAGTTATGAGCTTTGGGCTTTGTATTGGGATTAAGCTTTGTATTTGGGTAGAAATAGGCTTCTACTTGATTGGACTGTATTTTGGGGATTTTGAATGATAATTGACTTGATGGCTAAGCGGTGAAAGCTTGGATAAGCATTAAATTCTTTGCATTTTGAAGGATGGGTATATGGATTGTTGGTATGGCTAAAGGTGTGTTAAGTTACTTTAATAGGTGATTTTCATAGCTCTTTGGATAAGGCACCCCTAAAAATTTTGCATCACATTTTAAAGTTTGCTTGAGGACAAGCAAAAGCTTGAGTTTAGGGGTATTTGATGCATATATTTTGCATAGTCATTTAGGTTTAATTTCATAGCCATTTTATTTGATTATTAGTCACTTTTAGTTAATTTCATTAGTTATTTAGTTAGTTTTTCATAATTGTCAATTTTGGATTAATTTGTAATTTTTACTTTATTTTGTAGGAAAAATAGTATTTTTGATGGACTAAAAAGAAATTTTGCCATTGAGGAGTGATCTCTACAGCCAAAGATGCCAAAAACAAGTTTCAAAGTTGAAATATGCATTGGCCAAATTGCGCATAACTTGCCGCATAAGCCATACAGATCTGCATAAGGAGAAAAATCACTGTTCCAATACCTGCCGAATTGTGCATAAGGAGAGTGCATGGCTTATGCATATTCACGCCCCCTTTTGCAATCTCACGGAATTGTGCATAACCTATGCACCTGGTCATGCAATTTCGCATAAGTGAGCCAGAAACCAGCCGAAAACTGCATAAGGGACTGCATGACTTATGCAATCCACTTATGCAGTCCCACAAAGATTTCATTAATGAGTCAAGAAGATTCCTCGTAAAATCTCTCCTCAAACACACCATTTTAGGGCTCCATGTCAGAAAATGCTATAAATAGCCTTATTTCCCATTTTAGAAGGGGAGACAAGGAGGAAAGGAAGAAAAGGGAGAGGAGAGGCAGCAGCTGAAGAGTCACAATCACTTTCCACACCATTTCCAACCAGATTTGGAGATTTCTTTCTTTTCTTACATTTTTCCTACATTTCTAGTGTTGAGCTTTTTATTTCTTAGCTTAGATTAAAGTTTTATTTCCATATTAATTCACAATATCTTGTAAATATTATGGATAGTGAGTAGTTTTAATTAGATTCTGGAGTAAGGGTTGTAATATTTGAGATATTTTGTGGATTTTGATTGGGTAATCCATATTTTGTGGTCTTGATGAGTTTTATTCATTTCTTGTGTGCTTAATGACATGCTTAGTGTAGGATCCCATTAAGTGATGTTCTTAATCTATGGTTGAGGCACCGAAAGGAGAAGGCCTTGTGATAGATAATCAAGAAATTGGACTTAATTAACTTAGATCTAGAAATAGACTAAGGATTAAGAGGATTTACAGATTAATTAAAGAACTTAATGGGTCTTAATTAACTCTAACTCCACGAAAGTAGGATTAGATTGATTAAAGCACTCTTTGTCTCACTCGAAAGGGTATTCAAAGGATTTAAGAATTAATCTCCTTAAAACCCGTAAGTTCCACAAGATTGGATAACCAATTTGAAATCCCAAAATAGCTTGAATATGAAATTCCGAACTCCGGAATCGCCTTTTTATAATTGTCAATTTCTAATTGAATTTAATTACTAGCTATTTTAAATATTGCCATATTTGAATTTGCTTATTTTAATTTGATGCAAATTTAGTTAAATCATTACATAGTTGAATAGAGAATTAATTTTGCACATATAGATTTCATACTCAAATACACATCAATTTATTACTTTAATTTCAAAAAAATAGTTCAATTTAGTCAACTTTTTATATCAAAAATTCAATCATTAACATAACTCCTCATGGGAATGATATCTTTTCTATATTACTTGTACGACCCGTGCACTTATGGTTGGGCCACATCAAGTTTTTGGCGCCGTTGCCGGGGAGTTGTTTGTTTAAGATTGAATTCTTGATTATTTTAGTTATTTTTAGTTTTAGCTTTGTTATCTTTTCATTTTGTGTTTGTTTGTTCTTTTTCAGGTACTCTTAATCTTTTATGAGAAGAGCTAGAAGCACAAGTGACACATCCTCACTGTTTAATCCTGAAATTGAGAAATTTTGTAAAGCCAACAAGAAAGAAACTAGAAAAAGGAAAGAAGCTTTGAGAGAAACTGAAATTGAAGCAGACATGGCTGATGAAAGAATTAGAATTGGTGGAGGTAATGCTGGAAATGATCGAAACAATGAAAATGCAGCCCAAGGAGAAGAAGTTGTAAATGCTAATGTGCCAAGGGGAAGTATGATGGATCATGCTTTTCCTCGTTTTGATGACTTTAGAGAGAGCATAGCAAGATCAAGAATTGATGCAAATAGTTACAAGATGGATTTTGGAGTTCTTTAAATGATTCAAAATTCTCATTTTAGGGGACATCCTTCTGAAAATCCACACACACATCTAAAGAAGTTTGTTATGATTTGCGATATGCAAAAACAACCTGGAGTGTCTGATGATGCAGCAAGATTGAAGCTATTCCCATTCTCTTTGAAAGATAGAGCATTGGATTGGCTTGATTCTTTACCTCACAACTCCATTATAAATTGGGAGCAACTCACTGATGCATTTCTTGCACAATATTTTCCACCCGAAAAAACTGAAGAATTGAGGAATCAAATGACAGCTTTCAGACCAAGAGAAGATGAAACTCTCTATGAGTCATGGATGAGATGGAAGGAATTAGAGAGACAATGCCCACATCATGCCATTCAGAAATGGATGATAAACCAGAATTTTTACACAAATGTCACTCCTGCAATTAGAGGGATTATTGATGCTCAAACAGGAGGAGAATTTATTATGAAGCATGAAGATGAAGCTTATGAGCTATTGGAGAAAATTGCAAAGAATACTCATCTTTGGAGTAGTCCAAGAGGACCAGCTCCAACTCAAAGGAGGCAAGCTGCTGGAATGTATGATCTTGATCCATTCAACATGATTAATGCAAAGTTTGATGCACTTACAAATGTTTTGGCTAAGAAGATGGAAGATTTAAGTATGTTGGTTAGTTCATCATCATCATCTGGAAGTTCACAACAAGTCGCTTATGCAGAAGGAACTACCAGCTGTGGAGTAGACTATGGAGAGCAAGCTGCATATGTTGGTAATTATGGAAACAAACAAATGGGGAATCCTTATTCTCAAACTTATAATCCAACTTGGAGGAATCATCCCAACTTTTCATGGGGAAATCAGCAAAGTCAAGTTCCAAATCAGAATTTTCAGCCACAACAGCAACAAGGAATTCCATATCAGCAAAATAGGCAACCATTGCCTAATTTTCAGCAGAAAAATATGAATCCTCCACCAAAACAGCAAGAACAAAGTTCCACTACATAAGCTTTATTACAACAAATTCTTGCTAACCAAACTAAGCATGATGAGAAGATGAGAGAGATGAAAGCAAGGCTAGAACATATGCAAACACATAACAGAATGCTGGAAAATCAGATTGCACAACAAGCATCTTCCTCAAGTACCAAGTCTTTTGGAAAACTTCCAAGTCAACCAGAAAATCCAAGAGAGCAGTGTCAAGCTATTACTTTAAGAAGTGGGAAAGTTGTAAATAATGAGAAGAGTGTAAAAAAAAGAGAAAAGTGAAAATAGTGAGAAGAGAGAAAATGAGAAAGAAATTGATGAGAGTGAAAAACAAGAGAGTGCAGAAAAATGTAAAGAGAAAATTGAAGAGAAGGAAGAGAAGTATATACCTCCAGAACCTTACAAGCCACAACTTCTCTTTCCACAAAGATTTCAAAAAGCCAAGCTTGATAAGCAATTTGGGAAGTTCTTAGAGGTTTTGAAGAAGCTATACATAAATGTGCCTTTTATTGATGCTCTTTCACAAATGCCCTCTTATGCAAAATTCTTAAAAGAAATTCTCTCAAACAAGAGGAGACTTGAAGACCATGAAACTGTAGCTTTGACAGAAGAATGTAGTGCTATTCTCCAAAGGAAACTTCCTCCAAAGCTCAAGGATCCAAGGAGTTTCTCAATTCCATGCCACATTGGGGAATCATGTTCTACAAAAGCTTTATGTGATTTAGGGGCTAGTGTTAGCCTCATGCCCCTCTCCATTTATGAGAAGCTCAATATGGGAGATCTTAAACCAACCCACATTTCTCTTCAGTTAGCTGATAGATCAATTAAATATCCTGAAGGGATTTTGGAGAATGTGCCTCTAAAGGTTGGAAAGTTTTATATACCTGTTGATTTTGTCATCCTGGACATGGAAGAGGATTCTAATATTCCAATTATCTTGGGAAGACCCTTTCTGGCTACAGCAGGAGCATTGATTGATGTTAAGGGAGAAAAATTGACTCTTAGAGTTGGTGAAGATCAATTGGTTTTCAACATTAATAACTCTATGAAGAAGCATCATTCTGAAGCTAATACTTGCTTGAGAGTTGATATCATTGATGAGCTGGTTGAAGAACACTTCAGAAAGAAATATCCAGAAGATCCACTTGAAAATTGCTTGGTTCATGGAGAAGGCATAGACTGTGACAACCCTTATGTGGCTGCATATGCTCAACATTTAGAGGGAAGTCCACCATTCATTTCTACTCCAGTTTTTCAACTCACACAAAAGGAAATAGTCGAATCTAAGCAACCATCATTCAAGGAAGAAGATGCACCTAAGGTAGAACTTAAGCAACTTCCTTCTCAGCTCAGGTATGAATTTCTTGGCACTAATAACACTTATCCAGTAATTGTAAATGCAAACTTGAGTACCTTAGAGGCTGATAAGTTGTTAAGAGTGTTGAGGCAATTCAGGAAAGTTTTAGGATACACCATAGATGACATTAAGGGAATAAGCCCACACTTTTGCATGCATAGAATTATTTTGGAAGAAAATTGTAAGCCATCTATTGAACATCAGAGGAGGTTGAACCCAAATATGAAAGAAGTTGTTAAAAAGGAAATTTTGAAGTTGCTTGATGCAGGGATCATATACCCTATCTCGCATAAAGATTTGGGTGAGTCCAGAACAGGTTGTCCCAAATAAGGGTGGAATGACAGTGGTCAAAAATGAAAATAATGAATTAATTCCCACCAGAACAGTGACTAGTTGGCGAATGTGCATAGATTACAGAAAATTAAATGTTGCCACTAGAAAAGATCATTTTCCACTTCCCTTCATTGATCAGATGTTAGAAAGACTGGCTAGGCATTCTTATTTTTGCTATTTAGATGGATATTCAGGTTTTTTTCAAATCCCTATCCATCCAAATGATCAAGAGAAAACCACTTTTACTTGTCCATATGGAACCTTTGCTTATAGGAGGATGCCATTTGGGTTGTGTAATGCACCAGCTACTTTTCAAAGGTGCATGATGGCAATCTTCTCAGATTTCATTGAAGATATAATGGAGGTTTTTATGGATGACTTTTCTGTTTATGGATCTTCATTTGACTTATGCTTGGCTAACATTTCTAAAGTTTTGCAGCGATGTGCAGATATTGACCTTGTGTTAAACTGGGAAAAGTGTCATTTCATGGTTCAGGAAGGGATAGTGCTTGGACATTTGGTGTCTAATAGAGGAATAAAGGTTGATAAAGCCAAAGTTAAAGTGATAGAGAAGATGGCTCCTCCTACCAATGTCAAGGGAATTCGAAGTTTTCTAGGACATGCCGGGTTCTACAGACGCTTTATCAAGGATTTTTCTAAAATAGCCAAACCTTTGTCTAATTTGTTAAGTCATGACATACCATTTGTATTTGACCAAGAGTGTTTGGATGCCTTTTGCAGGTTGAAGCAAGCTCTTATCACTGCACCAATCATGCAACCTCCCGATTGGAGCCTACCTTTTGAAATTATGTGTGATGCTAGCAACTATGCAATTTGTAACACCCCGTTTGCATAGCCTGGTAGATTTCATTGTTCCGGTGACCGGTGTCGGTCTGGACAATTAAGAAGATTAGAACCACACTTAAGACAACTAGATAAGCCATAAACACAAATAATTAGTAATATTCAATTAGTTAAGTATAAATAAGAAAAACAGAACAGAAGAAGTTAAACGAGCCGAGAGTCACAGCGATGGGTGACCTTCTCGGGAAGGACTGCGAAGTCATTTTAAACTCAAATTTTGAACCGTAAAAAGTGACGCTGCAGTCCTTAGGACCCTTAAGGACACAGTGGAAAAGAGAAAATCACGAAAAAGAACTGTTAAGTCAGTCAAATAATTAGGTCAGGGAACCGAAAGAAATATGGAATTATTTGCAAACCGGGATGAACCGGAGAGAGGCAATTTGGTCAATTGACCCCGAGAGCTGACTCCTGACCTAACTGTCAAACAAAATTTGAGAAAAGAAAATTTCGGAATCGAGAATTAAATTAAAGAACTAATAGAAAAATAGAAAAAAAAAAGAGAGGAAAATGAAAAAGTAAAAAGGTGATGACATCATGCATGACATCATGCATGATGCCATAAGTGCTAATTAATAATTAATTAATTTGATTTTTCTTTTGTGGTCTTCCATAAGATAAAGATAAAAGAAAAGAAAAGAAAAAAATAATAATAAAACACAAGTCTTCTTCAAAAAAACATTACTCTCTCTCTCCCACACCAAAGCCACCATGAAAGCTCATTTTTGAGCTTGAAGAACCAAAATCCAACCATGGCAAATTGTCCTACCATAACTAGATATTGTTTGGACAACTAGGAAAGAGGATTCAAGGAAAAGAAAGAAGAAAAATTTGAAGAAAAGGAAGAAGAAATTCTGCACACAAGGTTAGTAAACTAAACTTGAATTGTTAATTGATTTAGTTATGTTTATAGCTTAATTAACCTAGAAATATACTTAAAATGAAAAGAAAACATCTCTAGAGAACCAAAAGAAAATTCGTCCAACCTATGTAGGGGTGAGAATTGCATGAGTTTGATTGGATAAAATATGTTAGAAAGCTTGAATAAGTTGAGGAATTGTGTTTGTATGGTTGGAATTAGTAAAATGCAATAATTTAGTGTGATTAGGGTTTTGAAAAGGGTTTTGAGGCAAAATTTAGAGAAATAAGTAAATGGCATATTTGACCTATTATGAAGTGAAAAATGGTCAATAATGACCAAAGGAGATGTGTGGGAATTGTTAGAATGGAAGTCAAATTCGTAGGGTAAATGATCATGCTGCTGGTAGCATGACCAAGCCAACTTTGAAGGACCAAAACGAAAATTTTACAAGTCCAATTGATATGCCACCAATTGGGGATGAAAATAGACATAAAATAGCACAATTTTCATTAAGGAACTATGGCCAAAAACTGACCAAAACTTAGTGAACCAATAGACCAAAGTGAAATGAGAGCAGGCTGCCACTGCACAAACTGACCAAATGAACAGTAATTGTTCATTTGGTCATAACTCGAGCTAGGAAGGTCAAAATGACCTGAAATTCTACCATTAATTAGATAAGATATAGATCTAGAACTTTCATGAAGAACACTAACCCAAATTATGCAATTAACCTAATCAAATAATTGGGCAAAGTTGAGTTACTGAACCTGCAAAACTGCAGGTTATGAACAGTAATTGTTCATTTGGTCATAACTCGAGCTAGGAAGGTCAAAATGACCTGAAATTCTACCAGTAATTAGATAAGATATAGATCTAAAACTTTCATGAAGAACACCAACCCAAATTATGCCATTAACCTAATCAAATAATTGGGCAAAATTGAGTTACTGAACCTGCAAAACTGCAGATTTCCATTTGAACAGTAAAGTTCCAATGGCTATAACTCTCTCTAGAAAACTCCGATTTAGGCAATTCTTGAACCGATGGAAACCTAAGACATAGTAGAACATTTCGTATGAAGGAAATTAGACCAAATTATGGACTTAACTTGATCAAATTATTGAATGAAGTTGGATCAAAAATCTGCCAGAACCTAAATTGCAGCATGAACATTGCACGTGAACAGTAATTGTATTTTGGCTATAACTTGAGCTACAAAACTCCAATTGGGGTGATCCAAAAATAAGAATACACTTAATACAATAAGGAACATTTTCTATGAAGGAATTTTTTCCAAATTCCAACAGTAAAGGGCCAATGAAACAGTGCAACTTAGGACTCCAAAACTGAAAATTGGCAATTTTGCCTAAAAGACCTAAGTTTTGAGAAAATGACCAAAACCAATAAGTTTAGTGACCAAAATGTGGTATGTGGGTGAAGTTGGAGTTCCCATACCTATTAAGTCTTAGAAAGTCAACTATTTGACTTGAATAGTGTAGTAAATAGTAACCCGAAACACAAAAATTTTGAAAACGCCGAATTTAACACGTTAGAACTAGGTAAATATGAAGCTAAATTTATTTTGGATTTATGTTAAGTTCTAGTACTGAAACATTGTAAAATTGTGTGTTTCAGTTGAAAAGAATATCGGGAAGGAACCCGAGGAACCGAGTCGAGGCTAAGGGACGACTCGCTTGAGGTTTGTGCACAACATCTCCATGCTTTAAAATTCATTGATAAAGTGAACGAAATATGTATTTTACTTGTGCTTTGGAATTGTTGAAAGTTTATTTGCGACATTATTTATGATGTTTTGATTTAAACTGTGAAAGTTATTGTGTATATTTGAAATAGCAATGTTTAGCAAATTGTTAAGATAAGTTTTGAAACCACAGTGTCATGACCATATATTTGAACACCTCACTAGCACGACTAGTGGGGGTAATTAGTTTCGAATTTTGATTCCTTCTCTGGAGAAATGTTGAGGTGTGCCAATAGAAGAGGATGTGAATGGATATCCATATATTTGAGCTAGCTAGCCTTGTGATGTGATTTCTCTTTAGCCTCCGGCTATTGAGATTCTATTTGTTTCGAATGGCATGATCTAACTGTGGGTTTTATGAAATGTGTTTTGATACTTCGAAATGAACGTGGTTTACATTAAAATCTCATAATTCATATTTTGTGTTTAATGCTCATGTTTAGTCAAATTTTTGAATAAATGTGATTTTATTTTTGCATAAAGATTATTTTAGTATGTTGTGCACCACTGAGTCCTAGTACTCAGCGATAGCTTTTATTGCTATCGCAGATACAGAGACTAGAGGAGCAGCAGACTGAGCTACTAAAGATTGAGGATCATTCAGCCTAAAGTCTTCCCATATAATTTATACCCTAATTGTAAATATTTCTTTTGATGTATATATTGCACATAAATGTATGGACATGTAAAAAAATGGGTCTTGAGCAGTTGTATAAAATTTGTATAAAGTTATAATATATATTGTAGTTTGAAATTCTCTTAATGTAAATTTTATGATGATATATCTAAATTGTTTTGTTTCTAATGAATTATGAATGGAACTATTTTATTTAATTTGAATGAAATGGATTGTTAGTATTTTGATGATCATTGGATACTGGATTTGAACTTAAAAGTTGATAAATGTGTTGAGAACTTGATTGAGATTGTGTATGAAATTGAAGCAGTTGTTGAGAAAATTTTAGAAGTGCTTTTTACAAGTATTTGAAGAACTGTTTTCTCAAAATACAGAGGGAACTCTGTCAAAATTTTTATAAAATTTGCGAAAAAATAAAATGGGCTAAAATTTCCAACTAGCTTTCAACTTAATTACATGTTTAAAATACTTATTAGAAATGCTCACCACTTATCAAAAATAAGAAAATTGTTTTAAAATCCCTTGTAGGGTACTTAATGAGTTATCGGTAGGTGAAGTTCGGTAGTTCATTAGATATTCTACGGGATCATGTTATGCCTTACAGAGGGGTAAGGTGTGACATGTTTTAGTGGTATCAGAGCAAATTTTTGAAGTATGTTTTAACTTATGAATTTGTGTCTTTCTTGTTAAGTACAAATGCTCAATGTCCATAATTGTTACATACAGTGCATTACATCATGAATATGATCTAACAGGAGGAAATCTCCATCTGTTATTTGTTCAGGAGATACCCTACTCCTGACTGTTATGGAAGAAGGGGATTGCTCAGTTGAGCAGTCTGTTGAAACTGAGGCACAAGGGGAAGCCCCAGCTTTGCAGAATGTCAAGGTCACAAAGACCACCACAAATGCCGCAGCCTCGCAGACACCCGCATGCCAGATGGCTGCGATGTTTCAACAAATGGCCAGGGGTATGCCTGCTCAAGCTCCACCCCAACCACTTGTGGCACAACCATTGCCTCCAGCCAGACAATATGATAAATTACTGAAGTATGGGGCTACAAAATTTAAGGGTACAGTGGACCCTTTAGAGGCAGAGCAATGGCTTGAAAGAATGGACAGAGTATTTAAGAAGCTACATTGCTAAGATGAACTGAAGTTTGAGTACTTTGTGTCGCTACTGCAAGGGGATGTGTATGATTGGTGGAAGACCATCCCCCACAGCTTGGCTGAACCACCAGTGCTGACCTAGGATGACTTCATCAGAGAGTTCAGACAGAAATACATCCCAGATGCATATGTTGACCAGAAATTGCAAGAATTTTTGAGTCTGAAACAAGGAAACCGATTGGTGGCAGAGTATGAGAGGGAGTTCTCCCACCTGAGTCACTATGCGGGGAGTCTCCTTACTACCAGCAAGGCAAGGTGCAAGAGATTTGAGACGGGTTTGAAGCCCAGCATAAGGATGCAAGTTGTGGGATTCCGACACAGCAACTTTTCAGAGCTCATGTCTCAAGCACTTGAGTTTGAAAGAATAGAATCAGAAGCAACCCCAGTGAAAGAAAAATCAGAGAAAGCTGAGAAATCAGAGAAAGACAAGGGGGAAAAGTCTGTACAGCCGAGTTCTGGCGGGACTTCTGGGAAAAAGAAGAAATTTAGCGGACCTAGCAGGGGTCGAGGTGGAAGATTTGGTAGGGGCCGATTCTCCGGATAGAAACCCCCTAGGTCTGGTCAGCAGTCGAGCAGGGGTTCACATTCTGCCCGCCCCTGTGAGACTTGTGGCAAGATTCATTGGGGGGAGTGTTATTGGGCCACTAGAGCCTGCTTTAACTGCGGAGGCAAGGGCCATATGGCTAAAGACTGTACTAGTGCTCCGAGATATGGTCCAGCTCCTACTACTGCCGAGGGATCTATTCAGAGTCCTGCTCTCAGAGGTTCACAGTCAGTTGGCAGAGGAAAAGGCAGAGGTAGAGGCGCTACTTCAGGCAGTCAGGGCACAGTTGGTCATTCGGGACAAGGAAGTGCTTCAACCAGAATCTACACAATGAGACAGCGAGAAGAGGCTGAGACTTCTGATGTGGTAGCTGGTACATTCTCTATCTCTGATCAAGAAGTATTTATATTGTTTGATCCGGGTTCAACCCATTCATATGTTAGTGCTAGCATAGTCGGTTCACTTGCTGTTCCATGTGTGCAAATGGGTTTTGAAGTGCTAGTAACTAGTCCGTTAGGATAAGAGGTCTGACTCAACAGAATTTATAGAGACTGTCCTTTGGTGATCCAAGGACATGTTTTCCCGTCAGACTTGATTGAAATGCCCTTCAGAGAGTATGATATCATCTTGGGCATGGATTGGTTAGCCAGGCATCATGCCATGATTGATCAGTAGATCAAGATCACTTTTGGTCTCCCTTTATACGGTGATGTGATAATACACGGGGAGAGGCATTTACTGCCATCAAACATCATTTCGACTGCACTAGCCAGAAGAATGATCTGAAAGGGGTGTGAAGCATACTTGGCACATGTGATAGACACCCAATTGGGGAGTCCAGCACTAAGGGACATCCCTACTGTATGTGATTTTCCGGATGTGTTTCCTGATGAATTGCCAAGATTACCTCCAGAAAGAGAAGTGCAGTTTGAGATTGATGTTATGCCTGGTGTGGACCCAATCTCCATAACGCCATATAGAATGGCACCTGCAGAATGGAAAGAGTTGAAAGTACAATTGCAAGAATTGCTTGACAAGGGCTTTATCCGCCCTAGTGTGTCACCTTGGGGAGCGCCAGTGTTGTTTGTAAAGAAGAAGGATGGCACTCTCCGGTTATGCATTGATTATCGGCAGTTGAATAAGGTGACAATAAAGAATAGATATCCATTGCCCCGCATTGATGATTTGTTTGATTAGTTGAGGGGTGCAGCTGTGTTCTCCAAAATTGACCTGAGATCAGGTTATTATCAGTTGAAAGTACAAGAGCAGAGTATTGCCAAAACTACCTTCAGAACCCGATATGGCCATTATGAATTCCTAGTCATGCCATTCGGGTTAACTAA
Organism: Hevea brasiliensis; assembly: GCF_030052815.1. NCBI lineage: Eukaryota > Viridiplantae > Streptophyta > Magnoliopsida > Malpighiales > Euphorbiaceae > Hevea > Hevea brasiliensis. The sequence goes on along the minus strand of NC_079503.1, from coordinate 74,538,484 downwards.
TGCTCCGGCTATTTTTATGGATCTGATGAACACTATCTTCAGACCATACCTCGATCAGTTTGTTGTGGTATTCATAGATGATATATTGGTCTATTCGAGGAATGCAGAATAGCATGATAGACATCTGCGGATTGTACTGCAGACTTTGAGGGAGAAACAGCTATATGCCAAATTGTCGAAGTGTGAATTTTGGCTGAAAGAAATATCTTTCTTGGGGCATGTAGTATCAGAAGAGGGCATCAAGGTAGATCCAAGTAAGATTGAAGCTGTCCTTAATTAGAGGCCACCCAGAAATGTCATAAAAATTCGTAGTTTTCTGGGTTTAGCCGGATACTACCGTCGATTTGTGAAGGGATTCTCCATGTTGGCATCTCCATTGACCAAGCTGCTTAGAAAAGATGTAAAATTTCAGTGGACGGACAAATGCCAGCAGAGTTTTGATGAATTGAAGAGATGTTTGATCAAGCTCAGTCCGACTTTACCTACTCTGGGTAAAGAATATACAGTATATAGTGATGCTTCTCACAATGGATTAGGCTGTGTATTGATGCAAGATCGAAATGTCATTGCCTATGCATCACGCCAGCTAAAACCGCATGAGAGGAATTATCCAACACATGATTTGGAGTGTTTGCTCTTAAGATCTGGAGGCACTATTTATATGGGGAAAAGTGTTACATCTATACAGATCATAAGAGTTTGAAGTATTTGGGCACCCAGAAAGAGCTGAATTTGAGATAGAGGAGATGGTTAGAGTTGATAAAAGACTACGATTGTCTGATAGACTATCATCTAGGGAAAGCTAATGTTGTGGCTGACGCCCTAAGTCGCAAGACTATGGCAAGTCTACGAGTTACTCCTTTGTCTTTGGTACATGAGTTAAGATCATTGCATGCCAGCTTAGAGATTAATGATGATGGGCAGACAGCAGTTGCATGGCATGTACAGCCAGTGTTGATTGATCAGATTAGAATGGCTGCTCAGAATGATCAGAAGTATCAGAAGTTGATAGAAGAAGTCCGACAGGGCAAGAAACCAGAATTCTCAATCAGAGATGACGGTCTACTGCTACACCAGGGCAGAATATGTGTTCCCAATGATGTTGAATTGAGGAAGATCATTTTGAAGGAAGCACATGAGTCTCCTGTTGCCATGCACCCTGGTGGCACAAAAATGTATAGGGGGCTAAAGGAGCATTACTGGTGGATGGGTATGAAACGAGATGTGGCAGAGTTTGTATCCAAATGCCTAACTTGTCAACAAGTAAAGGCAGAGCATCAAGTACCCACTGGGTTGTTACATCCACTACCAGTGCCCGAATGGAAATGGGAAAGAATAACGATGGATTTTTTAATGGGACTTCCGAGAACACAGAAGAGTCATGATGCAGTATGGGTCATTGTTGACAGACTAACTAAATCTGCTCATTTTCTGCCAGTCCGGATGGATTATAGTTTGGAAAGATTGGCCAAGGTATACATCGATGAGATTGTGAGACTGCATGGAGTGCCAGTATCCATCGTGTCAGACAGAGATCCTAGGTTCACTTCTAGATTCTGGGGTAGTCTTTAGAGAGCCCTAGGAACTAGATTGAACTTCAAGATCTTGCATTCCACCCACGCATGCATGGCCACCGAGAGGGTAATTTAGATCTTGGAGGACATGCTACGGGCTTGTGTGATTGAGTTTGAGAGTAGTTGGGATACACACTTGCCTTTGATTGAGTTTGCTTACAACAACAGCTACCAATCAAGCATTGGGATGCCTCCATATAAAGCTTTGTATGGCAGGAAATGTAGAACCCCGTTGTGTTGGGATGACGTGGGTGAAAGAAAGATGATTGGACCCGAAATTATTCAACAAACTGAGGAGAAGATCAGGGTGATTAGAGATCGACTTAAGACTGCATCAGACCGTCAGAAGTCCTACATTGATTTAAAGAGAAGAGATATTGAGTATGCAGTGGGTGAGAAAGTTTTCCTCAAAGTTTCTCCTTGGAAGAGAATTATGAGATTCGGCAGAAAGGGGAAACTGAGTCCTCGTTTCATTGGGCCATATGAGGTTCTGGAAAGAGTGGGTCCTTTGGCATATCAGTTGGCACTACCTCCAGAGTTGGAGAAGATACATAATGTTTTCCATGTGTCTATGTTAAGGAGGTACTGATCAGACCCATCTCATGTAGTACCAGTAGAGGAAATTGAAGTGAATCCAGACCTCACATATGAAGAAGAACCCATAGAGATTCTGGCTTATGAGGTGAAGCAGCTACGAAACAAGCAGATACCGTTGGTAAAAGTGCTGTGGAACCATCATTCGGGCCAGGAGGCTACTTGGGAATGAGAGGAGGACATGAGGAGACAGCACCCACAGCTGTTCAGAGATTGATACCAGGTAAAATTTCAAGACGAAATTTATTTAAGGGGGGGAGAATTGTAACACCCCATTTGCATAGCCTAGTAGATTTCATTGTTTCGATGACCGGTGTCGGTCCGGACAATTAAGGAGATTAGAACCACACTTAAGACAACTAGATAAGCCATAAACACAAATAATTAGTAATATTCAATTAGTTAAGTATAAATAAGAAAAACAGAACAGAAGAAGTTAAACGAGCCGAGAGTCACAGCGATGGGTGACCTTCTCGGGAAGGACTGCGAAGTCATTTTAAACTCAAATTTCGAACCGTAAAAAGTGACACTGCGGTCCTTAGGACCCTTATGGACACAGTGGAAAAGAGAAAATCACGAAAAAGAACTGTTAAGTCAGTCAAATAATTAGGTCAGGGAATCGAAAGAAATATGAAATTATTTGCAAACCGGGATGAACCGGCGAGAGGCAATTTGGTCAATTGACCCCGAGAGCTGACTCCTGACCTAACTGTCAAACAAAATTTGAGAAAAGAAAATTTTGGAATCGAGAATTAAATTAAAGAACTAATAGAAAAATAGAAAAAAAAAAGAGAGGAAAATGAAAAAGTAAAAAGGTGATGACATCATGCATGACATCATGCATGATGCCATAAGTGTTAATTAATAATTAATTAATTTGATTTTTTTTTTGTGGTCTTCCATAAGATAAAGATAAAAGAAAAGAAAAGAAAAAAAAAATAAAACACAAGTCTTCTTCAAAAAAACGTCACTCTCTCTCTCTCCCACACCAAAACCACCATGAAAGCTCATTTTTGAGCTTGAAGAACCAAAATCCAACTACGGCAAATTGTCCTACCATAACTAGATATTGTTTGGACAACTAGGAAAGAGGATTTAAGGAAAAGAAAGAAGAAAAATTTGAAGAAAAGGAAGAAGAAATTCTGCACACAAGGTTAGTAAACTAAACTTGAATTGTTAGTTGATTTAGTTATGTTTATAACTTAATTAACCTAGAAATATACTTAAAATGAAAAGAAAACATCTCTAGAGGACCAAAAGAAAATTCGTCCAGCCTATGTAGGGGTGAGAATTGCATGAGTTTGATTGGATAAAATATGTTAAAAAGCTTGAATAAGTTGAGGAATTGTGTTTGTATGGTTGGAATTAGTAAAATGCAATAATTTAGTGTGATTAGGGTTTTGAAACCTAGGGTTTTGAGGCAAAATTTGGAGAAATGAGTAAATGGCATGTTTGACCTATTATGAAGTGAAAAATGGTCAATAATGACCAAAGGAGATGTGTGGGAATTATTAGAATGGAAGTCAAATTCATAGGGTAAATGGTCATGCTGCTGGCAGCATGACCAAGCCAACTTTGAAGGACCAAAACGGAAACTTTACAAGTCCAATTGATATGCCACCAATTGGGGATGAAAATAGACATAAAATAGCACAATTTTCATTAAGGAACTATGGCCAAAAACTGACCAAAACTTAGTAAACCAATAGACCAAAGTGAAATGAGAGCAAGCTGCCACTGCACAAACTGACCAAATGAACAGTAATTGTTCATTTGGTCATAACTCGAGGTAGGAAGGTCAAAATGACCTGAAATTTTACCATTAATTAGATAAGATATAGATCTAAAACTTTCATGAAGAACACAAACCCAAATTATGCCATTAACCTAATCAAATAATTGGGCAAAGTTGAGTTACTGAACCTGCAAAACTGCAAATTTCCATTTGAACAGTAAAGTTCCAATGGCTATAACTCTCTCTAGAAAACTCCGATTTAGGCGATTCTTGAACCGATGGAAACCTAAGACATAGTAGAACATTTCGTATGAAGGAAAATAGATCAAATTATGGACTTAACTTGATCAAATTATTGAATGAAGTTGGATCAAAAATCTGCCAGAACCTAAATTGCAGCATGAACAGTGCACGTGAACAGTAATTGTATTTTGGCTATAACTTGAGCTACAAAACTCCAATTGGGGTGATCCAAAAATGAGAATACACTTAAGACAATAAGGAACATTTTCTATGAAGGAAGTTTTTCTAAATTCCAACAGTAAAGGGCCAATGAAACAGTGCAACTTAGGACTCCAAAACCGAAAATTAGCAATTTTGCCTAAAAGACCTAAGTTTTGAGAAAATGACCAAAACCAACAAGTTTAGTGACCAAAATGTGGTATGTGGGTGAAGTTGGAGTTCCCATACCTATTAAGCCTTAGAAAGTCAACTATTTGACTTGAATAGTATAGTAAATAGTAACCCGAAACACAAAAATTTCGAGAACGTCGAATTTAACACGTTAGAACTGGGTAAATGTGAAGCTAAATTTATTTTGGATTTATGTTAAGTTCTAGTACTAAAACATTATAAAATTGTGTGTTTCAATTGAAAAGAATATCGGGAAGGAACCCGAGGAACCGAGTCGAGGCTAAGGGACGACTCGCTTGAGGTTTGTGCACAACATCTCCATGCTTTAAAATTCATTGATAAAGTGAACGAAATATGTATTTTACTTGTGCTTTGGAATTGTTGAAAGTTTATTTGCGACATTATTTATGATGTTTTGATTTAAACTGTGAAAGTTATTGTGTATATTTGAAATAGCAATGTTTAGCAAATTGTTAAGATAAGTTTTGAAGCCACAGTGTCATGACCATATATTTGAACACCTCACTAGCATGACTAGTGGGGGTAATTAGTTTCGAATTTTGATTCCTTCTCTGGAGAAGTGTTGAGGTGTGCCAGTAGAAGAGGATGTGAATGGATATCCATATATTTGAGCTAGCTAGCCTTGTGATGTGATTTCTCTTTAGCCTCCAGCTATTGAGATTCTATTTGTTTCGAATGGCATGATCTAACTGTGGGTTTTATGAAATGTGTTTTGATACTTCGAAATGAACGTGGTTTACATTAAAATCTCATAATTCATATTTTGTGTTTAATGCTCATGTTTAGTTAAATTTTTGAATAAATGTGATTTTATTTTTGCATAAAGATTATTTTAGTATGTTGTGCACCACTGAGTCCTAGTACTCAGCGATAGCTTTTATTGCTGTCGTAGATACAGAGACTAGAGGAGCAGCAGACTGAGCTGCTAAAGATTGAGGATCATTCAGCCTAAAGTCTTCGGGTATAATTTATACCCTAATTATAAATATTTCTTTTGATGTATATATTGCACATAAATGTATGGACATGTAAAAAATGGGTATTGAGCAGTTGTATAAAATTTGTATAAAGTTGTAATATATATTGTAGTTTGAAATTCTCTTAATGTAAATTTTATGATGATATATCTAAATTGTTTTGTTTCTAATGAATTATGAATGGAACTATTTTATTTAATTTGAATGAAATGGATTGTTAGTATTTTGATGATCATTGGATACTGGATTTGAAATTGAAAGTTGATAAATGTGTTGAGAACTTGATTGAGATTGCGTATGAAATTGATTCAGTTGTTGAGAAAATTTTTAGAAGTGCTTTTTGCAGGTATTTGAAGAACTATTTTCTCAAAATACAGAGGGAACTCTGTCAAAATTTTTATAAAATTTGCGGAAAAATAAAATGGGCTAAAATTTCCAACTAGCTTTCAACTTAATTACATGTTTAAAATACTTATTAGAAATGCTCACCACTTATCAAAAATAAGAAAATTGTTTTAAAATCCCTTGTAGGGTACTTAATGAGTTATCGGTAGGTGAAGTTCGGTAGTTCATTAGGTATTCTACGGGATCATGTTATGCCTTACAGAGGGGTAAGGTGTGACACAATTGGAGCTGTTCTTGGTCAAAGAAAGGACAAAAAGGCTTATGCTATTTATTATGCTAGTAGAACACTGGATGAGGCTTAAACAAATTATGCAACAACTAAAAATGAATTTTTAACAATTGTCTTTGCATTGGAAAAGTTCAGACCTTACATAATTGACTCAAAGGTGGTTTTATTTTCAGATCATGCAGCCATCAGATATTTACTCCGTAAAAAGGAAGCTAAACTTAGGCTCATTAGGTGGATTCTGATGCTACAAGAGTTTGATTTGGAGATTAGAGATAAGAAGGGAGCTGAAAATGTAGTTGCAGATAATCTTAGTAGGCTAAAATTTGATGATGAAGAAATGGATGAAATCCCTATTGATGAGTTTTTCTTGGATGAACAACTTTTCTCTCTTGTTGCTAAACTACCTTGGTATGCAAACTTGGTGAATTATCTATCTTGTGGAGTCTTACCTCTAGGAATGACATGGTAACAAAAGAAAAAGTTTTTGCATGAGGCAAAATTTTATAGATGGGATAATCCTTTACTCTTTAGGAGATGTTGTGATGGTTTAATAAGGAGATGTATTCCTGATGAGGAGACACAGAGTATTATGCATCATTGCCATGCTTCTGATTATGGAGGACATTTTGGAATCTCTAAAACAGCTAGTAAAATTTTGCAAGCTGGTTTCTTTTGGCCAAATCTTTTTAAGGATGTGAGGAAATTTGTGTTGGAATGTGATAAATGTCAAAGGAGTGGAAATTGGTCAAAAAGAGATCAAATGCCCCTAAATGATATTCTTGAAGTAGAATTATTTGATGTCTGGGGAATAGATTTTATGGGGCCATTTCCTCCTTCATATGGTAATAAATACATTCTAGTTGGAGTTGACTATGTGTCAAAGTGGGTTGAAGCTATTGCAACTCCAACTAATGATGCTAGAGTGGTAGTGAAATTCTTGAAGAAATTTGTTTTGAGTAGATTTGGAGCTCCTAGGGCTGTAATTAGTGATGGGGGTTCACATTTTTGTAATAAGTAATTTGAGAGCTTAATGAGGAAGTATGGTGTAGTGCACAAGATAGCTACCCCATACCATCCTCAAACTTCAGGACAAGTTGAAATTTTTAACAGAAAACTCAAACATATTTTGGAGAAAACAGTAAGCAATTCTCGGAAAGATTGGTCTGTCAAACTAGATGATGCTTTATGGGCATATAGGACTGCTTACAAAACCCCTATAGGAACTACTCCCTTTAGGTTGGTGTATGGTAAGTCTTGTCATTTACCTGTGGAGCTAGAACATAGAGCATATTGGGCCATTCAGACCTTGAATTTTGATCTCAAGCAAGCTGGTGAAAAAAGGTTATTGCAACTTAATGAGCTTGAAGAATTGAGGATGGATACTTATGAAAGTGCCCGTATTTATAAAAAAAGAACTAAAGTTTGGCATGATAAGCATGTTAGGAAAAAGGAATTTAAAGAGGGTGATTCAGTTTTGTTGTTCAACTCAAGATTGAAATTGTTCCCTGGAAAACTTAAATCAAGGTGGACTGGTCCATATAGAGTTTCTAAGGTTTTCCCTTATGGAGCAATTGAAATTTGGAGTGAAAAATCTGGGAATTTTAAGGTCAATGGGCATAGATTGAAACATTACATAACTGGAGACCCAATAAAGGGAGCAAGCTGTTACAAGCTCTCCAATCCATCACCTCTTTTCAGTGAAATGCATGAAAAGTCCAGCTAAGGACTATAAATTAGCCCTCTTGGGAGGCATCCCAAGTTCTTTTATTTTGCTTTTTGTTGATTTACTTTTATTTACATTGCTTTTGTTTTTATCATAAATATCCCCAAATTCAATTTTTGACACTGTTGAATCTTGTCCCTTGTAGATGTATTTCAATGGAGGAAGGTTGGTGAACTGCTGGGGAGTGACCCTTAACTGATATTTTGTCCTTCAACTCTCCCAAAAAGTGATTGATTTCTACTGCATAACCTGTGCAGGTTTGCTACTTGTTTTATGCAGAAAAATGAAATTTGCAGCAAAGAAGGGTCTGCAGCACATGGCTTATGTTTCTTGGTGAGGTTTGGTGTGTAACTTTTAAGTATTTGTGCTTATAATGTTAATATGATGGTAAGTGGGTCATTTTTGTAGTTTTGAGCTTATTTGGGTTGTGAGATTCAAGGTGGACATACTGCATTTTCTTGGCATGACTTGGGGAGTTCATTCTCATTTGTGGATAGATGCAACTTTATGCAGATTTTATTGAGTTTTAATGTGCTAAATGTTGATTTGCAGAATTTGAGTTGAAATGGCATGATTCACAAATGCCTTTTATGCAGGATTCACTTCTACAAGCTTGTGTGATGCAATTTTGATGGACTTTGTATATATTGATGTGTTTTTTGTGACAATTTCTCATGATTTATGCTTCATAGAATTATATTTCTTCATTCTAGGGTATTTTTCATACTTGTAAATCATTTTCAATTGTAATCTCAATCTTATTGAATTGTGCATAAGTAACTGCATAGCTTATGCAATCCTGCATAACCACAACTCTTGCCATTTTTCATTTCTGTTGCAAACTGCATAAGGATGTGCATAGCTTATGCAGACCTGCATAGCCATATTTTTGTCAAATTTCATACCTGTCGAAACTTGCATAAGTGTGTGCATGACTTATGCACTTTTGCATGACTTCAAATTCTGCATTTTCTCTTTCTGCTGAGACCTGCATAAGGAGAGTGCATAACTTATGCACTTCCGCATGACCACACTCTCCAAAAATCAAAACCTGCCGAGACCTGCATAAGAAGAGTGCATAACTTATGCACTTCTGCATAACCACCAACTCTGAATTCCAAAACCTGCCGACAGGTGCATAAGGGGAGTGCATAACTTATGCACTTCCGCATGACCACACTCTCCAAAAATTAAAACTTGCCGAGACCTGCATAAGGAGAGTGCATAGCTTATGCACTTCCGCATAACCACCAACTCTGAATTCCAAAACCTGCCGACAGGTGCATAAGGGGAGTGCAAAACTTATGCACTTCCGTATGACCACACTCTCTAAAAATTAAAACTTGCCGAGACCTGCATAAGGAGAGTGCATAGCTTATGCACTTCCGCATGACCTATTTCTCTGAAATCCAAAACAGGCGGAAACTTGCATAAGTTATGCACACCCATTTTTCCCTTATGCAGCCTTAACAAATGTCCTGTTCAAATCAAGATTTGTTTTCGGCACCCATTTTCCCACCTCCACCTCCCGATATTCCTGTTCACTCCCTTTCCCCCCACGACCTTTATTCTGGCATAACTCTTCCCCTTCTTCTCACTCATCTTTCCGCCGCCTTAACCCTAGCTACCCTCTGCATCTTTCATTTTCTTCCTCATCTCCTCCATCCTCACCATCGGCAACCCAATGGAGTCGCCTCCTCATTCCCCTCAAACCTCCCCTCTCCAAGTTTCGCCCTTGGCAATGCGGCCTCCCAACCCCAATTCCCCTCCACAAGAAACCCCTCCTCCACCCCCCACAGCCACTTACAAGAGAAAAATCAGGTCGAAATCCACCCGACCCATAGCTTCTGCACCTCCTCTCTCAAAACGCAAAAAACCACCCACCACCCCAATGTCAGAGCCTCCACCCAAAAACCCAAAAACTTCAGCCTCCACACAAGCCAAATCACCCTCTTCCAGCAAAAAGCAAACATCAGTAGCAACACAGGTATCAAAACTACCTTGGCCTCTTCCTGATGCAACTCACAAAGAAACCTTTAGGAGACTTAAGGAAAGGAGGGTGCAACCCACTAGGTATATTTCTGCAGATTCTCTACAATCACTTGGTTTATTTGATAATGTGGTTGCATACCTTGATGGTATGGGTTGGATGGAATTTGTGCATATGCAAGAAATAGTTTATCCAGCTTTAGTTTTGGAATTTATTTCCTCATTTTCTGCTACCCTGAAATTGCATGACGTAGATTATAAGCCAACTATGAAATTTAGATGTTTGGGGCAAAATAGAGAGTTATCATTGGACCAATTTCATAGCATTCTTGGGTTTGCAATTGATGGGCTATTTAGAGTACCATATACTGGGGTAGAGGTAGCAAACAAAGGTATTTGGAATGCTGCTCAGTTTTGGAGAATTATCACAAACCAACCTCAGACCTTTTCTGCTGGTAGATCCAAAACTTCTCAAATTCTAGACCCTGCACTTAGATTTATCCATAGGCTTATTGCTAGCACTATCTTGGGCAGAGGGACTAGTTCTGGTGCTGTTGGGAAATCTGAATTATTCATGTTATGGTGTGCTTTTCACAAGGTCAAGGTTTCTCCTAGTTACTTCTTTTGTGAGCATGTGTTGCATATTGCCACCAAATCCATAGGTGACATTGTCTTGGGTGGGCTCATAACTATCATAGCCAAGCATTTTGGTTTTAATCCGGAAGAGCATCCAATACCAGCACTTGTAGACACCCTATATTTTGATGCTACACACCTATCTAAAATAGGATTCAGCTTGCCACCTTCTGACCTTTGCACAACCAAAGAACAGAAATCAACCCATCAGACAACCGGAGGGACAACTGTCCCACCACCCAACAAAGACACTCTTTTGAACCTACCCCCACCCTCGATGCAGACACAGGACACCAAAGCACAGACACCACACCTTCTACACTTGAACCCTCTTCATCCACAAATTTCTCCCTTTCAACACTAAAGCCTTATTCACCTATCTTGAAAGGCTTAGTGATGATATATATTTTGTGGATAGGAAGCTTGACACTGGTCTTGATACCCTCAAGGATCTTCATGATCAACTATTTGACTTTGTCATGGAAATCAGAGACAAGCAGAAAGAATTAAAGGAGATGATGAAGCAACTCATGGCTTTTTTGGGAATGCCTCCTCCACCTCCATCACCTCCTCCAGCACCATCATTTCGACAAAGAACCAGAAATTTCCTTAGCAACATCTTTGGACAAGGGCAAAACAATAGAATTAGATTAGTTTCTGCTTTACTTTTGTTCAAACTTGTAGGAGTTTTTCTTTGTAAATATATTAAAACAATTTTAGTTTGTTTTGAATTCTGTTTTTCTTAAAGTTCTATTGAATGACTATTACATTAGTTTTTCATTGTTTTCTTTGATTTTCATTGCCTTTACTGCCTTTTTGTGCATATTTGTCCATACTCTGTATATATTTGCATGCTTCTACTGGTGGTTGCACATTTTTCCTTGCTAATCATCATGCAGCAGCTTTTGAATATACTGCACAGGCTGTGAATCCCCTTATGCAAATGTTCTGCATAGCCTGTGCAGTCCTTTATGCCACTCATGCAGAACTGCACAGGCTGTAATCCCCTTATGCAAATGTTCTGCATAGCCTGTGCAGTCCTTATTGCCACTCATGCAGAACCGCACGGCTTATGCACCCTACTTATGCACCTGTTCTGGATAGCACTTTACTCTGCATAACCTGTGCAGCTTCTTATGCATCCCCATTATATCTTGAATTCTCATCTGCTCTATACCAGGTAACTCTTTTTTTTGCTCTTAATTTTCACTAATCCTAGTTATTCCCTTTGCTTTGAGTTTTTATAATACACTGCTTGAGACATTGAGGACAATGTCTAATTTTGAGTTTGGGGGTGCACATTTTGATTTTTGCTTCATTTTTCACATTTTGAGTATAGGAGCATCTCATCCCATTCCATTTACATATATTGTAAATATTTTACATATACATCCTTACATACGTATACATAACACATTTACACACACATTATACATCACTTAAAAATTGTACACATTGCACACAAATAGACAAATAGATTCACTCCATTTAGTTAATGCATTGCTCATTTTTAGGAATCATGCATCAGCATTAAAATCTTTTGCCAAATCCCTTGAGTATTGAAAAACTGCCTATGAGAGTGATTTGACTTACCTTTAGTTGGGTTTGTGGATTGAAAGTTTCCTAAGAGGTGCAAGGTTTTGAAGTGTCTATCCCTTGCCTATATCTTCTTAGCCAAAAAGCCACTCAACTAGTCTTTTAGTTATTGGAATGTTTAGAGGGAGTAATTGGATATAAGATAGTCAAATGATGTCTCACCAATCCTAGAACAAATTTTCTAAACCTTTCAAGGCGAAATACCAGCTTGTACTTGAAAAGAGAGATGATTAGGCATTCTTTGATTTAAACCTTCTCATTTTAAACCTTTGGCCCTTTTCCTAATTAAAATTAACCCTTGCAAACCCCTTAGCCTTTTTATTCCTAATTTTTCTTGAAACCCTTATTGCTACCTAGCTAATGAACCAAACACCCCAACCCTTTTCATGAGAATAATTATTTATAACATTAGGTACATAAAAAAAATAAAAATAAATAAAAAAAATAAAAAAAATACAATAAAAAGGAGAAGAAATGCTTGTCATCTTGTAAAAGTGCTAGTATATGTGCTTCTCACTATTGTCATACAAATTGAAAGAAATCCACCCAAAGTATTAAAAGAAATGAGTTTGGGGGTAGCAAATTTTAGGGACAATCATCAAAAGAAAATGCAAGATACAAGTTTAAAGTATCAAAGTGTCCCTCCATTTTTTATGTGTTTTGTAAAATATGCTAGCACTTGACAACCCTCATTATGTATTTCTCTCCCCCATATAAATATAAAAAAAAAGAGAGAAAAAGAAAAAAAAAATATAATAAAATAAGAAGTGTACCTTATGTTGTCAAGATTGAAAACATTCTCATGCTTTGAATCCTTTTTACCCATTTTTCTTCTTAGCCTCATTTTGAACCCCATAGCCCCATTACATCCTTAAAAAGACCTTTGATCTCTTGATAGTACTTGCTACATTAGTCGAGATAGGAGTAGGAATTTGCCTATGGGATTGGAAAATTATCCATTCATTCATTTAATTCCATCTTTCTATATAGAGACACTTTGGTTATTGATTGTCCTAGAATTCCTTTTGAGCATGACTTTCTCTTTTGATTGGTTGGTTTGGGGATTTTGAATGATAATTGACTTGATGGCTAAGCGGTGAAAGCTTGGATAAGCATTAAATTCTTTGCACTTTGAAGGATGGGTATATGGATTGTTGGTATGGCTAAAGGTGTGTTAAGTTACTTTAATAGGTGATTTTCATAGCTCTTTGGATAAGGCACCCCTAAAAATTTTGCATCACATTTTAAAGTTTGCTTGAGGACAAGCAAAAGCTTGAGTTTGGGGGTATTTGATGCATACATTTTGCATAGTCATTTAGGTTTAATTTCATAGCCATTTTATTTGATTATTAGTCACTTTTAGCTAATTTCATTAGTTATTTAGTTAGTTTTTCATAATTGTCAATTTTGGATTAATTTGTAATTTTTACTTTATTTTGTAGGAAAAATAGTATTTTTGATGGACTAAAAAGAAATTTTGCCATTGAGGAGTGATCTCTACAGCCAAAGATGCCAAAAACAAGTTTCAAAGTTAAAATATGCATTGGCCAAATTGCGCATAACTTGCCGCATAAGCCATACAGATCTGCATAAGGAGAAAAATCACTGTTCCAATACCTGCCGAATTGTGCATAAGGAGAGTGCATGGCTTATGCATATTCACGCCCCCTTTTGCAATCTCACGGAATTGTGCATAACCTATGCACCTGGTCATGCAATTTCGCATAAGTGAGCCAGAAACCAGCCGAAAACTGCATAAGGGACTGCATGACTTATGCAATCCACTTATGCAGTCCCACAAAGATTTCATTAATGAGCTGGCAGAAGATTCCCTCAGAAAATCTCTCCTCAAACACACCATTTTAGGGCTCCATGTCAGAAAATGCTATAAATAGCCTTATTTCCCATTTTAGAAGGGGAGACAAGGAGGAAAGGAAGAAAAGAGAGAGGAGAGGCAGCAGCTGAAGAGTCACAATCACTTTCCACACCATTTTCAACCAGATTTGGAAATTTCTTTCTTTTCTTACATTTTTCCTACATTTCTAGTGTTGAGCTTTTTATTTCTTAGCTTAGATTAAAGTTTTATTTCCATATTAATTCACAATATCTTGTAAATATTATGGATAGTGAGTAGTTTTAATTAGATTCTGGAGTAAGGGTTGTAATATTTGAGATATTTTGTGGATTTTGATTGGGTAATCCATATTTTGTGGTCTTGATGAGTTTTATTCATTTCTTGTGTGCTTAATGACATGCTTAGTGTAGGATCCCATTAAGTGACGTTCTTAATTCATGGTTGAGGCACCGAAAGGAGAAGGCCTTGTGATAGATAATCAAGAAATTGGACTTAATTAACTTAGATCTAAAAATAGACTAAGGATTAAGAGGATTTACAGATTAATTAAAGAACTTAATGGGTCTTAATTAACTCTAACTCCACGAAAGTAGGATTAGATTGATTAAGGCACTCTTTGTCTCACTCGAAAGGGTATTCAAAGGATTTAAGAATCAATCTCCTTAAAACCCGTAAGTTCCACAAGATTGGATAACCAATTTGAAATCCCAAAATAGCTTGAATATGAAATCCCGAACTCCGGAATCGCCTTTTTATAATTGTCAATTTCTAATTGAATTTAATTACTATCCATTTTAAATATTGACATATTTGAATTTGCTTATTTTAATTTGATGCAAATTTAGTTAAATCATTACATAGTTGAATAGAGAATTAATTTTGCACATATAGATTTCATACTCAAATACCCATCAATTTATTACTTTAATTTCAAAAAAATAGTTCAATTTAGTCAACTTTTTATATCAAAAATTCAATCGTTAACACAACTCCTCGTGGGAATGATATATTTTCTATATTACTTGTACGACCCGTGCACTTGCGGTTGGGCCACATCAATTACATAGGAAACTTCCTTATATTCTGGTTATTGAAATTTGTTCTTGTTTTGTTTAGAGAGATGCAAGCCAGCGGGCTGAAAGGACCCATTCCATCATCGATCTCTGTCTTGGAAAAGTTAACCAATTTGTAAGCAGAAAATTCTCAATTTTACATTACCCAATTTGATTTTATTGTGTTTATTTATTTTGTGAAATGCCCCTGTGCAGATAACTGCCTCTAGTGCAGGCAATCAATGACTAGTTTTAATGTTTCCTTTATTGATATGGAAGTGATGTGCTGTATACAATGACAAGCTTATGTGCAGGAAGATTAGTGACATAAATGGGACAAATCAGGCATTTCCAAATTTGAGCAGCATAACAGGTCTCAGGCTGCTGTATGTTAATTATGTACTTTCTGTGATGTTCATAGAAGGTTCAATTAGTTATTATAAGTACTGTGTCTGACATGGTTATTTCTGGATTTTCAGAGTCTTGAGGAATTGTAATATTTCTGGAGAAATCCCTCAATACATCTGGGGAATGAATGAGCTGGAAACTCTGTAAGTACAGTACACAAATTATTTTTCAGATAATTCAAGCACAGAAACCTGCTATTTTTTAAAGGCACTTAGTAACTATAATCTATTTGACAAAAGCAACCAAAATTCTGCATTCTGCAATGTCAATTTAATCAATGAGGAAGATGTGGATAGACAATTAAAAATCATTGAGTGTTTTTTTATGATTCCAATATATGATATACTGAATTATTACAAACCCTTTTAAGTTCTGAAAAAATAAAATAAAATTTTCAGGTTGAATGCTGCCTTTCCTCCTTTTCAATGAGTGGAGGAGGGAGATTCAAATAAGTGTGGTTACCACCAACACTTCTCTGAGAAGAAACAACAACATTTGCTAGGCATAAAATTTCAGAATTTTACATATCAAATGTTTAAAAATTCTATCAAAATTCTCTCTAATTTTAAATGAAATCCTGCGACATCATTTTGTCTTTTGTTGGACTTAATTAAACCAACCTGCTATGATTTTCTCCTAGTAACTAGTTAGCAATAGGAATTTAAACAGTTAGAAGCCCAAAAAGTTTAAAACAAAGGTTCTGAATGTGCATATGAAGTTTCATGCTGTTGATACAAGCAAAGCATTTTCATGTAGTCTTGGACAAAGAAAAGCTGCTGTAACTCTTCATAGATGTTGCATAATGTCTTAATTTTGGACAGGGATCTCAGTTTTAATAACTTAAGCGGGAAGCTTCCCTCCTCAATTGACGCAAAAAATCTGTCCTTTGTGTAAGTTACACAACCAAGATTCTAGATTTTTAGTATGAAATTATGTTATGTCTAGCTCATTAACTGCTTGATATACCCTTCGTCAGCTTCTTAAGTTTCAACTTGCTTAATGGAGATATTCCAATCATTGGGAAAGCAATAGATGTGTATGTATCTTGCCACCGAGATGCTTAAATTTTTCTTCTTTTTGTTTGAAGAATATATGTGCTTAATTGTCTTTTAGAGCAACCAGATATTAGTTCATCAGATAAAATCTCTTACCTCCATGAAATTCATACGTTCGTTCAGTTTGTATGTCAAAACCTTTGCACTTGTTTTTCTTTAATTCAGGAATCTTTCTTATAATAACTTCACAAGACAAAACCCTTCACATCCTGTTTGTCGGCAGACAAGGTCAGTAGCTATCTTCTTTAATTGACCATAAATGCATCCCTCTCTATGCATTTTATGTGTCGCAATGTTATAAGGTCGATCAAAGTGTTTATAATTTATTTTGTTCTTTCTTTTTTCTTTTTAATTCGCTAGGGATTTGAATCTAAACTTGTTCCGAAGTTCATCAATGAGGAAGGACTTGTAAGTTGCTTTTCTTGTTTCTGGTGGTTCTAGTTTAAACCATATAGTTAGGCACCAAATATGTACTATTTTTTCATGGCTCTCTATAATTGGTCAGTCAACTGAAGAATCATACTTTTAATGATGATCATTCTTATTGATGTTCATCTAATGTCCTTATTGATGTTAATCTGTTCTCTTCTTGACTTAAATCAGACATGGGGCATGCATGGAAGATTTCAGATGTGATCGCTGTAAGTATTTATTTGGGAATTTTATGTTAATAAATTACTTTGAAATTTATATTTCCAACTCACAAATTTTACCAAACATACTTCACATTTAGCTAGTTCCTAAGGGATTCTAGTAAATTGGGTTAGTTATAATGGTGATCAAACAGTTATTCTAATTGATTAAAAAAATGGAGCTAAATTAACAAATAAAATCACTGCACTCTGCAAACCCTGACAACAAACAAGCTAGTCTCATAGTTTCTAGTAAGTTCCTTTCTAAATTGCGTTTTTAACACCTCTTGGCAGATTGGCACAATTTATATATAAACTGTGGTGGATATAATGAGATAATAAATGGAAGCACATATGAAGGAGATGCACAAAAAGCTGGTAGTGCTGCAGGATTTTATGAAATAAGCAATAACTGGGTATTCAGTAGCGCTGGAGATTTTAGTGGTGACAGAGATAATAGAAACTTGGACTCCAACATTATAAGTTTGTCATCATCAAAACTTGATGGGTTGTATCGAACAGCTCGCTTATCTCCTCTTTCTCTTACTTACTATCAATATTGTTTAAAGAATGGAAGTTACAGTGTCAGTCTACACTTTTCTGAGATCCAATTCACAAGTGACGAACTATATTACAGTCTTGGGCATCGTGTCTTTCATATCTATATTCAGGTATGTCAACCATCAAAAATATATTTCTACTGGAGATAGTTTAGTGTGTAAAAGTTACTTAAATTTAACAGCTTTGAGTGAGAATTGGAAGATTGATGCTGAATTAGTACAATATATTCATTCATGAGACATGTAAATGCTTACATGTTGAAGTGCTATATGTTGTTTTTGTGTTATTACATATTGGTGTTCAATTCTAGTTGAGGTTTCCATTTCTTTTGACATGCCATGATAATGGTGTATTTCTGAACTGCACATTGCAGGATATTTTAATGGAGAAAGATTTCAATATTAAAAGTGAAGCCTCTGCTGTTCTTACGCCAATAACAAAAAAGTATGATGTTAATGTTTCAAATGGTATTTTGGAGATCCGCTTCTATTGGGCTGGCAAAGGTACCACCCGGATTCCAAATATTGGAAACTATGGCCCCCTAATATCAGCTATCTCAGTGAATCCCAGTAAGTGATTCTTCTTACTCTGCTATTTTTAAAATGAGTATGAGAATTAATATTCCTTTCTTTTTGTAAAATCACAAATGAACACATTCTCATAAGTGTTCCAGCGCAATAAAGTCTTAAAATATTGCTACAGTGAAGTTGTAATACACATTAGAGTTTAACACTATGGACTATGGAAGCTCTGAGCTAGCTATTCTAAGTGGGAAACACTGAAGTTCTGAGTTATATAAAGACATTTATTATTTAATCAGCCTAGTAAAAAACTAGAAATCCTGAATTAGTTTCTTAACTTGCTCAAGTAATAGACATAATTTTTTAGATACCTTAATAAATTATTTTCTTCGTTCATTTGTGCAGACTTCAACCCTCAATCTGGAGGCAGAAAAGTTGCACCTATTGTCATCGGAGTGACAGGATCATTTCTGATATTGTTAGCACTGGGTATCCTTTGGCACAGACGCTATTCAAAAGCAAAGAGTAAGAGGCAGAAAGGTTTGAGCTATTCCTGATATATTTATCATAGCTTTTTCAAGGTGGAACCAAATGCTTTATGTGCTCCTTACAATGTGCTAGGCAAGAATTCTTTTTCTTGGCGAAAGTTAGAAACATGTAATGATACTTCATTGTGTTTCTTTGGACAGACCATGAAGGACTGGAAATTCAAACAACTTCCTTTACCTTGAAGCAAATTAAAGCTGCAACTAACAATTTTGAAAATGCAAACAAAATTGGAGAAGGTGGATTTGGACCTGTTTACAAGGTTTCGTGACTTCCCTTTCGCTACCATTTTTAGTCCTATTCAAACTCCACTACAACAAATATTAGATTTAATGGCACTAATTTAATAATTAACAGCATCTGCATGCTGTCAAATGTTTTTTTTTTTGGCACAATTGGCTCCGACAAAGAATCGTACCACTGACTAAAACTCATTGGCCGCAAGCTGCCAAATGTTTGTGGTATTGCTGTTAAAAACTCTTAGTTATGGGGTGCATCCAGTGTTTTGTTAGTAATTCCCTTAGACACCGAGTTTTTATCTTTTAGGAGCAATGTAACTACTGTTAAAAACCTCTCTTTTTGGTAATATTCCATGATTGTGATGCAGGGTTTGTTAGCCGATGGTACTGTGATTGCTGTCAAGCAGCTGTCAACTAAATCGAGTCAGGGAAATCGAGAGTTCTTGAATGAGATAGGAATGATTGCATGTTTGCGACATCCAAATCTTGTGAAACTTCATGGTTGTTGTATAGAAGGAGATCAACTAATGCTAGTATACGAATACATGGAAAATAACAGCCTTGCTCGTGCTTTGTTTGGTAAGTAAAAAATCTAGTCTTATATACAACAAAAAAGAACATAATCCTAGAAGTTACACAAGTTGATTGTGATTTATCTTCCAAAATCATTATTTGTTTGGATGATTTCTCATAGGCCACCCAGAACACAACCAATTGCTTTTGGACTGGCAAACAAGGCAGAAGATCTGTGTTGGGATAGCTAGAGGTTTAGCTTTTCTGCATGATGAATCAAGATTCAGAATTGTTCATAGAGACATAAAAGGCACCAACATTCTCCTTGATAAGGATCTAAACCCTAAAATATCTGATTTTGGGTTGGCTAAACTTGATGAAGAAGACAAGACCCACATCAGCACTAGAATTGCTGGAACCATGTAAGCCATTTTCTTTTTTGCAGAAAGACCATCATAATGTCTTTTTGGTTAAAATTTATAAAAATAACTATCATTTTTTTTACATGCAGAGGATATATAGCACCAGAATATGCATTATGGGGTTACTTGACCCATAAAGCAGATGTTTACAGTTTTGGCATTGTGGCATTGGAAATTGTTACTGGGAAGAATAATATGAGTCATGGGCCAGAGAACAAGTTTGCTTGTCTTCTAGATTGGGTAATGTACAAGAATGTTTACCTATGCTATTCTGCTAGTAGCTAGCATCTCTTCATTGCTTCTCAATTTGCGTTTGCATTCGCATTAATCTTGGACTCTTCTTTACCTACACTCCTGCGTATTAGGCCCTTATATTTCTTAACCCTCTTAAGAGTATTTTAACTCTCCTCCGTATAGGATAAAAATTTCTGATAGGGAATTCAAATTCCAGGAAGAGAAAGTGAAGCTAATAATAGATTTAGATCTTTTGAACTGTTTTAAACCAATTGAAGACTTCTTTACTGATGATCAAATGCAAATATCCTTCCATTGCAGGCCTGCCAGTTACAGCATAATGGGAAACTAGTAGAGCTGGTAGATGAGAAGCTGGGATCTGAATTCAACGAGGTAGAAGCAGAAAGGATGATTAAAGTGGCTCTCTTATGCACAAATGCTACGCCTTCTTTAAGACCAACCATGTCTGAAGTGGCAAGTATGCTAGAAGGAATTAGCATCATACCTGATGTGATCCCTGAAGAAAGTGGTTCTAGTGAAGATTTGAGGTTTAAAATCATCAAAGATCATCTTAGACCAAAGACAAGCAGCAGTTTTGGAGGAAATCAAGACAATTACACAAAAAAATCAATCAGGTCTTGGCATGCTTCTTCCTCTACTTCCAACAGTGATCTATATAAGGTTTCCTCGACCTCATCTATGGATCTTTATGATGTCTATTCAAATTCCCACTGATCATGCAAAATGTTAATTTTCTTTTCTTAAAAGAAAAAAGAAGATATTCACTCTTTTTCTACCATTCAGGTTTCTCCAATTCCATTGATAAAAACATGGTAAAATTTTGAACTGTGATGCAAAATTTAATAATTGTGTATGAACACTGGATGATATGTAATCTGCAAGAATGTGTACGCAGAAAATCTTGCTCAAAAAATAAATTTGTTGATCCCTGATAATTGCTTATCCTGCATTTTTTTTTTTTTTGTCAGGAGGCCCAATGGGTCTAAACAACGCAATGGAGAGAGCCCATCCCCTTCCCACCCAATAGTTTCACTAACATTATTTAATTTAGATAAAAGTCCATTTTTTGCTCCAAATTTTTTACCCTTTTCAATTTTACCCATTTTTAATTTTTTTGACCCAATTTACCTAAATTTTTTTTATTTAAGTTCAAATTAGCCTCTCCTTATGAAAGTAATTAAAATATAAAACATGGGTTAATTACTTCCATAAGGAGGGAGTAATTTGAACTTAAATGCAAAGGTTTTGGTTAATTGAGCAGGGCAAAACTGAACTTTCATTCTATTTAATTTTATATGAAGATAGTTATGCTATAGACTAATCACTGACATGAGCTGCTTTGGCTGTTTGTTTTAGAATCCAAATACCCTTTTTATATTACCCCCCTTTAATGCATACCAGGTGCCAAAGCCCCAAGTATCATAAACATTTATTGGCCACATGTCCAATGTGGAATTGAAATTGGAGTGCAGCCAAAGTCAATATGCTCTAGTTAAAGGAATGTGGATAGTTTCTCCTTGCTTAGTCTTTCATGCTAGTTAAATCATTATTGCGAGAGAGTATTATTTGTCTTTTATTACCAGATTACTTTCCAATGAAATTATGGCTCCATATAAAATTATGGTTAAAGAATAATTAAAATATATTAAATTTAAATTTAAAACTTTTAAATAAATAATTTTAAATAATATTTTTCTCAATAATAATTTAAATAATACCAAAAACTTATTTAAATCAGAGCATTATAAATTTAAAATATAAATACATAAATTTCATCTATTTTATTTATGAATATTATCATACATGATACTCCCTTTATACACTTTTATCTATCATTTTTTAAAAGTTATTTTATTTATAATTTTTTTTTATTTTAAGAAGATTAAAGAATACTAGTTATTTTTTTAATTTTATCTTTATTTTTACTAAACACTAACTTTTTATATAATTTTTTAAAATTCATTTTAATATCTATCTTTTTCTTAATTAGATGAAATAAAAAGTAATTTATTTAAATTAAAAAATATTTTATTATAATTTAAATAATTTAATTTCTCTTTTAATTACTGTATAAAAATTTTAAATAACAGATAAAAATATTTGAATATAATATATTTTAAGTCTATCTGGAGTAAGTAAAAATTTTCCATATAAGGCAACTGTGGTGGAGGATATTTGAAAAGCGAATGCAAGAGCTTTAGCAAAGTTGGATTGCTTTTGGAATTTGGACAGATTCTTGACTTCTGGCAATATAAAGTTTGCAGCGTGAGCCGCCTCTTTCGACTCCACTTTTCATTTTTGCTTTACTTGTTTTCATTTGATCATTCTACGTTCATATCCCAGCTGAGCTTTGCAAGCTTTCTGCCCTGGAGTTTTGTACTTTCTAGTATGGACCGACATAGACCACGTGTGATAGAGTTGCAATGCTGTAAGGTTATATGCCACGTGGAAAAGAATAAATTATTTTAGTTGAGTTGACTCGATTTTTTTTTAACTCTTTTTATTTTATAAAAAATAATTTATATATAAAATTAAAAATTTTATTAAAAAATATTTTTTTATTATTTAATTATAATATTAAATTAATAATATATATTTATTTTATATATATATAAATATTTTTATATTTTAATAAAATTATTATAATTTAAAAAATGACAATTTTTTATTTTTTAAAAAATAAAAGTTATTTTAAAAAAAAAAGATTTAATTTTTTTCTGACCTGAAAATTTTTTTTATTAATTAATTTTTTCTGAATATCTCAAACATAGAAAAAAATATAGGAAACAAATTTTTCACTAAATAAATAAAGCCTTAAATTATTTGAGAGGATTTTAATATTATTATTAGCAAAAATTAATTGTCTCATTCATAGAATAATTAAAATGAAATGAAAGGAGCGGAGAGCAGAATTCGGTTTAAACCGAAAAAATTAAATCGAATCAAGTTAATTTGGTTTAATCGATTCAATTTTAAAATTCAATTGGTTCGGCTTGGTTTATAATTTTTTATAATTTTGATTAATCGATTCGATTCGGTTATTTTCACAAACCGAACCGAAATTATATATATATATATAATCAAAAAAACTCAACAGAACCCTAAGATTTTTTAGTTTTGATTTCTAATTTTTTTTATTTTTATATTTTTGTTATTGAGATTTAATGTTGAAAATATGAAATTTTATAAAATTTGATTTGATCGGTTTAAAACTGAATCAAACCGATATTTATCGATTTGGTTCGGCTTGATTTTTTCTTATTAATCGGTTTAGTTCGATTTTTAAAATTTTTTATTTTCTATTTTTGATTTTATCGGTTCGATACGGTTCAGAACCGAACCAACTGTTTACACACCCCTACTAATGATTCATTGTCCTAATGGTTAATGATGAGATAAATTTGAGAAAGATCGCAGATTCGATCACGATGATTATAAGTATACCATTTGATCGGAATTTTAAAGTTTGCTATCTAACTCTCTTGATTTTCAGGCTATTGTAGTGCCAAAGAATGATTAGGAGTACATCGAATGTGTTAAGATTCTCGATAAAATAAAGCTTTCAAAGGATGAAAATTGGAAAGTTTTTAACAATATCATTTCAAGCATGATCCACAATTACAATGAAGATAATGTAAGCATAGAAACAGAAATGCAATGTCTATGAAAACATCGCCTTAATAAAAAAAAAAAAAGAAAAAAAAAAGACGAATAAAAAAAAGGTAAGCGTCCACTGCCACTGCCGGCATAAGCCAATACCATAAAAAAGCAAAATGTTCGAAACAATAAAATTGATTTCAAGGCTTCACACATGAAAATTCAATATTTCTTGGAATCACTTTTAGAAAAAGCAAATGCCATTAATTGGAGCACAAGAAATATTTATATATTTAACAGATTGATTCAGGAACACTCTTGACCTATAAGGAATTTTTCTTATTTAAATTAAATTTATTATAAATTAGAGATATAAATATATAAAATAAATAGATTTTATTATATATTTTACATTTTAATTTAAAGTAAAATGAGTTTAAGCAACAAATTTAACAGAATTTCTTTACATACAAATATATAGCTATTGGTGCTCATTAATCATATAGAAAAAAAAAATCTTTATACTTTGGAGAGACAAAGTCTGCTTTTTTTTTTTTTTTTAGGAAATTTACTTTGCAATTTTGCTCGTGGACTAAAGATACTTAAAAAAAGTTTGATAAATTATAAACCGATCAAACTTACTTATAAGTAAAAATTATAAATAGATTAATATTTATTTTAATTTACAAATTAAAAAATTACTTAAAATAAATCAAAAGTTATAAATAAGATACCTCTTACTTTTGTATTTACTTATTTTAAAATTATATTTTGACTAAATAAAAAATTATATTTTTTTAATATTTTTTTTAAAATATTAATAATATACTTATTTTAATAATTACAACACCTAATAATATATTTATTTTAATTATTTTGATAAATTAAATTCTTTTTAAGAGCTCTTTAAAAAAATAGTAGTACGGCCATTAGATTATTTTCTATAAAAAAAGCTTCCTTTGCATCAAAAGATTACTTTCTCATTTGAAACTTCTCGTTTTGGCTTCTGAGTTTCCTTCCTTATCGTGAGTTAGGCAAGACCGCAATTTGAAAAAAGCATTATGTATTGTTAATGAAAAAAGCTAGAAAAAATTGTTGAAAATATTAATTAATTAAATTTGTAGAAATTTCAAATCAGTAAGCAACACAATTATAATAATAATTACAATATAAGACATTTTTCTGAAATTATTTTTCTATAATTTTCAGTATTTGGGACATTCAAAAATAGATTCACAGAAATATTTTATTATAAAAAAAAAAGTCATTTTTAAATTTAAACTTTGATAATTTTATTAAAATATGAAAATATTTATTAAAAATATTTATTAAAAATATTTTTTTATAAAAAATCTTTTTTTATATATAAATTATTTTTTAAAAATAAATAGAATCTAAACATGAATGGATGATGTGGATGAAAATAAATCTTTAATTAATTATTTGATTAGTTTGACTATTTTCTTGTAATGCAAATCTTCTAAGCTTGCCTTTATATTTTCACGTTATTTTTAGAGTTTTTAGTGAATTTTATTATTACTTTATTTTATATATATAATATAAATTTATTTTACTTCAAGAAAAAATTTTAATTTTATAAAATTTTTTATATTTTATTTTATAATTTTTTTGTGAAGTAATTTTTTATTGGGAAAATAAAAAAATTAAAAAGTAAATATAAGTGAATAGATTAATTATTTTAATGTGCAAGCTTAGATTAAGCCCAACATTTTCTCTAAATTTAACAAATTATCTCACTTAAAATATATTAAATTAATGAAAAAATAAATATGCCTCAACTATATATATATATAATAAGACATTATGTTAAATTAATAATAATAAATTGAATTATTTAATTTTAATAATAAAAAATAAAAATAATACCTTTTATTCTTAATATTAAGATTTTTATATTACTTACAAGAGATATTATATATTTTTTCCTGTGCAATGTTAGCACTTTCTTTTTAATTCAATATATTCTTAGAAAATAACTATGTTAAAAAAATAAGTATCAATTTACTTAAAATTTATGAAATAAAATATGTAGATTTTATAAAATTTTATTTTTTAAAAAATAAAAATAATTCTATTTTACTTTAAACAAGATAAGAAGCTGGTAGTGGGGAAAATTATTGTTGCGATGAATATTTTCGTTTTAATTTTTTAATTTTATAATAATTTAAAAAGCATATATTTTATAAATTATAATAAATAATACATATTTATATTAAAATTTAAAAATTATTAAATTGACTGAGAAGTGACGTAAATATTCTCATAGTTGATAAGCCAAACTTTAGGAATGAGCTGTTCAAGATCTAGGTATCTGAGTATCTGCATATTATTTAATTCGATTAAAATAAATTTATTAACTTTTTTATATAAAAATTTAATAAAAAGATTAAAAGGTTTAATTTTACAAAATTCAAGAGCATTTAATTTAATTTTTTTAAAAAAATTAAGTAATTAATTTCTAAAATTATTATAAATTATTAAAAATATTTTTTAAAATAAAATTTACATAAAAATTTTTAATAATTAAAAATTAATTTTAAAACTTTTTCCCTTTAATATTTAAAAAATAACATTTTAAAAAAATAATTTTAGATCTTAATACTAAATAGGTATTAGATAATAATATTAGCTTCTTAATATAATTTTCTTTAATTTGAATTTTATAATTTTAAAAACTTTTAATATTACCAAATTAAAGATCATTCGATAAAAATAATATTTTTCTTGTAAACTAGCTTATTTTATATATAAATTTCCCAATTACTCAATAAATTATAAATAATGTTTATCTATTTATCAATTTATAACTAATATTATATATAAACATAATGTTAGTAGTATGCTCTAAAGAATATCATTTAGTATGTATCTTGTACATGTTTTATTAATAAAAATGTAATTTTACTTTTCCGTTTACATAATATATTTATGTGTAATAGAAAAGGTACACTGATATTTTGTTAGAAATTATATTCTTAAGTTGTTAAGAATATGAGTGACAGTATTTCTAGCACAAAGTATCATAAATTGGTTCACAATCGAGGATACTGCATATAGGATATGACTTATCCAGAAAGATTTTATTCATATTTATTCTCAATGTATTTATATAAGATATAAATAAGATGGAATTGTGAGTTTCATGCCATATAACAAACATGATAGGCACTTGTACATGATAAGTAGGCCGAACCAATGACACTTATGACAAGCACGTGGAGTTTACTCTTGTCAATGCATTGTCATAAATCATATCAGTGCATATAATCTTTATACCTGAGATAACACAGTTATCTTATATATAGGTGGTTTGAGTTTGATACTGCTTTCATACTTGTACTGTATATGGGTATATGGGCATGTGTTGACTCCTACTAGTCATATATGGAGGTAGGTGTTGATCAAGATGGAATCTGTTACCCTAAGTAAATAGGGATAAAATCCTATGTTCATTTAATTGTTCTTGATGTTTCAAGTTCTTGGTCAGGACAGACAGATTTAATCAGAAAAGAGTTTCTGATGAGAAAATCTTTTTAATCAAGAATTAGAATTAAAAGAGAACATAATATTCATAGCAAATGGGGTTTGACATAAATCATGACTCCAGCTCGAATTGAAATTTTGTAACAGATAGATTCTAGTGCATGGTAACATATGATTAAAGGTTCATTTAAGGTATTCCTTATTACTGATTGGGTGGTCATGGCATGCTATGCTAGGTGTTAACTGACTTAGAGAAATCATTTATGGTAAGAAAAAGTTCTGATGATATTAAGAGTTGATATCATATCTCATTGCTAATCAGTAATGAGCCTAGTGAGTCATACACATACACAAGTAATCATCAAATTAAATATGATTTAATTAATTAGTTAAAGAGTTTAATTGATTAATTAAATATGTTTAGTTTGCAATTAGATTGCAAAGTCCCTAGCATAGCTTGAAACCAAATCTAGGTTATTGGATGTATAGTATAAGTTAAATTTATATTTAAAGTGTTTAAATATAAATTTAATTATGAGAAATGAATTAATAGGGATTAATTAATTCATTTATATTTGATATAAATTAATTAGAAGAGGAGAAATAATTATTTTGGGTTGAAAACTCAAAATTATAACACAAGGGTAATTTGGTCATTTTACAGGGTAACATGTGGCATCATGAGATGGTGACACATGTCATCATGAGATAGTGACACATGGCATCATGAGATGGTGACACATGGCATCATGGTTTGTCATTTGTCTTCCTATCATGCATGATGATCAAAGTCAAGATTAAACCTAGCTTTGACACTTGGCTTAATGTGATTAAGTCAATTAAAATTAAGATACAATCAGAAGATAACATGTAGCAAGGATTTTAAGTGATGACCTAATTATATAATGTGATGTTATGAAAGAATAAATTATATTCTGATTTTTTTCTCAAAGGTGCCGCCACCCATGAAGCTCCTCTCCTCTCTTCTTCTTCTCTCATCAATTCAAAGAGAATTGTCCATATTCTCTTGAATTAAAATTGCAAATCCCTAATTTCTAATTGGTTGGCAAGGCTTGAGAAGTTGTTTAAGGGGCTGTCATTGGTGATCTTGGTGTGGACAAACTAGAGGGACAACATTTTGGGTCCTAGGTGCTTCACAAAGGTACCAAACACATCTACAGTGCATCAAAAGGTTAGTGCATATGTTCTTGAATTAATTTAGGGTTCTAATGAATTAATCTGTTAATTCAAAAATCTTAAATGGCAAATGTAGATCCTAATACATATTAAAAGGATTTTAATATGCAATTGAACATTGAAATCAATTAGATATATAATGAATCTTGCATGATATATGAGACCATATAAAAAAAATTTTGAATTCATTGTTCTAATCTAATAATTTTCATGCTTCCGCTCCTTCACATAATTTATAAATAGATAACAATATTCTTAATTTTCTATTATTTACGGTTATATTATCTTTTATTATTTAAATTAATTTTAATAATTGTAAAAATTTAAATTCTTTGTTTTATTTATATTTAACTTTTACTTAATTATTTTTAACTGTAATTAATATTAAAAAATTTATAAGAAATTAATTAAAATAAAAAATAATTAAAAAAAACAAAACTTAAGTTTCATGTTTAAGAAAAAAATCATCAATTTTATTCCGACAGAAACTCAAATTATTTGTACTTACTTTATTATAATATATAAAAATATTTTTGTTGTAATCCAAAATAAAAATTGATAAAAACAAACTGATTAAAATCGGAAAATCATTTTTTTTAAATATAAATTCCATTTTTTATTTAATTATGAAAATTTATTAATTTATTATAATATATGAAAAATATTTTTTATTGTAAACTCAATTAAAAATTTATAAAAAAAATAGTTAATTAATATCATAAAATCGTTTTTTTTTAAATGCGTTCCATATTTTAATCGTGAATTCCATGTTTTAGAAAAAAATGATCAACTTTCATAAAAAGAAGTAATTAAAAAAAATTCATACCTTTTAAAAAAATCATTAATGTATTTTTATTTTTATTTTATCTTTTTGGGCTTTTTTTTCTTTTAAGACTACTTAATTATTAAAATTTATTATTTTATTATAATATATAAAAAATATAAATGATAAAAATATATATTAATAAATAAAATTATATTGGTTTTATTTATTATTTTTAAAATTAATAAATTAATTACATAACTTATAATTTAAGTTCTTGTTAATATTTTATTTATTTAAATTATATTGTAATTTATATATTGATATGTAATATATAAAATTATAAATGAGGAGGGTACTAATGCATATCTAAGTAATTATATTAATAAAAATATAAGCATCCCTAACTTTCCTCAATGTTTTGTAATTTAAATTTAAAAATTATAATAATAAAATTAAAATAAAATTCGGTGAACGACTTTATAATTAAAGAAAATTATTTCCTTTCGATAATTGTAACTTATACATTGAGTAATTTAAAAATAATAATAATAATAATGTTGAATACTATTAGGATTGAAATTTTAATAAATTGGGATTATATAAATATACTTAGATTAAAATAGAAAAGACACTACATGAAATTTTAAAAATAACTATAAAAATTATCGACTACAGAATTTCATTAATAATTTACTGACGATTTACCGATGTTTTACCAATAAAAAAGAAAAATAAAATTAAAATCAATTTATATAGATGAAATCACTGACTGATTACCGACGAACCCTTTATCGACGACGTAATTTAGTAGGTAAAAATGGTGTCTAATATTGACAGTAAAATTAGCGATCAAATAAAAAAAATACCGACAAAATTTTTCATTGGTAATTACCGACTAACTCATATTTAGTCTGTAATATTAAAAAGAAAATTAAAAAAAATTTTAAAAAGCTCAAAAAATTTTACCTATGAAAATTTTTTGTCGGTAATTACTAACAAAATCAATTTTCATAGGTAATATTAAGGAGAAAATAAAAAACAAAATTTTAAAATAAATACCTATGAAATTTTTTGTTGGTAATTACTAACGAAACATATTTAATCGATAATACTAAGAAGAAAATAGAAAAAAAAAATTTTAAAAAACTCAAAAAATTTTACCTACAAAAAGTTTTCGTCGGTAATTATCAACGAAATCGTTTTTCGTAGGTAATATTAAGGATCAAATAAAAAATAAAATTTTAAAATAAATATCTATGAACATTTTTCATCGATAATTACTAATGAATCATATTTAGTCGGTAATACTAAGAAGAAAATAGAAAAGAAAAATTTTAAAAAGCTCAAAAAATTTTACTTACGAAAAATTTTCGTTGGTAATTACCATCGAAATTGCTTTTCATAGATAATATTAAGAAGAAAATAAAAAATAAAATTTTAAAATAAATACCTTCGAAAATTTTTTGTCGATAATTACCAATAAATCATATTTAGTATGTAATACTAAGAAGAAAATAAAAAAAAAATTAAAAAGCTCAAAAAATTTTACCTACGAAAAGTTTTCATCAGTAATTATCAATGAAATTGATTTTCATAGGTAATATTAGGAGAAAATAAAAAATAAAAAATAAAATTTTAAAATAAATACTTACGAAAATTTTTCGTTGGTAATTATCAACGAACCATATTTAGTCAGTAATTCATCGGTAATTCATAAAAAAGTGTGAAATTCCCACATCATTTGTGAATAAGTAGGAAGGGAGTGAGTTTATTTATAAAAGAAAAACCACTCTTCAACATACGATAATTGTGGCATAACTACTATATAAAGCCTACTTTGAACCACTAGTATTTTTTTTTGAACTCAATTAAATCTAAAAAAATTAAAAATTAATTTTGCATTTAAATTAAAATAATTAATATTTAATATTTAATTTAAAAATAAAAAATAAATTAAATTGAAAAATTTAAATTAAATCAAATTTAAAATTAAATTAAAATTAAATTTAAAAGTTAATTTAAATTTAAAATAAATTAGAAAAAATAAATTAAATTAAAAAGTAAAAAATTAAATTAAAAAATATAAATTAAAAAAAATATCTATTAAAATTTGTTATCGTTGGTAATTATCAAGTAAAAATATTGTGGGTAAGTAGTTGGTAATTTATAAGATTAAAATCTCCCACGAAATTATCTATAAAAAAAATTTTAATTTACCTATAAAATTATTCGTTGATAAATTTAGTGATTATTTTTTTCGCTAGTAAAAATTACCTTAAGTTATTATTTGTGAATGAAAAAATTTAATTGGTAATTTATTAATCATTTCTTAATATTAATAAAATATAAGTATATTTGATCGATAATTTTTTTAATTATTTTTTAAATTTCTTGTAGCGAGAGAAAATTTATTTTTTTTAATTTATAAATTAAGAAAAAAAAAGTTAATTATTAATAAAATAAAGTGTTTGTGAATTTTTTTTATTAAATTACAAATCTCAATAACTCTTATGTATTATAAGGCAAATTATTTTTTAATCCTTAAGCTCTATCATAATTAACACATATGTCCATTTGTTTTTGGAAATTCAACATTTCATCCCTAGAAAATACCTGTAATTCAAAGTCCCTTTATTTATAGTCACATCAATTTTCTGGTAATTGTCCTTGAAATGATTAAAATACTCTTGTATTTAATATATTATTTATTATTATTTTATTTTAAAGAAATTTTATTATTTAAATATATTTTAATATAATTTAGTGTTAATAAATTAAGAATCTATTAATTAAACCTAAATCTCCAAACCATTAGAACCTTAACCATCGTGAGCATCACAACATCTGAAACCATCAAATCCCTGAAACTTTTCTTGACTCATAGACCACGCCCAAAATCTATGTGGATGTTTCTCTCAAGTATTTCATCAAACAAAAGACACCTGTTACACACCATAAGCTTAGAGAAGATATGTGGAAACATAGGAGTGACAAATCTAATTCTAATCAACAAAACTATAAATCTCAATACAACCCAACAATCAACAACGGTCATTTCATAGGTCCCTTCCTTTGGCGCCATACCCATGCCACTTCAAATCACAATAGAAACCCAGCTAGCTCCGCCATCATCCAGTGGATAATCTGTTCTTTCTTGATTAAAATGAGGAAAAACCCCCCCAACCAACTCTTTTGCCGTCGCCGCTGTTAGGAAATAGATCACTTTCTATCATCGGAGGAACTACACAATTAAGAAACAAATTGTTGGGATTAAGAAAATATAAATATAAAAGAGTAAATATAAATTATTAGATTATAATGTTAACTTGGCTAGTTATTTTGATGTATAAAACAATCTAATAACATATATAAACTTAAATTAAATAAATTTCACATCGAGAAAATATAAACATCTAAGGATAAATATAAACAATTAAATTATGACATTAACTTGACTAATCATTTTAATGTGCAAAATAATTTAAAGTCTAAATTAAATTATAATTTATTCAATACCATCTCAAAATCTATGAAGCACAGAAACGGCACTGAGTTACGTTTCCGACGAGGAAACAAACTGACACGGCTGGGAAACGTTTCTGGGCCGTTTCCGAAAATATTGAAAATCGGAAACGCGTTTCCGAACGGAAACGCGTTTGTTTAAAGAAAATTAAAAAAAAAAGAAAAGAAAAATGGGTAGGTTAAAATCGATTACTTCACAATATTCACCAACAGAAAAGGAAGAAGAAGAAAAAGAAAAAGAAAGGGAGTACCTTCAACGGGAGTCGGCAGCGTCGCAGATCGCAGATCGCAGTTCGCAGCGCGGGTAAGAATCGCAACACCTCTCTCTTTTTTTCTCTCTGATCTGCCATATTCACTCTTTGATATGTTCTCTCCATTCTTATCAATAGAAGAAGAAGAAGAAGGAGAAGAAGAAGAAGAAGCAGCAGCAGCAGCCGAAGGGAGAACATCGACAGGTAAGTGGCCTTTCCTATTTTCTTTTTCTTCCCGATTGTGAATGAGAATAATTAGATTTATATTGGGGTTTTATTAATTTATTATTATTTAATTTATTATTTTTCTTATTATTAATTTATTATTTTCCTTTTCTAATTTCTTTGTGAAATAATTTTATTAAGCAACTTTTATTAATTAATTATAATTTTATTCCATTAATTAATCATAAATTTATTATATTTAATATCAATTTTTTTTTCTCTAAATGTATATTCCATAATTAGATTTTTCTCAAACTAAATTTGAGGAGTTATCATAAATATATATATTTTTAAAAAAAAGATAAAAAAAAATTTTCCCAAATTCACTAAAAATTTTTAAGATTTGCCATATTTTTACAATCAACATTTTGAAGGAAATTAAGGACAAATGTAAATATATTTTTAAAGTTATTTTTAAAATTATAAAATTTCAAGTTTAAATTATAATTAATGATAAATAAAAAAAATTCCAACATTCAAAATTTGTATTTTATATTAATATATTTTATATTTTTATAATAATTTATATATAATGTGTTTAATATAATTTGTTTTAATGTATCGTTATATTATATATTAAAATTTTTCATAATATAGTCAATTTATTCAATTCTATTATTTAATTCTTTAATCTTTTAATATATAATTTGCATTGTGCTTTAATCCTTAGTATATAATTTGTTTAAATAATTTGTAAATTGTATAAAATTACATTTTCTTTTTGTCATTTTGACAGGACAATATTTGAATGGATTCTTCGAACTCAAATTCTACCCAAGCAAATAGCACTAGTGCCACTTCGTCAAAAACTGTGGAGGAAGAATTTAATCCTTTGTGGAGATATGTAACTAAACTAGAGAAAACTGGAGAAGGAGGGGATAATTGTAAATGGATATGCAATTTTTGTGGGCAAGAAAAGCAAGGGATTTATACTAGAGTGAGGGCTCATTTATTGAAAATCACTGGAAAACGGATTGGTGTGTGTAAAAAAGTGATGAATGATAGTATTTCTGAAATGAGGAAACAGGAGGATGAGGCAACAAACAAAATTATCAATTCACAATATAGGCGAGTTTCTTTGCCTATTAGTATAACTTCTGTTCCTTCATTGAATATAACTGAACCAAGTATTTCAGTAGCTTTGAAGAAAAGAAGAGTTAATGATTCTCCTCTTGGTAGAGCTTTTGACTTGCAAACTAGAGCTCAATTAGATGCAGAGATTGCTAGAATGTTCTACACTGGGGGTCTACCTTTTAATTTTGCTAGAAATCCTTAGTATGTGAGTTCTTATTCTTTTGCTGCTAATCATGTTTTGGGTGGTTATGTGCCGCCTGGTTATAACAAATTGAGAACCACATTGCTTCAGCAAGAAAAAGCAAATGTAGAGAGGTTGCTTGAACCAATTAAAAGCACTTTGTTAGAAAAGGGTGTTAGTATTGTGAGTGATGGATGGAGTGATCCCCAGAGGAGGCATTTGATTAATTTTATGGTTGTTTCTGAGTCTGGCCCCATGTTTATCAAATCTGTAGATTGTTCTGATGAAGTGAAAGATAAGCAATTTATTGCTAATTTGCTAAAAGAAGTAATTGATGAGGTGGGTCATCAAAAAGTGGTACAAGTCATTACTGATAATGCTTCAAATTGTAAAGGTCTTTGGAGAAATCATTGAGGGAATGTTTCCACATATTTATTGGACTCCTTGTGTTGTGCACACTCTTAATCTTGCTTTGAAGAATATATGTGCAGCAAAAAATTTGGAAACTAATCAAGAAACTTATGATGTGTGTCACTGGATCACTAAAATCAATGGGGATGCTTTGCAAATCAAGAATTTTATAATGAATCATTCCATGAGGCTTGCAATTTATAATCGGTTTAGCCCTTTGAAATTGCTTTCAGTTGCTGACACTCGTTTTGCTTCTATTGTTGTGATGCTTAAAAGATTTAAACTTATTAGGCGTGCTTTAGAAGCAATGGTTATGAGTGATCAATGGGCACAATACCGAGAAGATGACCAAAGCAAAGCTAGATTTGTTCGTGATAAAGTGGTAGATGAGGATTGGTGGGAAAAGGTTGATTACATCATTGCTTTTACTGGGCTCATTTATGACATGATCAGAGTTTGTGACACAGACAAACCATGCCTTTATTTAATTTATGAGTTGTGGGATTCTATGATTGAAAAGGTGAAGCAAGTTATTTTTGATCATGAAGGAAAGCAAGCAGATGGTTTTTTTCCTTTTTATTATGTGGTTCATCGAATTCTTGTTGATCGTTGGGCAAAGAGCAACACTCCCCTTCATTGTTTAGCCCATTCATTAAATCCATGGTAAATTTCTAACTTACATACTCATTTTCTTATTATAATTTTTTTTATTATTTTCTGAATTTATTTTCTTATTTTTGAAGATTTTATAGTGAAAAATGGCTTCAAGAGGGAGAAGTAGAGTGCCTCCTCATATGAATGGAGACGTATCAACTGAGAGAATTAAATGTTTTAGGAGGATTTTTTCTAATGAAGATGAGCGAATTAGAACAAATGATGAATTTGCAAATTTTTCTTTGAAAAGTGGACCTTTTGCTGATCCTGATTTTATTGGAAGTATGTATGTTACAGATCCTAGGAAATGGTGGGCATGTTTTGGTTCTAATACACCTTTACTTCAAAGGTTGGCTTTTAAAGTGCTTGGACAACCTACTTCTTCCTCTTGTTGTGAAAGAAATTGGAGTATTTATTCCTTCATTTATTCATGCAGAAGGAATAAGTTAACTCCAAAACGTGCAGATGACTTGATTTTTATCCATAATAATCTTCGTCTTCTGTCGAGAAACTCCTCCCAATATTATGATGAGAAGACAAAATTGTGGGATGTTGGTGGTGATCAATTTAGGAGTATGGAAGATGTGAGAGTTTTTGAATTTGCCAACCTTTCATTGGATCAACCAGAGTTAAGTCTGTTTTGTTTGATGAAAATGCAACTACAAGCATGGAGAAGGAGAATGAGAAAGACAGTGAAATTGAGGAAATATCATAAATTTCATTATCTTTTCTATTTTAACATTTGAATGTGTTGTAATTAATATTTATTTCTTATAAGTATGAAACTTTTAAATATGTATTTTTATAGTTGAATTTAAATGTTGATTTGAACTTTATTTATTATTAAACATCTTTCATGATATATATATATATATATATATATATATATATATATATATATATATTTATAAATATATCCCTATATTTTTTATATTTACACGTTTAACGTTTTCATTTTTTATATTTTTTAAATGACTTTTCCGGTGTCCGTTTCCGCGTTTCCCGTGTCCGCGTTTCCGTTTCCGTGCTGCATAGCTCAATAACACAAATCCCAATTCAACAAGAAGCTGAATAGATGCATCCAAACTATAAAATTTAGAATCGTAATTCCACCAAAATCCCATTCAAACGAGATCTTTGAAATCAATATCAACAACAAAATCCCATTTCAACAGAACTCCGGAATTGTGATTCTGCGAAAACCCCATTTCAAAATTACAAAACCCAAAATCATGATTCCACCAAAATTTTTCAATCGTCTTTGAGACCTACAATTGCATGTTTGCATTTGTTGGGTTCGGCACCTTGAAAGGAGATTCCCAACATGCAAGCAAGAGCTAGGAGTGACATAGGTTTCGGGGTTAAGGTTTCAGTATAGTTCAAAACATGCATATCATTTGAGGGAGACCCAGACGCTAGCATGGAGAAGTGTTGGGTCTATAGGAAAGAATAAGCAAAAGAAGAAGAATGTGACAAAGCACAAACTGTGGTC
This sequence comes from Hevea brasiliensis, assembly GCF_030052815.1. Classification (NCBI taxonomy): domain Eukaryota; kingdom Viridiplantae; phylum Streptophyta; class Magnoliopsida; order Malpighiales; family Euphorbiaceae; genus Hevea; species Hevea brasiliensis. The sequence continues at coordinate 74,501,439 of NC_079503.1, read as the reverse complement.
GTCGAAGAGTTTCAGAGAAAGAAGAAGAAGAAGAAAGCGAATATGGCAAAGGAGAGGTGGTCAATGGTTTTGTCGTTTTGATCGTGGGCACTGAGATAGGGAGAAGAAATGGGATTTAAAATTAAAAAATATTATACTTAATTTACTAAATAAATATTCTTACTAAACTTTATATATAATAGATTGTAAAAAACTATTTCAATTTAAATTTAATAAGCATTCTTTAGTTTTGATCTTTTCTTTTTAGTATTATTTTAATTTAAATTTATTTAAGTAGAATATTGTAATTTAAATTTTAAAATTTAATTTATTAATTTTAATTTGAATATTACTAAGATTAATTTTTGAAAAAAAAAATGTGGGCGTAATTGGCACGAAAACGACAAATCAAAGTCCAAAAAGAAACTTGACCTATTTTTTATTAACAGAGGCAGCCAATGTTTATATCTTCCAAAAAAAGTTTATCAAACATTGCTTTGAAAATTGACCCTCGCAAAGATGCATTTAATTTATTACTACAAATGCAGATAATTCTGCACCCAAAAAAAATTAAAAAAAGCTGAAGTTGCAGTTAAGAGGGATTCATTTATGGCCCTTTTTCTTTTCCCTTTCTCATTTTGATTTCTCAACTGTTTACATAATTGCATTACTACTATTACCACATCTTTAGAAGTTGTAAAATTCGCTTTACAATTGGCAAAGTTGATAGTTTCCTGCTCAATTTGGTTGCTTGTTGAGCTGATTCTTTTATTTTAGTTCAGTTCTTGAAGGTCATGCTTGTTAGGAAGCTTTTTGTTTTCTTGATTATTGCTCTCAGTTGCTTCAAGGTGCTGAGATTTGTTGGGGCAAAGCTGGTCCAAGAAGAAGGCAAGTGTCAATGGCTCTCTTTCTTTGTAGTGCATTTTTTCTTGGTTAGTTTTTAGCTGAGAAAGTGTAGGGAAATGGAAAGGAATTGGAAATCCTTAGTTATGTGTTATTTACGCTTAACGAAAGGGGCAACTTGATTGGTGCTCAGAGAATGTAGGGAAAGGGTGAGAGACTGAGATTTGGATCTTGGGTTTCGAATTTCTTGGATTTTTTTATGGGCGCTTCTGCTTGGGTGCCGAGAAAATGTGGGGAAATGAACGAAAGCAGAAATTTTGGTATTTGGGTTTCGCTTTCCTTGGAATTTTATGGAGTGAAGCTGTTGTCTTTTGAACAGACACTCAATTCAGTTTCGTGGGGTTGTTTGGGCTAAAGATTTGAGACCATCTTCTTATCATTTGTTTTGCGAATGAAATTTTGTTTCTTTTCATGGCTTTTCCCAGGAGATAAATTGGAAACTAACTATTTTTTCCTCCTGTTATTGAATTTTATGATAAATAATTTCGAATTTAATCATTTTCTTGCTTTATATAAAGGGATTAACCTCTCGTGTGATGCGTATTTGCCTATGGATAATAGTTGATGCTCTGGAAGAAATTGCAAGGACAATGGGCTCAACATACTGGAAGTTTAATGCTGATTCTTGTGAACTTGAAGAGGTTGGAATAACGCCAGAGCCACCAGAGAATGCACAGTACAGCATAGACTGCAAATGCAATAATGAGAACAATACTGATTGTCACGTCATAAGGATGTATAATTCGCTCATCATTTTCACTGATTGATTTTATTGTGATTCCATGTTGATTATTTGTGTTTCAACATCGTTGGGTTATAGTCCTAGTTTATTTAATATCTATATTTTCTTCTTGTTTTTATAATTCTAGTACCAAAAGCTCCACCTTTTCATTTGTTTTAGATTGCTCAAGGGTTATAATCTTCCTGGGGTTCTTCCTTCTCAACTTGTTAAGCTTCCTTACCTCCAAGAAATGTAAGAGCCTCTGGATATGTTTCAGTATCATCTTTGATGTTACTAGTTCAGCACAACGTTACTACATTTGATGGGAAAACGGTACTCTAATTACATTTTAATTAATTTTCCTTTCTACTGTAGTGATTTTGCTTACAACTTGCTCAATGGTTCCATGCCACGTGAATGGGCTTCATTGCCATTGACCTCAATGTGAGCACTTACCAACTAATGCAATCAAGTATTGGCTCCTTCAATCATTCATTGATGAGTATATTTCATGCAGCTCTGTTCTTGTAAATCGCTTGTCAGGAGAGATTCCAAAGGAATTGGGAAATATTACTACTCTTACATATCTGTAGGTCCCAATCGTCAACTGATCTTACTAATTTTTTAATTTTTGGGCATTATTAAGTTCACCAAAGTTAAATGGCTTTCAATATGTGCCAAAAAGGGGTGTGTGTGTGTGTGTGTGTGTGTAATTGTAGGGTTGTGCAATCGGTCAATTCGGTTTCGAGTTGAACTGAAAAACCAAACTAAGAAATAATGTTAACTGAACCAGACCAAACTGTAAAATCATGGAACTCAGATGCATACGATAATGTGTGTATATATGCTTCTGAGTTCCCTGTTCGGTCCATAGGAAATCATTGAAAGGCATTCTAATATATCTTTATGTTCATTTAGTAATCATAATAACCTCCTTTTATTTTTATTTTTTCATTTCCCCCTTTTCGTTCTTTTTACAGGTGCCTTGAAGCAAATCAATTTTCTGGTGCCATACCTTCTGAACTTGGAAAGTTAATCAACCTGCAAACATTGTATAGGATAAAATTTTTCCCCTTTTTTTTTCTTGTCATTATTTTGAGTGTTCTTTTACATTGTAAAACATTGTATAAGGATGAAAGACTGTGTTCTGATGGTCTCTTGGTGTACTCTTGTATTTTCAGGATTCTATCCTCAAATCTGTTGACTGGAAACTTGCCGATGTCCTTTGCTGGGCTAATTAATCTATCAGATGTGTAAGCCTTTACTATATTCTTCTTTGGTATAAACATTTACATTATTACTTTTGTTAAATTAACAGGTCTCGATTATACAATGCAGGAGGATAAATGATAACAACTTCAATGGAACCATTCCTAACTTCCTACAGAGCTGGAAAAGACTTATAAGATTGTACATTCCCAATTGATTCTTAACTTTCAATTTTTTTAGTTATAACTTTCATCTTGTAATGGTTTTTCTTATGTAAATTTGAATCAATGAAGAGAAATGCATGCAAGTGGACTGGAGGGCCCCATTCCATCAAATATTTCCCTTTTGAATAATTTAGTTGAGTTGTAAGTACAAAGCCTAGTCCTTTTAATCTACTAATCTTTTGTGACGTTATTTCTTTTGTTCACTGACTTCATTATCTTCTGTTTAATGCTTGTTACTCTTGTACAGGAGAATTAGTGACATAAGAGGACCAAGCCAAGGCTTCCCTAATCTAAGCAACATGACAGGCATAGCAAGACTGTATGTTGAATTGGTCATGTCACAAACATTTGAATTTGTGAAATGTAGTTGTTTTATTTAATGATGGTGATTTAATGTGATTCAGTTATTTATGCTAGGGTTTTGAGGAACTGTAACATTTCCGGGGAGCTTCATCGCTATATCTGGAGGATGGCGAAGCTAGAAATGTTGTAAGTGTACCATGTAGAGCTTGGCATATAACTTACTAAACCAGCAGTATTTGTTCTGTTCTTTGTTATTTAAACGAAACATGGCCTCTGAACTCTGATTGTCTTGGATAGTTTGACTTGTTGGTCTATCAATCTGCTTCAGAGAAGCAAAACAACTTTCTTTGGTTCCCTTATATAACTTTAATCAATATTGATCACTTGGCCTGGAAGGTGACTGCAAATCTTTATATGTATGTTGGTAAATGGTGTTGCATCAGAAAAAAAAAAAAAGGTAGAAAACTAATTTTAGCGACGAAAGGGTTGCAATAGCAATGATCATCAATTAAATTCAACCTATGTTATTCTGGAGTGGCATTCTGTGAATGTGTGAATAAACTCCTGAATATGGAACTCTGATGTTGATGGTTTGATGAGACTCTACCGCTATAGATACACTTTCTTAGTGAAACATTGAAGTCAATGTTAAGCTAAAGTTTTTGAGCTGAGGCTTCTTTAATGGACTTCTGGAAACATTGACAAGAATATTATTGACTGAATAATATTTTTGATAGAATACTTGAACCTGAGAACCATCTTTTGTTCATCTGAAAGCATTTAGTGTGAGGTGTAATAATAATCTTAACATTGCTTTTCAACTGTGTTGCAGTTGCTGAATAATGGAAAGAACTTTGATGAATGCATCAGGATTGATTCACTCACTGATCTACTTCTACTTGTACTATTCAATTAGTGTTACTTTATATCCTTTCCCAAAGTTCTTAAAATCCAAATGTTTTTGAATTCTTATAGAACCCAGTCAATCATTCTATTAACGTGAATGTTCCTTTATTGTTGTTTAAACTGAATACGGCTTTTGATTGAAACAATGCAGCAAATCCATGAACAAGCTCATTTAAACAGCATTAACACATACCTATTTTATGGGCATGTGTGTTTGCTTAATTCACTAAGTTGCCCTAGCTTGGCAATCTCTTTTCATCTTCCCTTTTTATCGTTGTCTAGTTTGCTTCCACATTGTAAAGGACAACAGATTGATTTCGTAATTTTGTGCAAAATACAAAAGAAATGTTTCCTTCTTTTTGTTTTTATTTCCTATTTTCTCATCTCAAGCGTTAATGGTTGATTTTTGGGAGCAATATTGCAAGAAAAGTACTTCTAGTGACATTGCTGTGTTGTGGTTTTATAGGGATGTCAGCTTCAACAAGTTGGTTGGGACAATTCCAGATACCATAACTGCAGAGCGTCTGCGATTTGTGTAAGTCTGAACCTTAAGTACAAAACTGATGTATGTACAACAATAAATCTCATATTCTTTCACTTTTCAGGCCACAAAAGAAGACATTTACAATTTATTATTATTATTATTATTATTATTATTATTATTATTGCTTTCTGGTGTAGGACCATACCATAAATGTTAAGTGAACACACTTTTAGAATTTCATAGTGGACTTCCTATAATTTTTCCATGGCCTATTACTGATATAGCATACTAATCATTTGATTGCTTGATTAGCTTTTTAACAAGCAACTTGCTAAGTGGAGATGTGCCAGATTCAATCTTGAAGGATGGAAGTAATATGTATGTATCTATCTGGGATGTTATTTCCTTTATTTGTCTTTTCAGATGTCAGCAATTTGTACTGATTCTATGTGCTCATTTTGCTGCTTCTCATCTCTTATTTGCTCTTGTTTCTTTGGTGTATTGCAATGCAGAGTTATTTAATAAGGCCAGGAAACAGATTGTCCAATTAATATGTGTGTTTGAGCTAAAAAATTGTTTGCATTTTTTTTTTCTCTAATTTTTCCAGATAGTTGAACAGCATAGCTCTCTACCTACTTGAAATCAGAAAAAGTAGCACTCTGGTTTTTGGTCTCTCGCATCTTTTCCTTGCTTGGTTGTCATTTGAGAGGCAAATAACATGTGCGGATTGTTGCTAGTTATACTCAAGAATCACAACATGAACCCATAACCGGAAAAGTGTGACACTTCAGTATAGAAAAAGAAAGTTGGACCTATTTTTTGCCAGCTTACTTTTTCATCTGGTCCCTATTTTCATTCATCTTTCTTTTCATTATTATGAGTACTGTGGGAAGGCTGAATTAGGAAAAAAAAATAAGTTTTCATTTTAGTTGTGATTTGTGAACCTGCCTCAGTAATGTTAGATTTTATTTGAAACAATTTTTAGGCTATGCCTCTAACATTCCTCTAATGCTTGTACACAGTGACTTGTCATACAATAACTTTACATTGCAAGGCCCTGAACAATCTGCTTGTCGAGAAAACATGTGAGGATATTCTTCTAGTGATCATCTTTAATGCTTCTGGCTTCTTATAGTTTTGGATTTGAAGAATTTTTCATTTATTTTCTCTCTAGGAACTTAAATTTGAACTTATACAGAAGCTCAACAGTGGTGAATAGCTTGTAAGATGCTTTCTTTTTTATTCAGTTATGTTCTTTGTTTGGGAACCAAGTTAAAAATGTGGAAGAAGTTATGGAGAATTATCATTTAGTCCCTGGACATTGTCATTATTCTCAAGTCAGTCCCTTTACTTTGAAAAATCAATTAGTTGGTCCTTGTGGTTACTTCTGTCAATTAATAGGTTCTTTTGTTTATGTTAGTGCTATTTTGCTTTTGTGATTGGTGAAAAGACATTATTACCGTTGTAATTAAACTAAATTTACCAAATTCACCAAGTTCTCTCTCTCTCTCTCTCTCCCCCCACCTCCCCCATTTCTCTCTCACATTGATAAACTAAATTCATCAACCTCACCAACCATTTGAAATAAAAATCAACAACAATTTTTAATGGACAGAAATTCTTATAACACAACTTGGGTATTTTTGTTCTCTTTCTGAATTGTTCACAATAACATATGCTTTCTCTATCTCAGCCATTTTAGGAAATAAGGTACTTAAACCAATTCTATAATCATGTTCCAAAAACAAATCACATGGCATTTAATTGAATTTCTTATGTTAAAATATGCATGATAAAAAACATGGAAATTTATTTGTCATTATGAATTCTGAAATCTATTGGGAAATCAAATGGATTCCTAATAACTCCAGATGCTTGGTTGGGTTGGTAATCAAAGCAAGTAAAGAGAGAAAAAGCAGAGAAAAGAAAATTGGGCTTATAGGTAAAAAACCTTTCCACCCTTGAGTGTACAATCAAATGGCTTTGGATCATTAAAATACAAAGGAAAAATTGCATGGTGATCAATTTAATTTTGCTCGGGTTTTTCACTTGATAACACTGAAAGATCCGGAGGAGGCTATGTAGGAGGAAGTGGAGGAAGTGTTTGTGAGCCTTAGGAGGATGTAGGTGGCCATCAAGTATTTCAGAAAGGGGAATGGTGAAGGCTTGTGAGCTGTTGTGGAGGCCAAGGTGGTGGTGGTGGTGAGGATGAAATGGAGGAGGGCCGAGAAAGGAGGCTGGTTGTGGAGGAGGAGACATGGATGAAAGCACAGCACTGAGGAAGGGAAAGGGGGGGGGGGGGGGGGGCGGGGCCGGGGGGCGGCGGCGGGGTGTGGGTGAGCATCCGGTCGGGAAGTGTTATGGAAAGTCAATTACTATATTATTTCTTTGTATATTCTGTATTTTGTATTCCTATTTAGGATTTCTTCCTAATTAGTAGAACACAATTATAGGAATCAATTGTATATATATATCAATGTACAGATTAATTGAAATTAAGGAGAATCATCTCTTTCTACATGGTATCAGAGCAGGTCATCTACCTAGGGTGACTATTTGTTCTCATCACCAAGCTCAGGAGAGACCTTGGCCGCCGACCGGCCGTTTCGACTCCGATCAATATCGCTTGCGTCGCCTCAACCCCCTCATTCCACCACTGTATGCTGTTGCCTGATCCAGTATACCATTAAAGGACTTCTGAGGTTTGGCTCTCAGATCCTATTTCAGTATTTGCTTGATTTGTGATTTTGGGTTATTTTGCTGCGCTAAGCACTTTGGATTAGCGTTTCGGTTAGTTTTCTTTGTCTCAACAAATGGCAAACAATAAGAATGTTATTTCTGATGTGATTTCGGTAATGACTAAGATCACGGAACACAAACTTAATAGTTCGAATTACAGGTGGAGTAAGATCATAGGGTCTATTTGCGTAGCATTGATAAGGATGATCACCTTACTAAAGATCCACCTACGGATGATACACGACAAACTTGGCTAAGGGAGGATGCTCGGTTGTTTTTGCAGCTTCGAAACTCGATTCATAGTGAGGTAATTAGTTTAATTAATCACTGTGAATTTGTTAAGGAATTGATGGATTACTTAGATTTTCTGTATTCTGGTAAAGGGAATATCTCCTGTATTTATGATGTTTGTAAGACATTCTATCGTGCTGAGAAAGAGGTTAAGTCTCTCACGGCTTATTTTATGGATTTTAAACGGGTAAAAGAGGAACTTAATGTATTGTTACCTTTTAATCCTGATGTGAAAGTTCAGCAGGCCCAACGGGAGCAACTGGCTATTATGAGTTTTCTTGCAGGCCTTCCTTCAGAGTATGAGACTGTTAAATCTCAGATTCTCTCCAGTTATGAGATTTCCTCTTTGCATGAAACGTTCACACGGGTCCTTCGTACAGAGAGTACCCAATCTTCACAGTCTGCCAGTAGTGCTCTTATTAGCCGTAATCCAAATGGACAACGGGGTAATAGAAGAGGAAGTAGAGGAGGAATTACAGGCAACAGAAGTAATCAACGTAATGGAGAGGCTAGTCTAATAAGGACTCAAGAGAAGTCATTTGTTATTATTGCCATGAGCCTGGCAATACAAAATATAATTGTCCGCAACTTCAGAGGAAAAATCAGCGATCACAGATGGCAAATATGGCGTGAGAGGATTCTCTGATATCTTCCTCTGAGAAAACTATTTTGGTATCTGTAGAGGATTTTGCACAGTTTTCCCAGTATCAGGCATCTCTAAAGCCTACCAGTTCCCCTGTCACTGCAATTGCTGAGTCAGGTAAATCTACTACATGCCTTGTGTCTTCCTCATCCAAATGGGTTATTGATTCTGGTGCGACAGATCACATGACAGGTAATTCTAGTCTTCTATCTGCTTTTAAGTCTAATCTCACTTCCTCTACTGTTACTTTAGCTGATGGTTCTACTTCTTGTGTTATGGGTTCTGAAACTGCGAACCCGACTTCGTCAATTTCTTTGTCATCTGTTTTGTATCTACCAAAATTCTTTTTTAATCTACTTTCTGTTAGTAAACTTATTCGTACCTTAAATTGTTCTGTTTCCTTTTTTTCTAACCAGTGTTTATTTCAGGATCTTACGACGAAGCAGATTATTGGTAGAGGACGTGAGTCAGGTGGTCTCTACATTCTGAAAAATCATGTACCGCGGTCGCTTGTTTGCTCCAGTACCTTAACACCTCTTGAAGCTCATTGTAGATTGGGCCATCGTTCTTTGTCTACCATGAAAAAGCTATGTCCTCAGTTTCAGTTTTTATCAGTACTAGAATGTGAGTCGTGTCAGTTTGCAAAACATCATTGTTTGCCTTCTGTGTCTAGAGTCAATAAACGGGCTTCATCCCCTTTTGAGTTAGTTCATTTTGATGTTTGGGGTCCTTGTTTTGTTACTTCTAAAACTGGATTTTGTTATTTTGTTACTTTTGTTGATGATTTCTCTCGTGGTACCTGCTATATTTAATGAAGAATCGTTTTGAGTTATTTTCTATCTTTTGTGCCTTTTGTAATGAAATCAAAATTCAATTTAATATTTCTGTGCGCATATTAAGAAGTGACAATGCCAAAGAATACTTTTCAGCACAATTTCAGTCTTATATGATACAAAATGGCATTCTTCATCAGTCTTCCTGTGTGGATAATCCATTCCAAAATGGCGTGGCCGAAAGAAAAAATCGGCATCTTCTTGAGGTAACTCGTGCTTTTCTTTTTCAGATGAAAGTTCCTAAACACTTTTGGGAGGATGCAGTTTCTACGGCATGTTTTTTGATTAATCGTATGCCGTCTTCTGTCCTTAATGGGGATATTCCTTATACTGCTTTGTTTCCTACAAAATTTTTGTTCCCTGTTGAATCCCGTATTTTTTGTTGTACCTGTTTTGTGCGTGATGTTCATCTACAGGTTACTAAATTGGATCCAAAGTCTCTCAAATGTGTCTTCCTTGGGTACTCCCGATTGCAAAAAGGGTACCGCTGTTTGTCTCCTACTCTTAATCGTTATCTTGTTTCTGCAGATGTCACATTTTTTGAGTCCACTCCATTTTTTCCTCAATCATCTGTGTATGAGAGTCGGGGAGGAGGATGATCTCTTAATATATATTGTCCAACCAATGTCTAGTCCTCTCCCACAGCCTGTTCCTTCTGTCTCTAGACCTACTCGACCTCCCGTTGTTCATGTTTATTTCAGGAGATTGGAGATTCCTGACTCAGATCCTCCACTAGCTACTTCGTTGGGAGATCCTGTACCTCATACTGATCATGATTTTGATCTAGACTTATCCATTGCTCTTCGTAAAGGTAAACGTTCATGTACTTATCCTATCTTTTCTTTTGTTTGTTATAATCAATTGTCTTCTTGTTCTCGGTGTTTTGTTACTTCTTTAGACTCTGTTCCTATCCCTAATACTGTTGATGAGGCACTGTCTCATCCTGGCTAGTGTGCTGCTATGAAAGAGGAAATGGAGGCTTTAGATGCTAATGGTACATGGGAACTGTTGCCTTTGCCCACTGGTAAGAAAGCTATTGGTTGCAAATGGGTATTTACGGTAAAGGTAAATCCTAATGGTTCTGTGGCTAGGTTAAAAGCACGCCTTGTAGCAAAAGGATATGCTTAGACATATGGGGTTGATTACTCTGACACTTTTTTTCCTGTAGCTAAACTTACTTCTGTTCGCTTGTTTATCTCTTTAGCAGCTACATATGATTGGCCACTGCACTAATTGGATATCAAGAATGCTTTTCTTCATGATGATCTTCAGGAGGAGGTGTATATGGAGCAACCACCTGGGTTTGTTGCTCAGGGGAAGTTGGGTAAAGTTTGTAGGTTTTGGAAGTCTCTTTATGGCTTGAAACAAAGTCCTAGGGCCTGGTTTGGGAGATTCAGTGAAGCAGTATAGGAATTTGGTATGCAAAAGAGTAAGTGTGATCACTCAGTATTTTTTAGGCAATCTGAGGCTGATCTAATTCTCCTGGTAGTCTATGTGGATGACATTGTCATCACTGGGAGTGACTCTGCAGGTATTTCATCTCTTAAAACCTTCCTCCAAACCCAGTTTCGGACCAAAGACTTGGGATTGTTAAAGTATTTATTGGGTATTGAAGTTATGAGAAGTAAGAAGGGTATTTTCTTGTCTCAAAGAAAATATGCCCTCGATTTATTGACAGGGACCGGAAAATTAGGTGCTAAGCCTTGTAGTGCACCAATGACTCCAAATTTACAACAGCTAGCAGGGGACAGTGAGTTATTTGAAGATCCAGAGAGATACAGGAGATTGGTAGGAAAATTGAACTACCTTACAGTCACTCGTCCTGACATTGCTTATGCCGTTAGTGTGGTAAGTCAGTTTATGTCTTCCCCAACTGTTGCTCATTGGGAAGCCTTGGGACATCTTGTGTTATCTGAAGGGCGCTCCAGGAAGAGGTTTGTTATATGGTAATCATGGGCATTTGAATGTTGAATGTTTTTCAGATGCTGACTGGGCTGGATCTAAGGTTGACAGGAGGTCAACTACTGGATATTGCGTTTTTGTTGGAGGAAATTTGGTGTCTTGGAGAAGCAAGAAGCAGAGTGTAGTTTCTCGATCTAGTGCTGAATCCGAATACAGAGCGATGACACAATCAGTATGTGAGGTAATGTGGATACTTCAATTACTAGATGAGACAGGTTTTAAGATCTCTCTGCCTGCGAAATTGTGGTGTGATAATCAAGTTGCTCTCCATATTGCTTCTAATCCGGTGTTTCATGAGCGGACCAAACATATTGAGATTGATTGTCACTTTGTTCGTGAAAAGATTCAACAACAGATCATCTCAACAGGACACATCAAAACTGGAGAGCAGTTAGGAGATATTTTCACAAAAGCTCTGAATGGAGCTAGGATTGACTACATTTGTAACAAGTTGGGCATGATTAATATCTATGCTCCAACTTGAGGGGGAGTGTTATGGAAAGTCAATCACTATATTATTTCTTTGTATATTCTGTATTCCTATTTATGATTTCTTATTTAGGATTTCTTCCTAATTAGTAGAACACAATTATAGGAATCAATTGTATATATATACCTATGTACAGATTAATTGAAATTAAGGATAATCATCTCTTTCTACAGGAAGGATTAGTGTGAGCATATGGGTTTTGGGTAGGGTAGGGAAGTAGTGTAAGCAGGGGTACTACGGGAATAAAAAAGTTATATCTCTCACTTGACTAGTTTAACTAATAGAATATAATGAAAAGGTTGGACAGTGTGACTTATGAGGTGATGGAAGTAAATCACAGGGATTAACTAATTGATTTTTCAAAATACGTGACATTACCTGGGGATTAAATATTAATTATCCCAAGAAATTACAATATGGATGCTATGTCATTGTGCTGTTAAACTATTTTTTATTTTTTTTTTCTACTTTGTTGTAGAAGACACCTTCTTCCATGCATGAAGACTTTCAAATGTCCCAAGTGTGAGTAGATGTTTTTTCTGAAATTCGATATTGATATTGACTGCTCTAAAATTCAATTTAAAGTTTCACAACCTAATTTATACTTTCTTCTTGAGCTAGTGAACTTGCCTTCAGATGCTTTATCCTTTGTCTTCATTAACTTATTTATTCTTTGTTGACAGATTCAAGTTGTTTACATATTAACAGTGGTGGAAAAGACACATTCATCAAGGAAAATAAAACATCCATTTTATATGAAGGAGATGTAGCAGTTGAAGGTGGTGTGGCAAAATATTTTATAAATGACAAAAGCTACTGGGGATTTAGTAGCACTGGGGACTTCATGGATGATAATGATTACCAAAATACTCGTTATACTGTGTCTCTGCAATCGTCAAATATTTCTGAACTGTACTCAACAGCACGCAAATCACCAATTTCTCTTACATATTTCCATTATTGTTTACAAAATGGGGAGTACATTGTAAAACTTCACTTTGATGAGATACAATTCACTAACGACAAAACATATAACAGCCTGGGGAGGCGAATATTTGATATTTATGTTCAGGTGAGTTGTCACACTTATAAATTCAGACATTTATGAACTATGATGTTGTAATTATGGACTAAATGGACTACATTGTCGCAGGAAAGGTTAGTAAGGAAGGATTTCAACATTGAAGACGAGATTGGTGGTGCCCAAAAGCCTTTAGTGATACCAGTTCCTAATGTCAGTGTGACCAATAATATCTTGGAGATCCAATTTTACTTTGCTGGCAAAGGAACAACAAGGATTCCTGATAGAGGGGTTTATGGCCCCATCATATCAGCCATCTCTGTATCTTCTGGTGAGTCTTTGCTTCCTCTCTTTTATACAGTCGTTGGAGTACCGGTAATATTGAGTTAGATTTCAATGTTGCATCACAAATTTTGGACATTTTGTGCATATCTGGGCCTCCTGAAGGAAAAGCACCTGGTGAATTCTTAAACTATCAATTGTGGCCCATTACAGTAAGCCTACACTTTCGTATTCTCTTCTCATCTTGTTGTTGCCTACCCTCTCCTCTTCTTTTACTCCAAAATTCCAAAACAGCAAGGAGTCTGTTTTGATAATTGTGAATAAATTTTTAGGATATACCGACTGAAAGACAGTAATATTTCTTGCACCTCAGTGGTTTAGCAATAGCAACTGTCTAGTCACACAGGTTGTCAGGGGTTTTATCCCCAATTCCTCCATCCCACCTTTTCTTTCTTTCTCTTCGTTGCATGATACTGTAGTTTGTTGTTTGATTGGTAGATCTGAAACTTTGTTCAAGTGTTCGAAAGAAGGAAGCTGTTCACATTGTGGTTGGAGTTGTTGGAGGAGCATCATGCCTGATTTTCATTGTACTGGGAATTCTTTGGTGGCGAGGCTATTTACCAGGAAAATGGGGCAAAAGAAAAGGTTAATGCTCTTTTTGCAAATAAACAGAAAACAGAAATTAGACTTATGTTACCCAACTTCATGTCCCTGGTTTAGTAGAATTCCTAATTGGAGTAGTGTTTCTTCTTTTCAATAGCATGCTTGTGTGATTTAAGGCTCCGTTTGTTTTTATGGAAAATAATCTGTGAAAAAATTTTTCCTAGAAAAATATTTTCTGAGAAAATAACTGATTTTCATTTGTTTGCTTGCAATGCTAAAAAAACAAAGGGAAATTATTTTTCAATATCTGATGTACATTGGAAAATGTTGACTTTTTTTTTTGTTTCAATTTATAATACTATAAAAATGTTTGTACTATAATGCCTTCGTTTTTTAACTATTTATTATTGAATATAAGGAAAAAAAAAACATAAGAATGGTAAATTATGGCAGCTACTACAATTTGCCAGCGGCTGCCATTGGTTACCAGCAGCTGGTGGTGGCTGTTGGTGGTGAAAGATGACTGGTGGTGCTAGTACATATTGGTATGTATTTATATTATGTGTTTATAAGTTTAAATGCATTTTAATAAGTTTGTCAAAGTTTGGAAAATGACTTCCTTTTTTAAAACAAGTCAAGTCATTTTTCTTGAAAATTAAATAGTTTACTCTTTGATCAGGAAATATTTTTTGTTGAATGATTTTTCTTAACGCTCCAAACAGTAGAAAATGTGGAAAATATTTTTTTGTGAAACAAACAGAGCTTAAACATAAGATCTAAATAAATCATAGGTTTATATGATACACTTGACAGTTTAGCGACTACAACATTATATTGATTAATAAGGTTGCAGTGCAAAGTTAATAATCTAAGCTGCTGTTTGGTTCAACTTTTTGCTTTTTAAAAATTGCTATTTATATTTCTTGATTTTTGCTTCAAACCAAAAGCAATAATCAAAAAGCTTATTTGGGCTCCATTTTTTTGTTTCATGGAAAATATTTCTTTAGAAAATATTTTATGCATTTTCTAAAGTTCGGAGCACTCAGGAAAATGGGTCAACGGAAAATATTTTCTGGTCAAAGGAAAATAAGTCATTTTTAAGGAACATGATTTCCACTTTTCAAAAGAGAAGTCATTTTCTATTTTCTACATTTTGATAGTCTTATTAAAATATCAAAACACTTATAAACATTTTTCATATACTAGTTATTTTTTGTGAAACAAATGAAATCTTGGTAAACATATATTTTTTTAACTTTTAGTATTTCTTTTTTTTTTTTAAAGGCAACTTTTAGTATTTCTATTAATATTTTATTTATATGAAGAGGTGTTTGTGGAGGTTGGTTTAATTCGGATGTTGCCTTTTTTAAAAAAGTAAATTTTTATGCTTTATATAAAAAGCAATTTTCTTACCTTTCTTGCTTCCAACAAATCAATTTTGAATGTGCATTGTAACGATGCTTTTTAATTTTTGCTTTCAAAGGATTAAAAAGAAAAAGTTTCTTTTAGCAACGAACCAAATGCTACTTAAATGTTTGATGGGTTAGATGGTTCATAAATGTAGCATTCTTGTTTTCTGAAAAGGGAAAGAAAGTTTGTAGATACCTATGTAGTTGGATGAAAGATGTCCTTCCCAACAGGCTTGCAGCCTGCTTTGCTTTATTAATAGAACGTTTATTGCTAGAACCTGTTAGAGGTGACTTACTGACTTGTGTAGTCATCTATCCATGAAGGACATGATTTGCCAACAGGGACCTTTTCGTTGAAACAAATCATAGCTGCCACTAATGACTTTGATCCTTCCAACAAGATTGGAGAAGGTGGTTTTGGTCCCGTGTACAAGGTATTCTAACAACAATTTCTGGAATATTAATATGCTTTTTTTTTTTTTTTTTAATGAGATTCTGAATGAAAGTGAGGATGCAGGGTGTATTATCTGATGGTACTGTGATAGCAGTGAAACAACTCTCCTCTAAATCAAGGCAAGGAAATCGTGAATTCTTGAATGAGATTGGCATGATTTCTTGTTTCCAACACCCAAATCTTGTCAAGCTGCATGGATTTTGTGTTGAAGGGGACCAATTATTGCTGATATACGAGTACATGGAAAATAATAGTCTTGCTCGTGCTTTGTTTGGTGAGTCAGTTGCAGTCATATACTCCACTATGCAAATATTAAAATATAATGATATGATCTGATATGCTAGTGGGACGATTTGCAGATCGTGAAAATAGCCATCTTAAGCTGGATTGGCCTACAAGACTAAAGATCTGTATTGGGGTAGCTAAGGGCCTAGCTTTTCTCCATGAAGAATCAAGAATTAAGATTGTTCATAGAGATATCAAAGCTACTAATGTGCTGCTAGATGGGGACTTGAACCCCAAAATTTCCGACTTTGGATTGGCTAGACTTGATGAGGAGGAAAAGAGCCATATCAGCACTCGGATTGCTGGAACTATGTCAGTAACCACTTTCCTTAATAATCTATATATCTATGTCTATGTAAATATTATAAAGCCAAGCTTTGAAATAGGTTAACACAATATTGCGAAGTGTTCATCCTATTTTTTTCGCTAAGTGGCATGCTTCTCCTTATGGTCTTCCATGCCATTCAAATTCCATATTATGTTGCAATAATAAAATGCCTCTTTATTGCTGT
This sequence comes from Hevea brasiliensis, assembly GCF_030052815.1. Classification (NCBI taxonomy): domain Eukaryota; kingdom Viridiplantae; phylum Streptophyta; class Magnoliopsida; order Malpighiales; family Euphorbiaceae; genus Hevea; species Hevea brasiliensis. The sequence continues at coordinate 74,485,186 of NC_079503.1, read as the reverse complement.
GGAATTAAAAGATAAGCCACCTTTTCATTGTTCACTATAATTAGAAAATCATGTACTTAATTTCATATAAATAAAAAAAAATTATGACAATATTGATAATTAAATCAATTCTAGGAAAACTAAAAGTTACAGTCATAAACTATATAAACCAATATCACAAATCAAAATCAAACTAGCAACCTCCTAATGCAAATAGAATATATAGTATACAACCAAGATTTTCTCTTAGACTTACCAAATAATATTTAAGTAACTGAGGCATTAGAAGAAGATGATGAACAATTTGCATAAATATCACTAAGGTAATCTTCATTTTATAATAATTTATTGATATTAGAGTTTATTGGTATTTTATTTTTTATATTCATTTTCAATTATTTTTTATTCTTTGTATTTATTTTCTTCGTATTTTGATTGTTTCTTTTACAAACATTTCGAAGAACATTTTAATAAATTAAATATAAAAATAGGAAACACAATATAGCTATATTTTCATTCAATTAAATAATATTTGATAATAATTATACTCGTGCAATGTGCGAGCAAAAGTGTAGTTTTAAAGACTTTCCACAAAAAAAAAAAAAAATTTAAAAGCTTCCACATTTTATCATGTCTAATGTCCGTAGGCATAATTTTGATATGCAGAGGGTACATGGCACCAGAATATGCGCTATGGGGTTACTTGACCGAAAAAGCAGATGTTTACAGTTTTGGAGTTGTGGCATTGGAAATTGTCAGCGGGAAGAACAACAACAACTTTATGCCTAGCAACGATTACGTTTGTCTCTTTGATTGGGTACTCAATACATTTTTTGTGTTTCATTCATTGCATCTATATTTTTGTTGTTTGCATGATTTCAATGTGAAATGATAGTAATAGAAGTCATAATAGGTTGTGCGAATTACGGAAACTTTTCCTGAGCAAACAATTTTACAGGAGGAAAAAATTTATATTGCAGGCATGCCATTTGCAAGAGAGTGGAAATCTGATGAAGCTTGTTGATGAGGCATTGAAGTCAGAGTTCAGCAAAGAAGAAGCAGAAACTATGGTCAAAGTAGCCATTTTGTGTACAAATGCATCTCCTACAATTAGACCTAGCATGTCTGAAGTTGTGAACATGCTTGAAGGTCGAATGGCTATTCCGGACACGGTTCCAGAACCTAGCGGTTACAATGAAGATTTGAGGTTTAAGGCCATGAGAGACCTCCGAAAAGTCAGTCAAAGTTTGAGTGGGGGCCAAACCCAAAATTCAATAATCCATACATTTGCCTCTTCCTCTACATCTGAACATGAATTCTCTGAAATAAGTCCATGCTCAAAACCATAAGATGTCATGTAGCTGGGTGTTATTGGTTGGGTGACTGGAGCCATAGAATCCAAGAAAGAGTGCCAGCTTCTGCTCCAAATGCCATGTTGAAATTTTATAACTTGTAAAATTTTAGTGCAGTGGCATGCCCTTATATGTATATATTCTTGTACAAGTGTTTCTCTTTTATCAAATTCATTTTTGTATGCAACTGTAAAAAATAATTTATTAATAATTTATTCCTATTGAATTAAATTAATCATTGGTTTTTCATATTAATTAATTAATTTAATTAGTTCATTTTCCTTGATCTTTTCTTGGTAATATATTTCTAATCCTCATACTATCTTTCCTAAGGTGGTAGTCTGGCTTGCTTTTTGGTTCAAGTGGATAAATTATTAAAGTCAAACTACTAAATTAACTATAATTTGGTAATTAACCAAATTAACTGTTGTTAGAGAGTGTTTAGTTTTAACTTATAATAAAAAGTTATAAGTAAATTAGGATTTTATTTGGTTTATAAAGAAAAAAAAATTAAAATGAGTAAAAAAATTATATACTACTTATCCTTGTTTTAACAATCATTATTAATTATCTATACTTTTTGATATTTTAACAAATTAAGTTGTTTTTAAATATTATTATTTAACAATTAATTATTTTTTTTAATTGACTTAAAAATAAAGTATAAGTCAAAAGTTAAAAAAAAGTAAATAATTCTAATCTGGGTTGTAATTCTTGCACAATGTGAATGGAGAAATTGAGCTAAAAGCTCATTAAGGAAATAAGGCTAATATAATATTATATTAAACATTACTTATTTAGAAAAATTTTTGTCTAAACTCGATTCAAGATACAAATATGTGGATTCACATATTTAATAGTTGAGTCTCACCATACACCTTGTACCTTAAGTTCATGGTAGATCAAATCTAGAAAAAAAATAAAAATCTCCTTATCTATTACATAATATTTAAGTGTTATGACATGTTTGTGTTGCTTAATCCATCCACAAGTAATCAACTGCTCACTTTGTCTATAAATAATAATCACATTTGGAGTTTTTACGGCAATTAAGAAAATGATTGGATAACATTTTTTTCATAAAAAAATACTAATAATTTATTTAATTACATTTTCTTGAAAATTTGAAAAAAAAAATATCAACGTGACAAACAGTTAGTTTAATTAAGAAAAAAAAAGATAATATTAGTTTTAAAAAATTATATAAATATTTATTATATTTTTTTAGAGATAAATGGTAAATTAAAAAAAAAACAATTAATTCTTCTTTGTCTTTAAAATGTGATAAATAATTTTAGATAAAATAAAAAGTTAAATGTGACAATTATTTGTGGACGAAGAAAGTAATAATCTCGAATAAAGTTTATTATTAAATGAGTATAAATTATGGACAACTAATCAAACATGTTGCATTAATAAGTTGAGGGGGGCAATCTATTGAATGCATTATTCCTTTTGTTGCATGATTACAAGCATATCACTTAGGAAGCATTTAATTCATTTTGTTCATAATAATGAGGCGAAGTATAGATTGCAACTCATTAGTATCAAAAGGAATTCTCTCTTTGATAAGGACATGGTTATTAAAGGTGCAAAGCGTATTAACGCGCCATAAGTCTTTGAACCTAAGTGCAAGGTGAGCATTAGAATGAAGTAAGAAGAAAAATATTAAAAAAAATTATTAAAAGTCTAATAAATGTAAATATTTTATTAAAATTTAAATAACATAAATTTAAAAATAATAAAATTAATAATGTTTAAATAATAATATTTTTATAATTTAAATAAAATAAAAATTAACTATTAAGAATTTAAAAAACAAATATATTGATACTTAATACTCTTTTAATGGTTTAATTGCATCAATTGTTACTTAATTTATATAAATGCTCTATTTTAATCATTCAATTTCAATTTATTAAAATGAAATCTCTTTACTTTAATTTTATTTCAGAAAATGTCCCTTAACTTGTAATTTCAAGTTTCCAAGTAAAAAGAAAAATAATTATTTTACTCTTTTTTCAAAAAAAAAAAAATCCATTTTCTCTTTTCTTTCTCCCTCTCATGTTCTTATTTTCTTGTGATCAACTTATTAATAAAATTATTATTTATTAAATTTATTAATAAAATCATTTATTAATTTTTATTTTTATTTATAAAGGGGAATAGCCATATTGCCTCTTCCACCCTCCCCGTGAGGCTTTGTTTTTTAGCCCCGTGTCCCTCGTGCAGCGATGAGTACACCTACCCAACATTCCACTTCCTGAGCTCCATTGAGCTGCAAACCCATTGAAAATTACAAGCATAGAGAGAGAAAAAAACTCAAAACTACCCCTTTCAATCCTTACCCCCTCTCGACACCAATGAAGCTCCAAACCACCTTCTCGGACGTTGTCCAAACCTCAATGGCCCTCCGTTGCTCTCAGTTTTGTTGGAAAATCGAGGAGCAACAAATCAAATACCCATTTACTCAAAGCATTCTTCTTTCTATTCGTGCAGATGGAAGGTCTCTCAATCGAAATTAAAGTGCAATGCACCGCGAATATTCCATAATTTTTTGTGAGCAAGCCTTTTGTGATTTCTCTATATTATTATTATTATTATTATTATTTGTCTATTTAGTTTCTAATTTTCATAAAATAATTTTTTTATATATTTTCACTTTTCTTTATAATATAAGAATATTAAATGAGATTTATGAGAAATTTTAAATGAGATTTTTTATTAAGATGGCTAAAAGGGATATTAAAAGAGATTTATGAAAAAATTTTAAAAATTAAATAAATATAATATAATAAAATATTTAGTCTAATTAATTTATAAGTACTAAAATAAAACTTTGAATCTCTTCTAAGTTCAAAAATTATTAAAAACAAACATATTAACTTATTTTTAATGTTTATAAATTGATTTAATAAGTTTATAAGCTAAGCAAACATCTTTAAATTCAGCAATCTCAAATGCAGAAATTACAGCCAAGATTATGGTGCGAGGCACATAGTTACAGACACGACCAGCTAGTACCATAATTGGATTAGTCTTTTATTATTAAAGCACAAATCCTTATGGCCATTGTAGGTTTGCAGTTTGGGATAGGAGCTCCCAAAGATAAAGGCAAAAAGAAGGGAGACTATGGCTATGGGAACTACCATATGACACTAGACGTAAAAATTTTTGATCCCAGAGGAATTCTGCACTTCTAAGTTGAACTCTGAAGTGATAATATAATTGCCAACCTTGATCATAGTGGTTTGATGTCTCTCAGTCTTTGGATATCTCTGTGAACATTTAGAATAGAATGAAAAATGCACAAAAACTCTTGCTATGTTTGAAGTTCGCATTATTGAAAATTAACATTATAATTAGCCTGAAAATTTTACAAGAATGAAACCTATATATCCCTAGACTAACCTTTATGGTGGCGAATCTTCATCTCTTAGGCTTGACATTAAGGTTCCGTTAGCCCTTAATTAGTATTAAACCAACAACCTAGAATCATGTAATTAAACCCCTCATGGCTTTAGCTAATACAACGAACTTGTATTGAAGAGAAACCACCGCTTGTCAAAGTGTCGGCATTCCATTTTGCCAGATATTCCCGCCTAGCCCTAGCCTGCAACGATTCTCCCTTCTCTGTACTGCTGCTATGAATGATGGCAAGCTATCCTTTTAGTTATTTTAGTGCTCGTCTAACGTTGAGTTTAGAAAATCAAAACTATTTTAGATATTATTAAAAAAATAATATTTTATTATTTTACTGTTCTAATAAGTAACTCTGTGATAGATTGAGTGAAATGTGATTTATTATGTATTATATCGTATAATAATTTATTATATAATATGGTTTCTATAGTTAACATGCTTGGAAGGATAGTATGGTAATAACATTCTCTTGTTTGGTTATATAGTATAGTATGGTAAGATAAGTATAAAAATTATTAAAATACCCTTTATGGAAAAATGATCGTTAGGAAACTATCGTTTTACAATCCAAACCATCATTTTTTTTCAAATAATTTTTTTCAAATTTGTAGAGTAGTCATACCATATACCTAGGCTGGATGTTTGGATTGAGATTTGGTTTTGTATCAGGCAAATTGATGACAAAGGGTAAGTGAGAAACTCTTCCTATGTTTACCGTACTAGATGTTGAAGAATCATTTGAGATCCTTAAGCTCCTATTAAAGCGAAGGCTAACTCTTCCATCTTCGTACTGGGTGATTTTCCTTAATTGGATATTTGGTTCAACAATTTTAGAATATTCTAGTTGGACTACAAATTCTAAGACCCATTCTTCTGGTAGAGTTATGTTTTTCCATTGAATAGATACAAGAATTACAGTGTTGCATTTTGTAAGATCAGTTTGTAAAAGCAATGTTTCTCCTTTTTTGCTTTAAAACTTATATTTTGTAGTAAAAACAGAAATCATGGCTTTGTAATGAATTTTGTAAATCAAAGCAAGAGGAATAGATCCATCTATAATTTTGCAGTTATGTGTTTTGATTTGTAAAAGAAGTGATTTTGTAATATTACTGTCATTTAATGAAACAGTAACGTTTGGATAGTAATCAAAAGAGATCGGTCCACTACACAAATTAGACTCTACTAAGCTAAGCAATGAGTCCTGAAAGTTTTTCAATGATTTTTTCATGAAATTTCTTTGGAACATTTGTAGAGAGGTTTTAAAAAACTCCTCATTCAGTTATGAATATATATAGTGTCCTAAGAACCTAATCCTAATCTGGAAAAGACTAATTTTGGACTTAGAAACTACTAATCCATTTCTTTTAACGACAAGGATAAAACAGAAAGATCATTTAGAGCTTCTTTATTGAAGCTCTGATATCGGACACTCACAAGGAGATAGGATAAGGAAAGGGAGAGGTATCCCTAAGAAAGACTTGTAAGGAAAAACTTATAAAATGAAGTAGAGAGCCTCTTCCTTTTATAGATGAAGGAAAGAGGTTTACAATGATTATAAGTTATTATTAAAATGTGAAAGTTAAAAAGATATATAAGTGGAGTTCCTGTAGCCATGTGATGACCACAGTTGTCTTGATAATAGCCAGAAAAGTTGATATCGAACTGTAGGCATGTGAAGAGTTATTAGTGCTTTAAGGCAGACAATATTCCAAAGCAATCATCCTCGTTATCATTACCGAGACTGACGACATCAGAAGATGAGCTAGCTTGGCTTGGAGTTTTCGAGGTGGAGGACCTGATACTCAGCAATTGTTGCATGATAGTAAAATATTCTTCTTCAGACTTGGCTTGGGCCAAGAGGGATTGAGCATTTGATTTTTGGGCCAAAAAAGTCATAGGGTTTTGGGCATAAGTTGAAAGAAGTTGTCTTTGCTCCTTAGACTGTTTGAGTAGCCATTGTTCTACAGCTTCTAAGGAGGCCTTTTGATGTTTTTGAAATTTGGACCACCATCTAATTTTGAACTTACAAATTAGAACTGGCCCTTGGAGAAATTGATCAGTTTTGTAACCATAGTCCCATGAAAGAACCCATGGCACAAAGAACTTCGAAGCAAATAGTATGAGGGGATGAAATATGTCTTCTTCAGTTGTGGGCTTATAGCGAGCCTTGAAAGTTGTATACCCTTGATTGATTTCGGAGGGCAATATTTCAGGGATGGCTCCCATCCAGTTCCACCATTGGGCGAACCATCTGGGAAAGTGAAATTTGGAGACGGTCTGGAAGAAAAATAGCCAAGTGTGACAGTTGCTGGGGTTTTGGATTAGGAAAGCATTTATCCAAGCTTGGTGGTAATCCCAATATGTGAAAGTTGTAGTAGAAGGGAGGCTTTGACCAAATCTAGCTTGAAATTTCTTTGGGGCAGATAAGTCTTGTCCCCAATTGGCAGGGTGGATAACTTTGAGTATAGTGCAGGTGGAATAGTTTGGGACAGGGGAGTTTTCTGGGAAGTGTTTAATTTTGACCGACCCAGTTTCAATCAAGATACTTTGGTAGTAGGCTGGATCTTTAGACTTATCCCACGGCTTGAAGTGCCAAGAACCAAAGAACTTAGCTGCACATAAATGAGGGTTAGAATCATAAAATCCATCCTCAACAGTTAAAATACTTTGATAAGAATCCTTTAAAATCCAGTTGAATGCTGAACCAGAGTTTTGAGAAAAGTTTTGTGAAACCACTGGTTCATTTGATTTTAAAGTCAAATCTTGTGAAGGAACAAGTTTAGGAGTTGAAAGTGATTTTTGAGAGAGAGTTTTTTGGTTTTGAACAATAATATCTCTCTCAGCTTATTGAGAGCAAGCTTGAGTTAAAAGTTTTTTGTGTTGTCCTTCTGGGAGCGAATCTCTGAGGGACTGGCAAAGTTGTGGGTGATTAATGAGGCCTACAAGCCAAACTTACAAATCACTTGGAGAGAGTTGTTCTGGAGGAGTTTGGGAAGTTGAAGGTTGGTCAAGTTGATCTATTTCTTTCTGGAATAAAGCATTCCATGAGACAATAGGGCTTTGGGAAGTCATCTTAGGTTGGCTTAGTGTAAGTTGTTGAGAGGAAGCTTGGGGTTTGGGTGAAGTTTTCTTTGAGGTAGAAGCTGAAGATTTTTCTTTCGTTGATTCTTCAACCTTCTTTCTTGGTATCATTGTGAGGAGTCTGCAAGAATTCATGAGTTAGGAAGTCAGGGATAGAGTTCATATCTCCTCTAATATATTCGATATTAAAGTAAAAAATACTTAAAATAGCTTGCCAACGAGCAAAGATTTTTTTAGAAGCGATGTTTTGAACATCCTTTTTCAAAACCTCTTTTGCAGATTTGCAGTCAATTCGAAGCAAAAATTTTTTATTAAGCAAATCACTTTGAAATTTTTGAATGCAGATGACTATGGATAAAATTTCTTTTTTAATAGTGGAATAATTTTTCTGGGTTTCATCCCAATGTCCAGAAACATATTGAACTATAACTTCTTTGTTATTTTTAAGTTGCTTTATAATTCCTCCATATCCAAGATCAGAGGCATTAGTTTCAACAATTTTAAAAGCAAATGGATCAGCAAGATGTAAGTAAGGAATTTGCTTTATTTGGGTTTTGATTTTCTGAACAAGGGAAGTGTGTTCCTGTGTCTAGGGCTTAGGATTCTTTTTGAGTCTTTCATGAAGTGGTTGAATGTAACACCCCTCACCCGACTACAGTGTAGCCGAGCAAAGTGTGCTACATTCGGTGCCGGAGCACCCTATCTTATCTTACTTTATTCCTTTCATATTTTGATCTCGTTATATTTTAATATTAATTATTTTTCGACGGAGAAACCATGGAGTTTCCTATTTTATTACCAGTTGACGTATTTTACTATTTACCTGTTTGAAAGTTTCAATAATATTTTACAAATAAAATCTCATCAATTATTTTCATAACCATCTCATAATTCACATCTCATTCATATATCTCAATTTCATATTCATTTCCATGCATTATCTATATATTTCAAATCTGTCTTCGAATCCATACAATCTCATTCATGCTCAAATCACATAAGTAAAATTTTCAAATTTCTTTAATTTACATAATTTCATAATTTACATGATATATAAATTAATTACATATGAAAAAGCTAATTTATTAAATTACATTACATTTCTATTAATTACCTGCTCATAATCTACATTATAATACAATATCTAGCATTTTATACTAAATACAAAATATGATCTATATGGGCCCTATCTACATGCATTGCTGAGGAGGTGACAACCTTAAATACTCCAGCCACTTCTACAGATCTGGACTCCAAAAATCTTAGTCAAAGTACCTGCGCGAGGAAACAAATCCATCGCGCTAAGCATTGCTGCTTAGTGGTGCAATAATAGAACAAGAAAATAAAATATACAAATAAAGAAAGAACGAAGCATAATTTGAATATTTAAGAATCAATTTAATTTAATACAATGTGTCTAATATTAATTATCTTTTGTTCTCATTTGTTTCGCTTTGGAAGCGTTTAATTCCGAAATTCACAATGATAATGTACAACATACAGAATTAATAAAAATGCTCAGTTTATATTTATATGGCAATAGAAGGTATATTTAAAATATTTAGTTAAGTTATACCTATTTTTGCAACTCTTTTATCATTTTACTTAACAATTTTTATGTGGTTTGGATCATTTCATAATTGTAACTAATTCTTTTGAAGTCTTATTAACTCATTTACTTGATTTCTAATATTTTTAATTACTAATAGTCTTAATTTGTTTCAATAAATTACACTACCCAAGTAACCTATGACAGGCTGACTAAACTGGATAACAGGTCGTTGGCACAGGACACCGCGGTGTCTCGGGCCGTCATACCATGGGACGCAGAACGTCAACCACGTATGCAGTCAGTATGGCTAAAAAGCCATGATAACACATAGTCGGGCTTAAAAGCCATGAATGTTGGCATAAAGCCATGAATATGGGCATAAAGCCATGAATACGACATAAAGCCTTAAATACGGGCATAAAGCCTTTCGCAGTACTGCTAAAACAATACGCTATTGGCATGCCAATCTATCCAATCTGACACACGTGTCTAGGCAATACAAGGGCACATAATATCATTAAATATTAATATATTGTGTTTTATGAATTCATTATTTCATGATAAATTTCAATTATAATTCATACATTCATTTGATCATTTATATGATCACAATTCACATCAATTATCCTTTTATACCATTGTACTCAAAATACTTCTCCTTTCTATAATAATGAGAACTAATGTCTCATTCATACATTAATATAGTTCATTTATTCATTCATTATGTTATTCATATTGGTCACAATTCTAAACAATGGTTCACATGTACCATTGTATTCAAAACATTTTTCCTTTCTCATTTATACATTCAAGAATCTACTTATGTAATTACAAATTTTATATTTCAAGTTGAGTTACTAATATTTTATGAATTCCATTTGTGATGGGCATATAAGCCCTAACTATCTATTCACATCAATTAGGTGACTTATTTTTCATGTTTCAAGTAATCTATGAATATTTCATGGATTTCAAATTTATGGCCTTAATTTCTTTTTAACAATTTTGACTAGGATGCATAGTCCACATTTGTCATACAATTCTAAGCATTTAAGCTTAGAATTGGTTCTAGGTCTTCATCTTAATTTACTAATCATTTTGATTACTATTCACCTTACTAGTCAACCAAAATGTTGACTTTTTTATACTTAATGGATATATTAATTCTAATTACACCAAGATCCCACATTTTGAGTTTTACATTTGCTAGTATTAATTGCCAATTGCAATTTAAAGTCCCCTAGATGCATTTCTAATTTTAAATTTTGAATTTCAAGTTTTGGTGTCACTATTCACCTCATTGGTCAACAAAAATGTTGACTTTTGGATAGAAAATAGGTACATTGGTTTTAACACTCCCAATGCACCACATTTTACATTTAAAACTTGTTGGAATTGATTACCATTACCATTTCTAAGCTTAAAACAAGAGGGCAGAATTTTCAGTTTTTGAAGCCTAACTTTACTGTTCCATTAAGCACTGTTGCAGTGGGAATTTGAGGAAATGGTAAACATGAAAGTTGTTCCTTATTTTGTCTAGTTGAATTTCCTTTTTTGAATCACTCCATTTGGAGTTTTGTAGTCCTAGATATGGTCCAAAAACCACAGCTGGCTGGATTTCCATTCTGCAGAAATTACCAAATCTACAGTACCATGAACAGTGACTGTGACTGCCATTTGGGTTAGGTTCTGGTCATAATTTGGGGTAGGTTTCTTCATGAAAGTTGTTTGTCTAGGTCTTAACTTGTTGCTGTAAAAATTTCAGGTCAATTGACCATTTCTACAGTGAGTTATGGCCAAATGAACAGTTACTGTTCATTTGGTCATTCTGCAGAATTGGCTTGCAGGGTATCCGGATTGGGGCCAACTTTTGGTCCACTTGCTTTGGTCTTTTGGGCATGGTTTCTTCAGCAAAAATGTGCCATTATAAGTCTAGTTTCATGTCCAATTGGGCAAACACCAATTGGACCTACACAGCCAAAGTTATGGCTGTCTAAGTGGGCTGGAATCACAGCTTCATTGTTGCTGTCACTAGGCAGCCTACACATTTCACTTTGCCATGCTATATTTCAGTCCAAATTATGGTCAACTTATCTCAAATGGTCACTAATTGACCATTAGAATGTTATTTAACAATTTCATAAGCCAAGTCCAATTTTTACTCCCAAAACCCTAATTTCTCATTTCAATTCACACAAGATACCCTAGTTAGCACACTAATTCATTATCCATGTATATATATACCTTAAACATCATCTCTAGTCCACTCTAAGTCCATCAAAACAATCAAAATCATTCCTTCCTTAGGGCTGCCAAATTCCATGGTACACATACACATGAGTTTTTGTCCATTTAATTTACAATTTCATATTAATTTCATGTCCCTAACATGGAATAAAAGAAATATAAACCTAAATAAGCACTAACCTCACTTGTGACCTAACTTGGACTTGCCCAACTTCAAAATTTCCTCAAATTTCTGCTGCCTTATGCTTCCTCAAGGTTTAGGGATAATTTTTTGTGAAGGAAGTTTAGGGTTTTGGGGTAGAGAGCTTAGGGAAAATCAAGCTTTGAACAAGAGCTTTCATGGAGTTTTTTTCTTCTCTCTCTCTCTCTCAACGTTTCTGCAGCCCAAATATGAAGATGGCTGTCCACTTTTTCAATTTTTATCTCCTTTTATTCATGTTTAAGTAGTTTATAATGATGTGTCAAAATTTGGTTGGGTGAAAATACTTTAATTGCATCATGCTCATGTCATAAATATGACTTTTATTTCATTTTCTTTTCTTTTCTTTTCTACTCATTTTCAATTCAATTTTTAACAATATTTATTCATATTTTATGTTATAATAATTATTTACTCAACTGGACAAGTCGGCCAAAAATCGTCTCTGAAGGCGAAATGACCAAAATGCCCTCCGTTTGGCTTAACGGGTCAAAATTGTCTGTACCGATTGAAAAATTTTTCTAAATATTTTCTTGACATTCTAATGCCATAAGAACCTCAATGACCCTTCTCTGGAGTCCCAAAAATTATTTTATGAATTTTTCTCCGGGTCTAGGGCTTCTAGTTGCGAGAACCGCAACTTCCCTCTGGGTTACCCATCGCTTGGGCACCGGCTCATTTGACTTAATTGTATTTTATTTCTAAAATTTTTACTAAATTTTTCTTATTAATATTTGGGTTAATTATGGTTCCTCACTTTAGTTTAAATATTTTTCCGAACGTTCTAGCTGTCCGGACCGACACCGGTCACCGGAACAGTAGAATGTACGGAGTTGCTACCGGGAGGGTGTTACATTGAAACAGTTTATTTAAGTTTGGAAAGAAATCTAAGACATAGTTTAAACATCCTAAAAATCTTTGAAGTTGAGTTTTCTCAATAATTTTGTCAGGAAATTTATCAGTGAAAGCAAGTGACCTTTCTATTGGTGAGATTGTACCATTGGAGATATAGTGTCCTAAGAACCTAATCCTAGTCTAGAAAAGACTAATTTTGGACTTAGAAACTACTAATCCATTTCTGTCATAGATCTACCTCTAACCAGAACGCTCTCTGTAGTTAATTATCCAACAACTACAGAACACTTTACTCGAATCGCAGATCTACCTAGACACTCAATTTCTGACATACCAAGAACAACTTCAATGCAAACTGCTGACTTTTCAACTACCATACCACGACCTGTCTATTCCACTCCTGAAGAACAACCCAGACCTACATCTCCAACCTTCTCCTCTGTGACTGAGAATATAGAATCTGAACTGAATGTTCTTCAAAAGGATTTTCAGATTAACAAAGCTTATCTTCAAAAAGATTTTTATGCCCCTCATAATCATGAGAAAAAACTTTGGTTTTTCATAATCATGAGAAAAAACTTTGGTTTTTCCAAAACTTCATGGACCAAAGGCAGAAAATCCAAGAGAAATTTTATGCATTCCTTCATGAGCATCAAACGCATATTTTCTTCTTTGATTGGTTTAAAAAATATGCTTCTGAAAATCATCTGGAATATCCTTTTGCTTCTAAAACCTTAAACCCACTTTTTGAAACAACTTCCTGGCAAACTTCAAAAGGAGAATGGATTCAATCTGTCCATCCACCTCACCAAGAACTTCAAATCAAACACCTCAAAACCACCGTTACAGCTTCTCCTTTCAAACTTAAGAGTGAGAAGAACACTGAGAGAGATCTTGAAAATATCATCCAGCAGAGCAACTGGACCAATAGTCATATTCATACTATTGGAAAACAGTTAAATGATCTCCAAAAGCAGGTTCAGCACCCAACCACCATTATCGCCTCCATAGAAATAAAGATGAAAGCTCCAGCCTTTAAGCCTTTTGAAGTTTCAAAAAGCTCTCTGGCTAGCCTCCAACAAAAGAACAAAGAAGAATTTCTACAAGCTATTCAGGATCGCTTAAACCAACTTCTTCAAAGTCCAATGTCATCATTCCAGACACTCCTGAAGCCTCTGTCAATGTAATGGAACAACCGTCTGATGAAGAAAACGCCTTCCAAGAAGAACCTCTTCCAAGAGTATATAAAGTTCATTGGCAGAATCCCCAACAGCTTTACTATCCACTAGCCACTGCTCCAAATATCAATCTGGAAGATAAGCCGAGTGCCCTCTCCCAAAGTCGCTACAATGCTTCTTCTGTCTATGAATGGAACATAGATGGAATGTCAGAATACAATGTTCTCAAAATTTTCCAACAAATGACGATGGCCGCAAATGCCTATCGAACCCAGACAGGCACCACTGATCAGGCTATTGCAGAACTTCTCATAGCAGGATTCTCAGGTCAACTAAAAGGATGGTGGGATTACTATCTCACTCCCCAGTAGAAACTTGAGATTCTAAAGTCTATTGAACTCAATGAAGATCAAGATCCGATACTTGATGAAAATGGCAGACCAATTCAAAATGCTGTTGCCACCCTTATCTTAGCCTTGACACTTCACTTTGTCGGAGATCCTTTGCATCTCAAAGACAAGAATGCCGAGCTTCTTTTAAATATTCGGTGCAAAAAGCTTAGTGACATCAAATGGTATAAGGATACTTTCCTTACCAGAGTTATGCTTCGGGAAGACTCTAATCTACCATTTTGGAAGGAGAAATTCCTTGCTGGCCTCCCCCCTCTTCTTGGTGAAAAGGTTCAAAATAAGATCAAGGAACAGAACAATGAAAAAATTCCTTATGATCAGCTCACTTATGGAGAACTCATCAGTTTCACCCAGAAAGAAGGCTTGAAGATTTGCCAAGATCTTAGGCTACAGAAACAACTCAAATGGGAGCTCCATAAAACCAAAAAAGAACTTGGAACCTTCTGCCAACAATTCGATATTTCCTACCAAAAACCATCTTCCTCTTCAACTTTCAAACCATGCACAGACTGTCAAACCAAAAGAAATTGCAAGCACAAAAAACACTTTTCCAAACATAAAACCACCTACTACCAAGACAGACCTCCCAAAGGAAAGTCTTAAAATAGAAAGTACCAAAAACCTTCTCAAAAACCCTATGATCCCAATTCTACTCCCAGAAAAGAGTTACTTGCTATAAATGTGGCAAGAAAGGTCACATTGCAAAATATTGCAAGCTCAACAGGAGAATTCATGAGCTCCAACTTGAAGAAGAAACTTTGTATAAACTTGAAGCCCTTTTGCTTGAGTCTTCTGATTCTGAAGAAACTGTTTCAATTTCTTCAGAAGATAATCAGGCCCTCCAGCTTGATGAAGTCCTCTCCGACTCTTCTACTTCTGATAAATCTGAAAAGCAACTGAATATACTCACCAGAGATCAAAGGTTTATGCTTGATGTTATTCAACACATCCAAGACCCTCAACTTCAGAAAGAATATCTCACCAAGCTTCAACACTCTTTTGAGGCATCATCTTCTGAAACCCCTTCTACTTCTGTGCCATCTAAAGCCAATAACCCATATGACCTCACAGTCATCTTACAAAAAGCCAAAACTTCCAAAACAAAAACCTCTGCTTCCACCATTCAAGAACTTCAGACTGAAATCAAAACTATCAAGTCTGAACTCAAGCAACTCCAAACCAAACAGAAGGAAGACTCTGTTGTCATTCAACTTCTTCTCAACAAATTTTCTGAAGAAGAAGAACACAATCCAGAACTTGAAACTGAAACACCACAACTAGCCAACCTACAAGATGTTCCAGATAATTTTCTTTCAATTTTAAAACAAGTCACTTCCCAAAAATATTTGGTCAAAATAACTTTGAAAATTTCTGATGATTTTCGATTGGATACTATTGCTCTCTTTGATACAGGTGCTGACCTTAATTGTATCAAGGAAGAAATAATTCCAAAAGCATTTCGAGAAGCAACTACTGAAAAGCTAAAGGCCGCTAACAACTCTTATCTCGAAATTGATTCAAAAACTGATGCATACGTTTTGAACAACGGTTTGCAAATCAAAACTTCATTCTTGCTTGTGCATAACATTCATCATACGGTCATACTTGGCACTCCATTCATAAATCTTATTACTCCTTATGCTGTTAATTATGATCATATTTATACCAAACTTAAAGGAAAGAAGATTGTTTTCCCTTTTATTGAAAAACCCCAAACTCGTAACTTGCATATTATTAAAGCCTGCTCTGTTTATGAAAATCAACTCAACTGTCTGATTTTGTCAAAGGAAATAGAACTTCAAAACCTAAGAAAAACTGTTTTAATCCAAAGAATTCAAAATCAACTTCAACTTCCTGTTTTAAAGAAAAGGATTTCTCTTCTTCAATGACAAATAGAAAATACTGTTTGTTCAGATCTTCCGAATGCTTTTTGGGAAAGAAAACAACATGTTGTTGATCTCCCTTACGAAAATGATTTTCAAGAATCTCAAATTCCTACTAAAGCCCGCCCAATTCAAATGAATAAAGAACTTGAAGACCACTGTAGAAATGAATTTAAAGATTTGCTTTCTAAAAGTTTAATTTCTGCTTCAAGGTCCCCCTGGAGTTGTACCGCTTTTTATGTTAACAAGTCTTCCGAAATTGAAAGAGGAGTCCCTCGACTCGTTATTAACTATAAGCCTCTTAACAAAGCTTTGAAATGGATTCGTTACCCGATTCCAAACAAAAAGGATCTTCTTCTAAAACTTTTTGCTGTAAAAATCTTTTCAAAGTTTGACATGAAATCTGGCTTTTGGCAAATACAAATAGCTCTCAAAGATCGTTACAAAACTGCTTTCACCGTTCCGTTTGGCCAATATGAATGGAATGTCATGCCATTTGGTTTGAAAAATGCCCCATCTGAATTTCAATGCATCATGAATGACATTTTTAATCCATACTCTGCATTTTGCATAGTTTACATTGATGATGTCTTAATCTTTTCATCTTCTATTGAGCAACATTTCAAACATCTAAGAACTTTTATCCTTGTCGCTAAAAGAAATGGATTAGTAGTTTCTAAGTCCAAAATTAGTCTTTTCCAGACTAGGATTAGGTTCTTAGGACACTATATCTCCAATGGTACAATCTCACCAATAGAAAGGTCACTTGCTTTCACTGATAAATTTCCTGACAAAATTATTGAGAAAACTCAACTTCAAAGATTTTTAGGATGTTTAAACTATGTCTTAGATTTCTTTCCAAACTTAAATAAACTGCTTCAACCACTTCATGAAAGATTCAAAAAGAATCCTAAGCCCTGGACACAGGAACACACTTCCCTTGTTCAGAAAATCAAAACCCAAATAAAGCAAATTCCTTGCTTACATCTTGCTGATCCATTTGCTTTTAAAATTGTTGAAACTGATGCCTCTGATCTTGGATATGGAGGAATTCTAAAGTAACTTAAAAATAACAAAGAAGTTATAGTTCAATATGTTTCTGGACATTGGGATGAAACCCAGAAAAATTATTCCACTATTAAAAAAGAAATTTTATCCATAGTCATTTGCATTCAAAAATTTCAAAGTGATTTGCTTAATAAAAAATTTTTGCTTCGAATTGACTGCAAATCTGCAAAAGAGGTTTTGAAAAAGGATGTTCAAAACATCGCTTCTAAATAAATCTTTGCTCATTGGCAAGCTATTTTAAGTATTTTTGACTTTAATATCGAATATATTAGAGGAGATATGAATTCTATCCCTGACTTCCTAACTCGTGAATTCTTGCAGACTCCTCACAATGATACCAAGAAAGAAGGCTGAAGAATCAATGAAAGAAAAATCTTCAGCTTCTACCTCAAAGAAAACTTCACCCAAGCCCCAAGCTTCCTCTCAACAACTTACACTAAGCCAACCTAAGATGACTTCCCAAAGCCCTATTGTCTCATGGAATGCTTTATTCCAGAAAGAAATAGATCAACTTGACCAACCTTCAACTTCCCAAACTCCTCCAGAACAACTCTCTCCAAGTGATTTGCAAGTTTGGCTTGCAAGCCTCATTAATCACCCACAACTTTGCCAGTCCCTCAGAGATTCGCTCCCAGAAGGACAACACAAAAAAATTTTAACTCAAGCTTGCTCTTAAGAAGCTGAGAGAGAAATTATTATTCAAAACCAAAAAACTCTCTCTCAAAAATCACTTTCAACTCCTAAACTTGTTCCTTCACAAGATTTGACTTTAAAATCAAACGAACCAGTGGTTTCACAAAATTTTTCTCAAAACTCTGGTTCAGCATTCAACTGGATTTTAAAGGATTCTTATCAAAGTATTTTAACTGTTGAGGATGGATTTTATGATTCTAACCCTCGTTTATGTGCAGCTAAGTTCTTTGGTTCTTGGCACTTCAAGCCGTGGGATAAGTCTAAAGATCCAGCCTACTACCAAAGTATCTTGATTGAAACTGGGTCGGTCAAAATTAAACACTTCCCAAAAAACTCCCCTGTCCTAAACTATTCCACCTGCACTATACTCAAAGTTATCCACCCTGCCAATTGGGGACAAGACTTATCTGCCCCAAAGAAATTTCAAGCTAGATTTGGTCAAAGCCTCCCTTCTACTACAACTTTCACATATTGGGATTATCACCAAGCTTGGATAAATGCTTTCCTAATCCAAAACCCCAGCAACTGTCACACTTGGCTATTTTTCTTCTAAACCGTTTCCAAATTTCACTTTCCCAGATGGTTTGCCCAATGGTGGAACTAGATGGGAGCCATCCCTGAAATATTGCCCTCCGAAATTAATCAAGGGTATACAACTTTCAAGGCTCGCTATAAGCCCACAACTGAAAAAGACATATTTCATCCCCTCATACTATTTGCTTCGAAGTTCTTTGTGCCATGGGTTCTTTCATGGGACTATGGTTACAAAACTAATAAACTTCTCCAAAGGCCAGCTCTAATTCGCAAGTTCAAAATTAGATGGTGGTCTAAATTTCAAAAACATCAAAAGGCCTCCTTAGAAGCTGTGGAACAATGGCTACTCAAATAGCCTAAGGAGCAAAGACAACTTCCTTCAACTTCTGCCCAAAACCCTACGACTTTTTTGGCCCAAAAATCAAATGCTCAATCCCTCTTGGCCCAAGCCAAGTCTGAAGAAGAATATTTTACTATCATGCAACAATTGCTGAGTAACAGGTCCTCCACCTCGAAAACTCCAAGCCAAGCTAGCTCATCTTCTGATGTCGTCAGTCTCGGTAATGATAACGAGGATGATTGCTTTGGAATATTGTCTGCCTTAAAGCACCAATAACTCTTCACATGCCTACAGTTCGATATCAACTTTTCTGGCTATCATCAAGACAACTTTGGTCATCACATGGCTACAGGAACTCCACTTATATATCTTTTTAACTTTCACATGTGTAATAATAACTTATAATCATTGTAAACCTCTTTCCTTCATCTATAAAAGGAAGAGGCTCTCTACTTCATTTTACAAGTTTTTTCCTTACAAGTCTTTCTTAGGGATACCTCTCCCTTTCCTTATCCTATCTCCTTGTGAGTGTCCGATATCAGAGCTTCAATAAAACTGTCTTCTTACAATCTTTATTTGTATTTATTCTTCACATCTATATCCGTGGCTGGTTCTACCGCCCATATTTTTATGCTTTTATAACTTGTTGTTTTATTCTTTATATCTATATCTGTGGCTGGTTCTACCGCCCATAATTTTATGCTATTATAACTTGTTGATTTATTGCATCCTCATTTTCATTTTACTGCATCTTCTTATTATTTATTGTTCTTTCTTCTTCTTCTTCTTTATATTAATTCTATCTTTGTTGGATATCCCTTCGATCTTGCGTGTCTTTGGTATCAGAGCCTGACACGTAATTTCCGACATTCCAATGTTGTTATTCCTAAAGCCATCAAATGGAATGAAGTCTCACTACCTGAAGACTGGATCCTAGAAGGAGCCACAAGACCATAACCACTTCATGAAAGACTCAAAAAGAATCCTAAGCCCTGGACACAGGAACACACTTCCCTTGTTCAGAAAATCAAAACCCAAATAAAGCAAATTCCTTGCTTACATCTTGCTGATCCATTTGCTTTTAAAATTGTTAAAACTGATGCCTTTGATCTTTGAGAGCTATTTGTATTTGCTAAAAGCCAGATTTCATGTCAAACTTTGAAAAGATTTTTGCAGCAAAAAGTTTTTGAAGAAGATCCTTTTTGTTTGGAATCGGGTAACGAATCCATTTCAAAGCTTTGTTAAGAGGATAACAAGTCGATGGACTCCTCTTTCAATTTCAGAAGACTTGTTAACATAAAAAGTGGCACAACTCCAGGGGTACCTTGAAGTAGAAATTAAACTTTTAGAAAGCAAATCTTTAATTTCGTTTCTACAGTGGTCTTCAAGTTCTTTATTCATTTGAATTAGGCAGGCTTTAGTAGGAATTTGAGATTCTTGAAAATCATTTTCATAAGGGAGATCAACAACATGTTGTTTTCTTTCCCAAAAAGCATTCGGAAGATCTGAATAAACAATATTTTCTATTTGTCGTTGAAGAAGAGAAATCCTTTTCTTTAAAACAGGAGGTTAAAGTTGATTTTGAATTCTTTGGATTAAAACAGTTTTTCTTAGGTTTTGAAGTTCTATTTCCTTTGACAAAATCAGACAGTTGAGTTAACTTTCATAAACAGAGCAGGCTTTAATAATATGCAAGTTACGAGTTTGGGGTTTTTCAATAAAAGGGAAAACAATCTTCTTTCCTTTAAGTTTGGCAGAAATATGATCATAATTAACAGTATAAGGAGTAATAAGATTTATGAATGGAGTGCCAAGTATGACCGTATGATGAATGTTATGCACAAGCAAGAATGAAGTTTTGATTTGCAAACCGTTGTTCAAAACGTATGCATCAGTTTTTGAATCAATTTCGAGATAAGAGTTGTTAGCGGCCTTTAGCTTTTCAGTAGTTGCTTCTCGAAATGCTTTTGGAATTATTTCTTCCTTGATACAATTAAGGTTAGCACCTGTATCAAAGAGAGAAATAGTATCCAATCGAAAATCATCAGAAATTTTCAAAGTTATTTTGACCAAATATTTTTGGGAAGTGACTTGTTTTAAAATTGAAAGAAAATTATCTGGAACATCTTGTAGGTTGGCTAGTTGTGGTGTTTCAGTTTCAGGTTCTGGATTGTGTTCTTCTTCAGAAAATTTATTGAGAAGAAGTTGAATGACAACAGAGTCTTCCTTCTGTTTGGTTTGGAGTTGCTTGAGTTCAGACTTGATAGTTTTGATTTCTGTAACACCCCTATTTGTATAGCCTGGTATATTTCACTGTTCCGGTGATCGGTGTCGGTCCGGACAATTAAGGGGATTAGAACCACACTTAAGACAACTAGAGAAGCCATAAACACAAATAATTAGTAATGTCCAATTAGTTAAGTATAAACAAGAAAAACAGAACATAAGAAGTTAAACGAGCCAAGAGTCACAGCGATGGGTAACCTTCTCGGGAACGACTGCGAAGTCATTTTAAACTCAAATTTCGAACCGTAAAATGTGACGTTGCAGTCCTTAGGACCCTTATAAACACACTGGAAAAGAGAAAATCACAAAAAAGAACTGTTAAGCCAGTCAAATAATTAGGTCAGGGAGCCAGAAGAAATATGAAATTAATTGCAAACTGGGAAGAACCGGCGAGGGGCAACTTGGTCAATTAACCCCGAGAGTTGACTCCTGACCTAACTGTCAAATAAAATCGGAGAAAAGAAAATTTCGGAGTTGGGAATTAAATTAAAGAACTAATAGAAAAATAAAAAAAAAGGAAAAGAAAAGAAAAAGCTAATTACATCACTTTATGACATCAAAATGATGTCAAAATTAATTATTTTAATTCCCACAATTTTTGACCCATTCAAATACATAAAGTAAGACTTAAAAGACATAAAAATTAAAAAAGAAAATGGTCTTCTTCTACCTCAAAAAAAAAAAAAGGCAGCCATGGCTCTCCCAAATTCCACTATTGACTCCTCCATGAAAGATTGAATACAAGCTTTTAAACACCCATTTGACCCTACCTTACCCCAAATTCTCCCATAAAAACTTGATTTAATCACTTGAGAGGAAGATTGGTCATCAAAGGATTGAAGAAAATTGAGAGGAAGTGAAAGTTCAAAGACACCTAATAAGGTTAGTAATACAAACTTCAAATTTTTAGTTTAATTAGTGTATGTATGGCATCAAGAACTTGTAAATAAACTTAAAATGAAAAAAAAAAATATGTGTGAGGGACTAAACTGCAATTCGGCCAACAGGGAGGGGAGAGTGATTTGCATGAGTTTGAGTGAGTTAAACATGTTAAAATGCTTGAATGAGTTGAAAGATTGTGTTTATATGCTTTGAATTAGTTAATTACAATGAATTAGTGTGGTTAGGGTTTGAGACCTAGGGTTTTGAGGCAAAAATTTGGAGAAATTGGTAAATGATATGTTTGACCTAATGTGAAGTGAAAAATGGTCATTTGTGACCAAATGAGGTGTGTTAGAAGTGTTGGAATTAAAAGCCAATTCGGATTGGATAAGGTCATGTCTTGTGACATGACCAAAATCTCCTTTGAGGGACCAAAAATGAAATTTTACAAGTCCAATGGATATGGGACCAATTAGAGATGAAAATAGGCACTAAATGACACAATTTTCATTTAGGAAGCATGCCCAAAAAGTGACTAAAACCTAGTGAACAAAGTGACCAAAGTTGGAAAATCGCAGGCTGCCCTGCACAAACTGATCAAATGAATAGTGTTTGTTCATTTGGTCATAACTCGAGGTAGACAGGTCAAAATGACCTAAAATTTTACCAGTGGTTAGATGAGATATAAACCTAAAACTTTCATGAAGAACAACAACCCAAATTATGCCATTAACTCAATCAAATTACTGAGCCAAGTTGGATCACTGAATCTGCAGACTACAGATTTGCCATTTGAATAGTAAAGTTTCAATGGCTATCACTCTATCTAGAAAACTCCGATTTAGGTGATTCTTGAACCGATGGAAACCTAAGACATAGTAGAACATTTCATATGAAGAAAGTTAGACCAAATTATGGACTTAACTTGATCAAATTGCTGAATGAAGTTGGAGCAATAAATCTGCCAGAAATAAATTCTGCAGCATGAACAGTAAATATAATTTGCTTATAACTTGAGCTAAAAAACTCCAATTGGGGTGATTCAAAAAGGAGAATAAACTTAAGATAATAGGGAACATTTTCTATGAAGAAAGTTTTGCCAAATTCCAATAGTAAACTGACTAATGAAATAGTACAATTAGGGACACCAAAACTGAAAATTGACAATTTTGCCTAAAAGACCTAAGTTTTGAGAAAATGACCAAAACCAACAAGTTTAGTGACCAAAATGTGGTATGTGGGTGAAGTTGGAGTTCCCATACCTATTAAGCCTTAGAAATTCAACTATTTGACTTGAATAGTATAGTGAATAGTAACCCAAAACACAAAAATTTCGAGAACGTCAAATTTAGCACGTTAGAGCTAGGTAAAAGTGAAGCTAAATTTATTTTGGGTTTATGTTAAGTTCTAGTATAGAAACATTGTAAAATTGTATGTTTCAGTTGAAAAGAATACCGGGAAGGAACCCGAGGAACCGAGTCGAGGCTAAGAGGCGACTCGCTTGAGGTTTGTGCACAACTAACTCTTTTGTTATTTTTCAATTCCAAACTGATTTGAAATAAATTTATTGTATGATTTATGATTTTGGTTGTGTTGAGAATTTTAACTTATTGAATGAAATTGTATAATTTGAATATAAATTTTCTTATGCATTTAAGAATTTATTGCATTGTTTTGAGGATTGTAAATTTTAAGTTTATTGTGTTGCCAACTTTGAGCATGAATTTTATGATGATTAAATATGTTAATGATTTGTAAACACTTTGTAAATAGAAATTGTTTTGAATATGATTTGAAACAGCAGTTGACATGACAAAATATGTTGTGAATTCTCATTAGCTTGTCTAGTGAGATAAGTCCTCCACTTGATGGGGCGAGTTTCTTCCTCTCTGGCTTGCCAGTTGGGGAATGATGTGAATGAGTACTCATATATACTAGCTAGTCTTTATTTCTCCCTTTTAGCCTCGGTTATTGGGAGAATGTGAAATGTCGTGGTGTACAACACGGCATCTATTTGAATTTTGGGTCATGGGTTCGACTGTGTGTATTGTTGGCAACGCCCTTTAAATTATGCATGATTTGATAAATTGTGATTGAAATAAATAATTTGTCAGTGATTCAAAAATTTTTGTATTGTTTCAGAATTTAAAAGAAATGTAAATAAATAGTTACTATTTGATCAAAATGTTATTCAAATGAATAATTTGCATGAACGATAATGTTGATTTCTAAAGATCATGGATTTTGAAGAATTTAGAAATTTTAAAATTCTATTTGTTATGAATTGTCAAGCATAATTAGTATTAAGTTTTAAATTATTAGTTTGTGCACCACTGAGTTCACCACTTAGCGATAGCTTTGTATGCTATCGCAGATATAGAGACTAGAGGAGCAGCAGATTGAGCTGCTGAGGACAGGGGAGCTACCTGCTAGAAGTTATCGGGTATAATTTATACCCTGACTGTAAATATTCATTTTGATGTATGTATTACACGTAATTATATGGACTTGTAAAATCGGTCTTGAGCAGTTTGTACAAAGTTTGTATAAAGTTGTAATAAATTTAGTTTGGATTTTCTTAATGTAAATTCTAGTATGATGAATATAAATTGTTTTGTCTCTAATGAAATATGAGTGGAACTATTTTATTTAATCTGAATGAAATGTATTGCTAGTATTTTGAGGATTATTGAATTTTGAACTTGAGAAATTGATTGAAATGATTGTGGAGTTGTTGAAATGGATTGAGTTTGATTGAGAATTTGAAGTAGTGGTTGAGAAAATTTTTAGAAGTGCTTTTTACAGGTATTTGAAGAACTGTTTTCTCAAAATATAAACGGAACTCTGTCAAAATTTTTATAAAATTTGCGGAAAAATAAAATGGGCCAAAAGTTTTAACTAGTTTCTAATTTCAATTAAATGTTTTAAATACCTATTAGAAAATGCTCACCACTTACCAAAAATAAGAAAATTGTTTTAAAATCCCTTGTAGGGTACTTAATGAGTTATCGGTAGGTGAAATTCGGTAGTTCATTAGGTATTCTACGGGATCATGTTATGCCTTACAGAGGGGTAAGGTGTGACAATTTCAGTCTGAAGTTCTTGAATGGTGGAAGCAGAGGTTTTTGTTTTGGAAGTTTTGGCTTTTTGAAAGATGACTGTGAGGTCATATGGGTTATTGGCTTTAAATGGCACAGAAGTAGAAGGGGTTTCAGAAGATGATGCCTCAAAAGAGTGTTGAAGCTTGGTGAGATATTCTTTCTGAAGTTGAGGGTCTTGGATGTGTTGAATAACATCAAGCATAAACCTTTGATCTCTGGTGAGCATATTCAGTTGCTTTTCGGATTTATCAGAAGTAGAAGAGTCAGAGAGGACTTCATCAAGCTGGAGGTCCTGATTATCTTCTGAAAAAATTGAAACAGTTTCTTCAGAATCAGAAGACTCAAGCAAAAGGGCTTCAAGTTTATACAAAGTTTCTTTTTCAAGTTGGAGCTCATGGATTCTCCTGTTGAGCTTGCAATATTTTGCAATGTGACCTTTCTTGCCACATTTATAGCAAGTAACATCTTTTCTGGGAGTAGAATTGGGATCATAGGGTTTTTGAAAAGGTTTTTGGTACTTTCTATTTTAAGACTTTCCTTTGGGAGGTCTGGCTTGGTAGTAGGTGGTTTTATGTTTGGAAAAGTGTTTTTTGTGCTTGCGATGTCTTTTGGTTTGACAGTCTATGCATGGTTTGAAAGTTGAAGAGGAAGATGGTTTTTGGTAGGAAATATCGAATTGTTGGCAGAAGGTTCCAAGTTCTTTTTTGGTTTTATGGAGCACCCATTTGAGTTTTTTCTGTAGCTTAAGATCTTGGCAAATCTTCAAGCCTTCTTTCTGGGTGAAATTGATGAGTTCTCCATAAGTGAGCTGATCATAAGGAATTTTTTCGTTGTTCTGTTCCTTGATCTTATTTCGAACCTTTTCACCAAGGAGAGGGGGGAGGCCAGTAAGGAATTTCTCCTTCCAAAATGGTAGATTAGAGTCTTCCCGAAGCATAACTCTGGTAAGGAAAGTATCCTTATACCATTTGAAGTCACTAAGCTTTTTGCGTCGAAGATTTGAAAGAAGCTCGGCATTCTTGTCTTTGAGATGCGAAGGATCTCTGACAAAGTGAAGTGTCAAGGCTAAGATGAGGGTGGCAACAGCATTTTGACTTGGTCTGCCATTTTCATCAAGTATCGGATCTTGATCTTCATTAAGTTCAACAGACTTTAGAATCTCAAGTTTCTGCTGGGAAGTGAGATAGTAATCCCACCATCCTTTTAGTTGACCTGAGAATCCTGCTATGAGAAGTTCTGCAATAGCCTGATCAGTGGTGCCTGTCTGGGTTCGATAGGCATTTGCGGCCATCGTCATTTGTTGGAAAATGTTGAGAACATTGTATTCTGACATTCCATCTATGTTCCATTCATAGACAGAAGAAGCATTGTAGCGGCTTTGGGAGAGGGCACTCGGCTTATCTTCCAGATTGATATCTGGAGCAGTGGCTCGTGGATAGTAAAGCTGTTGGGGATTCTGCCAATGAACTTTATATACTCTTGGAAGAGGTTCTTCTTGGAAGGCGTTTTCTTCGTCAGACGGTTGTTCCATTACATTGACAGAGGCTTCAGGAGTGTCTGGAATGATGACATTAGACTTTGAAGAAGTTGATGGAAGTTGGTTTAGGCGATCCTGAATAGCTTGTAGAAATTCTTCTTTGTTCTTTTGTTGGAGGCTAGCCAGAGAGCTTTTTGAAACTTCAAAAGGCTTAAAGGCTGGAGCTTTCATCTTTGTTTCTGTGGAGGCGATAATGGTGGTTGGGTGCTGAACCTGCTTTTGGAGATCATTTAACTATTTTCCAATAGTATGAAGATGACTATTGGTCCAGTTACTCTGCTGGATGATATTTTCAAGATCTCTCTTAGTGTTCTTCTCACTCTTA
Source organism: Hevea brasiliensis (assembly GCF_030052815.1). Lineage (NCBI taxonomy): Eukaryota > Viridiplantae > Streptophyta > Magnoliopsida > Malpighiales > Euphorbiaceae > Hevea > Hevea brasiliensis. Next base: position 74,458,261 of record NC_079503.1, on the reverse strand, counting down.
AGATTGAAAGGAGAAGCTGTAAGGGTGGTTTTGAGGTGTTTGATTTGAAGTTCTCAGAGAGGTGGATGGACAGATTGAATCCATTCTCCTTTTGAGGTTTGCTAGGAAGTTGTTTCAAAAAGTGGGTTTAAGGTTTTAGAAGAAAAAGGATATTCCAGATGATTTTCAGAAGCATATTTTTTAAACCAATCAAAGAAGAAAATATGCGTTTGATGCTCATGAAGGAATGCATAAAATTTCTCTTGGATTTCCTGCCTTTGGTCCATGAAGTTTTGGAAAAACCAAAGTTTTTTCTCATGATTATGAGGGGCATAAAAATCTTTTTGAAGATAAGCTTTGTTAATTTGAAAATCCTTTTGAAGAACATTCAGTTCAGATTCTATATTCTCAGTCACAGAGGAGAAGGTTGGAGATGTACGTCTGGGTTGTTCTTCAGGAGTGGAATAGACAAGTCGTGGTATGGTAGTTGAAAAGTCAGCAGTTTGCATTGAAGTTGTTTTTTGTATGTCGAAAATTGAGTGTCTAGGTAGATCTGGGATTCGAGTAAAGTGTTTTGTAGTTGTTGGATAATTAACTACAGAGGGAGTTCTGGTTAGAGGTAGATCTATAATAGTAGGTAGTTGTGAGATTCTTCCTAGGTCTATAGTTCCAGAGGAAGTGGTAGCATCAAAAGATCTTCTGGAAGTTGGGGATTTTCTAGAAAAAGAGAGTTTTACTTTTCCGTCAGGGAACTGGGCGATTTCTTTAAGCTGGGTATTTGGGCTAGGTGGAGGCAGTGGTTCATCCCGGGGGATAGAGTGATTGGCTCTGGTAAGATCAGTTTGAAGGAGGAGGGTTTCTCCTTTCTGACTGTGAATAAGAACTTTAGAAGCAAAAGCAATCATCATGGCTTTGTAATGAACTTTAAAAATCAAAGCAACAGGAATAGATCCAGGAAGCATTTTATAATTATGAGTTTTAATTTGCAAAATAAGACTATCAAGCAAATTTCTATCATTTAAAGAAACAGTTAAGTTTGGATAACATTCAAAAGAAATTGGACCAGTGCAAAGACTAGACTCAACAGAACTAAGCAAAGAATCTTTATATATATATATATATATATATATATATATATATATATATATATATATATATATATATATATATATATTTATTTATTTATTTATTTATTTATTTATTTATGCAAATAGGCGGTATAACCAGCCATAATCATGCAATGAAATGAATGTTTGTAATTTTGTAAAAGATTTGGAGAACTTTGAAATTTTATAAATTTTGAAAGTTTTGTACAAAGGTTTTAGAGATTCTAAATCCTGGTAGGTATTACAAGGGTTGCTCAACACATGAGCTTCCTAGTATCTACTATAAAGAAATTACAAAGGTTTTGTAGTGAGGCAAAGGTTGGGATAGGATGGATGATCTTCTTGCTCCTTCGTCGCCTCTAGTTTTGTAAGAGAAATGGTTTTGGAAAGATGCCAAGCTAGAAGGATGCTAGGCTTCAAGGATGCCAAGATGGATTCCTCCAATTTTTTGGTGACTTTTGGTGATGCTTTCTCCTAGAATGAGAGCCTCCTTAAATAGAAGTAGCTGATAGCATATTTTTTAATTTTGTAGTGTTTGAATAGTAACTGCCACTTGCCTTCTTCACGTGTGAACAGTGATTCTTGTCTCCTTCATATGTGAATAGTAAAAGTAAACAGTAAAAGTGATAGAAGGGAAAAGTAGAAAGTACAAAAGTAAAGTAAAAAGAATAGAATAAAAGTAAAAGCAAAAGTAAAGTGAAAAAATAAAGAAAGGTAAAGAAGAATAAAAGGATAATCTGTTGCCACCATAAATTTCTTTTACCGGTCTTTTGATGATCTTCTTTTTTTTTTCTTTTTTTTTACAAGAGATTTTGTATTTGTGAAGAGATACCATAGCCTTCTTTGTTATCGTCTGCCAGGTCAATTATGGGTTCTGAATCTGAATCTGCTGTAGAAGTATTGGTACTATTTTGCAACAATTATTCCATTATCGCAAAATATTTTTCATCATTTTTGGCTCTGCTAATCTTGCCATGACATGTGATCTTTGAGCAAAAAATAATTGATTTGAAAGGTTTTGGACTAGAGTTGGTGGCAAAAGGTTTTTTCCCTTAAGCCAATTTTTTATACCTTGATTTGTAATTATTTCTGGGACATTTAGTGAGTCCCACTACTTGACCTTGAATCTTCTAGTGATGGAGTTCAATCCATCTTAGGGTCGATATTCGAAAAACCAAATCAGGACCCAAGGTAGAAAGAATTTTGAACAAAATAAGAGAAGAGGTAAAAACCTTTTCTCTTTAGGGAGGGTTTATAATGAGTTTTGAAAAGGTTTAAGCTCTTTGAGATTTCTGGTGTAAGAATTTCAGGTAATGCACTAAAATACTTTCACCATTGAGCAACCCAAGAAGGAGTTTTGGAAGGATCAAATGAGGTTTGGAAATAGAACAGCCAAGAATGACTATTCTTATGGTTTTGTATGAAAAATGCATTATACCATGCCTGTTGATAATCCCAATAATTGAAATATTGGCAATGGTCTATCTTGTTCTGAAATTTTAAAGGGAAAATTTTTGGGTTTTGTATTTTTGGGATAATTTTTTGTAAGATTTTCTGTTACATCTTCCTCCATAATCTGGAGTAAGATTTTTTGCTCCTATTTCAAATTGTTTGCAGAAAATCCTAACTCTTAACAAGTTTTCTTCATTTCCCATTTTAAATGTTTTTGTAACTTCAAATCCAACACATTTTCAAAATGTTTTAATTATAGAGGATGAGTTTTCACACAAAGATGCCTCTATAGCAGTTTCAAAAGCTTTTCCGAAAGGATGGCATTAACTATGTAGCAATCACAAACAAATAACAACAAATAAATATGTAGCAACCAAAATGCTCATAATATATTAACTATTTGTGTACATAATTAAATATTTATAAAAATACATGAGCATGCCATATATATAATTAATATTAAAATTACAAAAATAATTAATATCTAACTCATAAACTGGTTGACTTGACTGCAGTTGATCGGACTAGAAGGAGAAGATGGCCTACCCAATCACCTATACAGGTATAATGATCTCTATCAATTTACTAACAAAATTAATCAATTAATTTAATCTATAGAAGTAAGAATAAATTCTAAGGTTTTGTTGAAATTTCGGTGGAGTCTCTTTTATAACTGGACCTAACCCCTCTGTAAGAAAACTCAGCAAAAAGCAATACATAGGGCCTCAGGCCCACAATAACAACATCACATGTCCATCTGGGGCCCATAAGAACCTAATCTAAATCCAAATCTCAAATTTGTAACTCGGGTCTCTAACTCCTCTATATCCCAAATAATTATTTTCAACACTTCAAAAATTATAAAAATATTTCTAAAGGTCCTCTACCTCATCTTTATATTAACTAAATTCATTTTACTTAATTTACTCAACCAAGAATATTTTACAAATTTAATTAGCTAGCTTAATTAAGGCAAAAATTATACAACTTGACTTAGAGATTACCTTTGTAAATTCTGTGATCTAGAATACGTCCGAAATATCTAAAAACATTGGAAATAACTGTAAACATGACTACCTTCTGAGATAGCCCATTGTGTACCAACCCAACCCAAAACTTTAGTGTTGAGTGTCAGTGAGCAATTGCCAATCTGATTGCACCTAAACGAAGCCCATAAATTGTTAATAATTATCATATAATTATATCTAATTTACGAGCATCCAAAAACTCAAAAAATCTTACCGAGTCTAGATCGTCTGATGATCGCCTTTTCCAATCGATATCCAATCAGAGCGGGGTGGGTCCTATCTTGAAGGTCTCATCACTTTGAAACAAACGGTGATCTCGGATCACCAATCTTATGGCCAAATCATCTGGAAACTTACCAGAAAGCCTTGGAGAGACCAACTTTCTATCTCCTCGATTCTCTCTACTTCGGCCATCGAATTGAGCATCGTTGGTCGGAAATGAGACCTGGCAGCAAGCGTAGCTAATTGCCACTTATATCATAGGCATTGTTTACTAGACAATGCCGAAATCGCACTTGGAAGGCGTGACCTTCGTGACCATAGTGAGCTGGAGAAACAAGATCCATGCTACTACCATTGGTCGAGGATGTTATCGGAGTCCTCTCGCCACCGTCTGGAGATGACAAGGTGTCCAATCGGTGAGGTTGAAGCTCGTCACCGGAAAACATAGAGGAAGGGGGAGAGAAAAGGGACAGGAAAAGTGATGTTAAAGGGGAAGGTGTAGGTGCGGCATGCTTTTTTTTTACTTTTCTTTTTTTTTTTTAATACTTTTGTTAAATCTGGCCATTTGCTGCATGTACATTGTTTCAAGGCACACTTTAATGCATGGACACTTTTCAAAGTACACTTTTGCATCTCTTCTTTTTATTTTATTATAATATTATTTAATAATACAATATTAAAATAAGTTTGATAGATAAATATCCTGCATACATTATTAATAAAATAGTAAATTATAATTCCAAAGTAATTACAATAAAATTATCATTTATTCTTTACATAGATTTAAATTAACAAAATTCAAATAATAATAATAATAGTAATAATCAAATTAATAACAACTAAATTAAATTTAGAACTAAAATTAACAATAATGAAATAATATACTTTATTACTTGATTTAATATTAATTTTTAAAACTAATCATTTAAATTAAAATTGAATCTATTAAATAATTCATAAATATGTTTAAAAATAAAATAACATTAATATATATATATATATATATATATATATATATATATATATATATATATATATATAATCCAATCTGAAGACTTTTTTTTTAATTTTGTTTGTGACAAAATCACTTGAGAAGAATTCAGTTGGAAAACACAGTTTTGGAAATCAATTTGTAAAATCTCATTAGCTTGAGAAATATTTTGAGAAAAGGGATTTTCGAGAGGAAGACTCTCCTTTCTCATAGGTTTTGGAAACAAGTTTTGTAGAATTACCTTTCTTGGTTTGAGTGGCCTGAGTGATGTTTTATAAGGCCTGAAGTATTTCAGGAGAGTTGGATAGTGATTCTATCCATTTTTGAATCTGGCTGTCAGTCTTTGGATGAATTTTGTATGATCTTCTTCTTCTGCTTCAGCAATATCTACCCAGGTTTGAATGGGCTTTGCTGAAGAGATGATTGGTTTTGTAGGGTTTTGTTTTGCAGGGACTGGGGTTTCATCCTTATTTTTTGACTTTCTGGGCATTATGGCCTATTTTAAAGAAATTCTCTAGTTAGAAAGTCTGGAATGGAATTTGTACATTTGTAATCAACATCTTTTTACAAAACATCTTTGGTATATTTGTAATCAATTCTAAGAAGAAATTTTTGATTTAATAAATCACTTTGAAATTTTTATATGCACATGACAATTGCAAGAATCTCCTTTTTGATTGTAGAGTACTTCTTCTAACAATCATTCCAATGTGCAGAATGAAATTGAACTATTTGTTCTCTTTCATTTTGAATTTGTTTTAAAATTCCACCATAGCCTAATTCTGAGACATCCGTTTCCACTGGTTTTGTAAGTTCTTGTCCCCAATTAATGGGATTAAGGACGTTTTGGATATAGCAAGTTGAATAGGTAGGATGAACATGGTTTTCTTTTAGATAAAAGTTTTTGAATTTTGCTGAACTAGTGAATTCAAGAATTGCCTGATAATGAGCTTGGATCTTGGTAAGATCCCATGGTTTGTAATGCCATCCTTTCGGAAAAGCTTTTGAAACTGCTATAGATGCATCTTTGTGTGAAAACTCATCCTCTATAATTAAAACATTTTGAAAATGTGTTGGATTTAAAGTTACAAAAACATTTAAAATGGGAAATGAAGAAAACTTGTTAAGAGTTAGGATCTTTCTGCAAATAATTTGAAATAGGAGTAAAAAATCTTACTCCAGATTATGGAGGAAGATGTAGCAGAAAACCTTACAAAAAATTGTCCCAAAAATACAAAACCCAAAAATTTTCCCTTTAAAATTTCAAAACAAGATAGACCATTGCCAATATTTCAATTATTGGGATTATCAACATGCATGGTATAATACATTTTTCATACAAAACCATAAGAATAGTCATTCTTGGCTGTTCTATTTTCAAACCTCATTTGATCCTTCCAAAACTCTTTCTTGGGTTGCTCAATGGTGAAAGTATTTTAGTGCATTACCTGAAATTCTTACACCAGAAATCTCAAAGAGCTTAAACCTTTTCAAAACTCATTATAAACCCTCCCTAAAGAGAAAAGGTTTCTACCTCTTCTCTTATTTTGTTCAAAATTCTTTCTACCTTGGGTACTAATTTGGTTTTTCGAATATCGACCCCAAGATGGATGAACTCCATCACCAGAAGATTCAAGGTCAAGTAAGGGGACTCACTAAATGTCCCAGAAATAATTACAAATCAAGGTATAAAAAATTGGCTTAAGGGAAAAAACCTTTTGCCACCAACTCCAGTCCAAAACCTTTCAAATCAATTATTTTTGGCTTAAAGATCACATGCCATGGCAAGATTAGCAGAGCCAAAAATGATGAATAATATTTTGCGATAATGGAATAATTGTTGCAAAACAGAACCAATACTTCTACAGCAGATTCAGATTCAGAACCCATAATTGACTTGGCAGACGATAATGAAGAAGGCTATGGTATCTCTTCACAAATACAAAACTCTTGTAAAAAAAAAGAAAAAAAAAAGAAGATCATCAAAAGACCGGTAAAAGAAATTTATGGCGGCAACAGATTATCCTTTTATTCTTCTTTACCTTTCTTTATTTTTTCACTTTACTTTTGCTTTTACTTTTATACTATTCTTTTTACTTTACTTTTGTACTTTCTACTTTTCCCTTCTATCACTTTTACTATTTACTTTTACTATTCATATGTGAAGGAGACAAGAATCACTGTTCACACGTGAAGAAGGCAAGTGGCAGATACTGTTCAAACACTACAAAATTATAAAATATGCTATTAGCTACTTCCATTTAAGTAGGCTCTCATTCTAGGAGAAAGCATCACCAAAAATCACCAAAAAATTGGAGGAAACCATCTTGGCATCCTTGAAGCCTAGCATCCTTCTAGCTTGGCATCTTTCTAAAACCATTTCTCTTACAAAACTAGAGGCGACGAAGGAGCAAGAAGATCATCCATCCTGTCCCAACCTCTACCTCACTACAAAACCTTTGTAATTTCTTTGTAGTAGATACTAGGAAGCCCATGTGTTGAGCAACCCTTGTAATACCTACCAGGAATTACAATCTCTAAAACCTTTGTACAAAACTTTCAAAATTTATAAAATTTCAAAGTAAGTTCTTCAAATCTTTTACAAAATTACAAACATTCATTTCATTGCATGATTATGGCTGGTTATATCGCCTATTTTGCATATATATATATATATATATATATATATATATATATATATATATATATATATATATATATTCATAACTGAATGAGGAGTTTTTTAAAAACTCTCTACAAATGTTCCAAAGAAATTTCATGAAAAAACTACTGAAAAACTTTCAGGACTCATTGCTTAGCTTAGTAGAGTCTAATTTGTGTAGTGGACCGATCTCTTTTGATTACTATCCAAACTTTACTGTTTCATTAAATGACAGTAATATTACAAAATCACTTGTTTTACAAATCAAAACACATAACTGCAAAATTATAGATGGATCTATTCCTCTTGCTTTGATTTACAAAATTCATTACAAAGCCATGATTTCTGCTTTTGCTACAAAATATAAGTTTTAAAGCAAAAAAGGAGAAACATTGCTTTTACAAACTGATCTTACAAAATGCAACACTGTAATTCTTGTATCTATTCAATGGAAAGACATAACTCTACCAGAAGAATGGGTCTTAGAATTTGTAGTCCAACTAGAATCTTCCAAAATTATTGAACCAAATATCCAATTAAGGAAAATCACCCAGTATGAAGATGGAAGAGTTAGCCTTAGCTTTAATAGGAGTTTAAGGATCTCAGATGATTCTTCAACATCTAGTACGGTAAACATAGGAAGAGTTTCTCACTTACCCTTTGTCATAAGTTTGCCTGATACAAAACCAAATCTCAATCCAAACATCCAGCCTAGGTATTTTACTTCAAATTTACGTAGTTCCTCTAGGTTTTCTACTTCAGAAATACCTAGCTCCACTTTACAAAACGAATCTATTTAGGTTAAAACTCAACCAGAATCAGAACCTACTTCATCTACTTTTTTAGCCATTACAGAAAATGTTGTACATGAACTAAATGTGCTTGAAAAAGAATTTGAAGTTAATAAAAAATATTTACAGGATGATTTCTATCCTCCCTATAACCATAAAAAACAACTATGGGTTTTCACACATTTTTGGGATCAAAGAAAAGAAATTCAACAAAAATATTATGATTTTGTACATCGGTATAAAGTTCATATTTTATTTTTCGATTGGTTTGAAATGTATGCTGCTAAAAATAACATTTCATATCCGTTTTTCAAAACTTTCAAAAAGTCCAAAAAGTCTAAGAACACAAAATCAACAACCCCAGTTTCCAAACCCTCTTAGATTTCAAATCAACAACAGTTATAAAATAACCAAACTAAGTTCATTGAGGCTGTTAAGGCTCAGATAAGAAGGTTAGAAGCCTCCATGTCCACACAAATAGCACCTAAAGAGCTTGATACTTCTCAAGATAGCAATACCTTAGAACATAACTCAGAACAATAGGATCTAGAGGAACAAAACCCTCAAGAAACCCTAGAATTACAAAAAGCAGAGCCTCTTTCAAAAACAATCCAAAAATTATAAACAAAAAGTGAGTTCAAACTTTCTGAACCCACTAACAATGGTGAACCATTACAAAAAGAAGAACTAGTCATTCAAAATTTGAGTACTAATTCTTCTAATTCTTCTTCAAACTCCAATCAGGAGTTCGAAGAAAATATACCTTTACAAAAAGATGAATTAGTCTCTAATTCATCCAGTTCAGACTATGAAAATGAATCTGAAGAATATACAAAAAAGGTCAACATGCTTTTAAAAAATCAAGAATTCATCTTAGATATTTTAAAGCATGAAGAAAACCCTAAAGTTCAAAAAGAATTACAAAACCCTTCTACTGTACGTTCTGTGAGAAAAACCACATATGACCTTACGGCCATATCAGGTAGAAAGAAACCTCCAAAACAATCCACAGTTTTCGTCTAAAGCCTCCAAGAGGAAATAAAAACCATTAAGGTTGAGCTTAAACAGCTTAAAGAAAAATGAGCACAGGACTCAAAAGTAATCCAACTTTTGCTTTCAAAACCTCAAGAAGAATCTAAAGGTGAGGAAGACAATCTAGAACTCCAAAATCTTAAAAAACCAGAATATGTTTCAGAAGAGTTTCTTTTTGTCCTCAACCAGATTACTTCTAGAAAATATTTAATACAAATTTAACGTTGTTTTTTCAAAAGATTTCAAAATTGATACAATCGCCTTATTTGATACAGGTGCAGATTTGAACTGTATCAAAGAAGGAATTATTCCAAAGAAATTTCATAAAAAAACCACTGAAAAACTTTTAGCGACAAATAATTCGAATATGGCTATCAGCTATAAGACAAAAGCCTCTATAGCTAATGGTAATTTTCTTTTAAAAACTTCATTCATCCTTATCCAAGATATTCATCATAGTGTAATCTTAGGGACTCCTTTCATCAGTTTAATTATTCCCTATAGGGTTAACAATGATAATATCTCTTTCAAAACTAAAAAAGAAACTCTTGTTTTCCCTTTTATTACAAAACCAAAAACAAGAAATCTCAATATCATAAAGGCTTACTCCATTTATGATAATGAGATCAATGTTTTAATAAAAGGAAAGCAACAACATTTGCAATATTTACAGCAAGATGTTTCTTTAAAAAGATTTGAAATCTAATTACAAAATGATTTGGTAAAACAAATTTTTTTTATTTCAAAACCCAAATTGAAAAAGAAATTTGTTCTGATTTGCCAAATGCCTTTTGAAATCGAAAACAACGTATGGTAGATTTGCCATATGAAAATGATTTTAATGAAAAACAAATACCTACAAAAGCCAGATCCATCAAAATGAATGCAAACTTGAACAACATTGCCGTTTAGAAATTCTGGATTTAAAGAAAAAAGGTTTAATTACATAATCTTGGTCTCCTTGGAGTTGCGTAGCTTTTTATGTAAACAAAAATTCAGAAATAGAAAGATGCACTCCTAGATTAGTAATTAATTACAAACCCCTGAATAAAGCTTTAAAGTGGATCAGGTATCCAATTCCAAACAAGAAAGATTTTTTACAAAAATTACATTATGCATTTGTATTTTTCAAATTTGATATGAAATCAGGATTTTGGCAAATACAAATTGATCCAAAAGATAAATTCAAAACTACATTTACAGTTCCCTTGGGACAATATGAATGGAAAGTCATGCCTTTTGGCTTGAAAAATGCTCCATCAGAATTCCAAAGAATTATGAATGAAATTTTCAACCCATATGCAAAATTCTATATAGTTTATATAGATGATGTTCTTGTGTTTTCAGAATCAATTGAACAACATTTTAAGCACTTAAGAACATTCTTCTTTATTACAAAACAAAATGGTCTTGCCGTTTCAAAATAAAAAATTTCTCTCTTCCAAACCAGGGTAAGGTTTCTAGGTCATTACATTTCTCAGGGAACCGTTACTCTAATAGAAAGAAGCTTAAAATTTGCAGATAAATTTCCTGATAAAATCTTAGACAAAACCCAGCTACAAAGATTTCTAGGTAGCTTGAACTATGTCTTAGATTTTTGTCCAAATATTAACCATCTAGCAAAACCTTTACATGATAGGTTAAAGAAAATCCATGTTCCATGGACAGATCATCAAGCTGAAGTGGTCCGTCACATTAAACAGCAAGTCCAAACCATTCCTTATTTGCATTTAGCAGACCCATTAGCCCCTAAGGTAGTCAAAATGGACGCTTCAGAGTTAGGTTATGGTGGAATTTTAAAACAAATTCACAATGGAAGAGAACAAATAGTTCAATTTCATTCTGCACATTGGAATGATTGTCAGAAGAAGTACTCTAAAATCAAAATGGAGATTCTTGCAATTGTCATGTGCATACAAAAATTTCAAAGTAATTTCTTAAATAAAAAATTTCTTCTTAGAATTGATTGAAAATTTGCCAAAGAAGTTTTGTAAAAAAATGTTCAAAATCTTGCATCAAAACAAATCTTTGCACGATGGCAAGCGATTTTAAGTGTTTTTGATTTTGAAATTGAATTTATAAAAGGAGATACAAATTCTATTCCAAACTCTCTAACCAAGAGAGTTTCTTCAAAATCAACCATAATGCCCAGAAAGTCCAAAAACAAGGTTGAAACCCCAGCTCCTATAAAAGAAAACCCTACAAAATCAATCATCTCTTCAGTAAAGCCTATTCAAACCTGGGCAGATATCGCTAAAGTAGAAGAAGAAGATCATATAAAATTCATTGAGTCTCAGGCTCTAAAGACTGATAGGTAGATTCAAAAATGGATAGAATCACTATCCAACTCTCCTGAAGTACTTCAGGCCTTACAAAATATCACTCAGGCCAAGAAAGATAATTCTACAAAAATTGTTTTCAAAACTTATAAGAAAGGAGAGTCTTCCTCTCAAAAATCCCTTTCTCAAAATATTTCTCAAGCTAATGAGATTTTACAAATTGATTTCCAAAATAAGGTTTCCCAACCGAATTCTTCTCAAATAATTTTGTCACAAACAAAATTAAAAAAGAAGTCTTCAGATTCGATTTTAAAAACACATTTTCAAAATATTTTAATTATAGAGGATGAGTATTCACACAAAGATGCCTCTATAGCAGTTTTAAAAGCTTTTCCGAAATGATGGCATTACAAACCGTGGGATCTTACCAAGACCCAAGTTTATTATCAGGCAATTCTTCAATTCACTGGTTCAGCAAATTCAAACACTTTTACCCAAAAGAAAAACAAGCTGATCCTGCTTATTCAACTTGCCATATCCAAAATTTCCTTAATCCCACTGATTGGGGACAAGAACTTACAAAACCAAAAATTTTCCCTTTAACATTCCAAAACAAGATAAACCATTGCCAATATTTCAATTATTGGGATTATCAACAGGCATGGTATAATACCTTTTTCATACAAAACCATAAGAATAGTCATTCTTAGCTGTTCTGCTTTCAAACCTCATTTGATCCTTCCAAAACCCCTTCTTGGTTTGCTCAATGGTGGAAGTATTTCTGTGTGCTATCTGAAATTCTTATACTAGAAATCTCAGAGAGCTTAAACCTTTTCAAAATCCATTACAAACCCTCACCCAAAGAGAAAAGGTTTCTGCCTCTTCTCTTATTTTGTTCAAAATTCTTTCTACCTTGGGTCTTGATCTGGTTTTTTGAATATCGACCCCAAGATGGATTGAACTCCATCACCAAAAGATTCAAGGCCAAGTGGTGGGACTCACTAAATGTCCCAGAAATAATTACAAATCAAGGTATAAAACATTGGCTTAAAGGAAAAGACCTTTTGCCATCAACTTCAGTCCAAAACCTTTCAAATTAATTATTTTTTGCCCAAAGATCACATGGCATGGCAAGATTAGCAAGAGACAAAAATGATGAAGAATATTTTGCAATAATGGAACAATTGTTGCAAAACAAAACCAATACTTCTATAGCATATCCAGATCCAGAACCCATAATTGACTTGGGAGACGATAATGAAGAAGGTTGTGGTATCTCTTCACAAATACAAAATCTCTTATAAAAAAAAAAAGAAGAACATCAAAAGACTGACAAAAGAAATTAATGGCAGCAACAGATTATCCTTTTATTCTTCTTTACCTTTCTTTATTTTTTCACTTTACTTTTGCTTTTACTTTTGTACTATTCTTGTTACTTTACTTTTGCACTTTCTACTTATCCCTTTATTTCAAAACCTGACAGGTTATTGTTTACTTATAACTTTTACTGTTCATTTTTACTATTCATATGTGAAGGAGACAAGAATCATTGTTCACACGTGAAGAAGACAAGTGACAGAGACTGTTTAAACACTACAAAATTACAAAACATTCGATCCGCTACTTCTATTTAAGGAGGCTCTCATTTCAGGAGAAGGCATCACCAAAAAAATCACCAAAAATTGGGGGAATCCATCTTGGCATCCTTATCCTTGAAGCCTAGCATCGCATCCTTCTAGCTTGGCATCTTTCCAAAACCATTTCTCTTACAAACCAGAGGTGACAAAGGAGCAAGAAGATCATCCATCTTGCCCCAACCTTTGCCTCACTACAAAACCTTTGTAATTTCTTTGTAGTAGATACTAGGAAGTGTTAGTAGTATACCCTAGAGCATATCATTTAGTATGTATCTTGTACATATTGTTATTAATAAAAGGTATTTTCACTTTTCCATTTATATAATATATTTATGTGTAATAGAAAAAGTCCATTGATATTTTGTTAGAAATATTATTCTTAAGTTGTTAAGAATATGAGTGACAGTATTTCTAGCACAAGGTATCATAAATTGGTTCACAATCGAGGATACTTCGCAATAAGGACATGACTTATCTAGAAAAATTGTAATAATGTTTGTTCCCAAGTTATTTACATGAGATGTAAATAAGATGGAATGGTGAGTCTCATGCCATATAATAAACATGATAATCACTTATACATGATAAGTAGGCCGAACCAGTGACATTTATGACAAGCACATGGAGTTTACTCTTGTCAATGTATTGTCATAAATTATATCAGTGTATATAATCTTTAGACCTGAGATAGCACAGTTATCTTGTATATAGGTGGTTTGAGTTTGATACTGCTTTCATACTTGTACTGTGTATGGGTATATAGGCATGTGTTGGCTCCTACTAGTTATATATAGAGGTAGGTATTGATCAAGATGGGCTCTGTTACCCTAAGTAAATATGGATAAAATCCTATGTTCATTTAATTGTTCTTGATGTTTCAAATTCCTAGCCAGGACAGATAGATTTAATCAGAAAAGAGTTTCTGATGAGAAAATTTTTTTAATCAAGAACTGGAATTAAAAGAGAATATAATATTCATAGCAAATGGGGTTTGACATAAACCATGACTCTAACTCGAATTGAGATTTTGTAACAGAGAGATTCTAGTGCATGATAACATATGATTATAGGTTCATTAAAGGTAAACCTTATTACTAATTGGGTGGCCATGGCATGCTATACTAGGTGTTAACCATGGTCTATGAGGTGCATAAAATGATTTAGAGAAATCATTTATGGTAAGAAAAAGTTCTGATGATATTAAGAGTTGATATCATGTCTCATTGCCAATTAGTGATGAGCCTAGTAACTCACACACATACACAAGTAATCATCAAATTAAATATGATTTAATTAATTAATTAAAGAGTTAATTGATTAATTAAATAGATTTGGTTTGCAATTAGATTGCAAAGTCCCTAGCATGGCTTGAAACAAAATCTAGGTTATTAAATGTATAGTATAATTTAAATTTATATTTAAAGTGTTTGAATATGAATTTAATTAATGAGAAATTAATTAATAGAGATTAATTAATTAATTTATATTTGATATAAATTGATTAGAAGAAGAGAAATAATTATTTTGGGTTGAGAACTCAAAATTAAGATACAGGAGTATTTTGGTCAGTTCACAGGATGACATGTGGCACCATGAGATGGTGACACATGGCACTACATATAAGCTTGCCATATGTCTTTTAATCATGTAAGATGATTAAAATCAAGATTAAATATAGGTTTGACACTTGGCACAATGTGATTGGGACAATTAAACCTAGAGCCAATCAGAAGATGACATGTGGCAAGGGTTTAAAATAGTGACATAGCTATATAAGTGTAAGGATGAAAGAAAAAAATACACAAGCAACTCATTCTTTCTTTGGTGCCGCCACCCTTGGCTGCCTCTCCTTCTCTTCTTCTTCATCTCTCAACAATTCAAAGAGATTAGCCAACAATCTCTTGAATTAAAAATACTAGAAATCGTTTCTAGTGTCCTGTTTACATCTGTAATCTCTCAAAAGGCAAAACTTGATTTTCTAATTGATTGGGAAAGCTTTAGAAGCTGTTCAAGGGCTACCATTGGTGATCTTGGTGTGGACAAGCTAGAGGGACAACATCTGGTGTCCTAGGCGCATTCCAAGGTTGCCAAACACACTGCAGTGCATCAAAAAGGTTAGTGCACTTATTCTTGATTTAATTTGGGGTTCTAAAGAATTAATCTGTTAATTCTAAAATTTTAAATAGCAAATGTAGATCCAAAATATATTAAAAGAGTTTTAATATGCTGTTTATCATTGAAATCAAATAGATAAAAATGAATCTTGCATGATGCATGTGACCCTAAATCAAAAATTTTGAATTTCAATGATCTAAACTTGTGTTTTTCATGCTTTTGCTCCTTCAATTGGTATCAGAGCCACTATATTTGCCATTTAGATTGTTGATTATATGATTCAATTATGTGGTTTGATTATGAGATGATAGATCCATTACTGGTTGCAAAGGAAAGGTGGCAGCATGGTGATGAACACCAATGGTGCGCACATTTTGTGGTCTCCAATGGTGTGCGCAAGGTTTGGGTTTTGAATCTACAATTGTTGTATGATCTAAGGTTCATCCTATGACTAATTAAAATGTTTAATTAAGTGTTTTAATCACACAATTAAATTTTGATTCAAATCTGAATTTTAAAAGTTGTTTGAATGTGATTCAAATATGAATTTTTAAAGTTATTTGAATGTGATTCAAATCTGAATTTTAAAAGTTGTTTGAATGTGATTTAAATCTAAATTTTTAAAGTTGTTTGAATGTGATTCAAATCTGAATTTTTGAATTTATTTGAATGTGATTCAAATATGAATTTTTAAATTTGTTTGAATCATATTCAAATCTGGATTTTTAAGTTGAATATGAGATATTCAATTTAATTTAAAAATGTATGTTTTATTTAATTGTTAAATAGTGATATACATGATGGATGATCATGGACTATAAAAGACTAATATGATTGGATTTATTTCTTTGGGTTGTAAATTAATTAATTTATTTTAATTTATTTTGGGCATGTATTATTAAGGTTGTAATAATTTTTGGGTTGTAATTTTATTTATTTAGTTCTTATAAATTCGCCTTAGTATGCCAAGGATTACTATGTAATTGGATTGCAAGAAGAACAAGGAGGTCAAGAGCATTGGTGGGACCAGTGGGAGGAATTCAATATCAAGTGTTGATTATGTACTCCTTCAGCAACTCTTGTAATATGAATGAATGAAATGCACCTAGAAATGCCCTGATTCAATTCTTGGTGGCTTAGAATTGAATCCCTTAGAAAAGTCCATGATCATACCATATATATTTATTATCCATGTATGCATGAGATGTATGGGAATGTATGGAAGTATATGATATATGCATGCTAATTGGATAATGTACAAAGTGAGACCTTAATAGTAATTAGGACGACCACAAAATCTTCCAAACAAAAGATTAAGTTGGAAATGCTATAATTAAAGTAATTATAACATGGGCCCTCCATGAGGCAATTATTTTAAGAAATTTTAAATACTTGCATAAGATGCGATTAATAGATTTTCTTAAGAATAATTGTTAAAGCATGAGATGTTGTAAATATGTAAATAGTTTGGTGGCTAATATTGGATGTACCTAGGGACATTAAAATTATTTGCATAATTACTGGCTCAATGGGATCAACTTAACTAATGCAAGATAAGTCAATAATGGATGTACCTGAGATTTTGAGCATTAGGGGCTAGGTAAAGGATTGAACCTCACATGAGATCTGATGGGCAAGGAGTTGCTCACTTATAGTTTATTGTAATTCCAATAATGGCTGTACTTGAGGATGATTAATAGAATTATAAAAAATCAATCACCCACTAGAAATCCATCCAATTAGGATTTTCGTTTTCTACTTTGGAAGTGTAGGATTCGCTAAGTTAGTGGGAGGACCAATTTGATTAAAAGACCATAATCATTTTGGTTAATTACATGATACATTTGCTAATTAATCTGGTTATTTTCTGCAGTTAAATTTTCTGATAAAAATGAGCACAGAACAACCACCACCATCCAATATCCTTGCAAGCATACTTGATCGCAATAGATTGACAGAACCTAATTTATCTGATTGGCTAAGAAATTTGAAACTTGTCCTGAACCTTAAATATATAGGATATATTCTAGATTCAAATGTTCCTGGTCCCTTAGCTCCAGAGGCCACTCAAGAGGAACATGAAACTTTGGACAAGTGGAAGGAGCATGATATGAGAGTTAAGTGTTACATGCTTACTTCCATGAGTAATGAGTTACAGAAGCAGCATGAGAACATTCAGAGTGTGAGATCCTCCTTCACCTACAAGAGTTGTATGGTGAGCACAGTAGGAATGTTAGGTATGAGATAGACAGCTATTCCCCATGAGGATGTCTGAGGGATAGAATGTTGGGGATCATGTCCACAAGATGATTCAGCTGATTGAGCAGTTGAAATATCTTGACTTTAACATGGATTTCCAACTGCAGACGGATTTGATCCTTTAGTCCCTTCCTGAGTCATTTGTGATTAAGCAGGAATGCACCTTAGCTGGTTTACTCAACATGCTGGTTATTGCTCAAAAGAATATGCCGGACAATAAAGGAAAAGAGATAGCTTTGATTGCATCTTCTTTTGCTAGAAAGTCCAACAAGAAAAAAGGAAATTAGAAAAAGAAATCTCAAGATCCAGGATCTTCCAAGAAGATAGCCAAACAGAAAAATAAAGATCAAAGCTGACAAAGGCAAAGCAAAGTGTTTCTATTACCAGCAGGATGGGCACTGGAAAGAGAACTGCCTAGAGTATAGCAATCTAAAAAAATGCAATGCCATGATGAAAATCAACTCAAGCTCAAAATATATTTGGCATTTAAGATTAGGTCATATTGCAGAAGATAGGATTGCAAAGCTGGAGAAAATGAGGATTTTATCCTCATTGGGTTCTGGACCTACTCCAACTTGTGAATCCTGCCTTCAAGGCAAAATGACTAGATCATCCTTTATTGGACAAGGACTAAGAGCTGAAAATATTTTGGAGCTAATACATAGTGATGTATGTGGTCCATTTAAAGAAATGACTAGAGATGGTTTTCATTACTTTATTACCTTTACTGATGATAAATCAAGGTTTGGGTATTTGTATTTGATGAAATACAAACATGAATCCTTTGAAAAGTTTAAAGAATTTAAATCTGAAGTAGAAAATCAAACAGGAAAAAGTATTAAAGCTCTTCGATCAGATCGTGGAGGTGAATACTTGAGTACTGAATTTGATGAATACTTGAGAGAGCATGGCATTGTTTCCAGCTGACTCTTCCAGGAATACCATAGCTGAATGGTGTATCTGAAAGGAGAAATCGTACCCTATTGGATATGGTACGTAGTATGATGAACTATACTGATATGCCAATCTCCTTTTGGGGATTTGCATTAGAATCAGCTTTGTATATTCTAAATAGGATTCCATCAAAATCAGTATCTTCCACACCTTATGAGATATGGCATGGAAGAAAACCAAGTCTTAAGCATGTTAAGATTTGGGGTTGTCCATCTTATATCAAAAAGCTGAACACTGATAAATTGGAAACTAGATCAGAAAAAGGTCGATTTGTTTGATATCCAAAAGATAGTTTTGGATATTATTTTTATTTGCCTACTTCACAAAAGGTTGTGATAAGTAGAGATGCCACATTTCTTGAATAATAGTTTGTTCAAGAAGGAGGCAAAGGAAGGCAAATGAAGTTGGAATTGGAGAATTCTGACCAACCAACTGATTAGATGGATATAGATCCATCTAGTCAACCTACACCTATTGATGAAACATCTATAGTTGTTCCTCGTAGAACAACCAGGGTACTCACCCACTAGTGAGATATGGTTTCCTTCATGAAGAAGAACAAGAGTTGTCTACTCATGAAGAAGTAGATCATGGAGATGATCCACTTACCTATGAAGAAGCTATATCAGATATAGACTCTTCAAAATAGATTGATGCTATGAAATCTGAGATTGATTCTATATATAAGAATCAAGTTTAGGATCTTGTTGATCCACCTGAAGGTATTGTACCTATAGGGAACAAATGGGTTTTCAAGAAGAAAATTGGTTCTGATGGAAAGGTAGAGACCTATAAGGCAAGGCTAGTAGCGAAAGGGTTTCGCCAAAGGTAAGGAATCGACTATGAGGAGATTTTCTCGCCTGTTGCCATGCTTAAATCAATTAGGATTCTATTAGCAATAGTTGCATACTATGATTATGAGATTTGGCAGATGGATGTCAAAACAGCTTTTCTCAATGGATACATTGGAGAAAACATTTTCATGGAACAACCTAGGGGTTTTGAATCCCAAAATGGTTCCAAAGTGCGCAAGCTAAAGCGATCCTTTTATGGGTTTAAACAACAATCGATGAGTTGGAACATCCATTTTGATGAAGCCATTAAGTCATTTGGTTTTATCAAAAATGAGGATGAGCCATGTGTATATACGAAGGTTAGTGATAGTGCTATCACTTTCCTTATCTTATATGTGGATGATATTCTGTTGATGGGTAATGACACAGGTATGTTGACAACTGTAAAGGTATAGTTGTCAAATACATTCTCCATGAAAGACTTAGGGGAGGTAACCTATATTCTTGGGATTCGCATCTATAGAGAAAGAGCGAAAAGAATAATTAGTTTATCCCAAAGTCTATACTGGGAAAAGGTGTTAAAGAGGTTTAACATGCTTGATTCCAAGAGAGGATTGTTACCAGTGAGACATGGTATCCACCTTTCTAAAAGAGATGTCTCCAAAGATACCTGAAGAAAGAGATAAAATGGCTAGGATTCCATATGCTTCGGCTATTGAAAGTTTGATGTATGCAATGATGTGTACTAGGCCGGATATCGCATATGCTATTTGTTTGACTAGCAGGTTTCAATCTAATCTAGGTTTGGAACACTGGATAGCTGTCAAGAACATTCTTGAGTAGTTGTGAAGAACTAAGGATTTATTCTTGATTTATGGAGGTGGAGACTTGCAATTGGATGGTTATACTGATTCTGATTTCCAATCAGATATCGATGATAGAAAGTCTACCTCTGGGTATGTGTTCATTTGTAATGAAAGTGCAATTAGTTGAAAGAGTTCCAAACAGAGTACGACTGCTGATTCCACTACAGAGGCCGAGTATATTGCTAGATCAGATGTTGCAAAAGAAGTTATTTGGATAAAAGGAATCCCGGTCTCACTAGAAATCCAAA
Source organism: Hevea brasiliensis (assembly GCF_030052815.1). Taxonomy (NCBI): domain Eukaryota; kingdom Viridiplantae; phylum Streptophyta; class Magnoliopsida; order Malpighiales; family Euphorbiaceae; genus Hevea; species Hevea brasiliensis. Next base: position 74,437,846 of record NC_079503.1, on the reverse strand, counting down.
CACATAGAAAGGCGCTACCACATTATCAGAGAGATAGTTGGGCAAGGCGATTTAGCCATGCAGAAAATAGCATCAGCTGAAAAATCCAGCTGATCCATTCTGTAAGCCTTTGTCACAAACTCAGTTAGACCGACATCTTGAGAAGATGGGTTAAAGGTATTATAATGATAGGCTCTAGTGCTAGTGGGAGATTGTTAGTAGTATGCCCGAGAGCATATCATTTAGTATGTATCTTGTACATGTTTTTATTAATAAAACGCATTTTTACTTTTTCGTTTACATAATATATTTATGTGTAATAGAAAAGGTCCATTGATATTTTGTTAGAAATATTATTCTTAAGTTGTTAAGAATATGAGTGACAGTATTTCTAGCACAAGGTATCATAAATTGATTCACGATCGAGGATACTTCACAATAAGGACATGACTTATCCAGAAAGATTGTAATCATGTTTGTTCTCAAGTTATTTATATGAGATGTAAATAAGATGGAATGGTGAGCTCATGCCATATAACAAACATGATAGACACTTATACATGATAAGTAGGCCAAACCAATGACATTTATGACAAGCACATGTATATAGGTAGTTTGAGTTTGATACTGCTTTCATTCTAGTACTGTGTATGGGTATATGGGCATGTGTTGGCTCCTACTAGTTATATATGGAGGTAGGCGTTGATCAAGATGGGATCTATTACCCTAAGTAAATAGGGATAAAATCCTATGTTCATTTAATTGTTCTTGATGTTTCAAGTTCCTGGCTAGGACAGATAGATTTAATCAGAAGAGTTTCTGATGAGAAAATTTTTTTAATCAAGAACTGGAATTAAAAGAGAACATGATATTCATAGCAAATGGAGTTTGACATAAACCATGACTCCAGCTCAAATTGGGATTTTGTAATAGAGAGATTCTAGTGCATGGTAACATATGATTATAGGTTCATTAAAGGTAAACCTTATTACTAATTGGGTGGCCATGGCATGCTATGCTAGGTGTTAACCATGGTCTATGAGGTGTATAGAATGATTTAGAGAAATCATTTATGGTAAGAAAGAGTTCTGATGATATTAAGAGTTGATATCATGTCTCATTGCCAATTAGTGATAAGCCTAGTAAATCATACACATACACAAGTAATCACCAAATTAAATATGATTTAATTAATTAATTAAAGAGTTTAATTGATTAATTAAATAGGTTTGGTTTGCAATTAGATTGCAAAGTCCCTAGCATGGCTTGAAACCAAATCTAGGTTATTGGATGTATAGTAAAAGTTAAATTTATATTTAAAGTGTTTAAATATGAATTTAATTAATGAGAAATTAATTAATAGAGATTAATTAATTAATTTATATTTGATATAAATTGATTAGAAGAAGAGAAATAATTATTTTGGATTGAGAACTCAAAATTAAGATACAGGGATATTTTGGTCATTTCACAGAGTGACATGTGGCAACATGAGATGGTGACACATGGCACTACACATAAGCTTGCCATATGTCTTTTAATCATGTAAGATGATTAAAATCAAAATTAAATATAGGCTTGACACTTGGCATAATGTGATTGGGATAATTAAACCTAGAGCCAATCAGAAGGTGACATGTGGCAAGGGTTTTAAGTGGTGACCTAGCTATATAAGTGTAAGGATGAAAGAACAAAATATACAAGCTGCTCATTCTTTCTTTGGTGCCGCCACCCTTGGCTGCCTCTCCTTCTCTTTTTCTTCATCTCTCAACAATTCAAAGAGATTAGCCAACAATCTCTTGAATTAAGAATACTAGAAATTGTTTCTAGTGTCCTGTTTACATCTGTAATATCTCAAAAGGCAAAACTTGATTTTCTAATTGATTGGGAAAGCTTTAGAAGCTGTTCAAGGGGCTGCCATTGGTGATCTTGGTGTGGACAAGCTAGAGGGACAACATCTGGTGTCCTAGGCGCATTCCAAAAGTGCCAAACACACTGTAGTGCATCAAAAAGGTTAGTGCACTTGTTTTTTATTTAATCTGGGGTTCTAAAGAATTAATTTGTTAATTCTAAAATTTTAAATGGAAAATGTAGATCCAAAATATATTAAAAGAGTTTTAATATGCTGTTTATCATTGAAATCAAATAGATAAAAATGAATTTTGCATGATGCACGTGACCCTAGATGAAAAATTTTGAATTTCAATGATCTAAACTTGTGTTTTTCATGCTTCTGCTCCTTCAGGAAGCTCATTGCTGAGCAACCCTTGTAATACATGTTAGGAATTACATCTCTAAAACCTCTTTGTACAAAATTTATAAAATTACAAAGTAAGTTCTTCAAATCTTTTACAAAATTACGAACATTCATTTCATTGCATGATTATGGCTGGTTATACTGTCTTTTTTGCATAAATATAAATATATATATATTCATAATGGACTGGCTCTGCTACCTATTGAATATATGTATATTTCATTTTCATATATTTAAATTTCATTTCTGTTTATTTCTGTTCTTTCTTTTACATTTTGTTTAATTGTTTATTTACAGAATCTAGGTCTCCTTGGGGTTGTGCAGCTTTTTATGTGAATAAAAATTTAGAAATAGAAAGAGGCACTCCTAGATTAGTAATTAATTACAAACCCTTGAATAAAGCTTTAAAGTGGATCAGGTATCCAATTCCAAACAAGAAAGATCTTTTACAAAAATTACATTATGTATTTGTTTTTTCCAAATTTGATATAAAATCAGAATTTTGGCAAATATAAATTGATCCAAAAGATAGATACACAATCGCATTCACAGTTCCCTTCGGATAGTATAAATGGAAAGTCATGCCTTTTGGCTTGAAAAACGCTCCATCAGAATTCCAAAGAATTATGAATGAAATTTTCAATCCATATTCAAAATTCTGTGTAGTTTATATAGATCATGTTCTTGTGTTTTTAGAATCAATTGAAGAATATTTTAAACACTTAAGAACATTCTTATTTGTTACAAAACAAAATGGTCTGAATAAACTGGATTTTTTCATATATATATATATATATATATATATATATATATATATATATATATATATATATATATATATATATGAAAGTATTACAAAATTGTAAATTAGTTTTATAATATTAAAATAATATGTAAGTACCATTAAAATTTATAAAATTTATATTTTAAAATTTAGTTTGTTACAATTTTCCTTCTTTAAGAAAAATTTGTCCTCGAATTTTTTTTTAAATAATTAAGAGATAAAGAAAAGAAAAGTATGGAACAAGTGGGAACACTTATCCTCCTACACCATACACGGACTATTAAATAATGTTCTGATTCTTTCTGACTCTGTTGCAACATTCCTGTCATTATCCCTACATAGTAAAGCTCTTATCTCTGATCACTGATTGACTTATTCCTATATTCTGTGAAACCATCTTCCACTGCCCTCTGACGTAATGTCTCATAAACCCAATCAACTTTGATGCCTACTTCTTTTTCATGTGCACTGACGTGTGTTCTTATGACTCCATTCCTCATGGCCATGTCTCTTCTATCTCTGTTGCCTACCAACATGACTTCTTTTCCTTGTCATAACATCATAACTTGTCCTAAACATCCCTTAATGTGTCCCTTTCTTACCATTCCTCTTTTGTCCTCATCCTTGTAACCAACTCTTCCTGAGCCTTTCCACTGTCCTTCAAATTTTATTTGCTCTCTTTTTCTTATTTCTGCTATTGTTGATATTTTTCGTCACCGATTGTGCTTTCCTTTTAACCTCTATCTCAAGTATTGAGCTTATAGTACTAATAATTATCCATCATGTTTGTCCTCAACCTTATCCGTTCTCACCCTTGTACATCTCCTTTCGAAGATATCCATCCCTTCATTTTCAACCTTAACTTTTTTTTCTTTCTCAGTCCTTGCTTGCTAGATCCATCTTCTAAAATTCTAATTATGCCATTGGATTCTAGTAGCTCATTCTTCATATAATATCACATTATGCAAGGGAATTGCTCACCATGGTTAGTTAGCATCCTTTGAACCTATAAGTTCCACCTAAATAATAGGATAGAGGTGAACGTGTGTTCTGTCACAATCCCTGACAAGATACTTTATGTGTTCATTCTCCTAAATATACCCACATCTATTGCCTATAGCTTTCCAAACTTTAGCCTAAAATTTACCCATTAGCAAAAGTTCCATCCTTCAAATCATATCAATAGATAACATTTCCTCCAGCTTATAGCTATCCATATAACTAAACATAAGAAAAGCCTTTCTAGAATTTGAGTTTATCCCAAACCTATAGTTGTGAACAAAGTCTAATTCATGTCACTACCCTAATTATTCCTTCATCCTTGATATTAGATATGCACTTATTGTCACTTCCGCTTTAAGAGATTGTATATGAACTGGTGCTTATCAAATTCTCAAATAACTGGGTCTCCTTGACCTAGTCTCCCTTCTTTATATAGCCTTATAGAGCCAAAAGTAAGAGCTAAACTTAAAGAGAAGGAGAAATCTCCTCTTATAGGTTGTCCGATGAATAATGCTTAACCCCTGACTCTTGGTCTTCCTTTTCTCTTCAAATTTCATCATCTTTTTGCTGTTATTTTGCTCTTCCTATTGGACATTAGCTATACTAACCCTTTGTTTTACCATTATCTTGCCTGACATGTTATCTTTATCTTGTGCCCTTACCTTCTACTATATTCTGGATGATACCTCTTACTAACATATTCTTCCAAATCTTAATCCAGTCACATCTAATGTCATTACTTTAATCCTTGCACTTACTAGTGAAAAGACAGAGTCTGATCTACTCTTGCAACTCTAAGCTCTACATCCTGGCCCCTAACACTGCCTCAACTACATCATGCTCTAAGTTTCACATAACTTGGTTCTATACCTTGATCACTATTCTCATTTATGTGGTCCCATCTTGGTTTCTCCATTCTTATCATTTTACCTTGCCTAGAACAACACCTAGCCTATTTTACATCTTAACACCGTTCTTCTTCTTGATTTGACAACTATACTAGATAACTGTACCTTTCAATATTTTTGCTAGGTCATCACACCTTTATGCTACTCGGACTTTATCTTCTGACCACTCTGGCTAGCACTTCCACTAGAATTCGAGTTATGTTGCATTTGTAACCAACTGTCCTAATGCTTATCTGTGCACTTCTTTATCTACTAGTATTTTATAATTTATCTTTGCTGACTTATCACCTTTAACATTATTCTATTTAGAGTACACTCTTGTCTTGAGCAGTAAGAAGTTGAGAAGGGACTTAAGAAATAGTAACCATGCATACATTGTGTGATTTTTGTTCTTATTTGCTAGACTACAAACTACTTTCTACTACTGCAAGGAAGGGAATTCATAGGGTTCCCTTCTTCCATTGTTACTTATGACATAACTGTGGCTCATGTTAGGGTAACTAAGTCATTGACTCTCATTACCACCCAACTTTGACCTTGGATACTCTAGCTCAATTAAACCTTTAACTAGGAGTTCCAAACTCCTCTGCAAAAATAAAACTCTGTTTGGTCATAACTATGACAAAATAGAAGCTGTTTGCCAACACCCTTAGGAAACACATTGAGGATGCACATAGCTATACACAATAATCTTATCAGTACTGTAATTTGTAGCCTATAGCACAAACATTGAGAACATTAGATAGGTCATTATAGTATGTCCCAATAGACTGGATTTCCCAACCTGTTATCTCTCTTTAACCCATTGATACCATAAACTTACTCAGACTGGGCTATCCACTGATGAATGCCAGCAGTGGTACTCTTAGTCCCATCTAGGTCAGTTATATTACCATAACTCACCTTTATGTACTCGTGCCTTGCACTAGATAGGCATGCCACTTAGTCCCATTTTGATAGATACATAACATTTCTTAGAGTACGTATCCCTAAGGCAGGCATCAACATGTTTGGTAGCTCAAACTCACATAACCATGTACTGCACACAAATTGAGACACTAAATTAAAGCACTCTTACACTACCTAAGGAAAAATGTAGAATCTAGAAATAAGGAATTATAGAAAAAGATGAAACAGAATCCTATACTCCGCCTGTGACAACTTTAGAAACATACTTTCCCATGAATCTAAAGCCTAAGCTTTGATATCATAATTGTCACAACTCGATTCCATGAGCTGGACCGCCACTTGGTCTTGGGCCAGCTTAAAACCCCCGAAGACCATAGTAAGCCTTACTCTTCAATAACTCATATTCAGACCCAAAGATAAGGCCTAACACACAAAAATAAAATAATATAAAATATTATATCTCAAATTTGGGAAGTCCAGCTCAACCCAAATATAGTATAACAATATGGGGAGCCTAGCTCAACCTTAAAATCCAACACACTTAGTTCATTAAATACCATTTATCATATCCAAATAATATATTATTTATTAGTGTCACAGTAGAGTTCTAAAAATAAAATACATAATTAAATAAATAATTAAATATAATAAAACTACTAACATCATCATAAATTGCGAAGAAAAATGCAAGTTAGACTCTGTAGAAAATAATGCTCTTTTTGTAACTTGGGAAAAATATATTAAATAAAAGTGGGCGTTCGACTCAATGAGTTTAGATCTTGATAACAAATGTAATTTTTATAACTACCTATAACTAGTACAATTGTACCATGAAATGTATATCCAACACATATAATAAATAATTCACTTAATATTCGCATTTGGAGCTACTCATGCACTCAGTGTATCACACAATACAGGAGCTGATCCCCTATACAGCTCTCCCAATCCAAATCCCACCAGCAAGCTCAACTCAAGCTGGACTTTCGCTTAAATCTAAGTACGAGAGCCAGTGAGATCAACTCAAAGCTATGTCTCACTTCGACTTTCTATATCCATAAGGATTGGGTTCCAGTGAACTAACTCAAACAGCGACTAGCCGTCCAATCCATATCCACATATACCATATATAAATAACACACCTAGCTCCAAATTATCCTCAAGGAGACAACTATAAACAAATAATAATAATAATAATTAAATATGTAAGAACCAAAATGCCCCTAATATATTAATTATTTGTGTGCATAATTAAATATTTATAAAATGCATGGGCATGCCAAATATATAATAATATTAAAATTATAAAAATAATCAATATCTAACACACAGACTAATTGACTCGACTGTAGCTGGTCTAACTAGAAGGAGAAGATGGTCGGCCTGATCACCTATATAGACACAATGACCTTTATCAATTTACTAATAGAATTAATCAATCAATTTAATCTATAGAAGTAAGAATAAATCCTAAGGTCTTGCTGAAAGTTTGGCATAGTTTCCCCTATAACTGTACCTAACCCCTAGCAAGAAAACTCAGTAAAAAGCAACACACAGGCCTTAAGCTCATAACAACAACATCCCATGCCCATTCAGAGCCTACAAGTACCTAATCTAAATCCTAATCTCCCATATCTAACTCAGATCCTTAACTCTTTTGCAGTCCAAATAATTATTTCTAGCATTTTAAAAATTACTAAAATATTTCTAGAGGTCCTCTACCTCATTCTTGTATTAACTAAATTCATTGTACATAATTTTATTCAATCAAGAATATTTTACAGATTTAACCAGCTAGCTTAATCAAGCTAAAAAATACACAACTTGAGTTAGGGACTACCTTTGCAAATTCTACTATCTAGAACACGTCTGAAACATTTGAAAATGCTAGAAACGACTATAAACATGACCTCTTTCCGAGATAGCTCATCAGGCACTCGGCCCTACTGAAAACTCAGTCCTGAGTGCCTGTGATCTATTGCTGCTCTGATCACGCCTAAATGAAACCCATAAATTATTAATAATTATTATATAATTATATCTAATTTACGGCAATCAAAAAACTCAAAAAATCTCATTGAGCGATTTAGACCATCTGATGATCACTTTTTTTAAACGTGCCCGATCGAAGTTGAATGGGTTCCATCTTGAAGGTCTCATTGCTCTAAAACCAATGGTAGTCTCGGATCACTGATCCGACGGTCGGATCATTGGGAATCTCGCCGGAAAACCTTAGAGAGATTTATTTTCTCTCTCCTTGATTCTCTCTCCTCCAGCCACCAAATCGAGCTTCGTTGGTAAAAAATTTTAGCTGGTAGCCCACCTATATCACTGGCGTTGGTTATTGTACAGTGGTAGAATCACACTTGGAAGGTGTGATCTTCGTGCATACATTAAGCTGGAGAAACAAGCTCCACGCTACTGCTCGTAGTCAAGGATGTTGCTAGAGTCCTCTTGATGTCGTCTAGAGTCGACAGGGTGGCTGGTCGGTGAGGTTGAAGCTCATCGCCGGAAAACATGGAGGAAGGGGGAGAGAAAAGGGATGGGGAAAGAGATGAAAGAGGGGAAGGGGTAGGTGCTGCATGTTTTTTTTTTTTTTTTTTTTTTTTTTTTTTTTACTTTTTTTTTGAAATAATTTTGTCAAATTTAATAGTGTACTGGATGTACATTGTTTCAAGGCACACTTTATTGCATGGGCACTTTTCAAAGTACACTTTTGCATCTCTTCTTTTTATTTTATTATAATATTATATAATAATACAATATTAAAATAAGTTTGATAGATAAATGTCCTACATATTTTATCAATAAAATATTAAATTATAATTTAAAAGTAATTATAATAAAATTATCATCTAGCCTTTACATAGATTTAAATTAATGAAATTCAAATAATAATAATAATGGTAATCATCAAATCAATAGCAACTAAATTAAATTTAGTGTAACACCCTCACTTTAGATAGCTCGTATGTTCTACTGTTCCGATGACCAATGTCTGACCAGACAACTAGAATATCTAGAACTATATGTAAACTAGAGTGAGGAGTCATAAATAACCCAAATAATGGTAAGAAAAAATTTAGAAAAATTTAAGCTATGAAATACACCAAGGTAAATGAGCCGGTACCCCGGTGATGGGTGACCCTAACGGGAAGTTGCTGTCTTCACAGCTAATAGCCCTAAACCCGAGGGAAATTCTATGAAATAATTTTTGGGACTCCAGAGAAGAGTTATTGAGGTTTCGATGGCATTAGAATGCCAAGAAAATGCTTATGGAATTTTATCGATCGGTACAGACAGTTTTGGCTCTTTAAGCCAAACGGAGGGCATTTTGGTCATTTTGCCTTCAGAGACGATTTTTGACCAACTTGTCTATTTAAGTAAATAAATTATATGATATAAAATATGAATAAATATTGCTAAAAATTAAATTGAAAATGAGTAGGAAAGAAAAGAAAAGAAAATGAATTAAAATGGGACTTATGACATCACTATGATGTCATTATAAAGGCTTCCACCAATCAAATTAAAACAAACCTTTAAAAACTAACTTAAAAGAATTAATGGGCAGAAATTAAAAGAAAAATTCTGCCACTTCTTCTTCAACCAGCTGAAGTGCTTGAGAGAGAGAGAGAGAGAGAGAGAGAGAGAGAGAGAGAGAGAGAATGTAACACCCTAGGCAAATCCCACATCGACAAAACACGGGAGAGATGCTAGGTTCATAAGTTGATAGTTCGTAACCCCTATAGACGCATTTTAAAACCGTGAGGGCTTCGGTCCAGAGCGGACAATATCACTAGTGGGCCGGGCCGTTACATTTGTGGTATCAGAGCTGCTCCGCGTGCAACCTTGAACGATGGTGGGGCAAACCTCAGCGAGGACGCTGAGTCCCATAAGGGGGGTGGATTGTAACACCCTAGGCAAATCCCACATCGACAAAACACGGGAGAGATGCTGGATTTATAAGTTGGTGGTTCGTAACTCTTAGTGACGCGTTTTAAAACCGTGAGGGCTTCGGCCCAGAGCGGACAATATCACTAGTGGGCCGGGCCACAGCCACAGCCACAGCCACAGCCACCTCCACCTCCACAACCACAGCCACAGCCACCACCACCACCACCACCTGTACAGCCACCTCCACCCCCACAGCCGCAACCTATACACAGATCTCCACTAGAGAGACTGCGAAAGTATGGGGCAAACCTCAGCGAGGACGCTGAGTCCCATAAGGGGGGTGGATTGTAACACCCTAGGCAAATCCCACATCGACAAAACACGGGAGAGATGCTGGGTTTATAAGTTGATGGTTCGTAACCCCTATTGACGTGTTTTAAAACCGTGAGGGCTTCGGCCCAGAGCGGACAATATCACTAGTGGCCCGGGCCATTACATTTGTGGTATCAGAGCCGCTCCACGTGCAACCTTGAACGATGGTGGGGCAAACCTCAGCGAGGACGCTGAGTCCCATAAGGGGGGTGGATTGTAACACCCTAGGCAAATCCCACATCGACAAAACACGGGAGAGATGCTGGGTTTATAAGTTGGTGGTTCGTAACCCCTATTGACGCGTTTTAAAACCGTGAGGGCTTTAGTCCAGAGCGGACAATATCACTAGTGGGCCGGGCTATTACATTTGTGGTATCAGAGCCGCTCCGCGTGCAACCTTGAACGATGGTGGGGCAAACCTCAGCGAGTCCCATAAGGGGTGGATTGTAACACCTAGGCAACCACATCGAAAACACGAGAGATCTTTGGGTTCATAAGTTGATAGTTCATAACCCCTATACGCCGCTTTAAAACCGTGAGGGCTTGACCCGCAGCGACAATATCACTAGTGGGCCGCCATTACATTATATCACTGGTAGGCCGCCATTACATTTGTAATGGCCCTACCACTAGTGATATTGTCCGCCCGGTCAAGCCCTCACGGTTTTAAAACGCGTCATAGGGGTTATGAACTATCAACTTATGAACCCAAAGATCTCTCCGTGTTTTGTCGATGTGGATTTGCCTAGGTGTTACAATCCACCCTCTTATGGGACTCGGCGTCGCCGAGGTTTGCCCCACCATCGCTCAAGGTTGCACGCGAGCGCTCGATACCACAAATGTAATGGCCCGGCCCACTAGTGATATTGTCCGCTCTGGGCCGAAGCCCTCACGGTTTTAAAACGCGTCACTAAGAGTTACGAACCACCAACTTATAAACCCAGCATCTCTCCTGTGTTTTGTCGACGTGGGATTTGCCTAGGGTGTTACAGAGAAAACCTCCATTGAAGCCCATCCCAAGCTTGATTTCCACCATTTTTCCACCATAAAATCCTAGACCTCCTTTATTAAAACTTGTCTACACTACTTGGGAAGGTGTTTGGAAGCCAAGAAAATCAAAGAAAGTGAAGGAAAATTGAAGATTGGGTGAGGGAAAATTATGCTCATAAGGTTAGTGCATAAACTAGTTTCCTTCCTTCTTCTTTAGTTAAAATTTAGTTGAATTATGATGAGCTTACATGAATATTTATGGAATTGAGGTATGTATGAAGGCATGGAAAATTTGGTCAGCCTTGATGGTATGGGATTTTCATGGTTTTGATGGTTAGAATGCAATTAAATTTGTATATTAAAGTCAATTGACGTGTAAATATATAAAGTAGAGTTGAAATTTGATGAGTTTGTAGGAGATGGAAATTATGACCAATTAGGGTTTGTGACAAATTTGGGTTTTGCTCATGTTTTGGTGAATGAAAGTCCTAATGGTCAATTAGTGACCATTTGGCTGTGTTTGATGAGGAATTGAAGTGAATTGTGGCTTTGGATTTGAGGTTGGGTATGCTGCCTCATAGGACTTGCAGGGCTGGATGTGAGTCCAACAAGTTTGGATAGCTGTATCTTGAGAGGTGTAGGTTCAATTGGTATAAGACCAATTGGACATGAAACTAGACACGTAATGGCACAACTTTGATGAAGAAACCTTGCCCAGAAAACAAACTTAGAATACCCTAAAAATTGACCAAATCCGGGTAACCAATTCTGGACCTGGTAAAAGTGACCAAATGAATAGTATTTGTTCATTTGGCCATAACTCAGTGTAGAAATATTCAATTGGCCTGAATTTTATATCAATAGAAAGCTTAGACAATTTAGAACAACTTTCATGAAGAATAGAACTCTAAATTTTGACCACAACTTAATGGAATTGTCCACTAAAATCAAGACATCAAATCTGGTAGAACCAAATTTACCCAGAAAATCTGGGTAAAGACTAATCCAGCCAGTTATGGTAAATTGACCATAACTTGAGCTATAAAACTCCAAATGGAGTGATTCATAAAGGAAATTAAAGAATACACATAAAGGAACAACTTTGATGAAGAAAAATTTGTCAAATTTCTACTGTAACAATGACCAATGGAACAGTAAACTTAAGGTATGAAATCTAAAAATTTTGAATAACATAAAATAAGCTTTTGAAATGGTATTAGAAATCAATGCCAACAAAAATAAAATGCAAAATGTGGTATCTTGGTGAACTTAGGCTTAACAATTCTATTATGAATTAAAAAGTTAACTTTTGTGTAGGAATGACAAAGTGAATAGTAACAACCAAAATTAATAGAGTGAAAGGTACCCCACTTAAATGATTTAATGAAGGTTTAAATTATGTAAATGTATAGATGGGATTTGTATTCTCATCACAAATAAAACTTAGGGGATATTATTAATTTAATTTGAAATGTGATTTATAAATGACTATAAATGAAATATTAAAGGTATAAAAAATGTACAAATAATATTTAAGATTTAGGTTCCTTTTATGAATACAAATGAAATCTGCTTGAATCTAGGCACATATAAATGAAATTTGCTTGAATCTAGGTACATGTAAATTGGTGTAATAAATTAGATAAGAAATTGTAAGTGATAAATAGATAGTGAGATTGATAAATAGTGAACTATATGAATGAATTATATTAATGTATAAATGAGATAGTAATTCTCATTATTGGAGAAAGGAAATATACTTTGAGTACAATGGGACATAAGGATAATTGATGAGAATTGTGATCATATGAATGATCAAATGAATGTATAAATTATGAAATTTATCATAAAATAATGAAGTCATAAAAACACAATATATTAACATTTAATAATATTATGTGCCCTTGTATCGCCTAGACATGTGTGTCAGATTGGATAGATTGGTATGCCAATAGGATATTGTTTTAGCAGTACTGCGTAAGGCTTTATGCCTGTATTCATGACTTTATGCCCGCACTCATGGCTTTTATGCCCGATTATGTGTTATCATGGCTTTTTAGCCATATTGACTGCATACGTGGTTGACGTTCCGCGTCCCATGGTATGACGGCCCGAGGCACCGCGGTGTTCAGTGCCAACGACTCGTTATCCAGTTTAGTCAGCCTGTCATAGGTTACCTGGGCAGTGTAAATTATTGAAATTATTTAAGAACATTAGTAATTAAAAACATTAGAAAGTATTGAATGAAATGAGGAAAAATATTAGCAATGGAAACATAACTGAATCAAGTAGTACAAATAAAATTTTTAGAATTATAGGAATCGAAAATACAATACTCCTAGAATTAATTTGTATATTGAACATTATTACTGTATAAACTCAGTACTTCCAAAGAGGGACAAAATAGGATATAAGATAGTTGATATTAGAAATATCATACCAAACTTAATTGATACCCGAGGATCTAAATTATACTTCAGTCTTTCTTATTTGTATATATTATTTTCTTGTTATATTATTACACCACTAAGCAGAAATGCTTAGCACGATAAATTTGTTTCCTTCGCGCAGGTACTGAAGCTAAAACCCAGTGGACATTTGACTAGGATTTTTGGAGTCAAGATCTACAGAAGTGTCAGAAGTGCTCAATGTTGTCACCTCCTCAGCAATGCATGTAGATAGGGCTCACAAAAGTTATTTTATGTATTTATAATTAGTTATTAATTGTAATGTAAATTATGGTATTGTAATTAATTTGTACATCATGTAAATTGTGAATTTATGAAATTATCTTGTAAATCATGTAAATTATGAAGTTTGAGAATTTTGATACATAAATTGAGTATGAATGGATATGTATGCAAATGAGTTGCAAGAATTAAATGTGTGATGAGATGATTATGAAAATAACTGATGAGATTTTATTGTTAAAATATTGTTGAAATTTTAAGGAATAGTGAAATACACCAAATGGTAAAAGAAACAGGGGAAACTCCGTTGGTTTCTCTATAGAAAAATAATTAATATTAAAATATAATGAGAATAAAATTTTTAAAGGAATAAAATAAGATAAAATAGGGTGCTCCGACACCGAATGTAACACACCTCGCTCGGCTACACTGTAGACAGGTAAAGGGCGTTACATTTAGAACCAAAATTAATAATAATGAAATAATATACTTTATTACTTGATTTAATATTAATCTTTAAAACTAATCATTTAAATTAAAATTGAATCAATTAAATAATTCATAAATATATTTAAAAAATTAAATAAACATCAATATATATATATATATATATATATATATATATATATATATATATATATATATATATATATATATATATATATATATAGCACCTCAAATTTTTAAATAATTGTTTTATGCGTAGTTTGTGAGTTTTAACTAGTTGGAGGGGTCAGATAATATTGTTAAGATGTGAATTTGAGACTTATAATTTTAGAAGTGTGATTTGAGCTACTTTGCAAGTTGGATAGGTCATAGGTATAGGAAAAATTTTGCTAAATTTTCAGCAAAATCTAGGCTGTCTTTGACTCTTTCAAAGTTTTGTTTATATTGATCAATTTATATTGTAATTGCTTAGGTGAGCCAGGCCAGCCTTCCTCCTTCGCCCAGCCCCTACAATGACTTGTAAAGAACTGTGAGTAGATATTGATTTTATTTATAATTTTAATATTATTATATTCAAAACATGTTCATGCATCTATTATGTATATATGTATGTAGTAAATATTAGGCATACTTTATATTGCATTTATTTTTGATGATATTGCTGTGATTGTTGTTTTATGGCGATCTAGAGCTGTGTGTGTGAGTGGGTGTGTATGTGGTGTGTATATGGATATGGATAGGATGAGTAGATGCGACTAGAGCTTGACTCTCTGGGACCCAATCCTTATTATGGATAAGTCAGGGGAGACGCAGCTTTGAGTTGATCTCGCTGGCCCCCACATTTAGATATTAAGAGAAAGTTTGGTTTTGAGTTGATCTCGCTGGTAGAGGTTAGAACTAAGAGAGCTATATGGGGGATCAGCTCTCATATATATATGTGTGAGTATGGATATGACACAAAGGTATGTGAGTACTCCAGATTGCCTTTGATGTGCTTATGAATTGATTTATTTGTAATATGTGAAGATGATGCATTTCACTCTTATGATGCACTAGGCATAGATAGATATAGAAATTGTAAGTAAAATCAATATCTTATTCTATCAATCGAACGCTCACTCCTGTTCACCCATTTTTCTAGGTTACAGGAGAGCTTATTCTTGTGTTTAACCTGCTTTGTACCTCACAGGTCTACTAACTGTAATTTTTGTATTTTGTATTGTTAAGTTTGAATTCTTGATCTTCATATGTGTAGAACCATTTTATTTAGCTTGGGACTGCAAGATTAATTATTTTTGGGGTCGTAAACTTATTAATCTATGTATGTGTAAATGTGTGGATGGATGGCTTGTTTAATGAGGGAGTTGGACTCCCATTTGATTTTATATTGATCTGTGGATGATTGTAAGGGTGAGTTGAGCTCTCCAAATGATTTTATTTTGAGATTACAGGTCAAGTAAGTTAAGAACTCCCCGTTAGATGGTCAATGTTATGATTAGATTCTGTCCGATTGATTTCTTAAAATTGGGCTCAAAATATGGGCTTCATGGATGGGTTAGAGATAGTTCGGCTTACTACGGGTTTTGAGGGCCTTATGCTGACCTAAGTTTTAGTATCAGTTTGGCCCATAATTTGAGTGGTGATAATAATGGTATTAGAGCTTAGGCTTTAGATTCATGGGAAAGTGTGAACCTAGAGTTGTCACATGTGAAAAATAAGATCCTTTTTGGTCTTCTTATGTAATTCCTTGTTTCTAGACCTGTGTTATTCCTTAGGTAGTATAAGAGTACTTCAGTTTAGTGTCTCGATTTTTATGGAGTGCACGGTGATGTGGACTAGAGCTAGCAAATGTGTTGAGGTCTGCCATCGGGTTGCATGCTCTAAGAGATGCTGTGTTTCTCTCAGTATGGGGCTAAGTGGCATACCTATCTAGTACAAGACACGAGAACATGAAGGTGAGTTGTGGCCATATAGTTGCCCTAAATAGGGGTGAGGGTACTGTTGCTAGCAGTCGTCAGTGGATAGCCCTGTCAGAGTAACTTTATGGTACCAGTGGGTTCAAGAGAGATAAGAGTATATATATATATATATATATATATATATATATATATATATATATGAAAACAGGCAAGAATATATATGAAAGAATATATATATATGAAAAAATCCAATTTATTCAGACCATATATATTCTTTCATATATATTCTTGCCTGTTTTCATATATATATATGAAAGTATTTCAAAATTATAAATTAGTTATATAATATTAAAATAATATTTAAATACTATCAAATTTTATTAAATTATATTTTAAAATTCAAATTATTACATAAATGTATTCTATAGTTTTCATACAAATTATAATTTCTTTGTTACAGAAAATAAGATAATTTAATATAAATTTACAATTCATCTTATGAAATTTTTATAAATGATTTTTTTTATAAAGTAGTTAATGACAAAAATTTTATTAATTTAACAGAAAAAAATAAATTTTAGCACATAATATTTTTTTTTTTCAAAAAATCTAAGAGAAATTTTATATGGTAAATTTTGTAAAAAATTATAGGAACATATTTATGGTTTATTAAATATTATTTATTAAAATTTTTAAAAAATATTATACATGACTTTTTACATGAAGAAATTATTTTTTATTCAGTTAATAAAATAATTATATTTTATATGCCTATATATATATACACACATATACGCGCGCGTGAAAAAGTTTATTGCGTGCATTTGAAAAAAGTTTATGGCGTGCATTTGGGAATACATTACTGAATATAATGATGTCCTCCATATTAGGTGTTCATCCATGGCATTGACTTTATTGTGCATTTCTACGTGTTCACATTGTGAAGTGACATTCTACCAATTGGAATCAGTTTGGGGAACCATACTATGAAAATTCAGCTGAATACGGACTTTAATTTTCTCCATCCAACTGGCTTGTCTTGCACTCTGCGTTACGTCCTTACTCCTTTTTTATTTTTTTTAAATACATAATAATAATAATAATAATAATAATAAGAGGGGAATAATAAACTTGGCAGTAAAAATAAAAAATGGCAGTACGTTGACGTTGACGTTGACGTTGACCTTGACGCTGACGCCTACGCCGGTGAATTGGACATTACAATCTCCAACCGTACAATTTCAGTCCCAACCTAAGAAAGTGAAGGCTTTTCCCTCAAGACACACTTACCCCACATTAGCAACAAATCAATTTCTACGAGAACTGTTTTTTTTTTTTTTTTTTTAAATGTTAAATCTATTAAAATTATAATTTAAAATTCTAATAAAAAAAAATGAAATTAATAGGAGATATATAAGTAAAAATAATTTATAAATTTATTATCATAAAATTTTAAATTAAATATAGTATCAAATTAATAAGTGTATTTTTTTATAAAATTTATTAAGAAAGATTCTCTCCATGCTCTTCAAACTTCTCAAATCTCTAATAAAATCACAACTAGGCCTAGCTTTTGGTCTGATTTAAATTTAATTTAGATTTTAGTTTTAATTTTTAACAGTTTCAATTTAGATTTTTAATATCATTAATTTTTTTTTCTTAAAAAAATATATCGTCTAACCATTTGAATAGATTTAGTTTAGGTTTTGGTTCAGAGCTTGAGAAAGGAGACTGAAACCAAACTCTATAGACAATTTAATTCCAATTTAAGACTAAAATTGACCGGTAGCGAGGTGTAGGGTCAACTTATTAATATTTATTTATTGAAAATGTTTTTTTTTTCAATTTGTTTAGTTGTGTGTTATTAATTTCAAAATATTATAGATTTATTTAAAAAAAAGTTTAGAAATATTAACAATGATTTGAAAATATTAAAAAAATTACGATACTCAAAAGAGTGTTGCCTAATTTAAAAGCTGATCAAACTGTTTTATAAGTTCTAATTTTACGTTGAATTATTTGTTTGAAAGAATTTTAAAACTTATAAGGAAACTAGAAGTGAGGAAATTTTTCATTTTAATGCTTATAAGTACCATATTTATAAGTTAGTTTAATCAAATTATTTAATAGTTATCCTCATTACATTTTAAAATAATATAATATTATTTTAATAATGATTATATTTATAAGATAATTCCTACCAAACGAAATAATTACTTATTAGCCATTTATAAGTACTTTAATATATAATGCAATTCTGATTCAGACCCCTAAATTATTAATCTAATCTAGATTAGTTTTGAAATCTAGATTAGTTTTGAAATCCAAACCAATCTTAATCCAATATAAGACTCAACTACACCAATATAAGACTCAACTGGTTGTTAACAGTCTCAACTTATTAATATTTATTTATTGAATTTTTTTAATTATATGTTATTAATTTCATAAGATATTATAAATTTATTAAAAAAATTTAAAAATATAAAGTATTTTGTTTAATTTATAAGTCGGTTAAACCATCTTATAAGTTTTAATTTTAAGTTGATTCATTTGTTTGAAATATTTTTAAAGTTTATAATAGCTTATAAGAAGAAAAAAGGGGTTGGAGGTGAGGAGTTTTTCACTATGTTTATAAGTTAGTCTAACCAAGTACATTACTATGTTATTCTCGTTAAATTTTAAAATTTTACCATATATATCCTTATTTAATTTTAAAATAATTTAATATCATTTTCAGTTATTTTAATAATGATTGTGTTTATAAGTCAATTTACCGAACAAAATCATTATTTATCAGCTATTTATCAGTACTTTAAAATTATGACTTAAAACATTTTCAAACTAAAAAGAGAAGTTAGTATTATAATAGGCACATAAATTTAAAATACACACACAATCACATAAATTATGTAGTATAGAAAAGAGAAAAATAATAACATAAAATTTACGTGTTTCTACTGTAAAGCCTAGATCTAAGGGTAAACAATAGATCAAGTTATATTATAATGAGAAATAGCAAATACAGTCACTTAAAACTTTTACATCCTAATCCACCGTGTTTCTCAAATATCTCATAAGTTTATTACAAAAAGGTATAAAATACAATATTTATGTTACAGGGGGCATTGCTCTCTACAGGCCCAAATGAGTTAATAATGGGCTTTAGACTTGAGCCGACCTTACTTTTTATTTTAATTGAGTTGCAAATATAAACTTTTAGGTTGAGCCACAATTCAAATCTATAAAAACATATTCAAAATTCATGTGACGTAAAAATATCAATAGTTTGGAATTAAGAGATAACTTTGAAAGCTAATTTCTCTTATCTTTATATCATCAACTTTAGGAATTTTAAAAGTAAAGAAACTTGAGACTTCAACAATTTTTAAGCATTTTCAACTCTTCTAATCATTTAATGACACTTTAATTCATGTTAATTTGATCTACTAAAGCCCTTGATTGCTTAGTAGTTTATGAGCAATTTGAAGCCGTTTCCAAAAAATTTTTATGCACTCACTAGATTGAATATTATTATGACTAAAATTAAACTCATTTGAGTTAGTCCAATTATTTTTTTATTTAATAAAAATTTAATGAGTTAAGTGAAAATTGATAAATTACATAATGAGAAATAACTCTTTTTATTAATATAAAAATAAATTTTATAAATAAAATAAATAAAGGGGAATTAATTTTATGTCTATCCGCTACCTACCCTTTAGGATAGAAGAAGACAATTATCAATTATTGGTCAACAAGATTTAATAGGCCGACATTTTCCACAAAAATCTCCCGCGTCATGCATGGACATGGAGGAGCAAAGGTCAATATCAGCTTTTTAAACCTCCACTAAAAACAGTACTATATAACTCTAGAGATTATACAGTACACTGCAATTGGTATATATACATCTCTATTACTAACAATTAACTGAGTCCATC
Organism: Hevea brasiliensis; assembly: GCF_030052815.1. NCBI lineage: Eukaryota > Viridiplantae > Streptophyta > Magnoliopsida > Malpighiales > Euphorbiaceae > Hevea > Hevea brasiliensis. The sequence continues at coordinate 74,417,748 of NC_079503.1, read as the reverse complement.
TCCTTCTTACCTCATGCAGGATTTACTTTTGCATGATTGAGGGAGCATGGAGCATAGTGTTGTAGAATTTCCTATATAACTCACTCAACAACACTTCTGTCGAACAATAAATCTCTAATTTGAGCAGCTTTTTTTCCTCCGCTGGAACCATCTTTGCTTTCAATAAACAGTGTTCCCCCCTACTCCTAGGTATGATGAGTTGCTTTGATCGCTCGTCCTTGCATCCAGAAGAAGGTAACAAGTTCCTGCTGCCTCTTATATATGTGTGCGTTTCAGAATTATTTTCGCTTGGCCATTTCAGGGTTTTCCAGGGTTCTGCGTACTTGTTCTATATATATATGTGCATGCAGACTCTTTGCTTAGTTTGTACCATAAAATCTAGCGTTTTTAATCAGGTGGTAGTTATATATGCACCACTCTTTCAATTTTAATAAAGTTTCTGCTCTTTTTTTGTTCAAAAAATTTTAAAAACATTTATGTAAACCCATAATTTTATGGAGTAGAAAAGCATTAAATAGAATGTAATGTCTATTGGTTTGGAATGTGAAAGCAAAATCTTGATGCCTTTCTGTTTTTCCGATTTTTCATCAGCCTCAAGCAACACGAAGTGGTTGAAGAAGAGGAAGGCTCGAGCTCCTGGAATCTTCAGAATTACCTTTAGTTTGCTTATGCTTATGTGGCTAATGTGCACGGTTGAAGCACAAGCTGAATCTAGCCATCTTGCAGACGGTGAAGGTAAATAATCAAATGATTGTCATGATCCTAGTTGTATAATTCTCAGTATGGGTTTCAATATCAGGTTTTATGAGATTTGGGCTTTCCCATCTCAATAGTTTGGTTGCTAATGAGAAGCCACAAGCTCACAGCCCAGACACAAGACTGGGTATTGGAGGGGTTTAATTTTGGGCTGTGCTTCTGCCTTGATGCTCAAGGGGTTTGGCTTCTGTTTAATTTGAGCCTGATATATACTTGTTTGATACGTGTATCCAGTGCAAGCTTTACGTGAAATTGCAAAACAAGTGGGAAAAGAAGACTGGAATTTCAGCGTAGACCCTTGCAGTAATCACTCGAGCTGGCAGACACCAAAACCAGAAGCCATGCCATGGTACAACAATAGTCTCATCTGCAATTGCAAAGGCCTGGATGGCGTGTGCCATGTGGAGAAACTGTACACTTCTTTCTCCTATTTCCAAGTTATTTTCTATTTATCAATCACATTTTTTTTTATATTCATTTGAGACCTAACAATTATATCATTGAGTTAAGCCAATTGATTGGTCTAGATCGATCATGGTTAGGTAATTAGATTGTTTCAATTTAAAATTGAAATCGATCAAAATTAAAATGGTATTTGAATTAATTTATAAGTCAATTAAATTTATATATAAATAAAAAATTATAAATAAATTAATATTTATTTTAATTTATAAATTAAAAAATATTTAAAATAAATCATACATAATAAATAAGACATTATTTACTTATAATTTATTTATTAATTTTAAAGTTATATTTTTACCTATTAAAATACTATCTTATCCGAATAAATTTTAAAATATTAATATTATATTTATTTTAATGATAACAATACTTAATAATATATTATTTTAATAAAATAAGTTACTTTTAAATGTCTTTTAATTAAATATTTAAATGTTAAATTTAAATAATTTTATTAAATAAATAATTAATTATTTTTAAATTAATTTATAAATTAAAAAATATATTTTAAGCGAGATTAATCAAAACAGATTCTGAATTTTTTTTTGAAAAAATAAAAAATTTTAAAAATATCAACTGTTGAAGCGGATTAAAACCCAATCAAATTGAATTAAATTGGAATTGAAACAAAAACAAAGGAGACCCACAATCCGATTCCAATTTCCCTAAGCTGCTGAACTGGACCTGCTGGTTTCAGGCTGTAACGGACCGGGGCCACCCCTAGCGTTGTTCCTTTTTTTTTTTGTGGCGCCAGAGGCCACCCTAGAACTGCAGAACTGATTGATAGGTTTATTCTAAAGTTATAACAACTGATTTTGGAAATTCAAGATTTTGGATTTTTACCTGTCATATATAGAATTCATAAGTCGTAATAACTTGAACTGCAGATTTCTCAAAGGGCAAGATCTTCCTGGTGTGCTTCCAGCATCAATTGTGAAGTTGCCTTTCCTCAAGACACTGTAAGAAATGATTTTACCTATTCAACAAAATTTATCTAGATTAAGTCTATTATAAACCCTTTCAAGACACATATATGTGGGTTGAGTGTATTATAAATCGGGTCCAAGCACGAATTTTCCCTGGATATTTTACTTTTAATGTCATATATCCATTATCTTTCAAAACCTATAAATAGGACTGTAACCTATAATTCAAGTGAAAAATCTTTTATGTGATTTGCAGTGATCTGACTCGTAATTACCTTAGTGGGAATATACCACCTGAATGGGCTTCCACAAAGTTGGAATATCTGTAAGAAACTTCTGCTCTTACAAATGGGTATAGCCAAATGGATACTCACTGCTACTAAATTTATAAATTCACACTTCAGGTCAATCACAGTGAACAGCTTAACAGGACGCATTCCAAGTTACTTGGGAAACATCACGTCGCTTATATACTTGTATTTGTGCTCTCTCTTTCTCTCTTTTTTCATGTTTTATTTTAATGTAAACTGGCTTAAACTTTCATGGATTAATGGTAATCTTAAGGAGGAAAAATTTTTCAGGAGCATAGAGAACAACTTCTTTTATGGAACTGTTCCTGTAGAGCTTGGAAACTTGGTTAATTTGGTGAATCTGTCAGTCTCTTAAACCTTCTCTTTTAAAAATTTATCGTACTTACTGAATTACTGGAGTACATGATTTCGCTTTGTTACTTGCTTCTCTTTGCTGAATACAGCATTCTTAATGCCAACAATCTCACTGGAGAGTTACCTCTGGCTCTCACTAAAATCACCAAATTAACTGAACTGTAAGTCCGTGTAACACTTCATACCATATTATTTTTTTTATCAGATTAATATCTTGTGTATTTATTTATTTATTTATTTTAATCTTACTTTTGTGCTGCCTCATATGCAGTAGGATTAGCAGTAACAATTTCAGTGGAAAAATACCCAGTTTTATCCAGAGTTGGAAACGACTTGAGAAGCTGTACATTTCTTTTCTTAATGATAAAATTTTAAATCTACTCAACACTAGTTTTCAGGTGTAATCTAAAAGTATTTAAAATGGTGTTGTTAACAGAGCAATCCAAGGTAGTGGCCTTGAAGGCCCCATTCCCTCTAGCATTTCTGTCTTGACTAATTTAACTCAACTGTGAGTCGTGCTTCTTTACTTTCCTAACAGACTTATGTTTCTTGTCTATGATTACACATCATAGATTTTTATGTAAATGTTCTACTATACCATGCAGGAGGATTAGTGACTTAGGTGGGGAAGGTTCTAACTTTCCATACGTAGGAAACATGAAAAACTTAAATTATTTGTGAGTTATTCTACTTTGTTGCTTGAAACAGAATAATTTTCACCGTAGTAGTTGAGCTGATTTGAAGATAATTTGCATTGCAGGTTATTGAGCAACTGCAATATAACTGGAAATTTCCCAGAGTATATAACGCATATTGCAAATCTGAAAGACTTGTGATATACTGCTCCCTTATCTCTCATTTCTTGAATTCCTCTGTTCTACTAGTATTTTGAGATCCATTTCTGAGATTTATAGTCAACACTTCACATTTTGATTAACTATTTATGGTTGTTGTAGACTATTTCCTCAATGATAACATCTGCACTACTTTTTTCATTCATTAAAAGATGTTGTCTTGCAGAGATCTTAGTTTCAACAGATTGACTGGAAATCTACCAACAAATTATCTGGATTTAGTGGCCCTGGAGAGCATGTATGCATTCTAAGTTCATGTGGGCAGCTAGCTGGCACATATACATATAGAGGGCCTTTCAGTGGATATTGGTTCTGTATATAATGTGAACTTATTAAATACCATATGGAATTTTATTAATGTTTCCATTAAGGCTTCTATTTTTCCTCTATCCTCTCTAATTAAGACTCCAAATTAGATTTCCTTCATTCCTCTGTACAATCTTTTGCAATACTCTGGATGTGTTTTAACAAAATGACCGGATCATTGTATAGGTATCTGACAAGCAACTTTCTAACTGGACCGATCCCCAAGTGGATTCTTGAGAGAAATCATAGATAGTAAGTTTGTTTTTCTTATATCCTACCTCTAAACTTCTGTTGATTTCGTTATTTGTTATTTTGAAATAATTTGCTGCAGCAATTTTTGGGCAACTTTGCATTCATTATTCACGTTTTGGAAAAAAAATTATTCCAAAAATATGCTTTTGTTTACAAGCTAATGTTTGTATGCAGTGCAATAGATATTTCCTACAATAATTTCTCTGAAACTTCTGTTCCATCTGCTTGTCCAGTCACGGTGTAAGAACTCCTTTTTTTTTTTTTCATTGCCTTTTTGTTGTTTGAAGAATGTCAATATCACTTATTGAATTCCAGAAATTAACTTATTGGTTGGTTCATCAGGAATTTGTTTAAAAGCTCTTCCAGAGGGAAAAATTCGTAAACTTCTACTCTATTTAATTTCTATGAACCCATTTCATCCTTCGCTTTTCTTTTCATCCTTTCCTTTTCCCTTTATTCGGTCTTTTGAAAGTGAAAATTGTGTCTTTCTTTCATTTTTGTTTAGTGTTAACTGATGCTTCTTTCTTGTTTTCCTTTCCAGAAAGGCTCTGGAGTGCCTGACCAACTCTTCTTGTTCGAAAGGTTGTCATACTTTTGCATCTAAATGCATGATATATAGTCAATTTGTTTTCCAAGCCCTCCCATTTGGTATTCGAATAATATAACAAATGTCATTCATGACTGCTTCATTATGATTGGTCATATTTGATATAATTTTGTTAACATAGTATTTCTGTGTAGAGCTTTATTCATTGCATATAAACTGTGGTGGAGGAGCAGTCACCATTGGAGACATTAGCTATGATGGAGATGAAGAGGATGGAGAGGCCACAAGATATGTTCACACAAAAGAAAATTGGGAAGTTAGTACCACTGGACATTTTTGGGATGGGGAAAAAAATTCCTTAATTGCATACATAGCAGAAAATGTATCCACATTAAGAATGAGAAACTCTGAATTGTACACAACAGCGCGTCTATCGCCCCTCTCTCTCACATACTATGCACGTTGTTTAGCCAATGGGAATTACAATGTGACGCTTCACTTTGCGGAGATAAAAATCAGAGATAATAGATCCTTCCACAGTCTGGGAAGACGGATATTTGATGTTTATATCCAGGTAATCAAGTTCTTATTACATTCTATTTAACTGTAACAGGAGGTGTAACTTAATCTGCATGTTTAGGATGAACTCATGTTGAAGGATTTTGAAATCAAAAAGGAAGCACAAGGGGTGGATAAAGTAATAATTAAATCATTTAAAGCAGTTGTTAAGGATGGAACTTTAGATATCCGCTTTCACTGGGCTGGGAAAGGAACAACAACAGCCCCAGTTAAAGGAATTTACGGTCCTCTCATATCTGCCATTGATGTGGAATCAGGTAAATTGTACCTAGCATATTAGAAATTTTATATTGTATATGGCACATGGCTTATATCAACATATTATAGTTGCATAATAATATACTATCAGCAATATTGCTGTAAATATTGAAAATTCTGCATACACATACCTGTATGGATATATATATCATAAACTGCAAACTGAACATCACTGCTGTTCATTTTTCAAAATTTCCACAGAATTCAAGCCTCCTAATGAGATCAAGAATTCCACAGAATTCAAGCCTCCTAATGAGATCAAGAAGAAGTTCATTGTGGCTGGAGCCGTAGTTTTGCCATTGCTCCTCATTTTCATTGTAATGGGCACTCTTTGGTGGAAAGGTTGTTTAGGAGGCAGGTTATTAAGGGAAAAAGGTACCAAATGGAAACTCCATTCAAGAATGGAACTTTTCATATTTGATTAATTTACTGTTGTCAAAATGTGACTAGAGACAGATACTACTTTGTTACTGTCATTCAATTCTCTGATTTCTATTTTAATATTTGTAAATAGTATCCTTTGTTCCTTTCCAAATGAACGAGGCAACCTAAAATACAACCATGTATGCAAGTGTGGAATTGCATAGAATGGGAAGGCATATTCATGATACTTTATTGTCCGCTTCTCTATATATTACAGTTATGATCATTTGAGATCCAGTGGTAATCAATAAGTTGAGATCAGGTATATAACATAAGGGTGACAATTAGATCTACTCCTACATTTCAAAGATATTTTTGAAATTTTAAATGAAATATGATTAGATGACTGAAATGAATTTCTTGGTTATTGGTTTCATTTGGTGGAAATTATGTTTAGGATAAGCACCTATGAGAACAAGGTATGGTGAATCAAGCACTTCTGCAATTACTTTCCCTAATTAATATGCACTCAAGTCAAGCAGTAACTTACACATACTGAGGCACACACAAATTATGGATAGCACATGCATATAATGCGTAGATATTTCAATCATGTAATTTCTATATATCCTCTGAAGAAAATCCTTCCAAACTGACTGTTATTGGGCAGATCTTAAAGGGCTGGATCTGCGAACTGGTTCCTTCTCTTTGAGACAACTAAGAGCTGCTACTAATGATTTTAATTCAGCAAACAAGATCGGAGAAGGTGGTTTTGGGACTGTATACAAGGTAACACAGCTAATACTTTCATAAATGATTCAATTGACATCTGAAATTTTTCTTCTAACCAAGAATGCAGGATAGTGGCAAATCTCCTGAAACATTACCATTTTAATGCATGATTTTGTAATAATTTAATGCATAGAATAATTCCAATGCAGGGTGAATTGTTAGATGGTACCATTATAGCTGTGAAGCAACTATCTTCCAAATCCAGGCAAGGAAACCGTGAATTTGTGACTGAAATAGGCATGATATCTGGTTTACAGCACCCAAATCTTGTAAAGCTTTATGGATGTTGTATTGAAGGAAATCAATTACTTCTGGTTTATGAGTATATGGAAAATAATAGCCTCGCACGTGCACTTTTTGGTAAACTTAACGGCATTATAACTTTCTAAGCAAAATGGATTTTTTTGTAGCATAGCCATCAAACATGAAATGATTTTGTTTTAAAACACCTCTTTTATGGTTAACTACAGGTTCAGAAACTAGCGATCTGACATTGGATTGGGCAATGAGACAGAAGATTTGTGTTGGAATAGCTAGAGGTCTAGCATTTCTCCATGAAGAATCAGCACTCAGGATTGTCCACAGAGACATCAAAACGACAAATGTCCTGCTTGACAAGGACCTAAACGCCAAGATATCAGATTTTGGACTAGCTAAGCTATGTGAGGAGGAGAATACTCACATTAGCACCAGGATTGCGGGAACAGTGTAAGTTGCATTGGCAAAATTTCTTTTTTCCACATTTTCCTTTTCTGGGGATAGATATTCAATATCCTAAATGAATCCATGAATTATAAAGTCATTAATCTGGTATGTTCTTTAATTGCAGGGGATATATGGCTCCAGAATATGCACTCTGGGGTTACCTAACAGAGAAAGCTGATGTTTACAGCTTTGGGGTTGTTGCTCTTGAAATTGTTAGTGGAAGGAATAATGCCAATTACAGACCGAAAAATGAAGCTGTTTGTCTTCTTGATTGGGTGAATTTTCTCAATAACATCTTTTTTTTTTATCATAGATTCTAAAGCATTTCATTTTTCTTTGCATAAACTTGGAATATTTAGTCAGATATCAGATATTCTGAGGTTATTAACCCCCTTTTTTTTATGGCTCGTCTCTCGCAGGCCTTTATTTTGCAACAGAAAGGAAATTTGATGGAGATAGTGGACCCAAGGTTGGAGAATGAATTCAACATAGAAGAGGCTGAAAGGATGATTAAAGTGGCTCTTTTATGCACCAATGCATCGTCAATGCTAAGGCCAACAATGTCAGCTGCACTGAGTATGCTTGAAGGGGAAACAAGTATTGAGGAAGTCACTTCAGATCCTAGCATTTATGATGACATGAGATTTAAACCCTTAAAGGACCATTACCAGCAGATGCAACGCCAGAGTTCAGGCAGAAGCCAAGCACCAATTTTTTCATCAGATAACACATGGGTTGGATCTTCCACTACCACTGCATCTGCTTATGATCTCTACCCTGTCAATCCTGAGTCCATAAATTTAGAAGTTAGTGAAACTTCATCCCTTTCACGGTAGTGTTGCTTCTCATAAGCAAGGTAGTTTCGGAACTTCATATGGTTTAGGTACTTCTTATTATATTGATGTAACATAAGTTTCTTCATATGAAACAAGTAATATAGGGAATGGAAAATTGTGATGTGTATGTAACTTATTGAGCACACAAATAAATATAAAAAAAATTATTCCATATAAATAAATTTTGCACCATTAAGTGTCTGCTTCTAAGTCCATCATACTTCATATATATATTTCTCCCGAAGTTTCTGCACACCATTGTAGTCCCATTGCATAGGTCGTTAGAAGGATCCAGGTCCCTCAGGATTATTTTTGGATATTTCACTTTCACTTCAAGCTTGTACAGAGGCAACACATCTGTAACAAAGTGTTCAGAAATTCCTCTTGGCAGCAGTTATTTGTGTCATCGATCACGATGTTGCTTTCACCAGGGAACATGTTTGTCATCTTCAGTTTCGAGTTATCCACGTATTCGTTTTTTGGTGCCATGATTGTACGGCTTGTTGCGTCGAGCTTGCATTCTCTTGCAGTGGTGGAATTACTGCATCATTTAGTGCCCTTCCACAGCTATTATCATTTGGTCTATTGGAGAGAGCATCAAACCTTTTTGCTATAACGTTCTAATTTTGGATCACATATCCTATCTTTTAAGATTGAGAGCAATTATAATCAAAACACAAAATCAATTTAGTAAAATTTGAATTTTGTTAAAAAAGAAAACAGTTTATAGTTGGTGTATTTTGTTGTAGTTAAGAAAATAAACCTAAATAATAGTTTAACACTTTAAAATTTATATTTTATATTGATTTTGAGACTACAATTGCTCCCAATTTTATATATAATTGTCAGTCAGTGAAAAGGTTTGACCTTTTTGGTCCTATTGGCCTTATCTTTTTCGTACCTCATTGCCATCTCTTCGGGTATTCTTCATTCATTACTGGTTGTTCTCCATTACCAACTCTAAGTAACAATTCTCCAAAATACCTATCAGTCCTAGTTCTCTTATTGGTTTCAATCTTAGCACTTCCATGCTGCTCCATCACTACAAAGAACAATCACTTTTGTAACCAATTATTGCAATTGACTGAAATTGATTGCTATTAACAATTGATTTTGTAATTGATTTGTGATTGTAGCTTTTTATTTTTAGTAAAATAGTTAATTAAAAAAAATTTAGCAATCGTTTCAAGAATCGATTGTTATTATCAATCGATTTATAATTGGTTGCTAAAATCGGTTTCTAAAAATAATCGATTTATAATTGGTTACTAAATCGATTGCTAATTGATATTAGAAAAATCTTAAATACATGAATAGCAATCGATTTTAAAATCAGTTATTGAAATCTATTGCTAATAGAAATCGATTTTAAAATCAGTATTGATTATTAACAACAGCAGCTGGTTTAGATAATAGATTGTCAAATTAAAAAATTATTTTAATTGGCTCTAGAGTTAGCAACCGATTTGCAATTTGTTAGTAAAATCGGTTGTTATTTACAATCAATTTCGTGTCAGTTGCTTATAGTAACTAATTTTTACAACTAGCTTTTCCCTCCAAAAAGTTTTTCCCCAAAAATCCGTTGCAATTGGTTACTAAAATTTTCTCTTTTTTTTCTCTTTTTCTCATTTTCTTTATCATCTTTTTCATTCTCATCTATTTTATTTCTCATATTTTATTTTTTAATATATTTTCTTCATCATTTTTCTTTCAGATCTATTTTTTTTTCATTTTTTTTTTCTCATCTATTTTCTTCTTCATCTTTTTCTTTCTCATATATTTTCTTATTCATCATCTTTTTCTTTCTCATCTATTTTCTTCTTCATCTTCTTTTTCTTTCTCATCGTTTTTATTATTTATTTTTTTGGCATAAAATAAAAATTTTTATACAAATATATTTTTTGTTAGTAAATTATTTTTAGTATTAATTTTCAGTAATTTTTTTGTATATATATATATATATATATATATATATATGGTAATTTCTTTTTTAGTAATTTGTCTTATAAATATGATTTTATATTTAATTTTTTTTAATATTTTTGATAATAGTTATTATTAAAAAAATTTTATAATATTTTTATATTAATTTTTATTAATAATTTATTATTTTAATAATTTTTGAAAATTTTATTTATTTGAATTTTTTATTTCTTATTTAGAAATTTATTTTTATATATATATTTTTTTAAATTAGCAATCGGCTTTTTAGTTGCTAAATTAGTTACAAATAGCAATTGATTTACAAAATGGTTGCAAAATTATAAATTAAAAATACTAAATTTTTAATAACTGATTATGTTTCGGTTGCTCAATCGGTTAGCAATTGATAGTTTTTTTACCAAAAGTTTAATTTTTTTAAGTTTAATTAATTTAGCAACCGATTTAGTTGTTGGTTGCTATTTGCAACTAGACTCATTGCAACCGACTGAATCAATTACTAAGTCGATTAGCAATTGATTTTAATGAACTACCAACCGATTTAATCGATAGCTAATCTTTTTTTTTTTAGTACATAAATAAGATTTTACGAGACTTGTGCTCACTATCTTTTGTCTTATAGCTTACAAAGATATTTTGAAAACTTTAAAATGAAACATATGATTTGATGGCTGAAATGAGAAGGGACTACTTGATATACTTGTAATATAAAGATGTTTTTAAGCATAATTGCACAATATTTCATGGCATTTAGATAGGTAATTACATGAATGTTTGATAATTTCATTAGTTTTTATAAATTTCATTGATGCACACTAAATTCTATATTTTCTGTATATTTTTAGGTGTTTTAAAAGAAATTCAAGGCATAGGAGCAAAGAAGAAAGCTTAGAAGAACTTAAGAAGCAAGGCAAATTACTGATGCATCTTACACAGGTCGTGTAAACACAGCCTTGAACCCGTGTAATCTCCTGCCTGGTGAAACTTGAAGAAGTGCACAAAAGCTACAGTACATGGGCCGTGTAATTTGGGGAGTATAAACTTTAGAGACCCGTGTAACCTTCTGTTGCCAAGGCTTGGAGAAGTAAACAGAGCATTCACAAGTACACGAGCCATGTAAGTTGACCCGTGTAAAAAATCCAAGGCCTGTGTAACTTTTTAAATCTGACTCCAACTCCTATTTTGGCACACCAATTAGACTTCTAATGCCTTTGGGACTCTAAAGCTTAACCCTATGACACCTAATATAATTAGAGGCTAGCAAAAAACATAGAGGGGAGTTTTTTAGTTTTTAGAGAAACAACTACACACATAGAAAGGGAAAAGTTTTGAGAGAAGCCTTCCTGAGGAACCCTAGCCGTCTTGAAGAGGGATCACATCAGTGCCAAGGACAACCTTCTCTGCCAAAGTTCCACAAGCTCACAGCTACTAAATCCTCCCTCAGTTCTTTTGTTTTTAGTCTTCAGATTAGTTTTATGTGCTTTTACTTTTATTACATTGTGTTTGTCAAGCTCACCATGAGTGAGTAATTTCTTAAATTATGAAATTAAGAAATTAGCATTCTTGACTTTTGTTATGGATATATATTAAGTTTTTTTAATGAAATTGAGTTTTGTTCTTTGATTCGATCTTTTGTGTTCTTAATGTATGCTATGTGTTGGTACTCACCTAGTCATTATCTAAGATACTAATTGATGAACTGGGAGGTAAATATTAGTATTGGAAAATCAAGATTTTGAACCTAGGAAATCTGACCTAGAGATAGGTGGATAACCTTTATAGAGTTTCAAAATTAATCATAGATCTCAAAGGGTTTTGATTATGACTAATTACTTACGAAAGTAGGGTTTGGCTCTAATTGAAATGCACCTTAGATACCTTAAGAGAGGATCTAGGATACCTTAGGATTAATTTTCATCAAAGAAACAAAGACTCAATCCATTGATAAAGCAAGATTAAAACTACAACAAGGTTAAGGTGTGAAATCTAAAATTTTAGAATTATTCACATAATTAGAATTCTCTCTAAGCTTCCAAATCCACTTTCTTTAATTATTCGTTTTAGTTTAGAACTTACCCTCTTAATACTTTCAATAGTTTAAACAGTTAGGATTGCTATATAATTTATTACTTACGCCTATAACTCTTCGTGGGAATGATACTCTACTCATCACTTTATTACTTGTTAGCGATTCATGCACTTGCGGTAGTTGTAAAACCAAGTAATCAAGTTTTTGGCGTCATTGCCGGGGAGTTTAGTAATATTAGACAATAGCCAATTTAGCTTATTTAAATGTTTATTTCTTTTGTTATTTTAGATTAATTTATCTTTTTCTTCTTTTAGGTATAAAAATTAGTACATGACTAGAACAACCAAACCTGAAGAAGAATTGCTAGAATTGGATCTTGAAATATATAAGACTCTGAGAACCATCAGGAGGGGAAGAAGAAATCAAGAGCCAAAACCCAAACCTAAAGCTATCGAAGGTCCAGCTATGGCTAATAACAATAATAATAGGCAAAGATCCCTAAAGGACTATGGAGCCCCTAATATTTAAGGATTCCAGTCCAGCATTACCAGACCTACAATCGAGGCCAATAATTTTAAACTCAAACTAGCATGGCTCCAGATGATCTAGCAAACTCAGTTTGGAGGCTCACCTATAAAGGATCCACATTATCACCTACAGTGCTTCCTCACTTTATGCGATACTTTCAAGATGAATGGAGTCTCGGATCAAGCCATTAGACTTCGAGCATCCCCATTTTCATTAAGAGATAAAGCAAGGAAGTGACTGTTCTCTCAACTACCTGGTACTTTCACCACTTGGGAAGGTCTCTCACAAGCCTTCCTAACAAGGTACTTCCCACCTGCAAAGACAACAAAATTGAGGTTAGAACTGAACACCTTCAGGCAAAATGAAGGAGAATCACTCTATGATGCATGTGAGAGATACAAAGACCTTTAAAGGGAATGTCCCCATCACAGCATAGAAGATTGGCTCCTTGTCTAGAATTTCTACAATGGTTTGCTACCATCCATAAGGAATTTAGTTGATTCAGCAGCAGGAGGAGATCTTATGGAGAAAACAGTGACTGAAGCTTTGGAACTACTAGAAAGGGTTGCGTACCATAATTTTGAGTGGTCAAATGAAAGGGAAGATGCAAGAAGAATAGTAGGGGTCCTAGAATTGGATGCCCTCAGTATGATTAACTCTCAGTTTGACCAATTCACCAAAAGACTTGACAAAATATAGGCCAATGTAATAGGAGCAAATAACCAATTCTGTGATAGCTATGGAGGAGATCATATAACTTCAGAATGCAGTCTTTACAGTGAGCCTTCCATAGAGCAATTGAACTATGTGAATAATGGAGGGAACTTCAACCAGAGGCAGGCCAATAACCCATATTCCAACACATATAACCCTAGATAGAGGAACCACCCAAATTTCTCATGGTCTAACTCGCATAATTCTCAAAACCAACCCATAAATAAACAACAAGGATATAGGCCGCCACCACTAGGTTTCCAGAACAGAGGATAAATTTTGATGCAACAACAACCACTCCCTCAAACTCAACAAGCAGAATCAAAGTTGACTATGGAGTCTATGATGGAAAGCTTTTTAGTAGCACATCAACAACAAAATGAGATGATCTAACAACTAGCTTCGAGAGTGGATCAACTGGCCACCCATAATAAAATGCTTAAAAATCATATTACTCAGCAGGCTAGTTCTTCAAGCAAACAAGGTGGGAAATTACCTAGTCAATCTGAGATGAATCCCAAGGAACATTGCAAAGCTGTCACATTGAGGAGTGGGAGAACGTTACAAAAACCAAAAGAAAAGCAAAAACAAAAGGAATAAACTCCTGGAAACCCTTGCGTTCAAGAAGAGGAAGGAGAGAAGCAAGCTGAGGAAAAAAAAGAAGAGGGGGAAAAGAAGAAAAAGAAATTGCCAGAACCTTACCAGCCCCCTTACCTTTTTTCCTAAGAGATTTTAAAAAGCTAAATTGGGAGAGTAATTTGGGAAATTTTTAGAGGTTTTGTAGAAGCTCTGCATCAATATTCCTTTTACAGAAGCGTTATATCAGATGGCCTTCTATACAAAATTTCTAAAGGAAATCCTTTCCAAGAAAAAGAGATTGGAGGACTATGAGACAGTTACTCTAACTGAAAAATGTAGTGCCATCCTACAGAATAAGTTGCCTCCAAAATTAAAAGATCTTGGAAGCTTCTCCATACTATGCTTAATTGGCAATATGAATATTGATAAAACCCTCTGTGACCTTGGAGCCAGTGTGAGCCTAATGCCCTTGTCTATATGTCAAAAGCTAAATGTGGGAGAACTGAGACCAACTACCATCTCCTTGCAATTAGGAGATAGATTTGTCAAATATCCAGTTGGCATCCTAGAAAACATCCCTATCAAAGTGGGAAAATTTTTTATTCTAGTAGATTTTGTTGTCCTAGAGATGGAGGAAGATGTCTAAAATCCCATAATATTAGGAAGACCTTTCTTGGCAACTGCTAGAGCAATCATAGACGTCAAAAATGGGCATCTAACTCTCGAAGTGGAGGATGAAGAGGCGGAATTCAACTTGTTCCAAGTAGTAAAGCAAAAGTCTGAACCTGATGAATGTCTAAGGGTTGGCATCATTGACAAGCTAATGGAGGAAGAATTCCAAATGAGATATCCTGAAGACTCTCTTGAAGCTTGTATAGTGCATGGCCATACAGTGGAGAATGAGAACAAGGAAATTGTAGCATATGTAGAATTTCTTAAGGTGAATCCACCTTTACCTTTGGTCTAAGCACTTCTGATAGAAAATGTGCAGAAAGAGCAACCCAAGAACAGCCTTCAAGAAGGAACAAAATAGGTAGAAGTAAAACCTCTCCCTTCTACATAAGGTATGCATTCTTGGACTCTAATTCTAAACATCTTATCATTTTAAATGGTAGTTTGAATTTTGTAGAAAAGGAAAAAGTCTTAGGGAAACTGAGGACCCGTAGTAAGTCTATAGGGTACACTATAGAAGACCTTAAGGGAATCAAACCTTCCATTTATACGCATAGAATACCTATGGAAGAAAACAGTAAAACCACCATTGAACACCAAATGAGACTAAACCCTAATATGAAAGAAGTAGTAAAAAAGGAGATTTTGAAACTATTAGATGCAGGTATCATTTACCCAATATCTGATAGCAAATGGGTTAGTCCTGTACATGTAGTACCTAAGAAGGGTAGGACAACTATGGTAAAAAATGACAATAATGAATTGATCCCTACTAGGGTAACCACTAGTTGGCGAATGTGCATTGATTATAGAAAGTTGAATAGTGCCACCAGGAAAGACTATTTTCCTCTTCCTTTTATAGACCAAATGTTAGAGAGGCTGGCTAAACATTCCTACTTCTGTTATCTAGATGGGTATTCTGGATTCTTCCAAATTCTCATTTACCTAGAGAACCAAGAAAAGGCCACATTCACTTGCCCTTATTGAACATTTGCATATAGAAGAATGTCTTTTGGTCTTTGCAATGCCCCTGCAACTTTTCAAAGATGCATGATGGCCATTTTTTCTGATTATATTTAAAATATAATGGAAGTTTTTATGGATGACTTTTCTATCTATGGAACCAGCTTTGATGAATGCTTAACTAATCTATCTAATGTGCTTCAAAGATGTGAAGAATCAAATCTAGTTCTTAATTGGGAAAAATGTCATTTCACGATAAGAGAAGGCAGAGTCCTTGGGCACCTAGTTTTAGAAAGAGGAATAGAAGTGGACAGGGCAAAGATAGAGATCATTGAAAAATGCCACCACTATCATCGGTCAAGGAAGTGCGAAGCTTTTTGGGGCATGTAGGCTTCTACAGAAGAGTCATAAAAGATTTCTCCAAAATAGCTAAGCTATTAACTAATTTACTAAATCAAAATGTTCCCTTTGACTTTGATGAAAGTTGCCTTATTGCATTTTGCAGGATAAAAGAAGCCCTTATCTCAGCACCAATAATGCAACCACTAGATTGGGAGCTGCCATTCGAGATAATGTGCAATGCAAGTGATTATGCAGTAAAGGCAGTGCTTGGACAAAGAAAGAACAAGAAAGTTCATGCCATCTACTATGCCAGCAAAACACTTGATGATGCATAAGTCAACTACAAAACCACAGAAAAAGAATTTTTAACTATTGTGTTTATAGTTGAAAAGTTCAGATCTTACTTCGTTAGCTCCAAAGTTGTTATCTACACAGATCATGCTGCCATTAGGTACCTCCTGAACAAGAAAGAAGCAAAACCAAGGCTGATCTGATGGATTCTACTTCTGCAGGAATTCGACCTTGAAGTTAGAGATAGAAAGGAGACAAAAAATGTGGTAGCCGACCATCTATCCAGGCTTAGGCGAAAGGAATATGGGGATAGCTTTGATGACCTACCAATTGATGATTCCTTTCTAAATGAGATTTTATTTGTAATCTCTCAAGCCCCTTGGTATGCTGACATTGTTAATTACCTTGTATGAAGGGTTTTCCCACCCAATATGTCCTACTAGAAAAGGAAGAAATTCTTGCAAAATGTGAGATACTACACATAGGAGGAACCTCTGCTATGCAAGAGATGTTATGATGGCTTGATAAGAAGATGCATACCAGAGGAAAAGGTAAAGAGTATCCTGCAACACTGCCACTCGTCACCTAATGGAGGACATCTTGGCACAACAAAAATAGTAGCTAAAATTTTGCAAGCAGGGTTCTACTGGCCAAATCTATTCAAAGATGTGTGATCCTTTATGTTGACATGTGATCAATGCCAAAGAACAGTAAATATCTCAAGGAGGAATGAAATGCCACTGCACGGTATACTTGAAATAGAGTTGTTTGATGTGTGGATAATAGACTTCATGGGTCCATTCTCATCTTCATTTGGTAACAAGTATATTTTTGTTGGTGTTGAATATGTATCAAAATGGGTGGAAGTAATAGTCACACCAACAAATGATGCCAATTTGGTAATCAAATTCTTCAAGAAGTACATCTTCACAAGATATGGCACCCCAAGGGCAATCATCAGTGATGGAGGAAGTCACTTTTGTAATCAGTAATTTGAGACATTATTAAAGAAATACGGAGTGACTCACAAAGTGGCAACACCTTACCACCCTCAAACCAGTGGTCAAGTGGAAGTTTTAAATAGGGAACTAAAGCAAATCCTTCAGAAAACGAGCAATCGCTGAAGGAAGGATTGGTCTTTGAAATTAGATGATGCATTATGGGCCTGCCGCACTGCATACAAAGCTGTCATTGGAACAACCCCTTTGCATTTGGTTTATGTAAAATCATGCCACCTCCCAGTCGAGCTTGAACACAAGGCTTATTGAGCAATTCAAACCCTAAACTTTGACTTGAAAGCCACTAGAGAAAAGAGGCTTCTACAGCTCAATAAACTGGATGAAATTAGACAATATGCCTATGAGAATGCCAAGATCTTCAAGGACAGGACCAAATGATGGCACAACAGGTGCGTAATCAGGAAAGAAATCAAAGAAGGAGACCTTATCATGCTATTCAACTCAAGGCTCAAGCTTTTCCCAAGAAAGCAATAGTCAAAATGGTCCGAACCCTTCAAAGTCACTCAAATCTTCCAGCATGGAGCAGTAGAAATATGGATCAAAATCTTTGGTGCCATCAAGGTTAATGGGCAAAGATTAAAGCCATACTTCTCAGGAGATACAAGTGAGAAAGGATTCACACAATCTTATAGCAATCCTCCAATTCAATCATAAAGTTGAAAGACAGTCGAGTTAAAGACTATAAACAACTTGGGAGGCAACCTAAGATTTTTACATTTTCTTTACATTTTAATTTCCTTCTCTTTATATTATTTCTCGTTTTGTGGGCACCCCACTCATCACATTGCACATAGGATAAAAGGAACGCAAAAGGGGAGAGAAGATCACCAAGTTTAATCCACGTAAAAGAGGAAACCATAAAACAGGGGAGTATTCTGTTGCTAACTCCTACTTGCATTCAGTTCTTTCACATAAAACAAGTTAGCATAACCTTCTGGAGAGTTAGAATAGGAAGATACCCTTAGAGAGCACAAAAAATTTTGCCTATAAAGTTACACGAGTTAAGCCATATAATGGTACACACGCCATGTAACATTTTGGACTTTTAAAGCTCATAGATATAAGCACTCCAAAAAGTTACACAGGTAAACCAGTATGAAGACATGGCCCGTGTAACTAGAGGACTTGAAAAATAGGGTTGGGACAACCTAGGGCAGAAACTTACATGGGCCTCTTTTCCTCATAACACGGCCCCGTGTAAAGTAGGAAACACAGGAATATAAAGGCAAAAAGTTACACAAGGTACCTTGTGTAACAATATATGACTCGTGTACCTGCCCGAGAATAAAATAAGAAAAATAGAAAATTACAGGGGTTGGGCCGTGTAGTGATACACGGACCCATGTAAAATATTGCAGAAAGCACACAAAAGTGGTGGGAAAATGCTTCCAAATGCCATCTTCGCCCCTTTAAATGCCCTTTAACCATTATCATCCCCTTCAACTCCTGTAAATTTCCCTCTTTCTAAAGAATTCCTCACAAATTTTCCTTTTCATCTTGATTCCCCTCTCCAAACCCTTAAATTTTCTTCTTTTTTTCCTCTTCTATGGCACCAACAAAGAGAGTTGTGGGTAGAGTTAGCTCTTCATCATGAGGAGGCCATGATTCACCATCCCCACCCTCTCAACCTCCACCCTAATGCCCAAGAACTCACTAAACCCCACCACAAGAACCACAACCACAACCCCAACATCCATTAGCACCTGATTTCTCTATCGCTTGGCCTTTCCACAACACTGAGCACTGAGATTTATGTGCTAGGCTTGATCACTGCAAAATTTCATCCACTAAGTACATGGACACTGCCCTACTAGAGAGATTAGGGTTGATTGCAGAGGTAGACATCCTTTTTGATAGCATTGGGTGGACCCATTTTGTCCAACTCTGGTACCCCGCCTATAGGGACACCATTTTGGAGTTCCTAGGGAGTTTTTAGCCCACCCTTTGGGCCACTGACAGAGGTGATAGGGGGAGGATCACATTCTGCCTCTTGGGGGTTGATCGTGTCCTAAACATGGATGGGTTTAATGCCATTTTTTATTTTAATAGTTTGGGACACTAAGAAATTCTGCAGAACAGATTGGTCTACAACAGTATTGAGTTCTAATGATCCATCATGCCAAACTAAAAAATCTACAACTCCAAAAGATCCAAATCTAGTGGGTTTGTAAGCCCCGCTCTGTGCTACATGCATCGATTAGCTACCCACACCATCATGGGATGTAGCGATAATTTGGGCATTGTAAATGCCAATAAACTATTTTTTCTGTGGTGCACGGTGACTGGCCAACATTGCAGCACAGGCGATTTCCTTTGCAACTACTTTCGACGGATATCTGACCAAGCAATAGGGAACATCACAGTGGGTGGCCTGATTACTGTCATTGCTTTCCACTTCGAGTTTGTGCTTGCCCATGTCCACTTACGCCCCCATTGCTGGTGCCTCTTGGATCGACCAAACCATCTGTATCTCTATGGGGATATGTAGGCAAGTAGGGGACCAGTGCCTTTTAATTGATGCTGAAGGGAATGTCATTCCCCAAGCAGTACCGAGAGGGAGAGAAAGAGGTGAATCCTCCAGTGCAGCACAGCAGCAATAATAGAAAGAGGAACCAGACCCTGTCTTGTAAGGATCCCCAGCCAGAGTTCCTCCCTACATACCACCCGCTGTAAACCTTGTGCTTGCTTTCCTACAGAGGATGGAGGCCACATTTGTAACAGCTTAATCCATCTCCAGTCAGTATTATCCGCTTTGGCCCATGGGCCTCACGGATTTGTCCCTTTGGAGGTTTCATTCCCAAAAGCGCGCTGACCAGGTGAGGAAGGCTCCCACATATATGGCCCAAATCTTTCCTTCCCGTTTCCGATGTGGGACACGAATCCACCCCAGTGCGTAGCTGGTTGAACAAGCACGTCCCAACCCCATCCCTGGGTCCTGACAAGCCCACCAGCTTCCGCCTGGTGCGTCCTCGCACCACACACCGTACTAGAGGGAGTCCAGCTCTGATACCACAATGTAATAGCTCAATCCATCTCCAGTCAGTATTGTCCACTTTGGCCCATGGGTCTCACGGATTTGTCCCTTGGGAAGTTTCATTCCCAAAAGCGCGCTGACCAGGTGAGGAAGGCTCCCACATATATGGCCCAAATCTTTCCTTCCCGTTTCCGATGTGGGACACGAATCCACCCCAGTGCGTAGCTGGTTGAACAAGCACGCCCCAACCCCATCCCTAGGTCGTGACAATAGTAAAACACATATAAACAATTATTCAGTTTAAAGTAAAACATTTGGTTAAACTGACTTATAACATATTTTTAAATTAAATTTTTATAATTATTTTTTAAAAAGTAAATGTCAAATTGTAATAAAGGAAGTTATTAAATCCAAATAAATAAAAAATCTATTAAATGATATAATAGTTGTATTCATATGAAAATTGAACTCTTTTTAAATCAAAATATCAATTTGTGTTTATATTTAAATATATATTTATTAAATTGAAATAATAATTCTATATTTAAAGTGTGATTCCTAATTCTTTTTATACATATTTATAATTTACCAAATTAAAATTATAGTATTAAAAAGATTAAAAAATTGTTATATTTTTTTTACATGTACACAAATTAATATTTTTTAAACTTTTAATAATTTACTATTTTCAAATAAAAAAAAACAAATATTATAAATTCTAATCATCTTATTAATTATATTAATTTTATAATTATACTTAAGCTTAACATATTATATTAATTATTAATTTTTAAATAATATATATTTATCTATTTAAATTTTTTTTCTCAAATATATAATTTGTTTTATATGCTTTGTACTTAATTATATATTATTTAAAAATTTTAAACTCAAGTAACTTTATCATATATTACATACTAATTAAATATTTTTAAATAATATTTTTATTTGAAAATAGTAAATTATTAAAAGTTTAAAAATATTAATTTGTGTACATGTAAAAAAAATATAACAATTTTTTAATCTTTTTAATACTATAATTTTAATTTGGTAAATAATAAATATGTATAAAAAGAATTAGGAATCACACTTTAAATATAGAATTATTATTTCAAGTTAATAAATATATATTTAAATATAAACACAAATTGATATTTTGATTTAAAAAGAGTTCAATTTTTCATATGAATACAACTATTATATCATTTAATAAATTTTTTATTTATTTGGATTTAATAACTTCCTTTATTATAATTTGACATTTATTTTTTAAAAAATAATTATAAAAATTTAATTTAAAAATATGTTATAAGTCAGTTTAACCAAATATTTTACTTTAAACCGAATAATTGTTTATATGTGTTTTACTATAATCATTCTAGTTAAAAATAATAATATGTTAACGTCTGTGTATTTTATTCTATCAGCATTAATTTTTTATTTTTTATATAAAAATATTTTTAATTATTAATTTATTATTTATAAATAATTTATTAGTGTTAATATATTTTTAATTTTATTTTTAAAGTTTTCTCCATATCGTAAGAAAATATAAATTATGTAAAATATTAAATATCAAATAAAAATTAATAATATTGATACTTATTTGATATAGGTGTAAATAATTAATTTTATCAAATAAAATTAAAAAAACAAATCGAAAATAAGTAAAAAAATCAACCTTATATAAAACTATATCACATTGAATTTATTTTACTATTTTTAAAGCCCTAAAAGTTTAAAGAAAATAAACAATTTATTAATTGTATTATTTTAAGATTTATTTTATTATTTAAAGATGCTCTTATTAAATTATTTTGAAGCTCTAAATTTAAGTTTTGAATTTTAATTTTAAATGTATTTAACTTAAAATTTTATTATAATATTATGTTATACAATTGTATAAATGATAAATATATTGCTATACTCCAAAATATATAGTATCTTAATTATATGACATTGATTTTTATTAAAGTTTTATGATTCATATAATAAAATATTTCATATTTTTGTTTTAATATATTGTGTGTATTATTATTATTATTATCATTAAATTGAATTTAATTGTGGTATAGTATTTGGATTACATTAAAAAGAATTTTGAACCTCGTTGAAAGAAATTAAAAAATTTTTTAAGGTTTTAAAGTAAAAAGTAAAAGTAAAAGTACAAAAAAAAAAAAAATTAAATCGTGCAACCAGCAGCCCCCTACACGTTCTCTCTTTATTTTTTCTTCTTTCTTTTCTTTTTCTTTTATCAGCCTTAACTTCCTTTCCCAGTCGCCTTTTTCGCCATTCTTGGTATCAAAATACTTCTCTCCTCATGGGCATTACATGGATACCAAGTTTGCATGGCATCATTTTTCAATTCGTGTGAAATGAGTTTAAGAAATTTTAGCCCATTTTGACTTTCAGATAAATTTCTCCCAAACCATAATTTTTCTGAAAAATCTAAGTATACCAGTGTATTGTACACTCCGAGTGCTTCGAAATGATACCAATTCGAGAATTTTTTTAAGTTAAATAAAATTTTTTTCTAACTGGCATTATATTGTGTTGTGTTGTGAACCTGAGGCCTTTGGATTGTGGAGATATAAATTGCATTTCATGCTGAGAGGTTAGGTCTTAGGTACAGAGGAAACTCTGCCGAATTTCCAGCACGAACTTAAGAAGTATTTAATTTCTTTAATTAATTATTATTGGTTTAGTCTTGATAGTTCTTTGGTATATTTGCTCAGATGATCCAAATCAATCATTTTCTTCTTCTCGCAGAATCAATAAGAAATTGGGTTGCAATGTGAGTTAGATATTAATTATTTTTTTAATTTTAATATTGTTTATATTTTTCGCATGCTTATGCATTGTATATATATATATATATATATATATATATATATATATATATATATATATATATATATATATATATTCATACTTAGTTAAATAAATTATAAGTATTCTTATCGCTGCACATTTAATTGTTATAGTATATGATGGATATAGATTGGACGGATAGTTGTGGCTTAAGCTAGTCTCGTTGGAACTCGATCCTTATGGATAAGAAAAGTCGAGATGAGGTATGGCTTAAAGTTGATCTCGCTGGTACTCGCACTTGGATTTAAACAAAAATCCAGCTTGAGTTGAGCTCGATGGCAGGTCTTAGATTTAGAGAGCTGGATAGAGGATCAGCTCCCATGGTTATGTGTGAAAATGCTATTATGGGTGCGTATATAGCTCTAAATTATCTTCTTGTGTGAAAATTTGGTGAATTGCTTGATACAAGTGCTAGATGTGCATTTTATACTTAGGAATGCATCAGTATTAAATAGCTATAGAAATTATAATTATAATTAATATCTAAACTCTTTGAGTTGAACACTCACTCCTGTTCAATTATTTTTTTCCCTAGGTGATAGGTGGATGTTATTTTAGAGTTAACGTGCTTTTTTTCTTGTAGGGAACTTAAAATGGTTAATATATTAATTGTTAATTTTATTATTCAAATCTAGAACTTTGCAGTGATTGTAATGGTATTTTTATAATGTAAAACTAATGTATTTAACTTAAGATGCTTATGTGATATTTAATTTAGGGTGAGCTGAGCTCTCCATTTTCATATTGGATATCGCTTTGGTTTATGAGGGTGAGCTAAGCTCCCCAATTGTGGTTTTATTTGTGATATAATTTGAGTGAGTTTTCTCTTTGTTGGATTGTTTATTTTATGACCGGACTCTGTCAATTTATTTTCTTGATGCTAGGCCTTTCTTTTTGGGCTTGGTTATTGGGTTGTAAACTGCTTAGGCTTACTATTAGTTATACCGACTCAAGTCCTAGTGGCGATCCAACTCAGAAATTAGAACGTGGCACTATTATATGTATAAATTCTTAAATAACGTTAGAAAAAGTTTTGATTTCTTTACTCTAATTATACATGTTTTATAAAAATTATAAAATACTAAAAGCTAATTAGTTTTGATAACTTCAACACTTCATTATTGAAGAAATTTAATAAGAAAATATATGAACCAACAAAATTAAAAAAAATACAAATAATTAAATCTATATATTTAGAAAACATTTACAATTATAAAGTTATATTATACTGTTATTGATATACTTAATCTAAAAATGATAAATGCACATTTAACTTACATGTCATAAAAAATGAAAAATTATATATTATCAAATAATAATCAATATATTATAATAATATTATATCATATAAAAAATTATATATGAAAATATTAAATTATAGATACATAAAACGAGCACAAAAAACATGCAATTATATATATATATATATATATATATATATATATATATATGCTTATGACTTACAATTTCCTTGCCTGCTATCTGTTTGATAAATTGCTTTTAATCACCAATTGCTTATCTATTCTTAACTTGCTGAGATTTGTGACCTTAATGTTTTCTTCATCAGATTATGTATCATTCTCGACAATTAATTTATAAGTAAAAAGGTCAGTTTCTCCCCAAATTTTCATATTCTGCCATTTTGCAGGTTAGAAAGCAAGGTATATTATTATAATTATTAATATTATTGGGAGGAGATGGTTGAACTTAAGTTTGTAAGTCAAATTTACATGCAGCTACTATCAGTCTATGCAAACTACTGTAAAGATATAGTTTTTATTGATAACCGCTAATTGGATAAAAAATATTGAACCTTTTTGTCAATTTGCAAATTTATCATAACATTTTAATTTTAATTTTAGTTTCGGTATCCTAACGTTTTATATTGGGTGTAATTGTATCCTATCTCTAAAATCAATTGCTGGCATTACAATTTTATACACATGACATTAAATGCGGTATTTTTTTATAATTTTTATTTTTTTTTATTTACTACATCATACCCTAACCTTAACCATGAGTCAAAATATTTTTTATTTCCCTGAATCCCTCTTGCCATTTCATCTTTCTTTTTATCATTTGAAGTGAAAGAGGGAGGTCAATGCTGTTCGATTTCTGTTTGATACTGGCCGGAATAATATCATCCCTCTCAGACCAATCTGGTGGCTCTTGTTGGATTTCTGGTCATTGAGGTTCTACAGAATCCAAAGAGAATGGTCCCTGATTCTGTAAACTTGAATATTCTTGAGTGATACTGTTACAACTCTTTGAGCTACTCACGCCATGAATATCTCTAGAATTAGTGACCATCTCTTATCCCAAATCCTTGCCATCGTCATTTGAGAGCCGGAATCTGAGTGCCGGCTCTTGGATTTTCTTGACAAATTCTTCATCGAAGAAGGCATCTAAGCTTGCATTGCAAGCTCTTTTTACAGTGTGAGCTCTTGATTTTTGACGTTCACAAGACCGTGAGTTGCGGAGTTTTGTTGATGAAGTGCCAAGCAGAGTGAACCTGTCAAGCGTGTGTACGTATCGGCACATGAGTGTTGCAGCTCCAGTTTCATCGGAACGGCATCGTCTTTTTGAGGAAGGAGATGAGCTTGTAGAGGCTAGGGTTTGAGAGGACAAAGAAGAACGAGGTATTGCGACCATTGAAAACAGGCCATAGCAACTTTCACTCCTATTTTCTCAGAAAAAAAACAAGGTAAAGTTGATAACTTTAGAGAGAGCTTAAAAAGCCACACAGAGTGAATAAAGAAATGAAATCCAAGTCCCTGAAAATCAACCGATCTGATAAAAAAATTTTTGACTCATGGTTAAGGTCGGGGTATGATGTGGTAAATAAAAAGTCTTTAAAATGCCACATTGGATACCATGCGTACAAAATTGCAATGTCAACGGTTGATTTTAGAGATATGATACAATTGCATCTAATATAAAATATTAAGATACCAAAACCAAAATTGAAATATCAGAATAAATTTACAAATTTACAAAAAGATTTGATAATTTTTGTCCAATTGGCCCTTAAAAATAGATAAATTTAATTTAATTATAGTATAGTAAGGTCTTTTATTGGGTATTAACACTAAATTGTGTACTTTTAAAGTAGATAAACTTATTTATTAATAGAATTAATATATATAGATTGAGATAATTAAAAAAGTAATTAAATCACTTAAATTATAATAAATACTCTTTATTTTAATTAAATTATCCTCTATTTCATCTAAATAAGAGGAGGTGATAAGATATGTTTTAAGAAATTATAGAAATAATTAATTAATACTGCTTAATGTTATTAAAATGATATATAATTTTGGACAAAATTATTTTTAAAAAATGCAGATAAAAGTGGACGAGAGAATAAATTTTAATTTTGTGGCATTAAATTTATAAAACTGTAAAATTTTAAAAGTAAATTTAATTAAAAATAAATAAATAAAAATATAAAAAGCTCAATTAGTTTAATTTTAAAACGTATAAAAACTTATAATATAATAAGAAATTTGAGGTAGTAAATTATAATAGAAAACGTTAAAATAAGCTCTTATATTTTTAGTCAATGATTAAATAAGTTTAAAATTAAGTTTTAGGCCAAATAAGGTTATACATTCTAATTAATATTAAATAAATTCATATCTAATAAAATATTATTTTTAATAATAAAATATTTTTTATTTTTTAAATAATGAAATATTAAAAATAATAACTTTAATATTGAACAATTTTTATTCACCATGTTTTTATTTTTTTAAAAAAATTATTTTAATGAAAATAAATAAATAAATTTCAATATTTAAAATTTAGAAAAATAATATTTTATTTTTTAAAAAATAATATTTTATTATATATAAACTTATTTAATCTTATTAAAAAGTGCATAAACTTATTTAGCATTACTTATTTAATTCTCTAATAAAGATACATAAGCTTATATTTTTTTCTTCTAAATTATAATTCTAGGCACTTTTTTCACATGTTATTCTTGACCGTAGAATGGAGGAGGGGAGTAAACTTGGCAGGTTGACGTCGACACTCAGTCGTTGAAGTGGACATTCGAATCTCCAACTTTCAAGTCTCGGTAAAATTGTCATAGTTTTATTAAGATGTCAAGTTTTATCCCTAATTATTGTGTGCGTGTGTTTTATCTTTAGATAAAAAAAAAAATTAGGGCCACACTTAAGACAATTTGAGAAGCCATAAACACAAATAATTAGTAATATTTAATTAGTTAACTATAAATAAGAAAAACAGAACATAAGAGGTTAAACGAGCCGAGAGTCACAGCGATGAGTGACCTCCTGAACGAAGTCATTTTAAACTCAAATTTAACCGTAAAAGTGACGGTCCTTAAGACCCTTATGAACACAAAGTGAAAAGAGAAAATCACGAAAAGAACAAATAATTAGGTCGGAGCGGAAGAAATATGGAATTAATTGCAAACCGGATGAACCTGATGGGCAATTGGCCAATTGACCGAGGCGACTCGACCTAATCACAAATAAAAACGGAGAAAAGAAAATTTCGGAATCAAGAATTAAATTAAAGAACTAATAGAAAAAAAAAAGGAAAAGAAAGAAGTTAGAAAAGTCAAAGGTGATGTCATAAAGGATTAATTAAATTATTCTATTAAATTGGGAATTTTGGTCTTCAAAAAGGGATAAGATTATAGGAAATAAAACAAAAAAAAATTTAGAATTTTCTTTCTTCTTCCCTCTTGTTTGCCGCCTCCCCTCTTCCATAAATCCTCCATGAAAGCTTTTCATTTAAGCTTACCTTTAAGCTTAATTTTTCCTTACCCAACCATAATAACTCTCATAAGAACTTCATTAAAGCTTGTAGTTGCAACTTGAGAAGAGAATTACAAGAAGAAAGAGGAGCTAAAGATAGGGTTTTGAGGATTAAAGAGAGGTGAGCATGTTAACTTATTACTTTCCATTTTTAATGCATCATTAGTTGTTGAATTAGCTTGTAATGTGTTAAAATGAAATAAAAATATGGGGAAGAACAAACTGAATTTTCGGGCAGCTTGAGAGGAGTATGGTTTGCATGAATATGATGCAATTGAATGAGTTTAGAAACCTTACTTAGTTAAATGATTAACATTAAAATCATTAGAAGTAGTTAAATGCATGAAAGTGATGAGTTAGGGTTTTGAATGCTAGGGTTTGTGAACCAAATTTTGGAGAAATGCATAAATGATGACTTTGGTCTATTGTGAGATGAAAAATGGTCAATAATGACCAAAAGAGATGTGTGGGAATTGTTGGAATGAAAACTAAATTCGTAGGTCCAATGGTTATGACCAAACCCAATTTGAAGGACCAAAACTCAAATTTTACAAGCCCAATTGATATGCCACCAATTGGAGATGAAAATAGACATAAAATAGCACAATTTTCATTAAGGAACCATGGCCAAAAACTGACCAAAACTTGGTGAAACAATTGACCAAAGTGAAATGAGAGCAGGCTGCCACTGCACCAAACTGACTAAATGAACAGTAACTGTTCATTTAGTCATAACTCGAGTTAGACAGGTCAAATTGACCTGAAATTTGGCCAGGGGTTAGAGGAGATATAGATCTAAAACTTTCATGAAGAACATCATCCCAAATTATGCCATTAACCCATTCAAATTATTGAGCAAAGTTGAGTTACCAAACCTGCAACTCTGCAGATTTTCATTTGAGCAGTAATGTTTGGATGGCTATAACTCTCTCTAGAAAACTCGGATTTAGGCGATTCTTGAACCGATGGAAACCTAAGACATAGTAGAACATTTCATATGAAGAAAGTTAGACCAAATTATGAACTTAACTTGATCAAATTACTGACCAAAGTTGGATCAAATGAACCCAAGATACATGAAAACTTATTTTGTCCATAACTTGAGCTACAAAACTCCGATTGAGGTGATCCAAAAATGAGAATACACTTAAGACAATAAGGAACATTTTCTATGAAGGAAGTTTTATCAAATTCCAACAGTAGATTGACCAATGGAACAGTGCAACTTCGGAGCACCAAAACCGAAAATTGGCAATTTTGCCAAAATGACCTAAGCTTTGAAAAAAATGACCAAAACCAACAAGTTTAATGACCAAAATGTGGTATGTGGGTGAAGTTGGAGTTCCCATACCTATTAATCCTTAAAAAGTCAGCAATTTGACTTGAATAGTGTAGTGAATAGTAACCCGAAACACAAAAACTGCGAGAACGTCGAATTTAACGCAATAGAGCTAGTTAAAATGAAGTGAAATTTATTTTTGGATTTGTGCTAAGTTATGGTACTGAAACACAGTGAAATTGTGTGTTTCAGCTGAAAAAGACTTGGAAGCTCGGAGAGACTGAGTCAAGGCCTAGAGGCGACTTCAGTCAGGTTTGTGCACAATAAATCCTATTTAAGCATTTTACCCTTGAAAAATTGATTTAGCATGCAGTATGAATTTATGAACTTTTGTGTTGCCACCTTGTGATCAAATTGTAACTTT
The DNA here is from genome assembly GCF_030052815.1 of Hevea brasiliensis. NCBI lineage: Eukaryota > Viridiplantae > Streptophyta > Magnoliopsida > Malpighiales > Euphorbiaceae > Hevea > Hevea brasiliensis. The sequence continues at coordinate 74,388,025 of NC_079503.1, read as the reverse complement.
GGAAATTAATTTGATTTTTGTATGCAATATTTGAATGAAATGTTTGAAATGGATTTTATGTTCACACTTAGCATGACAGTATCACATTTCCTCCTCCATTTATGGGGTTGAGATCGTTTATTTTCCTTCCTCTCTGGCTTGCTAGTTGAGGTTGTAGATCGGATGAGTACTCATTAGCTAACTAGCCACCTCCCTCATTGATTTCGATTAATGGGGTTGTAGATTGCTTTGTCGTGGTGTACAACACGGCATTGATCAAAAATTTTGTGTCATGGCTTAAGTTGTGTATGACTTGGCAACACTATATTTATGAAATTGTTTGACTAAACTGTGTTTAATAGATTATTTGACAAAATTGTGTTATTATGAACTTTGATCATTATTGAAATGTGATTGAGAAACATTTGAATTGTATTTGGCAATGAATGATTTATTTATTGCATTTTAAATTTTTATTGTGCACCACTGAGTATTTTTATACTCAGCGATGGCTTATTTTGCTGTCGCAGATAAGAGCAAGGAAAAAGCAGCAGAGTGAGCTGCGATTAAATCGAGGATTACATTGATCTTTTGTACGGATATTATTTTATGATAAATTTTGATGTAAATATGGAAATGTTGTATGTATCAATATAAAGTCGAGCAGTTGTAAATAAATTGTAATAATATTATTTTAGATTTTCTTCTGTAAATTTAATATTTGTACATATGAATTTCCTGCTTTATGTTTTGTGAATGAAATTATTAAATATTCTGAGTTGACAAATTTGATTTGGATTGTGGAACTATTTTGGAATGAATTGATTTGAGTTGAATTGTGAATTATTGGAGGTTGGGAGATGTGAAACATTTTTGGGAGTGTTTTTCTCAGGTATTTGAAGAACGGTTTTCTCCAAAAACAAACAGAACTCTGTCAAAATTTTTATAAAATTTGCGGCAAAATTTAAAATGGACAAAATTTTTACTAGTATTAAAGTTTGAATAAATGGTTTTTAATTCCTACCAAAATGCTCACCACTTCCAAAATGTAAGAAAATTGTTTTAAAATCCCTTGTAGGGTACTTAATGAGTTATCGGTAGGTGAAGTTCGGTAGTTCATTAAGTATTCTACGGGATCATGTTATGCCTTACGGGGGGGTAAGGTGTGATAACCAGTGTGCGATGCTATAGTTGAGGTTCGTATTCATATGAGCGTGCTCAAGTCTTTCAGGACCCTACATCGGGTATGGAGTATGTGTGCGTAGTGCTTATATAAAATGAGTTGTCTTGATAAAATTGCCATAATATTATTAAGATGTGAAGTTCTATCCCTAAGTACTATATATGTAGTCTATCTTCAGACAAAAAAAAAAAAGTCCAACCATCCATGTACCAATTTCCACAGCAAATCAATTTCTACAAAAACTTATTTTTTAATAATAATAATAATAATAAGTCTCAACTAGGCCTAGCCATCAGTCTCGTCTAATTCGGTTTTGAGCTGTGATCGACAGTTCAAGATACAGTCAAGATAGGGTTTATAAATTATTTTATTTTTTTATATAATAATTAGTAACAAAATTATTACTATTCTTATTATTATTATTATTTATAATAAAAATAATACAATTATTTGAAAAATCATTATATATTAAATAATTATATAAATCATGCTTAAATATTAAAAATTAAAATAAATTAAAATTAAAAATTAAAATGAACAGTGATTTGAATGCATGGTGAAGTTATGAAAGGATTAAAACACAGGTGGGAATTGATATTTTTATATAAAAAAATAAATAATTTTAAAATAAATTTTAAAATTAAAAAGTAAAACAATATATTTTGTGAATGGCTAATGAGGATATCATTTTAGTATATTTTAGTATATTGTATAAAAAAGTAAATAATTTAAAAAATATAAGAAAAAAGTAAAAAAAAAATGAACTTTATAGTAAAAGCGTGCACAATCTAAAAAACAATTAAAAAAATAAAAAAGTTAATGTGTTTGTGAATAGTGTATATAATTATGGTTTTAGAATATTATGAAAATGAATAAATAATTTTAAAAAATAATTTAAAAAATTATACTGTTTACCGGGAATAATAAAAATGCATTCCATTTTAGTGTATATAGTATGGATATATTTTAATATATCATAAAATAAATAATTTTAAAAGAGAATTTAAAAAAAAAAAAAGTATTGATCACAAGGAAAAATAGATATAAATTTCAAAATGAGTAAATATTTGTGATTGGAATTATACACGGAAAGAGTAACTATTCTCATATATTTACCTTGTGATTTGGTGTAAATTAATGGATGTGCTAGGGCCATATTTATTATTGAAATGGGAAGGATTTCTATCATTTTCAATCACAATTTACTAAAAACCCCAATGATTGGGTATTCTCTTTAGTACATATTCCCTCCATCCCATTGTGATAATTTTTCAAGGATTTTATTCAAGAATTAAGAAAATAATTAAATAAATTTAATTTTATTAAAAAATTATTAATAATTGATTAAAATATTTTACTACAATAAATTTTAAAAATAATTACAAAAATTATTGACCACAGAATTTTATTGGTAATTTACCGATTATTTACTGATGCTTTACCAATGAAAAAGATAAATAAAATTTAAATCAATTTATACCGATGAAATTATCGACTAATTATTAACGAACCCTTTACCAACCACACAATTTCATAGGTAAAAGGAAACGCCTAATAGTAAAGATAAAATTAGCGACCAATAAAAAAAGTACTGATAAAAAGATTCATTAATAATTAGTAACTAATTCATATTTAGTTAGTAATATTAAAAAAAATTCAAAAAATTCAAAAACTTAAAAATTTTTACCTCTAAAAATTTTTTACTGACAATTACCAACGAACTCGGTTTTTTGTAAGTAATATTAAGAAGAAAATAAAAAATAAAATTTTAAAATAAATACATACGAAAATTTTTCATCGGTAATTACCAATGAACCATGTTTAGTCGGTAATACTAAGAAAAAAATAGAAAAGAAAAATTTTGAAAAACTTAAAAAATTTTACCTACGAAAATTTTTCATTGATAATTATCAACGAAATATATTTAGCTGGTAACATTAAGAAGAAAATAGAAACAAAAAAAAATTAAAAAGCTTAAAAAATTTTATCTACGAAAATAAAAAATAAAATTTTAAAATAAATACCTACTAAAATTTTTTATTGGTAATTATCAACAAAATATATTTAGTCCGTAATACTAAGAAGAAAATAGAAATAAAAAATTTTAAAAAGATTAAAAAATTCTACCTATGAAAATTTTTCGTTAATAATTACAAACGAAGTCATTTTTTATAGGTAATATTAAGAAGAAAATAAAAATAAAATTTTAATATAAATATCTATGAAAATTTTTTATTGATAATTATGAATGAAACATATTTAGACGGTAATATTAAGAAGAAAATAAAAACAAAAAATTTTAAAAAGCTTAAAAAATTTTACCAACGAAAATTTTCGTCAGTAATTATCAATGAATTCGTTTTTTATAGGTAATATTAAGAAAAAATACAAAATAAAATTTTAAGAAAAATACTTACAAAAATTTTTTTATCAGTAATTATCAATGAACTTATTTTTTATCGGTAATATTAAGAAAAAAATAGAAAATAAATTTTTTAAAATAAATTTCCTACGAAATTCTATCGTCGGTAATTACCAACGAACCATATTTAGTTGATAATACTAAGAAAAAAATAGAAACAAAAAATTTTAAAAAACCTAAAAAATTTTACTTATGAAAATCTATTGTCGATAATTCATTGGTAAATCACAAAAAGTTTGAATTCTCACATCATTTGTGAATTCTCATTAAGTTTCTGTATGAAAAAAAAGCCACTCCGCAGCGTAAGACAATTGTGGCATAGCCACACTGTGGGGCTTACTTTGGGCCCTACTAGTAATTTTTTTAAAATCATTTAAATCTTAAAAAATTAAAAAATAATTTTACTAAATTAAAATAAATAATAATTATTTGAAAAATAATAAAAAATTTAAAAATAAAAAATAAATTAAAAATTAAATTAAATTTAAAAGTTAATTTAAATTAAAAAATTAAATTAAATTAAAAAGTGAAAAATTAAATTAAAAAATATGAAATAAAAATTAGCTAATCTTTGATAATTACCTAAGATAATTTATTATCGTCGGTAATTATCAATGAAAAATATTGTCAGCAAATAATCGATAATTTATAAACATACAATCTCCCACGAAATTACTTATAAAAAAAATCATAATTTACCTACGAAATAATTTGTCAATAAATTTAGCGATAACATATTTTTTGTAACAACCCAATTTTTTTAAAAATTAGAATAAATAAATTAAAAAAAAGTTAAATTAAAAATTTAAATTTTCCAGGAATGAATCTGAACAATATGTCTGTCCAGATTCATTCCAAAAAATTCAAAAAAAAAAAAAAACAAGCAGCCCCCCTCCCTCCCTTAAAAAACTTTCTCTCCCGTCACTCTCCCTCCCCCTCCCTTTTTCTTTCTACTAGCAAGCCTCCAGCCACCATGGCCGGTCGGCGAGAGGTCCCCCCACCGTGGATGTCACCAGCGCACCACCAGCTGGCCGAAGAAGCACCAGAAGTGGCGGCAAGTGATGGAGGAGAGAGAAAAACGCGCGCATAGTGGGCAGAAACTTCCAGGTGCGATTCCACTTCATCCGATGTCTGATTGAGGCAATTCAGGTGGCGTTGGAAAGCTTGTTCCGAGAGCTTTCTTTGGATACCTATTTTGTAACATTTGGAGGTCGGATGAGTGAGCTATGGAGGAGAAAAGTTTCAAGTTTTTTAAGCCTTTTTGTCAGATCTAGGACGATCCGACCGTTGGATCGACGATATGAGACCACCTATAGATTGAGGAAGAGGAGAGAAACATTATGGTATGATCAGATCCGACAGATGTCGCCGGCGGCCGATGGCCAACCATCGTGCGCGGTGGTTTCGACGTGGCTCCGGCAAGCTTTGGGGATGATTCAACTTCCAGAGGCTTCCTCATAAATTTTTGAAATTTTTGAGACACAGATAAGTTTCGGATAGGATTATTTTCATTATTTCTCAGTCTGTGGAGCATAAATGTAGTGTTTCTTAAACATAAAAAATTAGAGAAAAATTCTAAAAAATATATATAATGAAAGTAAAATTATTTGGAGATATTCTATAGTGTTTGTTGAATTTTTGAGTGATTGTAGAATATTTTTGAAAAATATTGATGGATTTTAGTTAGATTTTTAGCATATGGGCATATAAGATTATCTGAGATTATGATATTTAAATTTTATATGATTGGCTGAAACTTGAGAATAGAGGTTTAAATATGTGAATATTGAATTGGGTTAAATTAAGAATATGTTAGCTGTTGGAAATTTATAGAATTGAGTAATATTCTTAAATAAAATATTCATGGGTGATTAGAAAATTTCAATCCTTTTGTGATAGTTTTATAACTTTATTAAGGACCGTGGGGCAAAATTTTAGAATTTTTAGAGCTTGTTTGAGTGGATTTTTACAAAATATCAATTATAGGGACTAAAACGTAAATTTTCAAGTTTAAGACTATTGTCTGATTTGGAAGGCCCAGGAGGGGCCATATAATGTTGATGAGATGTGATTGTGGAAATTGAGAATTTAGAAGTGTTATTTGAATCTTTTTGCAGGTTGGGTAAGTACTAGGCATAGGGAAAACTCTACCGAATTTTTAGCATAAATTAGGACTGCCTCTTTAAATTTATTTTTATTTGAATTGGAACTAATAAATTCATAATAAAATTATATAGGTGATCAAGGTCAACCATCTTCCTTCACCCAACCTCTACCGTTGTCTCTGGTGTACTGTGAGTAAAATATTAATTTTAGTTATAATTTCGATATTATTATATGTTCAAGCATGCCCATGCATCATTTATAAATATGTATCTATGTAGTTAAACACTAGGCACGTTTTATATTGCATTCATAATTGATGAAGTGCCATGGATATTGTTTGTGGTAATTTGGAGTAGTGTGCGTGCGTTGGCGTGCGTGTGGTATGGTATTGGATATGGACAAGACGGGTAGACACGGCTTGAGAGACACTCACTGGGACCCAGTTCTTTATAGATAAGTCAGGGTAGACACGACTTAAAAGACACTCACTGGGACCCCGCATTTGGTTTATTAAGTGAAAGTTCGGCTTGAGAGACACTCGCTGACAGAGGTTGGATTAAGAGAGCTGTATAGGGGATCAACTCCTATATATGTACTGTTTGAACAGTGTTGGGTGGGTGAGTGCTCCAAATTGCCTTTTTGTTGTTATGATGTGATTCGTATGAAAACTATGAAGGTGTTGCATTCCACTCTTTAGGATGTATTAGCTTTAGATAGCTATAGAAATTGTAGTTAAAATTGGTATTTTACTCTCTAAGTCGAACGCTTACTTCGGTTCACCTATTTTTTCCAAACTATAGGAGGAGTTCTTTTACAAGGCAACCTACTTTCTTCCTTGTAGGTTTAACGTCGGTTATTTAATTGTTTTATTATTTTTCTAAATTTGAAATCTAGAACTCCGCATGTATTAGTAGTAGTATGAACCTTATTAGAAATCATGTTAATTTAAATTCTTGAGATTAATAAATGAAGATTTGTATGGTATTTAAACAATTTATAAGTGATGGTATCAGGGTTGAGTGGGGCTCCCTTGACTTCAGTTTTTTATGGTTATCGGATTGGGTTGACTCGAATAAAAATATTTTATTTAATTTTATTTTATTTACATGTTAAGCCTAAGTTTTTGGGCCTTGGTTGTGGATTGAGAACAGTAAGGCTTACTACGGGCCTAGGGGGCTTTATGTAGGCTCAGGTATTAGTGTCGGTCCGGCCCATAGGGTGGGCCATCATAAAGTTGGTATTAGAGCTTAGGTTTTAGATTCATGGGAACTAATGTATTAGTAGTAGTATGGACCTTGTTAGAAATCGTGTTAATTTAAATTCTTGAGATTAATAAATGAAGATTTGTATGGTATTTAAACAATTTATAAGTGATGGTATCAGGGTTGAGTGGGGCTCCCTTGACTTTAGTTTTTGATGGTTATCGAATTGGGTTAACCCGAATAAAAATATTTTATTTTATTTTATTTTATTTACATGGTAGGCCTAAGTTTTTGGGCCTTGGTTATGGATTGAGAATAGTAAGGCTTACTACGGGCCTCGGGGGCTTTATGTCAGCCCAGGTCCTAGTGCCGATCCAGCCCATAGGGTGGACCATGATAAAGTTGGTATCAGAGCTTAGGCTTTAGATTCATGGGAACTAATGTAATTGGGAGAATAAAAATGAGTCTTGTTAGGAGGTCACATGCGGAGTATAGGATTCTGTTTCATCTTGTTCTGTAATTCTTTGTTTCTAGATTCTGCGTTATATCTCCAAAAATATAAGAGTGCCCCAGTTAGTGTCTTAATTTTCATGGAGTACATAGAAATGTGAAATAGAGTTAGCAGACATGTTGAGGTTTGCCATGGAAATACGTTCTCCAAGAAACACTATATTTCTATCAGTATGGGTCCAAGTGTTGTGCCTATCTGGTGCTAGACACGAGTACATAAAGGTAAGTTTTGATAGTATAATTACACTAGATAAGGGTGAGGATACCACTGCTAGCAGTCGTCAGTGGATGACCCAGTTAGAGTAAGTTTACGATAATAGCAGATTCAAGAGAGATAAGAGATTAGGAGACCTAGTCTGTCAGGACGTATCGTAGTAACTATACAATGTTTTCGATGTCTGCTCTGTAAGCTGCAGATTACAGTACTGACATGAGATTATTGTGTAAAGCTGCGTGCATCCCCGTGGTGCTTCATAATGAGGGTGTTTACGGATGGCCTCTATTTTGGTACAGTTATGCTAGAAAAGAGTTCTATATATACAGAGGAGTTGGGAACTCCTGGTTAGGGGTCTAGAGTTAGAATATTAAAAGGTCACAGTTGGGTGATAACTAGAGTCAGTGACTCGGTTACCCTAGCATGAGCTAGAGTTACATCAAGAGTTGCCATCAGACCAGAGGTTGTTAATTAGTTGCAAAGTAAAGGTGACACCTATAGAGTGAGACCATCTGGTCTTTGGTATGGAATTTTGGATGGTTTTTGTAGTACGACAGACGTTTTGTTTAGAGCTTAGTGAGAATAGTATACCCTGTGTGTATCAACAAGGTGCAAAATACAACCTTACTACCTAGAGAAGGTCAAAACTATGAATTGATGATTTACAAAGTTATGATATGATAAGAGAGTCATTAATTTGACATGGTTTTGTCAAGGTGGTAATGTAGTACCTTTGTTGTAGTAAGTTAGGGTATAATCCTATCTTTCAAAAGAGATAGAAGGTTATTACTGATAATGATGACTTATGGAATAGTGTCCCAAATGGGACTGTTGCGTGAGATAGAGAGTTGTTAGCTCATGTGTTCTGCATAGGGTACAAGTTCCATGTAGGAATTATAAGATGTAAGATCAAGATATATGTAAGCCTTTAAATTGAATGACGAGTTTGGATACCTAGTATTTTAAGTTTCAGGTAATTAAATGGATATGAAAAATTAGAGTTGCTACAGATCCCCTCCCTAAGGTAGTAGGGAGTAGTATGTAGTCCAAAAGGGTAAGAACAGAGATCACGCAGGAGAAGTATGACTGCTATTCCCTAAGTTTATCCTTAGCTTCTTAATGCTTAAGACAAAAGTATACTCTAAATAAAGTAAAAGAAAAAGGACAAAAGTTAGCATCGATAAATTATAGAATATGTGTATATATATATAGATAGATGGAGTACGGTTCAAATGCAGTAGGAGAGATAGCCTGAATGCCAGTAGAAGTTTAGCTAGGGTAGTTAGAGGATCAATTCTGAGTAACATTGAGGTATAAATGATGTAGTAGGGATTGTGTAAAGGTATAAGTTTCTGACATGACAATCAGGTTCAAAAAGAAAATTGAGCTAAAGAATAGAAGAGTGAAAGTTCGGATTTGGGTAAGAAAAAAAAAAGTTGGCTAAAGAATAAATTAGAAAAACATATTAGGATAAGATTAGAAAGAAGAAAGCCAAGATACGGAGGAGGTGAATGTGGTTGTAGGAAGGGTAAATGAGATAAACAAAAAAAGTATGGATAGAAAGCGTAGAAAAAGATGGCATTAGGAAGAACATTGTCAAGTTATGGAACCCAGAAGTATAGGACTTAGAGCAGGTCATAATTGATGCAGTGTTAGGAGCCTGAACCTAGAGCTTAGAGTTATAGGATCTGGATTAGACGTTATCTATTTTCTACCCCTAAGGTAGGATAATGGGCAATGACATAAGAACTCTTTTGGTTGTTGACAGTATAATTGAAATTAAGTGAGGTGTGCGACCAAAGTAGGTAGTAGCTGTTGAGCGTGCTGTGGTAACTTGAATTGTATTGTCGGATAAAGAAGCAAGATCAGTAGGAGTAAGCTGGATAAAAGTCAACATAAGGGATTTAAATATGCAAAATGAGGGATAATGTCATAGAGGCTTAATGTTAAAATTTAGAATGGTGAAATCTAGAGTCTAAAATTGGAATTAGACAGATATTTTCAGTGTGATCGATAGGATAATTATGTAAAAAAAAAGAGTAATAATAAATAAATAAATAATAGTATGATAATACGTAGCAGAATGCTAGTAAAGGTCAGAATAGGACAAGATAGGTATAGGTGTAATTATAAGATATTGAGAAGTACATGGATTAGAGGAGTGATTGTTGGTAAGATTGGAGTAGATCTGAAAGAATCTGTGAGTGCTTTTATCTTCTAGAATATAACCAAGTATAAGGAGCATTGGACAAATAATTATAAGTATGGAAGATAAATGGAGAGTAAAAAGAAAATAGTAAATTCTAAGATGATATCTCAGGCAGGACAATAGTATAACAAATGGTAGATACAACTGATATCTTATAATAAAACAAAATAATTACAAAGAAATAATAAAACTAAAAAGGGAGACTAAGGGATATGAGCTAAATCTTGTTTATCAAACAATGATATACCTTAAATGGTGGGAGAACATTTCTCCTTCTTTCCAAATTAGCTCGTGTTTTGATTCTAGGAGATTATGTTAAAAAGAGAGGCCGTGTCAAAGTGACCCAATTAATTGAAAATTTAATGGGCATTAGTACATATCTAATCTTTTGAGGAGAAAATGACGATAATGGAGTACCTAATGTTAAGTATGAAAGAATGATCAGAGAGGTGACAGGAGTTAAATCGAACTAGTTACCAGGGCTTACAACCCTTTTGAACTATAAGCTGGAGGAAGCACTATTTGCTAATGAGTTACAATGAATGAAGTTGTTACTAAGGGGAAAAGTTGAGGCTGAAGTTGGAAAGCTATAGGCAGTATATGTGATTATATTAAGGAGAATGAACATATGAAGTATCTTGTTCGGAATTAAGGCATGGAACATATTTCCCACAGCCGTGTTAGTTCAAATGGAAGTTATAATTTATGGGGCTCCTATCCATCCAAGATGAGCAATTTCCTACTAAGGCTAGTAGGGATGATAATGTTCTGATAGTTAAGTTGGGAAAGGGGATACAACAAGAATTTTCTATGATTAATTACAAGTGTTACATAATCTGAAGAATGTGCTGGTAGGAGTCAATCGTAAGGTTAGAATTCTCGAAGTAATGGAACTAAAAATCAAGATAAGACTAAGAAATAAAAAGAAAGTTAAAGTTGATGATGGGATGGACATCCTTGAAGGAAAAGGTGTAAGGGTGAGACAAGACTAAGATTAAGGAATAAGTACAACAGGTTGAAAAGATATCACCAATAGCAAAAATAGGAAAAGGAAGTAGATAAGATCCAAAGGACAGGAAGAAAGCTCAGTAAAGCTAGTTATAATGATGAGAATAAGAAGGAATAGGTATGCTAGGGACACACTAAGAGATGTTTGAAACAAGTTATTATGAGATGATAGATTAAAGGAGTAGTGGAGCCTCGATCTAAGTGTCGATTTGCCAGAAGTAGGCCACATACTAAGAAGCTTTAGGAAGAAGTCTAGATATTTCCATTCCATAGAAAGAGTGGGAAACAATAAAGTTGCATTAAATGGGTTGTCAGGGAATACAAATACATTTGTCCTATAAGAGAAAAGACCCAGTTCACTTTTCAATATTGATAAATGGTGTAGGGTACACTTGACACTTAGATGGAGCTCTACATAATTAGTTACATAAGATGGAAAGAAGTTGATCTGATGACCTTAGTAATAACACAAAGTAAATTGGAAGCTTGTCGTATCATGAAGTTAAGACGGTGCGAACATTTTGAATATTGAAGGGATCTAGCTAAAGTTTCAAGGACCAATAAAATCAGTAATGATCTCGAGTAAGGTATGTGAAAAAGTAGTTATTTCATATGGGCACTTCATGAGACTTGGTAAAGCAGGCAGAGTACACTTCATGAGACTTGGTAAAGCAGGCAGAGTCACATATTTGCCCTAGGAATTGGTAACAGAAAGGAACCAAAACTAGTATTGCTACATACCATATCTGAGTGCAGTGGGAGCAATTGTGTGTATTAGAGATATCAGGAAAAGATCAACGAGTACTCAAATATAATGGCTTAGTTTCAAATGGAGGAGTAATGCTCGCACTTGTATTAATAATCTTCTTTTCTTTATCTCTGGTTTATTCGAAAATTCGAGGACGAATTTTTCTTAAGGGGGGGGGGGGGGGCGAATGTAACAACCCAATTTTTTTTTTAAATTAGAATAAATAAATTAAAAAAAAAATTAAATTAAAATTTTAAAATTTTTCAGGAATGAATCTGCACAACATGTTTGTCCAGGTTTATTCCCAGAAATAAAAAAAAAAAAAAAAAAAACACCCCCCGCCCCCCCCCCCCCTTAAAAAAAACTCTTTCCCATCACTCTCCCTCCCCCTCCCTTTTTCTTTTGACCGATGAGCCTCTAGCCACCATGGCAGGCCGGCGAGAGGTCCCCCCACCCTGGATGTCACCGGCGCACCACCAGTTGGCCCGAGAAGCACCAGAAGTGGCGGCAAGTGATGGAGGATAGAGAAAAACGAGCGCACAGTGGGCAGAAACTTCCAGGTGATATTTCGGCTTCATTCGACGTCCGATCGAGGAGATTCAGGTGGCGTTCGAAAGCTTGTTCTTAGAGCTTTCTTGTGATACCTACTTTGCAACATTTGGTGGTCGGATGAGTGATATATGGAGGAGAGAAGTTTCAGGTTTTTCAAGCTTTTTTGTCAGATCTAAGACGATCCGACCATTGGATCGATGATCTGAGACCACCTATGGACTGAGGAAGAGGAGGGGAACATTATGGTATGATCAGATCTAGCAGATGTCGCCGGCGGCCGGTCACTGTGCACGGTGGTTTTAACGGTGGCTCCGGCGAGCTTTGGGGATGATTCAACTTCTAGAAGCTTTCTCATAAATTTTTGGAATTTTTGAGACACAGATAAGTTTCGGGTAAGATTATTTTCATTATTTCTCAGTTTGAGACACAGATAAGTTTCGGGTAAGATTATTTTCATTATTTCTCAGTTTGTAGAGCATAAATGCAGTGTTTCTTAAACTGGAAAAATTAGAGAAAAATTCTAAAAAAAAATATATGATGAAAGTAAAATTATTTGAAGATATTCTATAGTGTTTGTTAAATTTTGAGTGATTATAGAATATTTTTGAAAAATATAAATGGATTTTAGTTAGATTTTTAGCATATGGGTATATAAGATTATCTGAGATTATGTTATTTAAATTTTATATAATTGGTTGAAGCTTGAGAATACAGGTTTAAATATGTGAATATTGAATTGGATTGAATTAAGAATATGTTAGCTGTTAGAAACTTATGGAATTGAGTAATATTCTTAAATAAAATATTCATGGGTGATTAGAAAATTTTAATTCTTTTTTCGATAGCTTTATAACTTTATTAAAGACCGCGGGGCAAAATTTTAGAATTTTTAGAGCTTGTTTGAGTAGATTTTTATAAAATATCAATTATAAGGACTAAAACGTAATTTTTAAAGTTTATGACTATTATCTGATTTGGAGGGCCCAGGAGGGGCCATATAATATTGATGAGATGTGATTGTGGAAATTGAGAATTTAGAAGTGTTATTTGAATTTTTTTGCAAGTTGGGTAGGTCCTAGGTATGGAGAAAACTCTGCCAAATTTTCGACATAAATTAGGATTTCCCCTTTAAATTTATTTTTATTTGAATTGGAACTAATAAATTGATAATAAAATTATGTAAGTGATCAGGGTCAACCATCTTCCTTCATCCAACCTCTACCGTCGTCTCTGATGTACTGTGAGTAAAATATTAATTTTAATTATAATTTCTATATTATTATATGTTCAAGCATGCCCATACATCACTTATAAATATGTATCTATATAGTTAAACACTAGGCACATTTTATATTGCATTCATAATTGATGAAGTGCCATGAATGTTGTTTGTGATAATTTAGAGCAGTGTGCATGCGTTAGTGTGCATGTGGTATGGTATTGGATATGGACAGAATGGGTAGACACGGCTTGAGAGACACTCATTGGGACCCCGCATTTGGTTTATTAAGCGAAAGTCTGGCTTCAGAGACACTCGCTGGCAGAGGTTAGATTAAGAGAGCTGTATAGGGGATCAGCTCCTATATATGTATTATTTGAACACTGTTGGGTGGGTGAGTGCTCCAAATTGCCTTTTTGCTATTATTATATGATTCATATGAAAACTATGAAGGTGTTGCATTCCACTATTTAGGATGCATTAACTTTAGATAGCTATAGAAATTGTAGTTAAAATTGATATTTTACTCTCTGAGTCAAACACTCACTCCTATTTATCTATTTTTTTCAAACTACGGGAGGAGTTCTTTTACAAAGCAACCTGCTTTGTTCCTTGCAGGTTTAACGTCGGTTATTTAATTGTTTTATTATTTTTCTAAATTTGAAATCTAGAACTCCGCATGTATTAGTAGTAGTATAGAATTTGTTAGAAATCGTGTTAATTTAAATTCTTGAGATTAATAAATGAAGATTTGTATGGTATTTAAACAATTTATAAGTGATGGTATCAGGGTTGAGCGGGGCTCCCCTGACTTCAGTTTTTTATGGTTATCGGATTGGGTTGACCAGAATAAAAATATTTTATTTTATTTACTTTTATTTACATGTTGGGCCTAAGTTTTTGGGCCTTGGTTATGGATTGAGAATAGTAAGGCTTACTACAGGCCTCGGGGTCTTTATGCCGGCCTAGGTCCTAGGGCCGGTCTGACCCATAGGGTGAGCCGTGACAGTTTTTTGCTGGTAAAAGTTACTTACACTAGAATTTATGAACGAAAAATTTCGTCAGTAATCCTGATTACCAACGAAGTATTGGCATATTTGATACATAATTTTCCTAGCTATTTTTTTAATTCCTTGGAGTATTCTTTAGTATCATTGATATATTATTTAGAGAACATGTTGTCAATATTTAATTTAAAAATGATTCTCAACTCAAGTTGATCCACATTTAATGAGAAAAGTCTTCAAGACCCTTCTTTATTTTAGAGGCAACTAGTCAAATTTTTTTTCCCTCTAATTGATTTTTATTGCTTTTTGATTCATGAGCAAAGAATAATAAATTAATTCTCATTTCCAATAAGTATCTTCAATGAGTTGTTTCAAATATATACATAAAAAAAATTCCTATTATACTATATAACTATATATTATATACACATATGACATTTTATTTTTTTTTATTTTTTTTAGTAAATGCCAAAAATTAGTCTTTAATTATATAAAAATGTGAAAATTTACTTAATTTCAAATTTTAAAAATTTGAATTTTTTAGTGTGTTCTCCTACGTTAATGTATCTTTTTTTAATTAATAAAATTATTATTCCTTCTATTGCATTCAATAATTTTATCCTAATGAAATTGAAATAATTTATAGAAGTTGTGTGATTGAAATATTTTTTTTTTTTTAGAAAAAAAATAATTAATAGTTCAATCTATTGTCCCAATGATTTTAATTAAGCACGTTTACATCAAATACATGGTCATCAAAATATTGGCAAATTTAGGCTATACAATTTTGGATATTTTTAAAATTATGAACATAAGGTGTGGATTTAAAGTTGCAAGCCCTACCTCATGCCCCTAGACCTATGTAAATATATCTAATTGCCTTTATTATATAATCATATATAAAATATAAAATCTAAAAATATATAAATAGATAATTTTAATTATTACATATATAATATGATAATATATAAATATTATAAATATAGATTTATAATAAAAATTAATTAATTAATTAGAATCTTAATATGTGATTTCTCAATTAAATAAGAGATTGTATGAATAAATCAAATTGTAAAATGAAATTACTTATTATATATAAAGATCACAAACCTAATCATTGAATATTCAAATCATTATAAAAATTGAAATTGTGATATTTGAATAAATATTTAAAATCTAAATTAGTCATGTTAAATCAAGTTTAGCTTGTATTTACTTTTATTAATATTTTCGAATGAAAACTAATTAATATAGTACATATCATTACTTATATTGCTAAAATTAAAGCATATATGATAAACTTTTGAATTAAGGTTTACGGAGTATTAATAGTACTAATATATTTCCAAAATCATGGCATATATGATAAACTTTTAAATTAAGGCTCCAATACTCATAACAGTAGTACTATCATAATTATGATATATATGATAAACTTTCAAATTATGTGTATCATAATTAGGGCATATAAGGTTCTGAATTAGGACATTATAGTACTTATGATACTCATGCTATCATAATTAGGGAATATATGCTAAACTTTCAAATTAATGTATGTACAATATTTATGATACTAATCCTATTAGAATTAGAGCATATATGCTAAATTTTTAAATTAGGCCATATATAGTACTTGTGATTAGGGTTATTCGATTCCAGTTCAGTTCGGGATTTGCTTAAGAACAGGAACCAAACCGGAATGTAACGCCCTGCTCTAACCACTAGAGGAATTGTTCGCTTTGGCCCACCCCATCCTAAGCCTCACGGTTTTATCCCATAGGTAGAATGAAAAACTTTTCAGGAGGTCACCCATCCTAGGATTTCTCTCAAGCGAGCACGCTTAACTCCAGAGTTCTTTCAACTCTCCAGGCTATTCCACCAAAAGGTGCTTTTAGTGATTAGTTTCCTCTATTTCAATGTATGATTCGGTTCATTCCTACTTCCCATTTGGTCAAGGTCTCAAGCGAGGCCTCGCCTCCAGCCGTAGATTATTTTCCCTTACCGCACAGGATGTTACGAGCCCACCAGCTTCCATCTGTGTAAGGGAGGGCGTAAGGCAAAATATCATCCATTAAAATTATATAAAATGCACCAGGTGATACCCAGGAAAGACGGTGGGGTCACAATGGTCTCACTTAAGTACCACCTCCTTAGATAGCATTTTCTAGACATACACTTCATACAATCCTAATATAATCAAACTATTGGTAAGTACCGTCTTCCCATAACACTACCACGGTACTAAGGATTTATGCCATGAAGGCATAAATAGAAAAAAGTCGCCACCCAGGTGATAACCGGGACATATTCAGTATTTCTTTTAAGGTTCATGGATGACAAACTTACTCCTTACAAAGTTTTCACAACCGTTATTATCATAGCCCAATGTCTAGGTTCAGGACAGTGGTTACGTAAGGAAAAGCTATTAGGCACCCCTTACGCCTAGTCTAACATCGTTAATTCGAGTGTCAGTCCTCTACTAATATTTTTAGAAGTCTTATTTATCATTTCTCTATTAAACTTTATCCTAAAAATACAATTTTAATTCTACACATGCAAGTAATTCACAAAAGGGTTGTTCTTTACAAACAATTTTCATGCACAAGTAATTCCTATATATGAGATTGTTAATTATTTAAATGACATTTACCAAATGACTAAAATTAATTTATTATTGAGAATTTAATTTACAAATAAATTCATTCATCAAGTTACCCTAAAGATAATTAAAATAAATTAATTATGTACATGTGTAATTTATTATAATATCACATAAGGCCCAAACAATCACAACCTAATAAGGATTTCTAATATGTAAATTTATTTTATAATTATCAAGTATTAAATTAAATTTACTTTACATGCCAATGTTAGTTTAATTTATAAATAAGATTAATTTTACTTTACCAAATACTTATTTAAATTAATTACATGCAAAAATTAGTTAAATTAAAAGCAAATTTAATTTTAATTTACCAAATAAAAATTCTATTATTACTATAATTTCATGACAACAGTTATTCTAGGAATTTAGGGCTACTTACCTGTTGGTAATTACAGTTGCCATTGGGGTAAACTACCCTTAAAAAAGTGCCTTTTCTTCTAGTATGACAATGATATCCCTGGCTTACTCCTGTTTAGCTCCACGTAAATGCCCTCTTTGGTACTTACCTTAGGCTACTTGTAACACCCTCCCGGTAGCAATTCCGTACATTATACTGTTCCGGTGACCAGTGTCGGTCCGGACAGCTAGAACGTCCGAAAAAATATTTAAACTAAAGTGAGGAACCATAATTAACTTAAATATTAATAAGAAAAATTTAGGAAAAATTTTAGAAATAAAATACAACCAAGTTAAACGAGCCGGTGCCCAAGCGATGGGTAACCCAGAGGGAAGTTGCGGTTCTCACAACTAGGAGCCCTAGACCCGGGGGAAAAATTATAAAATAATTTTTGGGACTCCAGAGAAGGGTCATTGAGGTTCCTATGGCATTAGAATGCCAAGAAAATATTTAGAAAAATTTTTCAATCGGTACAGACAATTTTGACCCGTTAAGCCAAACGGAGGGCATTTTGGTCATTTCGCCTTCAGAGACGATTTTTGGCCGACTTGTCCAGTTAAGTAAATAATTATTATGATCTAAAATATGAATAAATATTGTTAAAAATTAAATTGAAATTTGGTAGAAAAGAAAAGAAAGAAAAAGGAGCTAAATTGGGAATTATGATGTCATGCTTAGGTAATTAAAAATGCTATGGCCAATCAAATTAAAGCAAGACAATTAAAATACATTAAACTAAAGAAAAGGAGGCAGAATTCTAGAAAAAAACAGCAGCCCTTTTCTTCTTCTTCAAAACGTTTTACACCTCCTCCCTCACTCCTCCATTAACAAACTTTCTAAATCTTCATTTTCCCTAGCTTTCTTTCAACAAAAACCCTAAGTGTCAACATAAAACCTTGATATTTCAGTTTGGTGAAATTTTTGGGAGCAAAAAGAAAGAGAAAAAGTGAAGTTTAAGCTTGGAAAATTCTGCCCTACAAGAGGTTAGTGCCATAACTTTTGCTTTTACATCTTTCTAATATTGAATTTGAGCTAAGTTAAGTTAAAAATTTGACAAAAATTGAATTAATGAAGCATGGATATATTCCATGAAGTTTTGGCAGCCTGGACATGAGTTAGGGTTAGGAGAAATCTTTGGTTTAAAGTGACATATTGCTGCCCCTTTTATAAATTATATTATTAGTATAGCAAATTAGGAGTGGAATGCATGAATTGGAGGCTTGGTCAATTAGGGTTAGGGTTTTGGGAGAGAAACTTGGATTTGCTTATGAAATGGTGAGTGCACATTCTAATGGTCAATTAGTGACCATTTGAGGTAAGTTGACCATAATTTGAAGTGAATTAGAGTGTTAAAAACCAAATTGGTAGGCTGCCTAGTGACAGCAGCAAGGAGGCTGTGAGTCCAGCCTATTTGGACAGCCATATCTTTGGCTGTATAGGTTCAATTGGTGTTTAGCCAATTGGACATGAAACTAGACATAAAATGGCACAATTTTGCTGAAGAAACCATGCCCAAAAGACCAAAGCAAGAGGACCAAAAGTTGGCCCCAATCCGGATACCCTGCAAACAGGTTCTGCAGAATGACCGTAACTGTTCATTTGGCCATAACTCACTGTAGAATGGCTCAATTGATTTCAAATTTTTACAGCAACAAGATAAGATATAGACAAACAACTTTTATGAAGAAACCTACCCCAAATTATGACCAGAACCTATTCAACAAGGCAGTGGCAGTCACTGTTCATTGTACTGTAGATTTGATAAATTCTGCAGATTGGAAATCCGGCCAGCTGTGGTTTTTGGACCATATCTGGAGCTACAAAAATCCAAATGGAGTGATTCAAAAAACAAATTCAACAAGATAAAATAAGGAACAACTTTCATGTTTACCATTTCCTCAAATTCCCACTGCAACAGTGCTTAATGGAACAGTAAATTTAGGTTTCAAAAATTGAAAATTCTGCTCTCTTGGTTTTAAGTTTAGAAATGGTAATGGTGATCAATTCCAACAAGTTTTAAATGTAAAATGTGGTACATTGGGAGTGTTAAAACCAATGTACCTATTTTCTATCCAAAAGTCAATATTTTTGTTGACCAATGAGGTGAATAGTGACACCAAAACTTGAAATTCAAAATTTAAAGAATTCAAAAGTATCAAATGCCCTAGTATACCTAACAAGATTGGTTTGGATAGTTTGGCATGCCAATAGGGTTCAGTTAGCAGTACTGCACATGGCATTATGCCATTCTGTGATTTTATGGCTTTTAGCCATTTTGATATTGTGTTGAGACTTGGCCTCGTGCCTAATACTATTTACAGCTTGTTAGTTGTTCTGTTGCACACCGGGAGATGCATATGTGACCGATGGTGTGACGGCCCGAGGTACTAGATACCCAGTGCCAGTTTACCCGTTTATCCAGTCCAGTCGTACAGTATAGGTTACTTGGGCAACCAAATGAATGAAAATGGACAAAGTTAAAGAAATAAATAAATATAACAGATACAAAACAAATAAGACATATACATTAAATACATATTTATTTTCTGCTATTTTCTTTTATTTTATTATTGCACCACTAAGCATCATTGCTTAGCGCGTTGCTTTTGCCACGCGTAGGTTCTGGAGATACTGAACGTGAGCCCAGTAGACCGCAGACTGGGTGAGTCCATCCTGCAGCTCTGCACAGTGTCCGTGTCACCTCACCTTCTACAGTGCATTGGTAGGACACTAGGTTTCATTTTGGTGTTTTGTAACTAAATTTTTATTTTCTCATATGTATTTGGATTTATGTAATGTATTTTGATGTTCATGTAAATAATGAAAATGGTGTTGGTGAATGAAAAATGTGAATATCTATCTGTAAATTGTACTGGATTATCACATGAGATGAATGATTGAGAAATTAAATTGAAAAATGTTGAGTTTGTGATGATATGGGAGTTTGAGAGTGATGAGATATGAATATTGGAAGTGTTTTTAACAGGTTCCGAAGAACTGTTTTCTCTATTTTTAGCCGGTACTCTGCCGGATTTTCTTTAAAATTTTCGGAACCTCAAATAAATTATAATTTCGATAAATGGCTCAAATATATTATATTTCACAAGTTATATTCAAAAGCATGATAAAAATTAATTAAGGTATATTAGAGTGTGCCGGTACACCGTGTGACATTGCTTACTCGGGTATACTGTACACGGGTAAGGGGTGTCACACTACTTACCAATTTTGTTTGTAATAAAAAAGAATAAAGAAAACTTAAAGAAAATAAAGAAAGTAAAGAAAATACCAATAACAATTTATATTTGATTCTAACTCTAGTCTACTAAGGGGTTAAAATTTCTAATTGGTTACAACTACCTAAGGGTCCAAGTCTTCTAACATATTCCAAACCCTTAATAACACTTTTTGAATTAAAAAACACAGAAAAATAAATAATATGTTAATTGGAACCCAAGAAAATACAAGAATATGCATAAATATACAATTTCTAAATTCCGACAGATTGATAGTAGCAAGAAATCTGATTTTTGAAAAATAGTTAGACATGCCTAAAAATCATGAAAAAATTATATAAGACAGCCAACACATCATACAAGATCATAAAATTTATAAACCAAACAAAACCCTAGCCAAATGGTCTACACAAATCATAACTTTTTTTAAGTGACAAAATTGCACTACTTTTTTTTGTAAAATTCATAATTCATCAAAATCAATAGATATAAATGTGAAACCAATTGGAAAAGATTCATAAGATTCTGAAATTAATTTTAGACACCAAATTCATACAAAAATATTAATAAACAAGGGAGATATGGGCTTCACAAATCGGGTATGCTGCAAATCTGATTTTGCAGGAACCCTAAATTCAAATAGCCATAACTTACAAAATACAAAAGATTTTTCAGTAATTCTTGAGCCTAAAATTAATAAAATTTTGTGAAGAATACGAATATAATTTTATTAAAATTTTTACAAATTCAGAAAATAATAAAAAAAATAAAAATATTAGAGATAAAAAAACTAAACATGTGCAGAGTTGTGTATCCTCTCAAATTAAATATGATTACATGATCCATATGAATATGCAAAATAAATTAAAGGACAAAGAACATAGAGTTAAATATTACATGGCATAGATCTTGAAAAGAAGATAATGAAAACCAATCTTCGAGAAATCTTGCAAGAAAATCTTCTTGCAGAAAAGACAAGAAATAAGAAAGAACTAAAAGAGTTTCTGAATAAATCTAAGATATATCTAAATAGCTATGAATATTTCTGAATCTTTCCTTCTTTCTTCCCCCTTTTTCTTCTTTCTCATTAGGGTATTTATAGGGTTTTGGGAGAGAGGTGTGATAGGATTTAGAGTCCTAGGGTGATAAAGTTCTGATAACTTAAACAACTGGGATTGCAGAATTTGGGTGAAACTGAGATATGGATGAGGTGTTTCAACTAATAGGAAGAGAGGGGAAGGGGAAGGCACCAATAGGGAGTGAGAAAGAGGTGTGATAGAGTTTGAAGTCCTAGTGTGATAAGGTTCAAATAACTTAAACAATAGAGATTGAGGAATTTGGGCGAGAGGGGGAGAGAGAGTTTGTATGGGAGAGGGATAGAGAAAAATATATTTTCTTATTTTAATTGTCAAAAAATAAATTAAATAGATTATATTTAAAATTTCTAACTAAACTTTCTTAGGCCTATGGGGCCCAATTAAATTTAATTAGGTCTATTTAAGAACTACACATTATTAAGTTTAAACAAAATAAAATTTTATTTAATTAAATTAATTTCCAAAAAAAATTATTTTTTTTTCAAGATCTTACCACAGAATTAATAATTCAGCTCTATGCCTCATATTACATCTTACAGTCATATAATCTTTCATCATCAGGTTTCTCATAGCCTCAATGTACATACTTATTACATAATAAGGGTCTACAGATTGGTTCGTCCCTGACCCACACATCTACTAGAGAGGGTCTGGCTCTGATACCAACATTGTCATAATCTGATCTCATGGGCCAGACTGACACTAGAACTTGGGTCTGCATAAAGCCTCCGAGGCTCGCAGTAAGTCTTACTGTTCCCAAATCCATAACCAAGGTCCAAAACCGAGACCCAACATATAAATAAAATAAAATAAAATGAAAATATTTTATTTCAATTCGGGTCAACCCAACCCGATGATTATCAACTACTAAAGAGAGGAGAGTCCAGCTCAACCCTACTACCACCATTTACAAATTATTTATATATCATAATTTTTTTTGTCATTTAGTGAAAAATCAAAAACTCAATTTAACACTGTCTCTAACAAGATCCACAATACTGCTAACACACGCAGAGTACATTGTCACGACCTGATCCCATGGGCTGGACTGGCATAAAGCTTCCGAGGCCCGTAGTAATCCTTACTGTTCCCAAATCCATAACCAAGATCCAAAACTAAGGCCCAACATATAAATAAAATAAAATAAAATAAAAATATTTTATTTCAATTCGGGTCAACCCAACTCAATGATTATCAGCTACTAAAGTGATGAGAGTCCAGCTCAACCCTAGTACCACCATTTACAAATTATTTATATATTATAAAATTTTTTGTCATTCAGTGAAAAATCAAAAACTCAATTTAACACTGTCTCTAACAAGATCCACAATACTGATAACACATGCGGAGTTCCAAATTATAAATTTTAAAATATATATATATTACAAATAAATAACTGGTAATAAACCTGTGAGGAAGAAGGTAGATTAAAGAACTCCTCCTGTATCTTAAAATAATAGAGTGAACAAGAGTGAGCGTTCAACTTAGAGAGTAAATATTTATTTTACATGCAATTTCTATAACTATCTAATTCTAATGCACCCTTAGAAATGAAATGCATCATCTTCATACAAGTCATAGAAATCATATTAAGTCATATCAAAGATAATCTAGAGTACTCACGCACCCAGGTCCAATCCACACTCACACATACATATATATGGAGCTGATCCCCCTACCCAGCTCTCTTAATCTAAGGCTTGCCAGCAAGATCAACTTGAGTTGGACTTTTGCTAAATAATCCATATGCGGGGTCAGCAAGATCAACTCAAAGCCATACTTACCCCGACTTCCTTAAAAAGGACAGGGCTCCAAGCGAGACTAGCTCAAGCCAATTTGCCCATCCTACCCATATCCATCACACCATACCACACGCACGTTGGCACACACACACAGCTCTAGATTATCAAAACACAATAACTAAAATAGTATTCATCAAGTACAAATGCAATACGGGGCATGCCTAATACTTAACTACATATATATATATATATATATATATATATATATATATATATATATATATATATATATATATATATATATATATATATATAAGTGATGCATGAGCATGCTAAAAATATAATAATATTAAAATTATAAATAAAATAAATATCTACTCATAGAGAGGATGACCTAATTACAGCTAGTCCGACTGCATAGAAGAAGATTGGCCAGTACTATTCACCTATACATACACATTGATCTCTATTAATTAACTGACAGAATTAATCAATTAATTTAATCTATAAAAGCAAGAATAAATCCTAAGATATTGCCGAAATTTCGACAGAGTTTCCCTTGTAACTAGACTTAACCCCCTACATGAAAAGTCAGCAAAATGCAACACACAGGGCCTCAACCCCATAATAGCAACAACATCATATGGGCCCTCCTAGGCTCACCAACCAGACAATACTCAAATGACTACACAAAATAATTATTTAAAAATTCTGAGTGTTACATTTTTCTCCCTTACAGAAAATTCATCATCGAATTTTGTACAAGGCAAAATAATAATAAAGAACTAAATATTAGTACTTGCTGTGCATACCCTGCTCTGACTCCCAGGTGCATTTCTCTATAGGTTAACTCTTCCACAGAACTTTAAGTATGGGGATTTGCTTTAACCGAAACTGCCTCAATTGATAGTCCACTATAGCTACCAACTACTCCTTAAAAGTCAAATTCTCATCTAACTCTACTATATCTAGTTGCAACACATGAGAAGGGTTAGGAATATACTTCCTATGCATGGAAATGTGGAATACTGGGTGGCCATGAGAAAGGCTTAATGACAGCTCTAACCGATAAGCAACTGCTCCTACTCTATCTATGATCTCAAAAGATCCTTTGTAATGAAGGGCCAACTTGTTTTTCTTTTCAAATCTCATAACCCTTTTATTGGAGAAACCTTTAAGAACACATAATCACCCACTACTAATTCTACATCATTCCTCCTTGGATCTGCATAACATTCCCTGATCAAGAGAACTATCTCTGAAGTGTACTACACCAGATCTAAGTCATGTACTCTTGACTCTCTAACTTCTGTCCAACACAGAGGGGACCTACACTTCCTACCATATAGTACCTCATAAGGTGTTATTCCAATACTGGAATGATAACTGTTATTATACACGAACTCCACTAATGACAACTGATCATCCCACTAACATCCAAAATCTAGGACACACATTCAAAGTATGTCTTCCAATATCTAAATTGTTCTTTCAGACTGCCTGTCTGTCTGAGGGTGAAAGGTTATACTAAAATTTAACAGTGTGCCAAGTGCCTCCTGTAGCTTCCTCCAGAATCGAGAAGTGAACTAGGACCCCCTGTCAGATATTATGGATGCAGGAACTTCATGTAATCTGACTATTTTATGATTATAGAGCCTGGTGTATTGGGCAATAGAATAGGTGGTCCGTACAAGTAAGAAGTGAGCCGACTTAGTTAGACGATCCACAATTACCCATATAGAATCATGTCCTCGTGTGGTATAAGGCAACCCAATCACGAAGTCTATAGTAATCATTTTCCACTTTCACTCCGGAATGAGAATCTCCTGCAACTTTTCTGATGGCCTCTAATATTCAAATATCACCTTCTAACAAGTCAAGCACTTGGACACAAAATCTACTATGTCTCCCTTCATGCCATTCCACCAGTACCTTTCTTTCATATCATGATACATCTTGGTGGATCTCGAGTGAACATTGTAGGGTATGTAGTGTGCCTCTTGTATGATCTCATTCCTGAGGTTGTCCACATATGGCACACATATCTTGGAGCCTTGTATAAGGGCTTCATCTACATCAAATCCAAATTTACAATTTTTCCCTTACTGTACTCTTTCTATTATCAGCATCAATTATGGGTATCTGCACTGAGAAACCCTAATATTGTCCCGTAGATTCGGCCTTACTCTAAAATGTGCTAAAAGTGCACCCGAATGTGTTATGGCCAAGATCAAACCCTAATCCATCAACTCATGCAACTCTCGAATCAATGGTCTCCTTTTCACTAATATATGTGTCAAGCTGCCATAAGATTTCTTGCTCAAGGCATCAGCTACTACATTCACCTTATTGGGTTGGTATTAGATGGTACAATCATAAAATTTTAGAAGCTCCATCTATCTCCTCTACCTTAAATTTAAGTCTCTCTATTGAAAAATGTACTTTAAACTTTTATGGTTTGTGTATATCTCGCACACCTCATCATACAGATGGTGTCTCTAGATCTTTAATGCAAAAATTATAGCTACTATCTCCAGATCATGAGTAGGACAGTTTTGCTCGTGTCTCTTTAATTGCCTTGAAGTAGCCACTACTTTACCGTGCTACATTAAAACACACCCCAACCCAACTCTGGAAGTATCACAATACACTGCATATCCTTTTCCACTCACCGGCAAGGTTAACACTGGAGTTGTAGTTAAACATTTCTTAAGCTTTTGAAAGTTCTCTTCACACTCATTTGACCAGGCAAATGGGACATTCTTTTGAGTCAATCAGTTCAGAGGAGCTGCTATTCTGGAAAAATTCTGCACAAAACGCCTGTAGTAGCCTATTAAACTTAGAAATCTCCATACCTCAGTGATTGTGATACTAAGCCAATCAGTTACTACTTTAATTTTCTTAGGATCTACTTGAATACCTTCACTAGAGTCCACATGTCCCAAGAATGAAATACTCTCCAGCTAGAACTCACACTTTAAAAACTTAGCATACAGCTGATGCTCCCTCAATGTCTGCATAGATGATTGATAACACTTTACTTGTATCTACCCTTACTGTAGCAAACTAAATACCATCCAATTTTCAAACATTCTTTACACCATCTATTGACATCAAAAAGTGATCTGGGTCTCTCTCCTGACTTGACAAAAGTTTAAGTATTCTCAAGCCACCCAGTCAACACCACTTATCATATCCTACTCCTTTCTTGAAAAAGGAGTTTCTTGACTTCTACTTGAGACTTCTTACTATCTGACTTACTTCCTGACACACTAGCACCTAAATCAAGGCTCCATCACTTCATCAACCTACAAATTTACCATAACTCGTTCTAAACTTCCCTTAGTATTCCTCACATACCATTACTTTTATCTTTTCTCACCTTATGCCTTCTCTTTTAAAGATATTCATCCCATCGATGTTAACTTTAACCTTGTTATTGATTCGTAATTATAGCTTGATTTGCTAATTCCATTACTTCTAAATTCTAACTTTGCGATTGGTTTCCACTGGCACATATAATTATAGTATCATACTATAGCACTAGCCTATAACTCCCATCATGGAACTTAAGCAATCTACCATGGATGATTCTTTCTGTATCTCTTTCCTAACATGTGCATCAAAACATTTTCGTTCTGTACTATTCTTTATAAGGAATTGCCTTCATAGTTAGATAGGTATCCTTGAACCTATAGGTCCCACCTATACTAACATGGCAGTGAAAAATGTGTATTGTACCACAATCCCAAATAAGATATGTCACGTATTCATTCTCCTTGATATAGCCACATCTCTTAATCCTCTTTCATTTTTGACATTATATATGCACTTACTATCATTTTTGCTTCAAGAGGCTATGTACGTACTAATGCTCATCAAATTCTTAATTGATTGGTTACCTTGACACAACCTTCCTTCTTAACACCATTTACTAGAATTAAAACATGAGCTAATTTGAAAAGGAGAGATCTTCTCTTACAATTTATAATTCACTAGTATTTAATAAACAATGTTTAGCTCATACCTCATAGTCTCCCTTTTCAATTCCATCATTTCTTTGTAATTATTGTGCTTTATTATAAGATATCAGTTGTATCTACCCTTTGTTGTACTATTGTCCTACCTGACATATCATCTTAGAATTTACAATTTTCTTTTTACTCTCCATTTGTCCTCCATACTTATAATTATTTGTCTAATACTCCTTATACTTGGTTACATTCTAGAAGATAAAGTACTGACATATTTGGCGACACCATATTTTGGCCGATCCCTAAAATCAATAAACTTTGAAGCCGATCCCCAACACATAGTCTCCCTTTGCCAACTAACCACATTTCCGATCTCTCCTCAAGAAATATAATTAACATTAAGTCCCCATATCATTTAAAGCCTCACCGATCTCTCAAACCAATGGTCAAGTCCCCTGATCAGTCAATTATATTTTTGATCTTTCTTGTCAAACGAGATTGAACCAACATTAGGCCTTCGTGCCACCAGTCTTATTGCCGATCTCTCTTTTAAAAGTTTGGGAATAATAAAGTTAAGGTTTCGATCCGGTTTAATGATGATCCCGATCTTAAGTGTCCAAGTCAAATCTCCAATTTTAATCAAGTCCCGTTTAGCGTTGGTTCCCTGCCGATCTTATGCTTATTGTGTTTTCTGACCTCTTACACTTAGATCAATAATCACTTTTATTCATTGTTTTAATATGCTCAGACAATTAAGTGCTTATGCAATTTAGAGATTTTCCGATTACATCCATTCATTTAACAAAAAGGGAACTTCATTTCATTTCATATTAAAATTTGTACAAGTCATTTGGCTGGGGGATCACCCCCAGCCTGATCTACATTTTGCTCGCTTCCACTCTCACCCTCAGCCTCCTCCTCACTATCCTCACCCTCGTCCTGGGGAGCCAGATCTACCATCCAAGAGAAGTAATCCTCGGGGTACCGCTTCTTGAGCTCGGCCAGGAGATCCCTGTGAGCATTCACATAAGCGTCGGCCTCCCTTGTCACCGCCTCTTCCTCTTTCGCTTTGAGCTCCTCAGTGAGCTGAGCAACTTCACCGGCCCG
This sequence comes from Hevea brasiliensis, assembly GCF_030052815.1. Lineage (NCBI taxonomy): Eukaryota > Viridiplantae > Streptophyta > Magnoliopsida > Malpighiales > Euphorbiaceae > Hevea > Hevea brasiliensis. Next base: position 74,359,448 of record NC_079503.1, on the reverse strand, counting down.
GAGCGCCTGAACTTCTTCAAGAACACGATCTCGCTCGGCCAGAACATGAGCTTGCTCGGCCAACTTATCCTCGTAGAACTTCATCCGCCCTTCAATTTCAGATATGTAGTTCTGAGCGGATGAGAGTTGGGATCGACGGAAAACCAATTCATGACCCATCTTCTCGACCTCCTTACCCAGGTGGTGAGCCTTCTCTCGGACAATGTGCTAGTTCACCAAGCACTCCACGTTCAGGCTCATAAATCGGGTCAGGATGTCATCGAGATTGTCCGGAGACAGCCTATCCCGATCCTTCCGAAGGCAGATGGAGGACCCCAAGACCTTAGCAAAACCCGGGTTCTCTCAAACCGTGCGGTTCTTCTCCAGCGAATGGATCAAGATTTGGGCACCATGGGAAAGGGTCCTTACAGGAGGTTGGGAAGGACCCCCTTTGGCACTCGAAGCGACTGGAGGAGGTGGAGGCGGCTCTTCTTGGCGAGGAGGAGATCGGACCACTTCTATGACCGGCGGTCCCAAGGGTTGAGATGAGCCTCCTAGTATTTCCCCAGGTTCATGACCGGTTGTTTGAAGCAGCTCGGAACGCTTCATCTCCCGCACCTTCCGGGAGACCTCCCTCTTCCGCTTTCGGCTCTCCTTCGAAGCATCGCCGCTTGCCATGCCTGCACAAAAAAGAGGTCAGTGAGATCACTAAGGTCCAAAGATTTGAGATATAGAAAAATACCGATGCCGAGGTCAGAGAGATGAAGCCCGCGATCTTCGCCAGTGATCAACTCCATTGTCCAGTGATGCAGTTTGGTAGTCACTGCATCCAAACAAGAGAACTTCTCTCTGGCCGCCTGATCTTTCAACTCTATCACCATCAGGCCTTCTTCCCTATTTAGGGTGAGGCGTTTTGGAAGTAAGGGGCCCTGGTAAAGCCAGCTGCGAGGGAAGCCCTCAAAGCCGTTCAGAATTTTGCTCCTCAGAATGAAGAAGCAATTCTTCCAATTCTTCAAGGAGGAGGGCAGATCGGTAAAAAGCCCGCAATGTGGCTTCGCTTGGAAGAACCAATACTCGTCGTCCTTTCGACGAGTTAATCTATGTAGTTCGGTGAATACCTTAGCTGTAGGACGGAGTCCCTTAGCTTGGCAGAGGCCTCTGAAGGCCACTAGGATTCGCCATGAGTTCGGGTGAACTTGGGCGATGCACACTTGATGAAATTTTAAGACCTCCTTGAAGAAGTCATCAAGGGAGAACCGCAGCCCGGCCTTTAATTGTTCTTCGTATACCATGATCATATCGTTCTCCTCGAAGAAATGATCGGCACGAAGATCGCTGTGACACTTAATCAGCTCGTATGAATCAGGCCAGATGTTGTACTCTGGCCGAGCATCGCAGTCGATTTCTTACAGGATTGATGGCAGCTCGTCCATGGGAAGATTTTCTCTCCCTGAAGAAGGTACATGCCTTGATGGTGCTGCTTACCCCCGAGCTGGAACGGAGACTCTAGGAGGTTCAGGTTGCACGCTTGGCCCGACCACCTCCACTTCATCAGACGACCACGAGATCTGAACGGAAGGGGGGCTTGCCGCTCTCTTACCCTCAGCGCCGCTCATTTTCAAAGGAAATAGAGAATTTAAACTAAAAGGAGGATCAAAACCCTTACCGAAGCTTGATCGGTGTCGGAAGAACTTGAAAAATCGAGAGAATTTTGGAATCAGTCGCGGGATGCTGAAAATGATATAAGAGAGCATCTGGCTGACCCATCCCCTATTTATACCCATCTGAGCATTTAATGCTCACAGTGTTCCATGCAGTGCATCGGTTAGCGGAATTCGCCAACTTTTCTGACACGTCTCACGAATATTCCAGAAATTCTATAATAAAAGGGATCGGTTAGTTACAGATTGGTGAATTAAGGTGGATCAGTTAAGGGTTGTTCAGTTAGGAGCCAGATCGGATAAACACATAGAGATCGGAAAATAATCAATGCGATAATAATAAAAATGATAGTTGTCAAAATAAAATTTTATTTCCAAAAAGAGTGGATTACATCATTTGGGCCATCTCTAGAGATCGGATTACATTAAAAGATCGGATTACATCATTTGGGTGATCTCTAGAGATCGGATTACATTAAAAGTCGAATTACATCATTTGGGCGATCTCTAGAGATCAGATTACATTGAAGGTCTGATTACATCGTAGGGGGGATCTCTAATAAAGACCTATGTTAAAGCCTAGTCTCGTGGCTGAATCAAAAGATGTGTTTGATCAGGAGACCGGCCATTGACATCGGATAGATGTACAGCTTAGATGGGGTGATTATGACTCTCTTGAGGATGGAGAGTCATCTCCACTGTCATCGACCAGAACCGAGCTGTAGTCGGGACGCCCAATGTGGTGAGGAGCCAAATGAACTTTAAGGGGCAGTCACCGATGTTAAGGGGAATATTAGTAGTCTTCTCGCCCGAAATCAGTTCGCCAATTATATCGGTCGAACGATTCGAGATCGACACGATCGAAGTCCTCGATCCAGAGCGGTAAGTTAGTCCGGTTCTCTCGCTGTCATCAAATGAGGTTATCATAATTCTCCGATCACCGGGATCGTAAATTTTCAGTCGGGGAATAAAAAGAACAATCGAAAAAAGATTAAAATCCACTATCATGGCCGGGACTACTGCCGGAGCAGTTAGAACAGGAACTGTGAAAAGGAAGAGGAAAAATCAAATGTGGGGGGCTTCCCTGTTGAAGGTATATATATATAGGAAAAATTCGAGCATTTATTACAAGCAGAAAATGAAGCAGATGCCTCGAAAATCGAAGGAATAAATGCTTTGACTGAACCGAACCAGAAAGAAGAAAGGACCGAAGCATGAGAGATCGGAAGAGAGGAGCCCGGCATGAGAGATCGGAAAAGGATCATGTTGGAAAGACCGGAAAGGAGGGGAGGTCGGAAAACAAAGGGAATAAGACAACTTCCGCTAACTGTCGTCATAATTAGAGCCGAAGTAGTTAAAGCGTTACAGACGAAATCTCCACCGCGCGCCCCAGAATCGCCCACATTACTGACATGCGCCAGAGTATGTCATGACAGTGCTGTACATCCTAATCTCCACCGTTGATCTTACTTGTAAGGACGAGCTCGGAGCCCTTGGATCAAAGAAGAAGAAGACAAGACCAGCGCCTTTCACTCCTAGCCCTCGGATCGCTCTTGACAGGAAAATTTTGGGCCGTCAGATTAGAAGAGAGAAAGGACAAATATTTCGTAAGGGATCTCAGCCGTCTGTTCTGATTCTCTTTAATTCCTGAGCCTCAGATCGTGTCCTTTAAAATCTTAACCCTCCATCTCCCTCAAAACAAATCCTGACCCTTCATGGGGAGCACCCGGTTCCTATAAATACCTGCATGAAAACTGTTCAAGGGAGGACAAAAAGAAAAGGGTGGTGACTATAGCGGAAGAACTCAGAAACTTAATTTAGTTCGTTACTCTGCTATTTTTAAGCTTTCATAAGAAAAAATTTTGAAACCAGTTTTCTAAAGTGTTTTCTTGCAAAGGGATTTTTGAATACTGAAACTCTCTATTTTCAGTTCATTCATTATCCTGTGACGCTCTCGCTTTCAGTTCTTTGTTATCTTTATTTCCACTCCCATTATCCAAGCTCAACTTCATTTAAACTCGGTTATTATTTTGACCCGGTTGCATTTTAGTGAAGCATCCTTGATTTCAAGGCGAACCTTAGCCCTCAGGCTATCAGCCCGCAGTCCTATTACGTTTTGTGATTCTGTAGTTAGTTCAATAGATTCGACTCCCTACAGGTGAGTGCTCATATTGCCGTTTTATTAAGTGCTCATTCTTGTTTTACGTATTTCCTTTATTCTTTTTATGGATGTAATTTTCTCAAAGTTTATGTTGCGCTAAAGAACACGAAGAAGGTTATTCTCGAGTTTACTTCCTTGTTGATCAGTCCGTTCTTTTTGTTAATCTTTGTTATTTCTGAATGTAAGTCTTCTAGTCCCGAGTAGCGTATAAGTGGTTGGATAAAATGTAGGTAACTGTATCTTAAGGGTCTCTTTAAAATAATGAAAGGTCTGAATAATAAGTCAGGAAAATAGTAAGGCCGAATCACTAGAATAACACAAAAGACAATTGGGTAAGACGTCACGAGGCAGAGTAAAACCGAACCTTAGATAAATAAATGGAATAGATCGGGTATCAAAAGGTACTGGTAAGGCGACCACATAGGAAGGTCGAAAAATTCAGTTTGGTATCCCTTGTCTAGTCACAAGGTACCAATGAGTTAAAAGAAGCCTAAAAATTTTAATAAATATTTAAAAGAGATCGGAGGAGAGTTCTTATCCGATTCTCACCTAAAAATTTTAATAAATATTTTAAAGAAATCGGAGGAGAGTTCTTATCTGATTCTCGCCTAAAAATAAATATTTAAAAGAGATCGGAGGAGAGTTCTTATCCGATTCTCAAGCCTAAAAATTTTAATAAATATTTTAAAGAGATCGGAGGAGAGTTCTTATCCGATTCTCGCCTAAAAATAAATATTTAAAAGAGATCGGAGGAGAGTTCTTATCCGATTCTCAAGCCTAAAAATTTTAATAAATATTTAAAAGAGATCGGAAGAGAGTTCTTTTCCGATTCTCACCTAAAAATTTTAATGAATATTTTAAAGAGATCGGAGGAGAGTTCTTATCCGATTCTCAAGCCTAAAAATTTTAATAAATATTTTAAAGAGATCGGAGGAGAGTTCTTATCCGATTCTCAACCAAAATTTTCATAAATATTTAAAGGAGATCGGAGGAGAGTTCTTATCCGATTCCCAAATTAAATTTTAACAAATATGTAAAATGATCCCCTAAAATAAAACTAATACGCAACAGCAACTCACTAAGGTTGTCTCATTTACTTATGTATCTGGGTAATCTGAATTAGTGAAAAATCAAATATTCCTTTTTGTTAAAAGGATTAACATTTCCATTCAAACCCTCCTAATTATCAATTCTAATTTATAAAGAACGTGAAGTTAAATCTGCTCACCCTCATTGAGGGACGAGGTGGGGTGCCTAACACCTTCCCCACCCGTTTACGGACCCCGAACCTAGAATCTCTGTTTTTGAAGTGGTTTCATTTTAATTTGTTTTCGCAAATGGTTTTCTTTAATTTCCCTCAAAATTAAAGTGGCGACTCCTCACTCTTTCCCACTTCGGTGAGGATTCGTTCATGCATCCGCAAAACACCTTGCGACAATATTCTTTCATATCTACTCCAATCTTATCAATAATCACTCCTCTAATCCATGTACTTCTCAATATCTTCTAATTACATCTATACCTATCTTGTCTTATCTTGACTTTGACTAGCATTCTGCTGCATATTATCATACTAATATTCATGTTTTCTTACATAATTATCCTATTGGTCACACTGAAAATATTTGTCTAACTCCAATTACAGATTCTAGGTCTCATCATCCTGAATTCTAATGTTAAACCTTTGTGCCATTATCTCTCATTTCTTTCTCCCATCAGGCATATTCGAATCCATTAGGCTAAATTTTATTCAATTGACTACCTACTAACTTCGCTTCTTTGTCTACTAAGACTGTTTGGGTTACCGTTGCACACCCTCAGGTTACTATCTACTTTGGTTACCTCCCTCGCCTAGCTTCCCTCATACCATTAATACTCAAAAGGTCCTTGTCCCATTGCCTCTTATTCTAGCTTGGGGACAAAAAATAGATAAAATTTATTCCAGATCCTTCAACTTTGAGCTTTATGTTTTAGCTCCTAACACTGTGTCAACTATGACCTGCTCTGAACTCTGTACTTCTAGGTCCTATACTGTGACAAACGTCCTTTTAATGTCATCCTTTTCTAAGCTCTCTTCCTTATTATTTTTTTTTATCTTGTTAACTCTTTTAGAACTACACTTTGCCTCCTCTATATCTTAACTCTACTATTCCTAATCTTGTCCTATTCTTGGATATTCGATTTGCTCTTTAATTCATCTCTTTTATCTTACCCAAAATAGAACCTTGATTACTTTATTCTCTAGTTCCATTCTTCTTCTTAACCTAACAGCTATGCTAGATAACTGTACTTTTCAGTGTCTCTACTAGGTCATCTTCACCTTTATACTACTCAAAATTAATCTTTTGACCACTATGATTTGCACTTTCACTGTCATTCGAATTTCTCTCCTATTATATCTGAAACCAACTATCCAAATTTTCATTTCTATAATTCTTTTTATTTACTGCCATTCTATGACTTATTATCATTGACTTGCAGCCATTGTCTTTTCCTCTGCTTAGATACAAACTATCTTCTAATACCTCAAGGAGGGAATCTACAGGATCCCTTTTTTCCCTTACTACCCCAAGCTCTACATCCATCATGATCTAATCTCTTATGATCCTTACAACAAAAATTGTACTCTCCCTAAGGGGGCGTACCTGAGCCATTATTTCTTATTACACTACAATCTCATTTAGGACATCATTCTACAGATCATTATATTAGTGGTACTGTTCTGTCTCTCCTAAGAAGACATTACCATATTCTGTAGCATAACTGACTACAAGAGAGGTATTGTAATGCCCTACTCCAACCACTAGAGGAATTGTCCGCTTTGGCCCCCTCCATCCTGAGCCTCACAGTTTTGTCCCATAGGTGGAATGGAGAAATAGGTGGAATGGAAAACTTCCCAAGAGGTCACTCATCCTAGGATTTCTCTCAAGCGAGCATGCTTAACCTCGGAGTTCTTCTAACTTTTCAGGCCATTCCACCAAAAGACGCCTCTAATGATTAGTTTCCTCCATTTCAATGCATAATTCGATTCATTCCTGCCCCCCATATGGTCAAGATCTCAAGCGAGACCTCGCCTCTAGCCGTAAATTATTTCCCTTTGCTGCACGAGATGTTACACAAAATTGCAAAATTTCGGTACGGTTCCGGTTTGGTTCTTCATTGTTTCAATTTCAGTTCGGTTCAGTTTTCGGTTCTTCAGTTCAGGTTCGGTTCTTTACGATTCCAGTTCGGTTCTCGATTCTTAAAATAATTTTATGTAATTATTTCCTTAAAAAGTCATACTTGAATTAGCATTTAAATTTTGAATTGAGTTATTAATACATAATATATCATATAATATATCTTTTAGCTATACCTAAATTACATAATCTTTAATTATAAGGTGTATATATAACTTAGGATTAAATATATTATATAATATAATAGTATATCATATAATATACATTTTAACTATTTATTAATCATATAATATTTAACTATAAGATACAAATATAACTAAAATTAATATATATATATATATATATATATATATATATAAAAGATAATAGTATATTTATAGTTAAGAATGATAAGGTAATTTAATTTTTTTATAACTAAAATTATTAAGAAAATATAGAAAATGAAATGTAATACTAAGTTATATTTAGTTCATAATTATATATACATATATGAGTATATATAATTATATTAAAAGTATATAATACATCTAAAAAAAATATAGAAAACATATATATAAATTCGGTTCTCGATTCGGTACCGATTTGGTACGGTTCCAGTTCAGTTTCGATACGGTTCTAATTCGGTTCTTAGTAAAAAATCAGAATTGAACCAAAATATCAAAATAAATTCGGTTCGATATGATTCCTGTCGGTTCGATACAATTCTTCAATTCGGTTTGATTCCTCCAAGAGTCGTGCACAACCCTACTTGTGATACTCATATTATTAAAATTAGGGAATATTAAGGTTGTAAATGAGTTAAAATATACTTTACGAGTTAAAAAGAATTAGTAGCATATTTTACATTAACATTATTTTTTGATAAAATAAAAATTATCCATTACCAACATACTCATTATTTTTATACACAAAAACTGTTGAAAATATATTATTGAATATTACAATACTAAAATAAAATTATGATAAGATACTATATATTGAAATAATAAATATGTATTATAATTACTATTATTAGTTTTATAACAACATTAATATTTACTTATAATAATTTTTACGCATTATGTAAAAATATTTTTCATAAAAATAACAAGCAGTTTGAGTGTATATAATAAAAACATATTTTATCACAAAAAGTATTGATAAAATTTTAGAGTCAGTTAATAGAAATTTTAATTCTTAAGATATATAACTTTTAAGACCTTTTTGTCATAATTGTCATTAAAAAAAAAAAAAGAGTAGCATAGACTCTTAGGTTTACATGTATTTTTGTTAATTTTTATTTTATTAAAATAAAAAATTTTAAAAATTCAAATGAATGTAAAACTTTTTTTAATGATAAGAATATGAAAATTAGTAATTTGTATTTTGTATTGAATTTTGTAGTGCTTTTAAAGCTAATATAAATGTAAGAGATAATTTAAACATCAAATTTAAATTGTGCACATCATTTAAAGAAAATCTATAGAAGAGTAATAATGAAAAAGTAATGAAAAAGCCCCCCTTTTTTTTTAAGTATGAAGTTACAAAATTATCCTATTGATCGACATTAAATGTGGATCAACTTGATCCATATAGCATTATTCTATTTAATTTAATGTGATAAAAAATCTGAGAGGTGATTAAGAATAAGGATAAAGTTGGAATACTTTCTTGATTTTTTAAAAATAATAAATAAAATAGTACACTTATTTTTTTTTTTAAAAAAGACAACTATTACAATGAGACAGCGAGTACAAGTAATAAAAGCTCATGCATGTTAATATCCCATATTCTTTTAGGATAAGGGTAATGTGCCTCTTATAAGGTCTTGGATGCCCCTTCCTTCTTGAGCTAGTTTTTGAAGTGAGTTAAGCCTAACTAACTTTCTTAAGATGCATTAGAGCCTTTTCCAACTAATGTTTGAGTGTCCTATAATGTTTCATGCTCCAGTGTTTTTAATCCTAGGTGTAAGGAGAGTATGTTAATATCTCATGTTGGTTTAGGATAGAAGTAATATATCCCTTATAAGGCTTTAGGCACTCTTATCCGCTTCAGCTAGTTTTTGAGGTGAGTTAGGCTGACTTACTTTTTAAAAGTGAGAATATTATTTTTTAATATTTTATTATGTTAATGTAATTAATAAATAAAAAATTATTTATATTGAAAATATATCTAATTTCTTTTTATAATAATATAAATTATTTTATTTATAAGCTATAAATAAAATTATTATCTATTAATAATTATTAAAATTATTTAGTCAATTGAAATAAAATTTTAAATATTCACTATATTGCAAGTTAGTTAAGTGTATATAATTTAATTTATTATTAAATAATATTAATAATATAATATTTATATTTTACTTATTATACTATAATGAATATAATATAATTGGTAATAAAAAATATATATTCACATTGTCTATTTATAAAAAAATATAATAGTAATACTGGTTATAGAAAGTAAAATTAATTAACCCATCTAAAAATAGTCTATCACTGTTGTTATAGTAATAGGTTTGGTTTATAAATAATATACATACATATTTTTTAAAATATTTATTAATTACTAAAAAGTAAATTAAATATATCATAAATTAAAATAAAATTTTAAGTACAAAGTAAATTTAAATATTTGTTACTTATAAATCAAATTAATACATTTAGTAGAATAATAATTCTAAATAGATATTATGAAAAGTTTATAGCAAAATGTTGATGTATGAAATAAAATTCATTATATCATAAAATAAAATCATTTTATATTTGATTTCATACGGATAATAATAGAATTAACAAAAATTTATAAATTAAATAGTTAAATATTTTAAAAATAATTAAAGTGAAAATAAAAGAAAAAGAAAAAAAGAAAAAAAATAATATGAATAGATATATAAACACTTGAGTAGTTTAAAAATTACAATAAATAAATTGAAATTTAAAAATTCAGTTAATAAAATAAAACACCTAACTAAAATTTAAAGGGATTTAAGCGTTCTTTTTAATTTAAAAGATTAAAAAAATAAAAAAAAAGTAAGGTAACATATTAAAAAATTTCAAAATATCTCATGTAAAAATTTAAAAGAATGTTTTTATTTTAATAATAAATAAAAAATTTTAAAAATAAAGATACTGAAAATTAGAAACTCAGAAGGATAAGATATCGTAAAACTGAACCATTCTAAGTCTTAACGCGGTTACAAAGTTATAATAATAATAATAATAATAATAATAATAATAATAATAATAATAATAAGTGGTTACAAAGAATGGGCCCCAAAAGCCACAGCCTGTTGCTGCTCACTTCAAGGTCTAATATTTGAGTCATTAACTCAATCAAACAATTAGTAATTTAATTAATGAATTATTAAAATATAATTAAATGTCACATATATTCATATAAATAAATATATTATTAAATAATATTATAAAAAAATAAAATATTATTTATTTTTCCTAAGTTAGTTAAATATTTTTTTAAAAAAATTTATAATATAAGAAACAGTCAATCAAATTTATGTATTATAAAAATAAAAATAATTTTAAAAATTTTATATATGACAGTTTATTTCAAATAAAATAATTTGGTAAGAAAATTTTATAATAAAATATTTATTATAGAATAAGAGATATATTTTTTGGAATAAAAAAAAAATTATGACCATCAATTTTTTTAGTTGCAATTTCAAAGATCTCCCGTGATGTTTTAATTTCAAACTCTTTGCCAATGCAAAACATATATTATCAATTCACTAATTCAATTAATTGATCAATTCGATTAAGCTTTGCCTCATCAGCCTCCTTAAGCTGATTTGTGTTGCTTCATCAAACTTGTCCCATTTTCATTGGCTCTGATTTTTATTCATCATTTATGAGTCATCTTTTACTTGTGAGACAACCTAAGGTTGTTATAATTGGGAAACCTTTTAGTTTTAAAACCTTAGCCTTGGTTAGTTTCCCTTGTGCTTTATCTGGCTTTTTCTTCCTTGTGGTGTTTTGGCCTGTTCTTATCTGGCGACGGTGAAGCTGCTTCTTCGACTCGGGGCGCGCTTGTTGGTGAGTCAGGTACAAGATCCCTTGGGTTTCTTGCGTGGGCATATGGCCTCTTCTAAACTATTTTGGGTTGGACTGTTGTGGATCCTTATTTCTAGACCAAGATCTTTAATTGTGGGCTTATGAACTTTTATTTTTGTTGGCTAGATGGTTCTTCTCTTTGTAATTATGGGATCTTTATTGAACTAGCTGTTTGTATTGGGCCAAAGCCTTTGTTTTCTTTATTTAATAAACTATATCTTCCTTAAAAAAAAAGTGTTGGTGCTGTAAATTGATTTATTATGTTTTTCATTTGTACTTTTTTATTATTTAATTTTTATTTTTTAATACATGATATCTTTAAGTCATCACTACATCAACAATTTAATGATAGAATAGCTATTAAGAGCAAATCCTGATAATGTCCCTTTAATAATTTCCAAGGTATCAATACCAGAATATATTGCATTAACGAGAAACAGAATAACTTCTCTACCACAAGAGATTGAAAAGAAACTTTCGATAATTACTGGTTTCTCAATTCTCGAGTTTATCCCTTTTCTCTGGCTGGTGTTTCTTGTCGGAATCTAGTTGTGATTTGTGGTCGGGAACTACTATTCACTCATTTGTTGATGCGAATGTTAGGTGTTTCACCTCCTTAGTCCTCCCATCCTTTTCCTTACTACTTGGTAACTTTTCACTGTTTTCATCTATCACATACTATCTTTACTACACTCCAACTGTAACAGCCTGATCCTTCTCCAGTTAGTATTGTCCGCTTTGGCCCATGGGCCTCACGGATTTGTCCCTTGGGAGGTTTCATTCCCAAAAGCGCGCTAACCAGGTGAGGAAGGCTCCCACATATATGGCCCAAATCTTTTCTTCCCATTTCCGATGTAGGACACGAAGTTTCTACCCCAGTGCGTAGCTGGTTGAACAAGCACGTCCCAACCCCATCCCTGGGTCGTGACAAGCCCACCAGCTTCCACCTGGTGCGTCCTCGCACCACACACCGTACTAGAGGGAGTCCAGCTCTGATACCAAATTGTAATGGCCCGGCCCACTAGTGATATTGTCCGCTCTGGGCCGAAGCCCTCACGGTTTTAAAACGCGTCACTAGGGGTTACGAACCATCAACTTATAAACCCAACATCTCTCCCGTGTTTTGTCGATGTGGGATTTGCCTAGGGTGTTACACCAACCATCCCTGTCCTTTACTGTAACCACTTTACCACCCACCCCTACACCTTCTCATTATGTCAGATAGACACCAAGACTCCATTTCAGATTTAGTCAATATGGCTAAGAACCTGAACTGTAAGGAAAACACCCTCCATCTAACCATTAACAATAACCAAAATTATCAGATATAAAAGAAAGTTTTCGTTGGAAAAATTATTTCTGCTAAAATTTTCTGTGCAGCTTTGGTGAAGACAATCCTATTCAAATCTTGGAGGCTTAGACAAGACTTTATAGTGTCAGCTAAAAGGAACAATGTGTTCATCTTTCACTTAGACCACAAAGTGGATGCTCAATACGTGTTACAGAATAGGCCATGGATAATCCAGAACCAACTTATCTCAATCCGAGAATGGCCCCTCAATCTGGCCTTCAAGGAGCTCACCTTTGCAGACTCTCCCTTTTGGATACAAGTCTTTGGTCTTCCCTCCAACCAACTTAATGCTTAGAATGCTCAAATCATTGGGAATCACACGGGAAGATTCATGGAAGCATACCTCTCATAGGATGGAGTGATTGGCTACCCACACTTCTTATGCATTTGGGTATCATTACCAGTTGATAAACTTTTTCCAACAGGGTTTCAAAACCAAAAGGTGAATGGAGATAAGCACTGGGTTAAGTTTAAGCTTGAGAAACTCGCTAATCTTTGTTACACATGTGGTGTGATGGGCCATATCAATAAAAACTGTACCCAAAAAACCTCTGTTTTGGAGATAGGTGAAACTACTACTGAAAAACCTCGCTATGGTCCTTGGATGAAAGCCTAATCAGATATCAGTTCCCACAAACCATTCCCCTCTTCATCTTCTAATAACCTGTTGATGGGGATGCACCTTTTTGTTAGTGTTAATGAAAATATATAACACCTTGATCCCCCTCCTTCCATCATTGACCTTTCCTCTAATATTGTTTTCGCCTTGCTATAACCAACCCCTGAATCTCTTCCACCAAACCATGCTCCTTTGAGTCACCAAACAATCAAAGCTCCAACCCTCCCTTAAGCTCCAACCCTCCCTTAAGCTCCAACCCTCCCTTCCTCATCCCTTTTACGCAAAACCATTGTCATTGGTAAAACCACTTTAACACTTAAAACCACCATCTTCAGTCAAACCCCAATCCTTTCCACCTCTTTTCCCTTTGTTGATAAGACCATCTATCACACCCAAAAGCAGTTTCAAAATATGCTTTTTCCTTCTTTGGATGAAGCAAAAAAAAGGGCAAAAAATCTTCTGTAACTTTCCTTTCTGATGATGCATCAAGACAAGAGTCCACAACCCTTCTTTTAAAATTTTTCAACCACTAATTTTCACAAAATGTGAAACTTCCACCCATTTTAAGGAGTATCTTTCTTCAACTAGGATGGATTTTGTCAAAGTAGATGAACTATTGGGGAAGTCCACTTATCTAGTTTCTTATTTCCAAAATGCGACGTTCAAGGTGCTGCAACATTCATCTTTAGTTGGAAGTCAAAACTTAAGAGATGGAAAACCTAACCTTATCTACTTACCCTTTTTACCCCTCAACCAACCATAGGCCCTGCTTTGCACCAAGCCTAAACAAATGTTTTTCTAATTAACCCCACAAAACATAACCCAACCCACTCTAGCTCAACCTTTAACCAAAACCCAATCTCTTTTGTGAAATCTCATTTGGATCAAAATTTATCTCAACAACCTGAGGCCAAGTGCAAAGATCAAGATAATCCTCTCCTCCAGACCAACATCATGGAGAGCTCTTAGCAAAGAAGGAAGTTGGACATCACCTCTAACTGACCCCCACTTAAAGTACCAGAAAGTGATGTTGGCCAAAGCAATTATTACCATGGGGTGACTTTATCCAAATAGCAGTTACCTTTACAAAACCACGACAACAGGGAATAAGTTCTTTTACTCCTAATGAGCCCAGTTCTACACTTTCAGCTAGGAGTTAGAGACGAAAAGCTCGATATGGGAATCAAGCTCAGCAAATAGTGCTCATAAGAGAATTAAGCCAAGGAATAAATAATGAGGTTCCTTGGAATGATAAGCGACCTTGGGAGGAAGAACAAGAAGAGGGTCAGACCAATAAGTTTTACATGCATGAAGCGCACACTACTGAGGCGAAAGAGGCTAGCTGAAAATGGCCCCACCTGGATCAATAAGGTTATTGTGCTAGAATAGTCAGGGCTTGAGGAACCCCCTAACAGTTCATCTCCTAAAAGGGACTTGTGCCTCCTATTCCCTAAGCATGGTGTTTCTTATGGAAATAAAGAATAGAAGTAGAATTGTTAGAAGAATTCTTAATAATGTGGTTTAGTTGACATGGTTTTTGTTGAACCCCAGGGTATTGCGGGTGGGTTAGCCTTTGCTTGGAAATCAAAATGCAATGTATCTATGATCAAAATGGCTAGCTTTTTTGTTCACTTTGTAATATCATATGCTAAACAAGGAATAGACTGGAACTTGTTTTTTATTTATATGAATAGTGATGCTAGAATTATGTCTGATCAATTTGACACTTTTGAACTACTGTTCTCACATCTAGGGTGCGTTTCTTTTGTGTGAGATTTTAACTCCATCACAAAAGCAAGTGACAAAAGGGGTGGTAGTGACTAGTTAGATGCTAAAGTGCTAATCTTCAGGAATTTTATCAATTAACTCCGACTTCTTGATTTAGGTTTCAAAGGCCGGCAAATGACATGGAATAATAGATGTAATGGGCATCATAACATTCAAGAAAGAATAAATAGATGTCTTGGAACTTCGCAATGGCTCTTTTGCTATCCTAATGCAATAGTCCATCATCTCCAAGATGTTGGGTCTGACCATAGACCAATTTTCTTCTCCATGGATCCCTTTGCTCTAAGAGCAAGAAAAGTTTTTCGATTTGATGTAAGATGGGTTAAAATTTTTTCGATTTGATGTAAAATTTAACAACTAGGAGGTGGAGAATGTGATCTCGGAGGCTTAAGATTCTAATGTTACAGGATCTAGAATGTTTAGGGTTTTTGCTAAACTCAAGGCTTGTCTACATGCTCTGACCAACTGGAATAGAAGATTCCACCATAACTCTAAATTGAAGATCTCTCAAATTTAAGATCAATTAGAGGAGGTTAAAAGGGTTAGTTTAGCGAGGGATGCAATCAGAATTCATGCCTTAGAGTAGGAACTCGAAGCATAAGTTAAAAAGGAAGAACTATATTGGTCACAAAAAGCTCACCAATCCTCACTTCAGCATGGTGATTGAAATACTACTTTTTCCTACACTGAAGTTATTTAGAGAAGGAAGTGAAATTTCATAGCTGGCCTTAGGGATGACCAAAATAATTGGAGGACTAAACTAGGGGACATTTAGAATATTGCGACAGATTATTTTAATCATATCTATTCCTCTTGTTGGCCATCTAACTTTAATAGAGTAACAACTAGTTTTCAAAAGTGGGTAACTGAGGACATGAATGCTGATCTGATCAAACCCTTTTTAGTAGAAGAGATTCGAAGGGTTGCCTTTACTATTCACCCTTCGAAGGCACTGGGTGAGGATGGACTCACGGGTTTTTGCTTGCAAAAATAATGGTCCACTATTAGCAATGATTTTTGTGCTGTTGTTCAAAGTTTTTTTTGCAAGTGGTCATATGTTAAGGACTGTCAATCATACAATTATCACCCTTATTCCCAAAATGAAGCAAGTCCAAACCATGAAGGATCTTCATCCAATTGATCTCTACAATGTCTTTTATAAGATCATTTTAAATATTCTAACTTTTCATTTGTAGCCTTTTATGAACCATATCATTAACCAAGAGCAAAGTGCCTTCGCTAACAATATTCTAATCAACCATGAATTAATGCACTATCTCAAATATCAGAAATCAGGGAACAATTATTCAATGGCCTTGAAGCTTGATGTAAGCAAGGCTTATGAATGTGTGGAGTGGGCATACCTTTACCATATGCTTAGCTGTTTTGGGTTTCATGACAAATGGATTGCATGGATCATAGAATGTGCGAGCACCGTCTCCTATTCTATCCAAATTAATGGCCACAGATCGGGTTTCATCACTCCTGCTGTCGGAGACCCTTTCTCTCCATACTTATTTCTTCTCTGTGTAGAGGGTTTGTCTCATTGCATTAAAAGATCCTCCTTGTAGGTCATTTAAAGATCTCTAGACATTGTCCATCAATCTCTCACTTACTTTTTACAAATGGTTCCATAATTTTCTCTAGAGCGTCATTAGAGGATATGGAAACAATTAAGCTCCTCCTTAACTCCTATGCAGAAGTCGATGGTCAATCTATTAATTTTAGGAAATCAAGCCTTATCTTCAGCAGCAATATACCAAGGATGCTTAGTCACACCATTGCTTTAGGCTTAGGTATCAACAGAATGGATAATCTAGATAAATTCTTCGGCTTGCCGGTGAATATTCCTAGATCTAAACATCAAGTATTCTCTATGATTAAGGATAGCATCTTTCAAAAAATGATGGGTTGGAAGGAGCAATTACTTTCAAAAGGGGGTAGGGAGGTCCTCATAAAAGCTGTTACCACAGCTATCCATATATATGCCATGTCATCTTTTAGCCGGCATGTAGATCTTCACAGCTCCACTGATTCTATAATCTTTAATTTTTGGTGGGGCCAGAAGACCAATGAACAAAAAATTCATTGGGCCTCTTGGAGCTTCTTGTGCAAACCTAAAAAGAAGGGAGGTCTGGTTTTTAAAAATCTAAAAGGGTTCAACATGGCACTATTGATGAAATAAGGATGGCGAATCCTCTTTAATCTAAATTCCTTGATTGCAAAGCTGCTTAAAGGAAAGTATTTCCCTTTCTCCTCTTTTTTGCAATCTCAATTGCGTAGCAAACCATCTTATGGCTAGAGAAGTATCACTTGAGGTGGGCAAATTTTGGAAAAGGGCGTCAGATGGCAAGTGGGGGTTGGTCAATCGATTCTTTGCAAATTTGACCCATGGATTCCTAAGAATTTTCCTTCTAGCCCACGTGTTAAAATTGGTTATAATTCGAATATTGTGTGGGTGAAGCAACTTATGGATGACCAAACAAATGAGTGGAATGTAAATTTGGTTACTTCTAATTTTCATGAGGAGGATGCAAGATTTATTCTATCCATGCCTGTTGGTCTCTAGACTAGAAGATAAACTCATTTGGCATTATGATAGAAGAGGGACATACTCAGTGAAATCTGGTTATTTCATAGCCAAAAATATCCAAAATTCCCATTTTTTTACCAATGTGGTACGCCTGAGACCTTCATTTCAGCAGCATAATAAAGCTTTATGGAAAAGAATTTGGGCACTTCCCTTACCTTCTAAAGTCTCAATCTTTCTTTGGAGTGTGTTGAAAGGTATGCTACCATGTGGAGAAGTAGTCAATAAGTGAATATCCATGATTTCTCCTGACTATCACTTTTGTAATGAAAAAGAATCATTAAGACATTTGCTCTTCAATTGTCCTAGAGCCAAGGCAGTATGGATAAACTCTCCTATCAGGGGTTGTCCTCCATGATTAGTGGAGTTGATATGATGGACTGTATAGTCAGTTTTATTTATCCTCTATCAAAACATGGTAGCCAAGATGACCTCATTCAGCTTGCACTTTCCTATTATGGTTCATTTGGAAATGAAGAAATGCTCTAGTATTTAATGGTCAAAACCAGCCCCCCGCCAAGTTATCTAGGCTGCTATCTCTTCCTAATTGGAATTTAATAGGGCTAAAGATTCCACTTCTCCATCTCAGGTTGGAACAGATACCCTCAGACCTGCTTCTTGGCTCCCTCCTACTAGAGGCACACTCAAAGTTAGCTTTGACACTACAGTGGACTCAAAAAATGGAAGAGGTTCAGCGGGTATAGTTGTCCAGGATCATTTTGGCAAATGTGTGAACTAATACTACAAAGTCTATCCTTACTTGTTAGACACTTTAATTATAGAGAGCATAGCTTGCCAAGACTCCATTTCTTTAATCCTTAGCATGGGTTCCAGAGAACTATTGTGGAAGGTGATTCTGAGATCCTCATTAATGCAATTTTGATTGAATGCCCTCCATCAGATATTGCTGGTTTGGTTCATGATATCCAACAGATGTCTTAATCCTTGGATTTCCTTTCCTTTAGTGTTGTTAAATGTACTTGTCATAAGGTAGCTCATCCTTTAGCTCAGAAGCCTTTGCATGAGCAGTCCTTCAGCAGAAATGTTGTTATTCAATCTGGTTATGTAATGGGCTATTTGCCCCTTTAATTCTGCAATGCAATCTTATCTTTGTTAAAAAAAAAAAAAAGTATGAGTCCTTCCTAAGAATCACTTCACAAGCGGTTGCTTTGCTTAGGTTATGGTGAAATTGGAGGAGCATATTGTCTTTTTTACCATTCTTCGTATACTAAGGTGTGTTTGGTTCCACTGTCGAATGCAGTTGATAGTTGACAAACATCTAAACAGCTGAATCAATGCATTTGATAAAATCAAAAATACATGGTTGATAGCTGACGGACGTTTCAATCTAATTATAAGGTTATTTATGAACATTAATCTAACATTTTCATTGTTTGAACAAAATAACTTTTACCCACACTAAACTTCATAATGCACAATTTCAAAATATAAATGTATATTCGTGGACATTGTACATTGCACAAACATTGTAATGTTACATGTATCAACATATATTCACAACATGGATTCAAGACTTGTAGTGTTCGATGAATCTTCAAGAGTGTTTAGAGAATTTTAAAGGAAAAAAAATTCCATGTCTGCAATTTTTTTAATAGTTATTAGTTATATGTTATTTAAATTAATTTTTCATATACTTCAATTTATTATTTTTTTTTTATTTTAAAAATAAAATAAATAATATAATTTAATAAATTAATAATTATATGTTTATTTTAATAATAAAATAAATTATATGATATAATAAATTGACAATATTATATTTTAGTAGTAAAATAAATATATTATATATTTTTTTATTAGTCATTTTACATAATTAAAAATAATAATTACAAATAATTTTATCAAACACCTGATATAAACAAGTTATTATCAACTATCAGCTAACAGTAATAAAAGTTAATTATCAGCTGTGTTCAATAGCTAAATCAAATAGGTCCTTGGTCTTCTTATAGTCCTCATTATCTCTCTTTCCTGTTTATTATGTGCATATGATCTTTTGCAAAGGCATTGTTAAGAACAAAGATAAAAAAGCAGAGAGCCAGAGTTTGGGAGAGGGAACAGAGAGAAAGAAAAAGAGAAACAGATTGGGAGGCAAAGAAAAGGAGAATAATTTTATAAATTTAATTACAAGACTAAAAAATGGTGTCTATAAGATTTTATTTTATTTTATTTATTTATTTTTAGAGAGGGATGAAGGAGAGGGAAGTATGACTCTAATTTGATAATAGTCGAATAATATATTTTTAGTTATTAGACTAAATCGGCCAAGAGAGTATAAGATTAACAAAGTCACTAATTTATAAACAAAAGTAAATTATAGAGACTAACGTTCAAGTTTAAAAAATAGACAATAACACATTAATTATGTCAAATTATAAAAATTATTTTATAATTTATTTTTTTAAAAGTAAAAGGAAATCATTCATCATATTCTGCATTATCACAAGAATAAACAAAATTTAAATAATTAAATTAAATTTACTCCAGAAATATATTTACTATTAAATTAATTAAACAAATAATTCAATCATTGATGAAACTCATAAACACTAAATAAAATAAATATTATTGCCCTAACCCTACAAAATCAATACTCTCATAGTTCAGTGCTAGAGGCTTTACAAATAAACGCCGCACTTCATTGATTAGGTCCCGACAAAAACTTTTAAGATAACATTTAGTAATTTGATCGTACCTTGTTTTATATTGTTAATTCGTATAATATTTATATTAGTATTTAAATATTAAGATAGTGATTCATAAAAAATTATCATTTCTAAGTTTTAAATGTTGAGAAAGTATTTTGCTTGAGTCAATAAAATTTTATTATTAATTTTATTTTTAACTACTAATCTAAAAATTATTTTTATCGAATACTTCTTTAAAAACTATATAAATAGTTAACTAAATTAACAGCTAGTAAAATAAATTATAGCTCTTAAAATAACTATTAATTATTAAAATAACTAATATTATCGGAGAAAGATGCCAACTCTCAGCTTTTTCAACTTAGCATACTAAAACAATAAATCCAATCCATTTTTATTTAAATTACAATATTCATCATACTGCAATTGGGTGCAGGGTTTAATTTGCTTATTTATCACTCTAGTACGGGGCGGCAGACAGAACTTAGGCTACCAAGGTGACGAAAACTCTACTTACTTATTCTGGGAATTGTGGGAAGAACCAACTTTCTTGAAACAGAGAAATTACAATAAAAAAGGTTATATGAGAGTTGTTAAAATAAAAAAAGGTAATTTAAAATATTTTCTATTAATTATAGT
Source organism: Hevea brasiliensis (assembly GCF_030052815.1). NCBI lineage: Eukaryota > Viridiplantae > Streptophyta > Magnoliopsida > Malpighiales > Euphorbiaceae > Hevea > Hevea brasiliensis. The sequence continues at coordinate 74,338,757 of NC_079503.1, read as the reverse complement.
TACATAAAATATTCAAATTTAAAATATTAGATAAAGTATAATTTGAAATTCTCTTTTAACTTATATTTAACTATTTTCATAAAAGGATCATATATAATCATTTAATTTATTATTTATTTATAATTATCAGTTTGTGTTTAGATATTTACACGAAAAGAAAAATAAGCTCTTTTTGTAGATTTAATTAATGATTGAGGAGAATCCTGTAAAACATGTAGAAAGATTTAATAGTGAATAATTATAAGGAAGCTTATGATTGAAAATATTTAATAGGTTAATAGAATTTTGAATTTAGATAAGATAGGAGCGATATTTGGTCTGCACCTGTCTTACTATCTTTTTTTTTTCTTTTTTTTTTTCAAATAGTTACAACACCCCTTTAAACTTTGGGTATTTTATTCTTTTTCTCCCCATCTTAATAATAATAATAATGATATTATTATTATTATTATTATTATTATTATTATTATTATTATTATTATTATTAAACTCTATGATGTACAAGTGCCTCTTTTGTCTTGAAGAATTTTTATGCCTTAAAATTTAACTTATTAGGATTAATCCCATCAGATTCTTTGAAATATAAATAATTTTTTGATTGATTGTTCTTTATAGAAAGATTATGGTAAGATATATGTATTCCAAATTATAATGAGTCACAGAGGTTTCACTCTTTTCTGCAATAACGTAAACTTTGTCCAACCATCAAGTTGATAAAATTTAAAAATTAATAATTTTATTTAAAAATATAAATCATTATTAGATAATGTCTAATTAATCTAAAAGCTAAAGATCCAAATTTAAAATTTGACAAGTATTTCCGCCATTAATTAACATGTAACATAATTAAAAAAATAAATTTTATTTTAAAATATTTAGATGGGAACTAATTGAGCTTAAAGTATCATTTTAACTTATCCTTTTTAATTATAAATTTAATTATTAGTATCATATAATATTTAATTTAATAATTTTATTTTAATAATTATTAATATTAAATTAAAAAAATACATTTACCTAGATAATAAAAGTACAATTGCCCATGAAAATGCCAAGCAATGAGTTAATAATACCAATATAAAATATTAAAAAAATTTTAGTATAATTTTAAAAATATAAAAATAAATATTAAATTATATTATTAAAATAAAATAAAAAATAATCTGTATAATGCACGGATAAAAGGACTAGTTAATGATTTGAATTGCCGAATTAGTTCAGGTTCTAATCCAGAGCTTAGAAAAGGAGACTAAAACCATCCATATATGTAATTTAATTCTGATTCAAAACCCTTAAACCATTAATTTAGATTGGTTTCGAGTTTAATCCAAGCCAATCTCCATCAGTTTAAGACTTGAGCTGACCACTAGCCGGGCGTATTCTCAACTTATTAATATTTATTTATTGAATATTTTTAATTAAATGTTATTAATTTCATAAGATATTATGGATTTATTTGAAGGGAAAAATTTTGAAATATCACAACAATGATTTGGAAATATTAAAAAAAATTAATTAAAGGTTTTTTGACCTAGCTTATAAGCTGGTCAAACTCTAATTTTAAATTGACCTATTTGTTTAAAAGATTTTTTGAGCTTATGATAGCTTATAAGTTTTAAGCTAAAAAAGTAATAATAATAAATAGAGGAGAAGAGTTTTTTATTTTATTACTTATAAGTGGAGGTGGCCATGGTTTAGAAATCAATGGTTATGATTTTTAAATCACTAATTCAAGTTCAATAAAATTATGAACTTGAATCAAATCACCATAAGATGATTCAAGATATAGTTCTTGAACTGCTAATTCCAATTCAAGCTCTATTTTAAAACAATTTGAAAGGTTGTTCAAAAAAAGGCAGTTTAAGATGGTTTGAACCAAAAATTGGAGGAAAATTATATTGATTTGGAATTAAGTTATATTTATAAAAATATTTTAATTTTTCTTAGAAATCATTCAATTAAAATAAAATAAGAAAAAAATAATGAAACTAATTTACCTTTAAGAAAATTTAATAAGAAAATGCTTGAACTTAATTAAAAAAAAAATTGTAACACCTCCGTTTGCATAGCCTGGTAGATTTCACTGTTTCGGTGACCGGTGTCGGTCCGGACAATTAAGGGGATTAGAACCACACTTAAGACAACTAGAGATGCTATAAACACAAATAATTAGTAATGTCCAATTAGTTAAGTATAAACAAGAAAAATAGAATATAAGAAGTTAAACGAGCCGAGAGTCACCGTGATGGGTGACCTTCTCGGGAATGACTGCGAAGTCATTTTAAACTCAAATTTCGAACCGTAAAAAGTGACGCTGCGGTCCTTAGGACTCTTATGAACACAGTGGAAAAGAGAAAATCATGAAAAAGAACTGTTAAGCCAGTCAAATAATTAGGTCAGGGAGCCGAAAGAAATATGGAATTAATTGCAAACCGGGATGAACCGGCGAGGGGCAATTTTGGTCAATTGACCCCGAGAGCTGACTTCTGACCTAACTGTCAAATAAAAACGGAGAAAAGAAAATTTCGGAATCGAGAATTAAATTAAAGAACTAATAGAAAAAAAAAGAGAGAAAAATGAAAAAGTAAAAAGGTGATGACATCATGCATGACCTCATGCATGATGCCATAAATAAATAAATAAATTTATTTATTAAATTAGATTTTGTGGTCTTCCATAAGCAAAATAGACAAAAAGAAAGAAAAGAAAAAAAAAAATAAAACACAAGTCTTCTTCTTTTTCAAAACGTCACTCTCTCTCCCTCACCCTCTCCCTCACTTAAACCACCATTAAAGCTCATTTTTGAGCTTGAAGAACCAAAATCCAACCATAGAAAATTGTCCTACCATAACTAGACTTTGTTTGGGCAACTAGGAAAGAGGATTCAAGGAAAAGAAAGAAGAAAAATTTGAAGAAAAGGAGGAAGAAAATTCTGCTCAAAGTTAATAATACAAACTTCAATTTTTTTTTTTGTTTAATTAGTGTTTCTATGGCATCAAGAGCTTGTAAATAAACTTAAAATGAAATAAAAATATGGGGGGAGGACCAAACTGAAATTTCGGCCTGTTGAAGGGGAGTATGATTTTGTATGGTTTGATGTGTTTAGAATGAATTAAAGGTGTTAGTAAACTTACATGAGTATGGTAGTAAGATGGAAATGCATAAATGTGATTAATTGTAACAATTAAGTGAGTTAGGGTTTTGGGACTTAGGGTTTGTGAACCAAAAATGCAAGAAATGAGTAAATGACATGTTTGACCTATTGTGAAGTGAAAAATGATCAATTGTGACCAAATGAGTTGTGTTTGAATTGTTGGAAGTGAAGCCAAATTCGGAGGTTGAATGGTCATGTTGCTGGCAGCATGATCAAGTTAACTTTGAAGGACCAAAATGGAAATTTTACAAGTTCAATTGATATGCCACAAATTGGGGATGAAAATAGATATAAAATGACACAATTTTCATTAAGGAACCATGCCCAAAAAGTGACCAAAACTTAGTGAACAAATTGACCAAAGTTGGATAAGTGCAGGCTGCCACTGCACAAACTGACCAAATGAACAGTATTTGTTCATTTGGTCATAACTCGAGCTAGGAAGGTCAAAATGACCTGAAATTTTACCAGTAATTAGATAAGATATAGATCTAAAACTTTCATGAAGAACACCAACCCAAATTATGCCACTAACCTAATCAAATTATTGAGCAAAGTTGAGTTACTGAACCTGCAAAACTGCAGAATTGCCATTTGAATAGTAAAGTTTCAATGGCTATAATTCTCTCTAGAAAACTCCGATTTAGGTGAATCTTGAACCGATGGAAACCTAAGACATAGTAGAACATTTCGTATGAAGGAAATTAGACCAAATTATGGACTTAACTCAATCAAATTATTGAACGAAATTGGATCAAAAATCTGCCAGAACCAAAATCTGCAGCATGAACAGTGCACGTGAACAGTAACTGTATTTTGGCTATAACTTGAGCTACAAAACTCCAATTAGGGTGATTCAAAAAGGAGAATAAACTTAAGACAATGGGGAACATTTTCTATGAAGGAAGTTTTGCCAAATTCTAGCAATAAAGTGACCAATGGAACAGTGCAACTTAGGACTCCAAAATTGAAATTTACCAAATTTGCCTAAAAGACTTAGGATTTGAGTAAACAACCAAAACCAACAAGTTTGGTGACCAAAATGTGGTATGTGGGTAAAGTTGGAATTCCCATACATATTAAGCCTTAGAAAGTCAACTATTTGACTTGAATAGTGTAGTGAATAGTAACCCGAAACACAAAAATTTCGAGAACGTCGAATTTAACACGTTAGAACTAGGTAAATGTGAAGCTAAATTTATTTTGGATTTATATTAAGTTCTAGTACTGAAACATTGTAAAATTGTGTGTTTCAGTTGAAAAGAATACCGGGAAAAAACCCGAAGAAACGAGTCAAGGCCAAGAGGCGACTCGCTTGAGGTTTGTGCACAACGTATACTTTTTATAATCATCTTTTGCATACTGTTTTGAATAATATGAAATATTGGATTATGGCATTCTTATGATGTTTTGATTTAAATTATTGAAAGTTATTATTTATATTAAAATGACAATGTTTAGCAAATTGTTAAGATAAGTTTTGAAACCACAGTGTCATGACCATATATTTGAACACCTCACTAGCACGACTAGTGGGGGTAATTAGTTTCGAATTTTGATTCCTTCTCTGGAGAAGTGTTGAGGTGTGCCAGTAGAAGAGGATGTGAATGGATATCCATATATTTGAGCTAGCTAGCCTTGTGATGTGATTTCTCTTTAGCCTCTGGCTATTGAGATTCTATTTGTTTCGAATGGCATGATCTAATTGTGGGTTTTATGAAATGTGTTTTGATACTTCGAAATGAACTTGGTTTGCATTAAAATTTCATTCATTCATGTTTTGTATTTAATGCTCATGTTTAGTCAATTTTTTGAATAAATGTGATTATATTCTGCATAAAGATTATTTTAGTATGTTGTGCACCACTGAGTCCTAGTACTCAACGATGGCTTCTATTGCTGTCGCAGATACAGAGACTAGAGGAGCAGCAGACTGAGCTGCTGAGATGTGAAGAGCTATCAGCTTAAAGTCATCGAGTATAATTTATACCCTAATTGTAAATATTTCTTTTTCATGTATGTATTGCATATAAATGTATGGACGTGCAAATGGGTCTTGAGCAGCTTGTACAAAAATTTGTATGAAGTTTGTAATAAAGTTTAGTTTGTATTTTTTTTGATGTAAATTTTGTAAGAATGTATCTAAATTGTTTTGTTTCTGATGAATTATGAATGGAACTATTTTATTTAATTTGAATGAAATGGATTGCTAGTATTTTGATGATCATTGGATAGTGGATTTGAAATTTGAAAGTTGATAAATGTGTTGAGAATTTGATTGAGTTTGAGTATGAAATTGAAGCAGTTGTTGCGGAAAATTTTTAGAAGTGCTTTTTACATGTATTTGAAGAACTGTTTTCTCAAAATACAGAGGGAACTCTATCAAAATTTTTATAAAATTTGCGTAAAAATAAAATGGGCCAAAAATATTAACTAGTTTTAATTTTAACTAAATGTTTTAAGTACTTATTAGAAAATGCTCACCACTTGTCAAAAATAAGAAAATTCTTTTAAAATCCCTTGTAGGGTACTTAATGAGTTATCGGTAGGTGAAGTTCTGTAGTTCATTAGGTATTCTACGGGATCATATTATGCCTTACAGAGGGGTAAGGTGTGATATGTTTTAGTGGTATCAGAGCAAATTTTTGAAGTATGTTTTAACCTATGAGTTTGTGTCTTTTCTTTGTTAAGTACAACTGCTCAATGTCCATAATTGTTACATACAGTGCATTACATCATGAATGTGAACTAACCGGAGAAAATCTCCATGTGTTACTTGTTAAGGAGATACCCTAACTTCAGCCTGAAATGGAAGAAAGGATCGCTCAGTTGAGCAGTCTGTTGAAGCTGAGGCACAAGGGGAAGCCCCAACTTTACCGAATGTCAGTGGGTCAGTAGCACCAGCCCCGCAAATGCCGTAGTTCCCTGCACAGTTTGCATAGCAGATGGCGGCAATGTTTCAACAAATGGCTGGGGGTATGCCTGTTCAAGCTCCACCCCAACCACCTGTGCCACAACCACTGCCTCCAGCCAGACAGTATGATAAGTTATTGAAGTATGGGGCTGCAGAATTTAAGGGTACAGTGGGCCCTTTGGAGGCAGAGCAATGGCTTGAAAGAATGGACAGAGTATTTAAGAAGCTGCACTGCCAAGATGAACTGAAGTTTGAATACTCTGTGTCGCTACTGCAAGGGGATGCGTATGATTGGTGGAAGACCATCCCCCACAGCTTGGTTGAACCACGGTCTTGACACAGGATGACTTCATCAGAGAGTTTAGACAGAAATACATCCCAGATGCATATGTTGATCAGAAACTGCAAGAATTTTTGAGTTTGAAACAAGGAAATCGATCAGTGGCAGAGTATGAGAGGGAGTTCTCCCGCCTAAGTCATTATGCTGGGAGCCTCCTTACTATCAGCATGGCAAGATGCAAGAGATTTGAGACGGGTTTGAAGTCTAGTATAAGGATGCAAGTTGTGGGATTTCGACACAGCAACTTCTCAGAGCTTATGTCTCAAGCACTTGAACTGGAGAGAATTGAATCAGAAGCAACCCCAGTGAAAGAAAAATCAGAAAAAGCTGAGAAATCAGAAAAAGACAAGGGGGAAAAATCAGTTGAACAGAGTTCTGGTGCTACCATTGGAAAGAAAAAGAAGTTTAGTGGACCCAGCAGGGGTCGAGGTAGAAGATTTGGTAGAGGCAGATTTTCTGGACAGAGACCCCCTAGGTCTGGTCAGCAGTCGAGCAGGGGTTCACATTCTGCCCGCCCCTGTGAGACTTGTGGCAAGATTCATGGGGGAGAGTGTTATTGGGCCATTGGAGCCTGCTTTAACTGCGGAGGCAAGGGTCATTTAGCAAGAGACTGCACTAGTGCTCCATCTTCAAGATATGGTCCAGCTCCTACTACTGCCAAGGGATCTATTCAGAGTCCCACTCCCAGAGGTTCACAGTCATTTGGCAGAGGAAGAGGCAGAGGTAGAGGCACTGCTCAGCAAATGTGGCACGCTTGGTTAATCAGCACAAGGAAGTGCTTCAGCCAGAGTCTACACAATGAGACAGTGAGAAGAGGCTGAGACTTCTGATGTGGTAGCTGGTACATTCTCTATCTCTGATCAAGATGTATTTGTGTTGTTTGATCCAGGTTCAACCCATTCATATGTTAGTGCTAGCATAGTCAGTTCACTTGCTGTTCCATGTGTGCAAATGGGTTTTGAAGTGCTAGTAACTAGTCCGTTAGGACAAGAGGTCCGGGTCAACAGAATCTATAGAGACTGTCCTTTGGTGATCCAAGGACATGTCTTCCTGTCAGACTTGATTGAAATGCCCTTCAGAGAGTATGATATTATCTTGGGCATGGATTGGTTAGCCAGGCATCACGCTATGATTGACTGTAGACTGAATACAGTCACTTTTGGTCTCCCTCTGTACGGTGATGTGGTAATACACGGGGAGAGGCATTTATTGCCATCAAACATCATTTCGGTTGCACTAGCCAGAAGAATGATTAGAAAAGGGTGTGAAGCATACTTGGCACATGTGATAGACACCCAAGTGGGGAGTCCAACACTAAGGGACATCCCTACTGTATGTGATTTTCTGGATGTATTTCCTGATGAATTACCAAGATTACCTCCAGAAAGAGAGGTGCAGTTTGAGATTAATGTTATGCCTGGTGTGGACCCAATCTCCATAACGCCATATAGAATGGCACCTGCAGAATTGAAAGAGTTGAAAGTGCAGTTGCAAGAATTACTTGACAAGGGCTTTATCCGCCCTAGTGTGTCACCTTGGGGAGCACCAATATTATTTGTTAAGAAGAAGGATGGCACTCTCCGGTTATGCATTGACTATCGACAGTTGAATAAGGTGATAATAAAGAACAGATATTCATTGCCCCGTATTGATGACTTGTTTGATCAGTTGAGGGGTGCAGCTGTGTTCTCCAAAATTGACCTGAGATCAGGTTATTATCAGCTGAAAGTACAAGAGCAGAGTATTCCTAAAACTGCCTTCAGAACCCACTATGGCCATTATGAATTCCTAGTCATGCCATTTGAGTTAACTAATGCTCCGGCTGCTTTTATGGATCTGATGAACACTATTTTCAGACCATACCTCGACCAGTTTGTTGTGGTATTCATTGATGATATATTGGTCTATTCGAGGAATGCAGAAGAGCATGATAGACATCTGCGGATTGTATTGCAGACTTTGAGGGAGAAATAGCTATATGCCAAATTGTCGAAGTGTGAATTTTGGCTGAAGGAAATATCTTTCTTGGGGCATGTAGTATCAGAAGAGGGCATCAAGGTAGATCCAAGTAAGATTGAAGCTGTCCTTAATTGGAGGCCACCCAGAAATATCACAGAAATTCGTAGTTTTCTGGGTTTAGCTGGATACTACCGTCGATTTGTGAAGGGTTTCTCCATGTTGGCATCTCCATTGACCAAGCTGCTTAGAAAAGATGTAAAATTTCAGTGGACGGATAAATGCCAACAGAGTTTTGATGAATTGAAGAAATGTTTGACTGAAGCTCCAGTCCTGACTTTACCTACTCCGGGTAAAGAATACACAGTATATAGTGATGCTTCTCATAATGGGTTAGGCTGTGTATTGATACAAGATCGAAATGTCATTGCCTATGCATCACGCCAGCTAAAACCGCATGATAGGAACTATCCAACACATGATTTGGAGCTTGCAGCTATTGTGTTTGCTCTTAAGATCTGGAGACACTATTTGTATGGGGAAAAGTGTTACATCTATACAGATCATAAGAGTTTGAAGTATTTGGGCACCCAGAAAGAGTTGAATTTGAGACAGAGGAGATGGTTAGAGTTGATAAAAGACTATGATTGTCTGATAGACTATCAGCCAGGGAAAGCTAATGTTGTGGCTGATGCCTTAAGTCGCAAGACTATGGCAAGTCTACGAGTTACTCCTTTGTCTTTGGTACATGAGTTGAGATCATTACATGCCAGCTTAGAGATTAATGATGATGGGCAGACAGCAGTTGCATGGCATGTACAGCCAGTGTTGATTGATCAGATTAGAATGGCTGCTCAAAATGATCAGAAGTATCAGAAGCTGTTGGAAGAAGTCAGGCAGGGCAAGAAACCAGAATTCTCAATCAGAGATGATGGTCTACTGCTACACCAGGGCAAAATATATGTTCCTAATGATGTTGAATTGAGGAAGATCATTTTGAAGGAAGCACATGAGTCTCCTTTTGCCATGCACCCTGGTGGTATAAAAATGTATAGAGGGCTAAAGGAGCATTACCGGTGGATGGGTATGAAAAGAGATGCGGCAGAGTTTATTTCTAAATGCCTAACTTGTCAGCAAGTAAAGGCAGAGCATCAAGTACCCGCTGGGTTGTTACATCCACTACCAGTACCAGAGTGGAAATGGGAGAGAATAAAGATGGATTTTGTGATGGGACTTCCGAGGACACAGAAGAGTCATGATGCAGTTTGGGTCATTGTTGACAGACTGACTAAATCTGCTCATTTTCTGCCAGTTCGGATGGACTACAGTTTAGAAAGATTGGCCAAGTTATACATCGATGAGATTGTGAGACTGCATGGAGTGCCAGTATCCATCGTGTCAGACAGAGATCCTAGGTTCACTTCTAGATTCTATGGTAGTCTTCAGAGAGCCTTAGGAACTAGATTGAACTTCAGTACTGCATTCCATCCACAGACAGATGGCCAGTATGAGAGGGTAATTCAGATCTTGGAGGACATGCTACGGGCTTGTGTGATTGAGTTTGAGGGCAGTTGGGATACACACTTGCCTTTGATTGAGTTTGCTTACAACAACAGCTACCAATCAAGCATTGGGATGCCTCCATATGAAGCTTTGTATGGCAGAAAATATAGAACCCCGTTGTGTTGGGATGACGTGGGTGAAAGAAAGATGATTGGACCCGAAATTGTTCAGCAAACTGAGGAGAAGATCAGGGTGATCCGAGATCGACTTAAGACTGCATCGGACCGTCAGAAGTCCTACATTGATTTGAAAAAAAGGGATATTGAGTATGCAGTGGGTGAGAAAGTATTCCTCAAGGTTTCTCCTTGGAAGAGAATTATGAGATTTGGCAGAAAGGGGAAACTGAGTCCTCGTTTCATTGGGCCATATGAGGTTCTGGAAAGAGTGGGTCCTTTGGCATATCGGTTGGCACTACCTCCAGAGTTGGAAAAGATACATAATGTCTTCCATGTGTTTATGTTGAGGAGGTATCGATCAGACCCATCTCATGTACTACCAGTAGAGGAAATTGAAGTAAATCCAGACCTCACATATGAAGAAGAACCCATAGAGATTATGGCTTATGAGGTGAAGCAGCTACGAAACAAGCAGATACCGTTGGTAAAAGTGTTGTGGAACCATCATTCGGGCTAGGAGGCTACTTGGGAACGAGAAGAGGACATGAGGAGACAGCACCCACAGCTGTTCAAAGATTGATACCAGGTAAAATTTCGAGACGAAATTTATTTAAGGGGGGGGGGGGGGGGGGAAGAATTGTAACACCCCCGTTTGCATAGCCTGGTAGATTTCACTGTTCCGGTGATCGGTGTCGGTCCGGACAATTAAGGGGATTAGAACCACACTTAAGACAACTAGAGAAGCTATAAACACAAATAATTAGTAATGTCCAATTAGTTAAGTATAAACAAGAAAAATAGAATATAAGAAGTTAAACGAGTCGAGAGTCACAGCGATGGGTGACCTTCTCGAGAATGACTGCGAAGTCATTTTAAACTCAAATTTCGAACCGTAAAAAGTGACGCTGCGGTCCTTAAGACCCCTATGAACACAGTGGAAAAGAGAAAATCACGAAAAAGAACTGTTAAGCCAGTCAAATAATTAGGTCAGGGAGCCAGAAGAAATATGGAATTAATTACAAACCGGGATGAACCGGCGAGGGGCAATTTGGTCAATTGACCCCGAGAGCTGACTTCTGACCTAACTGTCAAATAAAAACCGAGAAAAGAAAATTTCAGAATCGAGAATTAAATTAAAGAACTAATAAAAAAATAAAAAAAAAAGATAGGAAAATGAAAAAGTAAAAAGGTGATGACATCATGCATGACCTCATGCATGATGCCATAAATAAATTAATTAATTTATTTATTAAATTAGATTTTGTGGTCTTCCATAATCAAAATAGATAAAAAGAAAGAAAAGAAAAAAAAAATAAAACACAAGTCTTCTTCTTTTTCAAAACGTCACTCTCTCTCCCTCACCCTCTCCCTCACTTAAACCACCATTAAAGCTCATTTTTGAGCTTGAAGAACCAAAATCCAACCATAGAAAATTGTCCTACCATAACTAGACTTTGTTTGGGTAACTAGGAAAGAGGATTCAAGGAAAAGAAAGAAGAAAATTTTGAAGAAAAGGAGGAAGAAAATTCTGCTCAAGGTTGGTAATACGAACTTCAATTTTTTTTTTGTTTAATTAGTGTTTCTATGGCATCAAGAGCTTGTAAATAAACTTAAAATGAAATAAAAATATGGGGGGAGGACCAAACTGAAATTTCAGCCTATTGAAGGGGAGTATGATTTTGTATGGTTTGATGTGTTTAGAATGAATTAAAGGTGTTAGTAAACTTACATGAGTATGGTAGTAAGATGGAAATGCATAAATGTGATTAATTGTAACAATTAAGTGAGTTAGGGTTTTGGGACTTAGGGTTTGTGAACCAAAAATGAAAGAAATGAGTAAATGGCATGTTTGACCTATTGTGAAGTGAAAAATGGTCAATTGTGACAAAATGAGTTGTGTTTGAATTGTTGGAAGTGAAGCCAAATTCGGAGGTTGAATGGTCATGCTGCTGGTAGCATGACCAAGTCAACTTTGAAGGACCAAAACGGAAATTTTACAAGTTCAATTGATATGCCACCAATTGGGGATGAAGATAGACATAAAATGACACAATTTTCATTAAGGAACCATACCCAAAAAGTGACCAAAACTTAGTGAACAAATTGACCAAAATTGGATAAGTGCAGGCTGCCACTGCACAAACTGATCAAATGAACAATATTTATTCATTTAGTCATAACTCGAGCTAGGAAGGTCAAAATGACCTGAAATTTTACCAGTAATTAGATAAGATATATATCTAAAACTTTCATGAAGAACACCAACCCAAATTATGCCATTAACCTAATCAAATTATTGAGCAAAATTGAGTTACTGAACCTGCAAAACTGCAGAATTGCCATTTGAACAGTAAAGTTTCAATGGCTATAACTCTCTCTAGAAAACTCCGATTTAGGTGAATCTTGAACCGATGGAAACCTAAGACATAGTAGAACAATTCGTATGAAGGAAATTAGACCAAATTATGGACTTAACTCGATCAAATTATTGAACGAAGTTAGATCAAAAATCTGCCAGAACCAAAATCTACAGCATGAACAGTGCACGCGAACAGTAACTGTATTTTGGCTATAACTTGAGCTACAAAACTCCAATTGGGGTGATTCAAAAAGGAGAATAAACTTAAGACAATGGGGAACATTTTCTATGAAGGAAGTTTTGCCAAATTCCAACAATAAAGTAACCAATGGAACAGTGCAACTTAGGACTCCAAAACTGAAATTTACCAAATTTGCCTAAAAGACTTAGGATTTGAGTAAACAACCAAAACCAACAAGTTTGGTGACCAAAATGTGGTATGTGGGTAAATTTGGAATTCCCATACCTATTAAGCCTTAGAAAGTCAACTATTTGACTTGAATAGTGTAGTGAATAGTAACCCGAAACACAAAAATTTTGAGAACGTCGAATTTAACACGTTAGAACTAGGTAAATGTGAAGCTAAATTTATTTTGGATTTATGTTAAGTTCTAGTACTGAAACATTGTAAAATTGTGTGTTTCAGTTGAAAAGAATACCGGGAAAAAACCCGAAGAACCGAGTCAAGGCCAAGAGGCGACTCGCTTGAAGTTTGTGCACAACGTATACTTTTTATAATCATCTTTTGCATACTGTTTTGAATAATGTGAAATATTGGATTATGGCATTCTTATGATGTTTTGATTTAAATTGTTGAAAGTTATTATGTATATTGAAATGACAATGTTTAGCAAATTGTTAAGATAAGTTTTGAAACCACAGTGTCATGACCATATATTTGAACACCTCACTAGCATGACTAGTGGGGCTAATTAGTTTCGAATTTTGATTCATTCTCTGGAGAAGTGTTGAGGTGTGCCAGTAGAAGAGGATGTGAATAGATATCCATATATTTGAGCTAGCTAGCCTTGTGATGTGATTTCTCTTTAGCCTCTGGCTATTGAGATTCTATTTGTTTCGAATGGCATGATCTAATTGTGGGTTTTATGAAATGTGTTTTGATACTTCGAAATGAACTTGGTTTGCATTAAAATTTCGTTAATTCATGTTTTGTATTTAATGCTCATGTTTAGTCAAATTTTTGAATAAATGTGATTATATTATGCATAAAGATTATTTTAGTATGTTGTGCACCACTGAGTCCTAGTACTCAGCGATGGCTTCTATTGCTGTCGCAGATACAGAGACTAGAGGAGCAGCAGACTGAGCTGCTGAGGTGTAAAGAGCTATCAGCTTAAAGTCATCGGGTATAATTTATACCCTAATTGTAAATATTTCTTTTCCATGTATGTATTGCATATAAATGTATGGACGTGCAAATGGGTCTTGAGCAGCTTGTACAAAAATTTGTATGAAGTTTGTAATAAAGTTTAGTTTGTATTTCTTTTGATGTAAATTTTGTAAGAATGTATCTAAATTGTTTTGTTTCTAATGAATTATGAATGGAACTATTTTATTTAATTTGAATGAAATGGATTGCTAGTATTTTGATGATCATTGGATAGTGGATTTGAAATTTGAAAGTTGATAAATGTGTTGAGAATTTGATTGAGTTTGAGTATGAAATTGAAGCAGTTGTTGAGGAAAATTTTTAGAAGTGCTTTTTACAGGTATTTGAAGAACTGTTTTCTCAAAATACAGAGGGAACTCTGTCAAAATTTTTATAAAATTTGCGTAAAAATAAAATGGGCCAAAAATATTAACTAGTTTTAATTTTAACTAAATGTTTTAAGTACTTATTAGAAAATGCTCACCACTTGTCAAAAATAAGAAAATTGTTTTAAAATCCCTTTTAGGGTACTTAATGAGTTATCGGTAGGTTAAGTTCGGTAGTTCATTAGGTATTATACGGGATCATGTTATGCCTTACAGAGGGGTAAGGTGTGACAAAAATTGAGAAATAAATAGAGATGAAATTAATTTTTCTTGAAGGAATTAAAAAAAAAATGCATGAACTTAATTTTCTACTTATTCTCCTAAGATTTAAAGGAATAAAAATTTCCAATTCTACAGCTTGCCCTTTTTCTAAAGATCATTTGATAAAATTTGATAATTAAAAAAAAGTATAAAAGAAAAAAAATTAAAATAGAGTGTGTTGGAGATTTTATTGATATAAAATAATAATGAGTAATTGAGATAGTATTGAAATTTTCAGTGAGTATAAAATAATAAAGTAGGAAAATTGTGAGAGTATTGAAAATTAAAAACAGAATAGAAAATAATTGTTTAGAGATTTTGAGAAAAATTAGTAAAGTATTAGGAATTAGAGAGAGTGTAAATAATAATTGTGTAGAAAAATATGATATTTATACAAATAAATTAGGAGGGGTGGGGTATTTATAGAGTTTTTTCTTTTTTTTTATTTAAATCATTAGTTGGTCTGATTCGAAACGGCTAATTTAATCTAGTTCGAAACTACTGATTTATAGTTCTTTAAAATATGAACTTGAACCAAACCACAAAAGGGTGATTTCGGTCTGATTCAAAGCCGATTTCAATTTTGATTCCAGTTCAAACGCAGACCGTGGCCGCCCCTACTTATAAATTAGTTTGAATACATATGTAATTTTAGCATGTTATTCTTATAAATTTTCAAATTTCACCATATATATCCCCATTTAATTTTAAAATAATTTAATATCATTTTTAGTCAATTTAATAATAATTGAGCTTACGAGTCTATTTTTGCCAAACATATTAATAATTCATTAGCCACTTATAAGCACTTCAACTGAAACATATAATTACTTAAAATTTTCCATCGTGCAAATTTGACATAATGATGACAGTTGAGATGATCAAGAGTCAGATTTGAAAAATACTATGCCAACCCAAGTTTTAGTACTAGTCATGGCTTTCTAGTTTGGATCATGACACTGGTTTTGCTTTTGCTTGCAAAAATATTATTTTTCAAAAAAATCATGTAAAAATATATTTTTTATTCTAAAAAATTAAATTATGACAAAATATTTTTAAACTAAAAGAAAATAAAATTAAGAAATATCATTGAAAGATAAAATCTCTTATCTTTTTTCATCAACTTTAGGAATTTAAAAAGTAAAGAAGATTTAAGAACTTGTTTACTTGTGGAAAATAATTTTTTTCTATTTTTATTTTTTAAGAAAATTTTAATTTTTGTTAAAACAGGGAAAATATGTTCACCTACAAATAATAGAAATTGATTTTCTCATTCAAAAAGATAAAAAAAATTCATATCTTTCATAATTAAAAAAATTATTATAAAATGTATTTGAAAACTTATTTTATTCTAAAATTTTTTTAATATGTTTTGCTGATTAATTTTTTATAATATTATGATTTTTTTAATTATTGTAAATAATTATTTTTTAAAACAATTACTCAATTTTAATTATAAAAAGATTACAGTATAATTTTAGTTATTAAAAAGTTATTGTTTACTATTTGATAAACATAATTTTATTATAAAGGAAAACAATTTAAAATTGTTTTTCAATTCTTAGTTAAATTTTAGAAAAATTGCATATATGAACATGAATCTCTGTTTTGTAATTTTCTTTGAGAATTTTTCTGAAAATTACTCCATTTTTCCATAAGTGCACTGACCCTAACATTTTTCAAGCATTAAAATTCTTCCAATCATTTAGTGACACTTTAATTCAGGTTAATTTTTTCTACTAAACTCTTTGATTGCTTAGTATACTTTATGACCAATTTGAAACTTGTTTAAAAAAATTTTTTGTACACTTGTTAGATTTAGTTTAATTTATTAACATTAAAATTAACCTCACTTGAGTTAAATTGTTACCTTTTTGTTTACTTAACAAAGGCTTAATGAATCAAGTAAAAATTAATAGACTATACAATGAAAGATAACTCTCTCTTTCTTATTATAAAGATAAACCTTAAAAATAAATAAATGAAAAGATTTAGATCTAATGATACAAAAAATCTAAATATTTTCGACTTTTAGCGTTTTAATCCAAATCTTTTAATTTTGGACCAATTGATTGCACTTTAAACATATGGTTGAATTTTATCCAAAATTGAAATTGGAATTGGCGGAGTGTGCCCCTGCTAATGTGGCATCATATGTGGCATTTGTAATTATAAACATGTGGGTCCCATATGAAACATCACAAAAATTAAAAATAAATCCACATCAAATGACAAGAAATGAGGAAAAAGCCTTTCATGTAAAAAGGGAGGTAGGTGGTAGAGGACGTGGAAAAGGAGAATCCCGTGGTGGAAGTGGCCATGGTAGAAGTGAAGTAAAAAGTGATAAACAATATGAACAAAGAATAAAGAAGCGGAGAAGCAACAAGAGTGGTGTTCAATGCTACTATTGCAAAAGATAGGGGCATGTAAAAGCAGAATGCTGGAAGAGGGAAAAGCAAGCAAGTTATGTAAAAGATAAGGAAGAGAAGTCAAACTATCCATGGCCTATCAAGACAACACTGTAACTTCAAGTGATATCTAGTTTCTTTACAACAGGTGTTCTAATAAGATGATTGGCATAACATCATTGTTCAAGGAGCTTAATGAGTCATAAAAGATGAAAGTGAGGCTCGGTGATGACAAAAAAATGCAAGTTGAAGGCAAAGGCATCGTAGCAATAAAAAAATGGCCATGGTAATATAAAGCTCCTTTACAATGTCTATTTCATTCCAAGTTTATCATCAAACTTGATGAGTATTGACATCTCATGGGTATTGGGTACTCTATCTTATTTGATGATGACTCTTGTGTGATTGAAGATAAAAAAAAAAAAAGAAAAAAAAGAAAAAGAGATCAGATTATTATTAAAGTTTGCATGTCACAAAATAAGCTATTTCCACTTGAAGTTTCTAATGTTGAAAATGATGCTCTTGTTGCCAAATAAAGTAGTGAGTCTAAATTATGACACTTACGATATGGCACTTAAATATTAAGGGTCTTCAATTGCTAAGTCAAAAGAAAATGGTATTCGGGCTACCCAAAATTAAGTCATTAGATTTGTGTTAAGGGTATATTTATGGGAAATAATGTAAAAAACCATTTCCTGTGGAAACATCTAGAAGGGCAACTAAGCATCTTGAGCTTGTGCATGCTGACTTGTGTGGCCCCATGAAAACACAATCTTTTGGTGGAAGTTTTTTTCTATTCATAGATGATTTTAATTGCATGAGCTAGGTTTATTTTCTGCAATTCAAGTCAGAAACTTTGAGACTTTTAAGAGAAAAAAGTTCAAGGAATTTTTTGAGAAGCAAAATGGGAGAAATATAAAAACGCTTTGCACTGATAGAGGAGGAGAGTTGGTGTCTAATGAATTTAATTAGTTTTGTGAAGAACAAGGCCTACATAGAGAATTGACAGCACCATATACACCAAAGCAAAATGGAGTGGCTGAACGTAAAAATTGCACGATCATTGAAATGGTAAGAAGCTTGCTAAAGGCTAAGGGACTACTAGACTAATTTTAGGCAGAAAATTTTGCTGTTGCTGTCTACTTGTTGAATTTATCACCAACAAGGGTTGTTCTAAACCAAACACCATATGAAGCTTAGATTGGTAAAAGCCACTTTAAAATGTTTTGTTATATTGCCTATGTTTTGATTGATTCACATAATTGTACTAAACTTGATGATAAACCAGTAAAATGTATTTTTATTGGTTATTGTATTTAATCAAAATCATATAGGCTGTATAATCTCGTTAGTGGCAAAGTGTCCATTAGCAGGAATGTTGTGTTTAATGAAAAGGCAAGTTGGCCTTGGCATGAAACTTTAGATGGTGTTTAGGTTGAAGGTCTAGCTGAAATTAAAACTCCACTTATTAAAGCACAACAACCTTCTTCTCCAAATTTTGCAATTTCATCGGTCTCATTTTCTTCAAATTTAAGCAGTAAAAATCTATATGAAGATGGCACTCCTCCTAGAAAATTCATATCATTGGCTGAGATTTATCTCACAAGCATTGTTTATATTTGACCCAACAACTTTTAAAGAAGCAGTAGAGAAAGAAGAATGGCATAATGCCATGAAAGATGAAATTGCAGGAATTCAAAAACATGAAACTTAGGAATTGGTGGATCTTCCTAAAGACAAGAAAGCTATTAAAGTTAAGTGGCTTTTTAAAATAAAGTTTCAAGAATATGGTAGCATTAAAAAACAAAAAGCCCCACTAATGGTGAAAGCCTACTCATAGCAACAAGGTGTGGATTATGATGACACCTTCTCTCTCGTTGCACGGTTTGAAATAATGAGAAGTTTATTAGCCTTAGCTGCTCACTTAAATTGGCATATCTACCAATTTGATGTCAAATCTACATTCTTCAATGAGGAGTTAGTAGAAGCACTGTATGCATCTCAACCTAAAGGTTTTGTTATTCGTGGAAAAGAAAAGCAAGTGTATAAGTTAAGGAAGGCACTTTATGGGCTTGAACAAGCTCCATATGTATCATTTCATTTCTCTTTGCATAGACATGGAATATTTAGTTAGATATTCTAAGTTTCCTCACTCTTATTCCTTTTTGTTTTGTTTCTTATAGGCCTTTATTTTGTAACAAAAAGGAAATTTAATGGAT
Source organism: Hevea brasiliensis (assembly GCF_030052815.1). Classification (NCBI taxonomy): domain Eukaryota; kingdom Viridiplantae; phylum Streptophyta; class Magnoliopsida; order Malpighiales; family Euphorbiaceae; genus Hevea; species Hevea brasiliensis. The sequence continues at coordinate 74,319,691 of NC_079503.1, read as the reverse complement.
ATAGTGGACCTAAATTCAATGTTGAAGAGGCTAAAAGGATGATTAAGTGGTTCTTTTGTGCAGCAATGCATCACCAATGCTAAGGCCTATAATGCTAATTCCATTGAGTATGCTTAAAGGACTAAAAGCATTAAAGAAATAGTCTCAAATCCTAGCATTTATGTTGATGACTTGTGATTTAAACCCTTAAAGAACCATTACTAGAAGCCATAACACAATAATTCAAGTGCAAGCTAGGCACCATTTTTTCATCAGATAATACATGGGTTGGATCTTCCAGTATATCTACTAATGATCTCTATCCTATCAATCTTGAGTCCATAAATTTAAATGTTAGTGAAACTTCATCCACTTCAAGGTAGTGTAACCTTTAATAATCAAGTTAGTTTCATAATTTAATTCCTTTGGTTCAGGAACTTGTTGAAATCTTGTTGCTATAAAGTAACTCTCATCATGTGAAATAATATAGAGAAAGGAAATTGTGATGTGTATTTAATTATCAAACAAGTTAGTTTTAACTTTGCTTGCCAAGAATATGAAATGTCCATTTTCTAAGATCTAAAACAGGTGGTAAGAAAGTATGAAATATATTTTTAGGATTTATCTTGTTTTTATTTTTGACTGAGTTGCTCAAATGAAGCATCTTAGAGCATTGAGAGTTCTTTAAAATGTGCACTTGCACAATTCATCTCCTTTTCTTTATCCAAAATCTTACATTTATTCCCAGACAAATTTATAAATAGTTTTTCTAATGAGTGCAACAATGCACTTGTTAAGGTTTATTAAAATATATGTTTATTTATTACTAATTTTACATCGATAACCAAATATATATATATATATATATATATATATATATATATATATATATATATATATATATATATATATATATATATATATATATATATATGTTATGTGATATTGCACCATTTTCAATGTGATATTGTACATTTCTATGTATTATTGAAAATTCCCGATGCAAAATTAATAATAAATAAGCATATTTAAGGAATCTTAATAAGTGCATAAATGCACTCTTGGAAAAATCAATTTATAAATTTAAACGCTAGTAAAGCTCCATCATTGCACATCAGAATTTTTTCCTAATATATGGCCTCATTTGATTGGGGGTAAATTAACTCAGAAACTTCAAGTTTCTAAGAAGTATTAAAGTACAACTTTTTTGATTGGCCATGTTATTTAATTGCATGAGAAGTTAAGAATTCTAGTTTCTTGACCATACATGAATTTACTTACTAAGCTCAACCCAGTTGATTAGAGTTTTTTATATTAAATAAAAAAAATTCTTCACTTTCCTATTTTATTCTTTCTTTTCCTTTTTCTTTCTCGGTTCTTTATTGTTCCTATGTTGTTTCATTGTTTCGGTCTTGGTGGTCCTTTTTGTGCACAAGCAAGACTTGTTTTAACAAGAGTCTTCAAACATTTTGAAAGGTGGATTTTTATTTTATTTTTGTGAGTGATTTCTTTCTTGTTTTTTGAGAGGAAATTATATGATTATTCAGTTTTTTTAATTAAAACTATACATATGGGTTTTTAGTCTCTTCTCTATATCAATATAATATTTTCCCTATATTAGCATATGTTCCTGATGGAATCTAACAAATTTACCTTTGAACTCTTCATTTAACATTTTGGTATTATTTATAGCTCCCATTACACTTATAAACATTATCAATGCTTTAATCTAATGACAATGATATACTTTTTTTTGACCTAAATGGCAAATTCTATATATTTTCACTAATGTTATATTTAAATTATTTATTTGCTAATGTTAGATTTATAACTCAAAATCCTAATGGGATTTGGAGAGACTTTTTCTTAATTTAAGTGAGAGAAATATTCCTCAATAGGATAGAGATATATTTTTTATATAGAGTATAACTCCTATTTTAATGTTATTGTTAAATTGAGTTGGATTTATAATTAGATTAGGATTGAGGTGACTAACACTATAAATAGGAGTATTGTAGAAAGATTATTTGGCTTTACTCATAGAGAGTGGCTTCACTCTTTAAAGATAGTGGCTTTTAGCCCATGGAGAAAAGGCTTTATCCCATAATGAAGGAGAGACTTTTGCTGATTAAGTAGAGTGGCACTTATCTACTACTGCCCCATGGAGGAAAAGAGGTTACAGCCTAAGGTAGAAAAAGGGCATAGAGTTTAAAACGAAGGAATTCTTATGCTTTGATGAGGGGGCTTTTGTCTATATAATTGAAGATACCCTTTGTCTTATAACTGTTAAAGTAGTACATATATTGGGTTATGTCTAGAGGAGACTGAGATGACTAACTAATTTATTTACTATAAGCAATTTGATGTAGGGGCTCTCTTGGGTATAATTGGATTAATGGATAGTATAGCTTTAAGCTTGTAAAGGATGATTTATTATTATTGATAGTGTAAGATGGCATGCCTATGAACATAGTCCTATGTGGAGAGGGTGAACCATATAAATATTACTGCTTTGTATGTTTGCTTTATTTATTTGTAGTTCACTCGCTTTCATGATATACAATAATTGGTATTAGAGTTTGGTATGTTCTTGGTGAGTTTGATTAAGGGTGAAGCTGTTATAACATGTAGAAGTCGCATACACAACATGGAAGATGTAAACTCAAGGCAGTGGAAAGTTAAAATTGAAGTAGAGCTCTTGATATAAAATGAACAAAGTTGATAATGTGAGATTTTTTAAATAAAGAAGCAAGTTACACCCAATATGAACATTGAAAAGTTGAAGATTTAAAGGGTTTAAACTCAAGCATGGAGATTTGATTATAGAAGACACCCAAGAATTTCATGGTATATAATGGTTGATGGATTTTTTAGTGAAGATGGAGATTGTTTGATTTATGACTCAAAATTCTAGTGGGATTTAGAGAGACATCATGTGTACTCCGCAAGCATAAGGATCAATTAAGTAGTAAAGAAAAAATATCGTCTCATAGGGAATTGATGTTTGAGTATCAAACTATAATAGTCACGATTATTTGGGCTACCAATAAAGTGTCTCCATATTAAAGAAAGTAAATGCAGTAATTAAATAGAAATATAAAGAAATTAAGCAGTGGGTAATGTAAATAAATAAACAGATTAGAAGTAAAATCACTAAATTAGCAATGAGTATATAAAACTAAAATTAATCAATTGCAAAGGTGATTTCAGAATTTGGGTTTATGAAATGAATTTTATTGGGATTTGGATAGGTAAAACCAATTTTAATGGAAATGCAAGCTTGAAGGAAAATTGATTTTAAGTTACTTCAATTTCTCTTTCAAGTAAATTAAAGAGTGTTTTAAGGGAAACTAAACCCTATTCTCATGCAATGTTCAATTTATCCAAAACCCTTTAAATAATTTAATTAATTATAAAAATTTCTCTTAATCCACTAGTTTATTTCTTACACTAGGTGATTAAGTTCAATATCTTGATTATCTATCAAAGATTTTTACCTCTTAGTCCTTTAATCTAATATTAAGAACAAAATCCAAAGGGTATGAATAATAGGTATGTAAATAAAGCACACAATATATGAATCAATACTCATATATTTCAAAATTTGATTAAAACTAATCCAAATCCACAAAATATAACTCAAATCATTACACCCAATTCTAAAATCTTAGAAATCTACTCACTCATAGTTGTCTTTACAAGAAAGAAATAAGAAATAAGGTAGGAAAACATGAAAATAGACTAAAAATAAAAGAACCCAGAGGAAAGGAAGTCTGAATCTCTGAAATGATAGTTGGAGATGTCACTCTTCAGGTCAGATTTTCTTCCCAAAAATGGCATTTCCTCTTCCTTTTTTAAGTTTGGCTTTCTCTCTCTTACTTCTTGTAGAAAGGTTGAGAAAAAGATGTATTTATATGTGTCATATTGTTACCCTAAAATATCTAGTGGGAAGAAAAGACAAAAGGTATAATGTGTGGTACGGTGGAAAAAATAATCCTAGTTAGCATAAAAATCCGTCATGTAATACTGCCAAGTGTTGAACTTTAATTTGCTCAGTGATGAATTCCTGATGAAGTCACAAGGGGCATGTCACCTTGTCTAAAAATTGCTGCCTCCCTTAAATTTTATGCCTTATTGTGATTAATGAAGTAACATGCCTCATGTTGAGGCTAAGGAGAATTTCGGCCACTCTTCAATTAAACTTTTTTCAATTTCTTCACCACTTTAAGTCTGCAAATAATAATAAATCATTTTCAATTGCACCTTTTCATCTTCAAATCACTTCAAAACTTAACAAAAATGTAAAAATTCTAAAAATCAAATATAAAATACTAAAATTGGCAATTTAACTAAATTAAAGACTAAAATGCTACAAAGTGCTAAAGTAAAATGGCAAAATAGATGCAAAATAACCCTAAAATGCCTATATAAGATATGTACATCAAAAAATTTTTAATATGAGTGAGAGAAATATACATTAATAGGATAAAGGTATATTTCCTAAATAGAATATAATTCCTACTTTAGTGTTATTCCTAAATTAAGTTGAATTTCTAATTATATTAGGATTAACGTGAGTAACACTATAAATAGGAGTATTATGGAAAGGTAATATGCTTTACCCATTGAAGAAAGTGGCTTTTAACCCATGGAGAAGGGGCTTTAGCTCATAATGAAGGAGAGGCTTTTGCCCATTAAGGAGAGTGGCGCTTGCCTTTATAATCCCATAGAGAGAAAGAGGTTTTCGGATTAAAGTGGAGAAATGGCATAAAATTCAAAAGTAAAGAATTCCTATCCTTTGGTGAGGGGGCTTTTTTCCATTTAATTGAAGACACTCTTTATAGTGTAGCAATCAAAATAATAAATATATTGGTTTATGTCTAAAAGAGACTGAGAGGACTAACTAATATATTTACTATAAATAATTTGATGTAAGGGTTCTCTTAGGTGTAATTGAAAATGGGTAGTATCTCTTTGAGCTTGTGATAAATGATTTATTATTATTGATAGTGAAAGATAGTATGCTCATAGACATTGCCCTATATGAAAAGGGTGAACTATGTAAATATTGTGTTTTGTGAGTTTGTTTTATTTAATTATAGTTTACACGCTTCTGCGATGCATAACAATTATTTTAGTGTATTCCAATTACTCCAATTATAAAATGTTACACTCACAAGTAAATAATATTTGAAGTATGAATATTTATATTATTTATATTGTCATTTTTCATTAATACACTTTTACTTTTTGGGAATTTACACACGGTTTTTTTAAACTAGTGTAATATCATACTTTTAAATTTTATTAAATATGTTTTTTATTGTTAATATTGTGTTGATAATATAAAAAAAATTATATTTATATTTGACATTACATTTTTTTTCGATATCATATCACACATTTTTATTTAATATTAATAATTTTTTATGTAAAATTAATAGTAAATAAACATATTTAATGAAATTTAACAAGTGCAATATCGCGCTAGTAAGAAAAACCAATATATATAATATCACAGGAAAAAGTTTAGAAAAAAATACTATTTAGTCTATGTATTTTAATGAAACTAACTATTTAGTCTTTATATTTTGGAAGATATATTATTTAGTCTCTGTAGTTTACTTCTATTAAATTATTTAATCCCACCATCAATTTTTTTGTTATTCATGCTATTCAAACTTCTATTTTAAGAAAATTAATTAGTTGATCTATAAATTTTGAAAAAACTACTATTTAGCTCCTCTATCTTAGTGAAACTAATTAGTTGGTTCATATGTTTTGAAAAATATAATCTTCGATACAAATATAAATTTTACTATGTGAAGACTAAATCTGAATTTACATTTTTTTAATTTTTAATTTCTTAGATATCATTTTTGTGTTTTCTCTTTTAGGGAATAATTTTTCTTAATTATTTAGAAGTTTAAGAGAATGATTCATTTTTTTGTGTAGATAGCTTGTACTAGTTTTATCAACGGATGAAAACAAATAGAGAATGAGAGAGAAAAGGATGTTGGTGCAGAGGAGAAAAAACATGGAGATAGAAAAATAAAGGAAAAAGATGTAACACCCCTAATTTTTAAATTTATTATTTTATGGGTAACTACTAATATTTTATTTTATTTAAATTTTAGGAAAATTATTTGAAATTTTTCGAATTTTTGAAATCGGATTCGATTTTTTCAAAAATATAAAACTTTGGTGATTTTTAAAAATTAATTTAAAGACCACGTGATAAAACTAAAAATATATTTAGACCCTACAAATTTTTCTGAGCTTTTTAGAATTTTTTCGAAATTTTTGGGCCTCGTTTTCGATCCCAAGGCAGAGTAAAAATTCAATTTCGAGTATTTTGAATCGAACAGGTTGAATCGCACTGAACCGGGTCGGACCGACCGAATCGAACCGACCCTTTTCTTTTTCTTTCCTCTTCTCCCTCGCGCACCCGACACCCTCTCTTCTCTCTCCATTTTCTCTCTCCTCCCTCCTCCCCTCGCCGGCCAGCCACCACCCCAGCTTTCCCCGGTCTCTGGCACACCTTTAGGACGCCTCCTCACCGCCGCCCGATGCCCCAGCTGGCCGAAAAGTGGCGCCAAAGTTCCCCTTTCGTGCGGGTGACTCTTCATCTTCCCTGGCTGATTCCGATCGATCTGACCACCAATCGGACCGGGTCTTATCCCAAAACACATCTACACCTCGAGAGCTTTCCATAGATACCAAGAACACAAAAATTTATAGAGCGGTTTGTCTAATTTTTGCTCGAAAAATTTTAGCCCATTTTGAATTTTAGGCTAGATTTCTTGAAAATTGTAAACCCCACCAAAAATTCAAGAGTACTAGAGTGCTCCACTCGATGAGAGCTTTGCGGCAATACCCATTTCGAATTTTTCTAACACCGTTTTTCAGTGGGTCCTATGAAACTTTGCAGTGTTTTTTCGAGCATTAAATTAGTTTAGAAAATTTCATAAAAATTATATACTAACCCCCGTGTTGTGGGCTTCACGTAGGTACCTTCAATTCGTAGAAATTCAACAGTTGCTCGGGTTTGTAATTAGCGAAAATTCAACAATTGAGGGAGCACCAAATATATGCCAAATTTTCAAAATGTGAATTTTAGCTAGAAAGCATCTCATTCTTGGGACACGTGGTTTCTAGTGAAGGCATTCAAGTGGATCTCAAGAAAATTGAGGAGGTAACTGATTGGCTTAGGCCTACAACAGTCACTGAGGTGCGAAGTTTTCTAGGCCTAACTGGCTACTATAGGTGTTTTGTACAAAACTTCTCTAGGATAGCAGTCCCCTAACTAAGTTAACTCAGAAGAATGTTCCGTTCATTTGGACAGATGATTGTGAGGAGAGCTTCTATAAGTTTAAGGAATGTCTAACTACAGCCCCTGTGTTGACATTACCGATGAGTGGTGAAGAATATACTGTGTACTGTGATGCCTCTAGAGTTGGCTTAGGATGTGTTTTGATGCAGCATGAAAAAATAGTGGCTTATGCTTTAAGGCAGCTAAAGAGGCATGAGCAGAACTACCCTACCCATGATTTGGAAATGACGGCTGTAGTCTTTGCACTAAATATCTAGAGACACTACCTGTATGGTGAAGTGTGCGACATATACACCGACCACAAGAGTTTGAAGTACATCTTCCAACAGAAAGATTTAAACTTGAGGCAGAGGAGATGGATGGAGCTTCTGAAGGACTATGATTGTACCATCCAATATCATCCTGGGAAGGCCAATGTAGTAGCAGATGCTCTGAGCAAAAAATCTTCTGGTAGCTTGGCGCACATATCAGCGGTGAAGAGACAGTTGATTCATGAAGTACATGAGTTAATGGATCAAGGTTTAATCTTAGATATTTCATATGAGGGGGTATTATTGGCCCATTTTTCAGTGAGACTAGACCTGCAAGATAGAATCAGAGTTTCCCAATATAGGGACCCGCAATTGATGAAGATTATAGAAAGAGTACAGTAGGGTGAAGGTTGTGAATTTGGATTCGCCAATGATGGTGCTCTTATGAGAGGTTCCAGGATATGTGTGCCTGACGTGGACAATCTCAGGAATGAAATCATGCAAGAAGCACACTATCACTGTACAATGTCCACCCAGGCTCCACCAAGATGTACCATGATGTGAAAGATAGCTACTGGTGGAATGGCATGAAGAGAGACATAGCAGACGTTGTGTCTGTTATACCTTATCTGTAACACCCCCGTTTGCATAGCCTGGTATATTTCACTGTTCCGGTGACCGGTGTCAGTCCGGACAATTATTGGGATTAGAGCCACACCTAAGACAATTTGAGAAGCCATAAACACAAATAATTAGTAATGTTTAATTAGTTAACTATAAATAAGAAAAATAGAACATAAGAGGTTAAACGAGCCGAGAGTCACAAATGATGAGTGACTTCCTGAACGATCGCTAAGTCGTTTTAAACTCAAATTTTGAACCGTAAAAAGTGACGCTGCGGTCCTTAGGACCCTTATAAACACAGTGGAAAAGAGAAAACCACGAAAAAGAACTATTAAGCCAGTCAAAAAATTAGGTCAGGGAGCCGGAAGAAATATTGGATTATTTGCAAATCGGGATGAACCGGCGAGGGGTAATTTGGTCAATTGACCCCGAGAGCTGACTCCTGACCTAACTGTCAAATAAAATCGGAGAAAAGAAAATTTCAGAATCGAGAATAAAATTAAAGAACTAATAGAAAAAAAAATAGAAAAAAAAAGGAAAGAGGTTGGAAAAGTCAAAGTTGATGACATCACTAATGATGTCATAAACAAATTTGTTAAATATTTATTAAATTTGATATTTATGGTCTTCCAAAGCAAAAACGTGTAAAGGAAAAACAAAGAAAAAAATTTAGGATTTTCTTCTTCTTCCCCTCTCTCTTTGCCACCCACTTGTTTCCTTAAATCCCCCATGGAAGCTTTCTTTTTAAGCTTACATTAAGCTCAAATTTTCCTTACCCAACCATAATAACTCTCATAAGGACTTCTTTAAAGCTTGTTATTACTACTTAAGAAGGAGATTTCAAGAAGAAAGAAGAGCAAAGGTTAGGGTTTTGAAGCTTTAAGTGAGGTTAGCATATCAAACTCTTTATTTTTCCATTTAAATGCATGTTTAGGTAATTAAGTGAGCTTAGAACTTGATTTAAATGAAACAAATATGGGAGAGGGACCAAACTGAAATTTGGGCAGCTTGATAGGAGTATGAATTACATGAAATTGATGCATTAGAAGGAGTTTAAAAGCTTTGATTAGTTGAATGGTTAAGGTTAAGTGCACTAGTTATGGTTAAATGCAAGAGTTAGTGAGTTTAGGGTTTCAATGCAAGGGTTTATGAACCAAAAATTGGAGAAATGCATAAATGGCATATTTGACCTATTGTGAAATGAAATAATGATCAATTAGGACCAAATAAATTGTATGGGAATGGTGGAAAATTTAGCTAAATTCTTAGGTCAATGGTCATGCTGGCAGCATGACCAAACCCACTTTGAAGGACCAAAACTCAATTTACAAGTCCAATTGATATGCCACCAATTGGAGATGAAAATAGACATAAAAGAGCACAATTTTCATTAAGGAACCATGACCAAAAACTGACCAAAACTTGGTGAAACAATTGACCAAAGTGAATTGATTGCAGGCTGCCTCAAGATTAAACTGACCAAATGAACAGTAACTGTTCATTTGGTCATAACTCGAGCTAGGTAGGCCAAATTGACCTGAAATTTTACCAGAAATTAGATATGATATAGACCTAAAACTTTCTTGAAGAACACCAACCCAAATTAGGCCATTAACTCATTCAAATCATTGAGCAAAGTTAAATTTACTGTACTGAGATTCTGCAGAATTTTCATTGAGCAGCAATGTTTGGATGGCTATAACTCTTTCTAGAAAACTCGGATTTAGGCGATTCTTGAACCGATGGAAACTTAAGACATAGTACAACATTTCATATGAAGAAAGTGAGACCAAATTATGAACTTAACTTGATCAAATTATTAACCAAAATTGGACCAAAAATCTGCCAAAGACCAAAATCTCAAGATGAACAAGACACGTGAACAAGAAACTTATTTTGGCCATAACTTGAGCTACAAAACTCCGATTGAGGTGATCCAAAAATGAGAATACACTTAAGACAATAAGGAACATTTTCTATGAAGGAAGTTTTGTCAAATTCCAACAGTAGATCGACCAATGGAATAGTGCAACTTCGGAGCACAAAACCGAAAATTGGCAATTTTGCCAAAATGACCTATGCTTTGAAAAAGTGACCAAAACCAACAAGTTTAATGAACAAAATGTGGTATGTGGGTGAAGTTGGAGTTCCCATACCTATTAATCCTTAGAAAGTCAATTATTTGACTTAAATAGTGCAGTGAATAGTAACCCGAAATACAAAATTTCGAGAACGTCGAATTTAACACGTTAGAAATAGGTAAATGCGAAGTTAAAATTTATTTTGGGATTTATGTTAAGTTCTAGTACTGAAACATTGTAAAATTTTGTGTTTCAGTTGAAAAGAATATCGGGAAAGAACCCGAGGAAACGAGTCGAGGATAAGGGACGACTCGCTTGAGGTTTGTGCACAATAAACCCTATTTAAGCATTTTATCTTTGAAAAATTGATTTATTACGCATTATGAATTTATGAACTTTTGTGTTGCCACCTTGTGATCAAATTGTAACTTTGGAAATGGATTTGATTTTTGTATGCAATATTTGAATGAAATGTTTGAAACGAATTTTTGATTCATACTTAGCATGACAGTTACTTATTATTCCTTCTCCATTTATGGGGTTGAGATCGTTTATTTTCCTCCCTCTCTGGCTTGCCAGTTGAGGTTGTAGATCGGATGAGTACTCATTAGCTAGCTAGCCACCTCCCTCATTGGTTTCGATTAATGGGGTTGAGATTGCTTTGTCGTGGTGTACAACACGGCATTGATCGGAAATTTTGTGTCATGGCTTAAGTTGTGTACGACTTTGGCAACACTGTGTTTATGTAATTATTTGACTAAACTGTTGTTTAATATATTATTTGACAAAATGAGTTGTTATGAGCTTTGATATTTGTGAAATGTGATTGTGAAGTATTCAAATTATGTTTCATCAATAAATGATTTATGTATCGCATTTTAAATCTTTATTGTGCACCACTGAGTATGTTTATACTCAGCGATAGTTTAATTTACTGTCGCAGATAAAAGCAAGGAGAAAGCAGCAGAGTGAGCTGCGGGATTGACAAGATCTTTTTGATCCCTTTTTGTACGGGTATTGTTTTATACCCTTATGGTTATTTTGATGTAAATACTGTAATGTCATAAGTATCAATGTAAATTGAGCAGTTGTAAATAAACTATAATAATATTATTTTAGATTTTCTTCTGTAAATTTGATATTTGTACATATGGATTTTCTGCCTTATGTTTTGTGAATGGAATTATTGAACATACTGAGTTGACAAATTTGACTTGGATTGTGAAACTGTTTTGGAATGGATTTACTTGAGTTGAATTGTGAATTATTGGAGGTTGGGAGTTGTAAAATAGTTTTGGAAGTGCTTTTTACAGGTATTTGAAGAACTGGTTTCTCAAAATACAGAGGGAACTCTGTCAAAATTTTTATAAAATTTGCGACAAAATTTGAATGGACAAAAATTTTTATTAGTATTTAAACTTTGAATAAATGGTTTTTAATTCTTACCAAAATGCTCACCACTTCCAAAATGTAAGAAAATTGTTTTAAAATCCCTTGTAGGGTACTTAATGAGTTATCGGTAGGTGAAGTTCGGTAGTTCATTAAGTATTCTACGGGAGCATGTTATGCCTTACGGAGGGGTAAGGTGTGACATTATCCCTGGTAAGGCATGACATGTTCCCATAGCATACCTAATGAATTACTGAACTCTACCTACCGATAACCCATTAGTTATGCTACAAAGGATTTTAAAACAAATCATAGCTTCTTATCTTATCAATTCTTTTGCGGAAAACTGCGTGAGAATAGTTAAAATTCCATGTAAACATTCATTGAAAATAATGATAGACTAAATATTGTAAGAGTTACATTTTCATAAGTCTCAAAGTAAAATACAAAATAGTTACAAACTCAAAATGTGATAGCAATGCAATGCTTTTAAATACAAATTGCTCAATGTCCGTACATCTATACATATAGATACAAAATACATCCAAAGGAAATTACAGGGGTATATCTACAATATATACCCACAATCAAAACCAAAATGATGCTTCCAAGTCTCTCACTCAGCAGCCTTCTCCTTTCCCTTTCCTACGACAGCATAAATAAGTTATCGCTGAGTATATCACTCAGTGGTGCACAAATAATAACTTTAAAACTTAAAGTAAAACACAATTTGTCAAAGCATAATAAATCACATTTTTCTTAAGCATGAAAACTTCATAATAATTCTAAGTCCATAAGAGCCGTTTATTGGAATAACATTTGAAATGAGAAATCACACTTCATAAATCACAATTCACAAAGCATTAGTGTTGCCAACATCAACACACAGTTAAGGCCATGACACAAAATTTCACGATCAGTGCCGTGTTGTACACCACGATAAAGCAATCTCAACCTCACTAACCGTTATTAATGAGGGAAGGGCTAGCTAGCTAATGAGTACTCATGTAGTCTTACCCCACTAATCGTTATTAATGGGAGACATAATCATATTAAATATCAAACCCCAAGTAGCCGTTACTACTAGAGAGTTTCGAAGGGATTGTCATGCTAACTGTGGTTTCTAAATCAAGAGTTTCTAAATCAATAATCACGTTTGCAAAACAATAACATATTCAAATCATCATAAAACCCATAAAAGGGGTAGCAACACACAAATTTCTCAAATGCAAGAAAAAAATCATACCTCATTCAAAATAAACTCATTTCAAATCAAACTCATTCAAATAAACTTATTCAAATCAATTTACGAAGTTAAAACAAAGAAAAAGGTTAGTTGTGCACAAACCTTCAATACTCTCCTTTCTCTTTACTCACTATTCCTTGTTCGTTTCAACTTCTTTTTCTACTGAAAATACACAAATAAAATACCTCAATACCAATCTCAATTGCTGCCAAAAACTCATTACATGCATGTCTAATGCATCCCAAGTTAGCTTTGCAAATTTTAGAAAATTTTGGTTTTGGACAACTTGGTGCCCCAATTTTTGAACCCAATTTTTACCTAGTTTCAATCATAATTTGGTGAGGTGTTCTTCATAAAAATTGTTCATCTAGGTCTTAACTTTATTTTCCTTTTTAAATTGCCTAATTTGGAGCTGTGTAGCTCAAGTTATGCTCAAAACACGATTACTGTTTACGTCACTGTTCATATTGCAGATTTAGTTCTGGCAGATTTATTAATCCAATTTCGTTCAGCAATTTGGTTAAGTTAAGTCCATAATTTGGTCTAATATTCTTCATATGAAATGTTCTAATATGTCTTAGGTTTCAATCAGTTCAAAAATCACCTAAATTAGAGTTTTCTAGAGAGAGTTATGGCTATGCAAATTTTACTGTTTATATGGTCAAATTCTGCAGGTTCCAGAATTCTACAAATTCGGTGATTCAACTTTACTTAGCAGTTTGATTGGGTTAAGTCCATAATTTGGCCTCAAGTTCTTCATATGAAATGTTCTACTATGTTTTAAATTTCTATCGGTTTAAGAATCACCTAAATCAGAGTTTTCTAGAGAGAGTTATGGCCATGTAAAGTTTACTATTTATATGGTCAAATTCTGCAGGTTCCAGAATTCTATCTCTAAGTTTAAGGCTCATTTCGGATAGCTTAAGGTCATTTTCGGGGCAGGGTATTTTCACGAAAATTCTAGCCCTATGTCTTAAGTTTTGTTTCCAATTGGTTTCACACCAATTGGAGTTGTGTAGCTTAAGTTATGGGCTTCCAAACACACAAAATTCAGTGTGCAAAATTCTGCCCTAAGTTTAATTTTTCATTTCTTCAATTACTTCCATTAACTGACCTCAATTCACATTTAATTCACTCAAAATGACTATAATTTAGCATTGACACATCAATGGCACTTCCTAGAACAAAACTCACAATTTTCAAATACCAAAGTTTGCAATTTTCCCTAATCCTACCATTTCATTACTTCCATTCATCAACCCAATGTCAATTCAAACTAAATAAATCTCAAATGATCATAATTTAACAATACACACACAAATTTCACTCTCTAGCACCAAAACTCCAATATTCCCGTGAACCCTAATCTCCCATAATTAAATTTATATACATTTCATGCAATTTCTTTATTCTAATCATGCACACTACTTCAACTAAGCTTGATTTCATTATCATTTTCATTAAAATACATCAAACCCTAATTTTTCTCCAATTTGGCCAAAACCCTAGTTTAGGTTGCATACATGTTTTCTTTCATTTTCTTATGAAATTTCATGCCTTCTCATATAAATTTATCACACCCAAACTTGATTCAAAGCATATTTAGTTAATCAAGCATGAAAGAGAGAGCTTACCTCACTTGATGATCTTTCCCACTTCCAATCTCTTCCAAATCTTGTTCCTCTTCTAATCTCTTGTTTCCCCTTGCTTTTAATCTCTAAATCAAAGATTAATTTAATGTTTTCTACTAATTAGATGGAAAACCCATGGAGGAAAAGGAAGGAATTGAGTTTTGAGAATGGGTGTCAATGGAGAAAGAAGGAAGAAGAAGAAGAAAGAAAGAAAGAGAGAAGGAGAGAGAGTGGGTGGTAACTAAATGAGGGAGAGAAGAGGGTTTTTCCTTTATATATTTATCCCCATTTTGTTATTTATTTAATTCATTTAATTGAGTTGTCCATAGCCCATTGATACTAAAATTTTAATTGGGTCAAAATGGAATTAAAATTCTAGATTTTTATTTCTTTTATTTTCTTTTCACTTCATACTTGAATTCTTTTCCTAAAAAAAAATTATTTGATAATTCAATATATTATTTTCATTTAATTTAATTTACATTTTGATCAAAAGTCAAATCTTGAGGTGAATTGACCAAAATACCCCTTATCGGGTCATAATCCTTCTTTTTCAATATACCCAGTGAATCCTTGTATTTTTTTGTCACTTTAATTTTTATTATGTCTATCTCAATTAATTTTCTATTTATTTTTGGTCCTCAAGGTGTCTTTGAATAGTACTAGTCACGGACCAAAAATGGTACTATTCATAACTCGGAGGTTCGGGGTGTTACAATTCTCCCCTCCTTAACAATAAAATTTCGTCCTCGAAATTTACCTGGTCTCATTCTCTGAATAGCTGTGGGTGCTGCTTTCCCATATCCTCTTCACGCTCCCATGTAGCCTCCTGGCCTGAATGATGGTTCCACAACACTTTCACCAGAGGTATTTGCTTGTTCCTCAGCTGCTTCACCTCATATGCCAAGATCTTTATGGGCTCTTCATCATATGTCAGGTCTGGATTTACCTCAATTTCCTCTACTGGCAAAATGTGAGAGTGGTCTGATCTATACCTCCTCAACATGGAGACATGGAAGACATTGTGAATCTTTTCCAACTCCGGAGGCAATGTAAGTCTATATGCCAATGGACCCACTCTTTCTAGAACCTCATATGGCCCAATGAAGCGAGGACTTAGTTTCCCCTTTCTATCAAATCTCATGATCCTCTTCCATGGGGAAACTTTCAAGAACACTTTGTCACCCACACTGTACCGAATATCTCTTCTCTTTAGGTCAATGTAGGACTTCTGTCTATCCGTTGCAACTTTGAGTCTGTCTCTAATGAGCTTAACCTTTTCTTCCGTCTGCTGTACTAATTCTGGGCCAATCAACTTCCTCTCGCCCACTTCATGCCAACACAAGGGAGTTCTACACTTTCTGCCATAAAGTGCTTTATATGGAGGCATCCCGATGCTTGACTGATAACTGTTGTTGTAGGCAAATTCAATTAAAGGTAAGTATGAGTCCCAACTTCCCTCAAATTCAATCACACAAGCCCTAAGCATGTCCTCTAAAATCTGAATGATCCTTATAGATTGGCCGTCTGTCTATGGATGGAATGCTGTACTGAAGTTCAATCTAGTTCCTAGGGCTTTTTGGAGACTACCCCAGAATCTAGAAGTGAACCTAGGATCTCTATCAGACACAATAGACATTGGCATTTCATGCAACCTCACTACTTCATCAATGTACAGTTTGGCAAATTTTTCCAGGCTGTAATCCATCTTCACTGGTAAAAAGTGTGCAGACTTGGTCAATCTATCAACAATAACCCAAATTGCATCATGATTCTTTTGTGTACGTGAGAGTCCTGTCACGAAATCCATAATGATTCTTTCCCATTTCCACTCGAGAATTGGCAATGGCTGTAGCAACCCTGCAGGGACTTGGTGTTTTGCCTTTACTTGCTGACAAGTTAGGCATTTGGCAATATATTCTGCAATGTCTTTCTTCATTCCTCTCCATCAATAGTGCTCTTTCACACTTCTGTATATTTTGGTTCCACCAGGGTGCATTGCAAATGGTGAATCATATGCTTCCTTTAAAATGGTCTGCCTCAGTTCAACATTCTTAGGAATGCACATTCTACCCTTATATAACAACAAGCCCTCATCATTTACTGATAATTCTGGTTTCTTACCATCCCGAGCCTCTTCCATTAACTTCACATACTTATCATTCTTCTGTGCAACTGCTTTAATTTGTTCTGCCAACATTGGCTTCACTTGCCAAGTAGCTACCATCTGCCCATCTTAATTAATCTCCAAATTAGCATGCAATGCCCTTAACTCATGCACCATGGACAATGGAGAAACCCTCAAACCAGCCATAGTCTTGCGACTTAAAGCATCAGCTACAACATTTGCCTTTCCAGGCTGATAGTCTATTAAGCAATCATAATCTTTTATCAGCTCTAACCATCTCCTCTGCCTCAAATTTAACTCCTTTTATGTGTCCAAGTACTTCAAACTTTCATGATCTGTGTATATATAACATCTCTCCCCATACAAGTAATGTCTCCAGATCTTCAAGGCAAAGACAATGGCTGCCAGCTCTAAGTCATACGTAGGTTAATTCCTCTCATGCGGTTTAAGCTGGCGTGAAGCATAAGCAATGACATTCCTATCTTGCATCAACACATAGCCCAATCCGTTATGAGATGCATCACTGTATATGGTATACTCCTTACCCAAAGTGGGCAAGGTTAAGACTGGAGCTTCAGTTAAACGCCTCTATAACTCATCAAAACTTCCCTAGCACCGATCAGTCCACTGAAATTTTACATCCTTCCTAAGTAGCTTGGTCAGTGGACATGCTAGCATGGAGAATCCCTTCACAAACCTTCGGTAATACCCTGCTAAACCAAGGAAACTCCAAACTTCCGTGACATTTCTAGGTGGCTTCTAATTAAGAATGGCTTCTACTTTGCTAGGATCCACCTGGATACCCTCTACAGATACAATATGCCCCAAAAATGTAATCTCCTTTAGCCAAAACTCACATTTCAATAGTTTGGCATACAACTGCTTCTCCCTCAAAGTCTGCAATACTATCCTCAAGTGCTTGTCGTGTTCCTCTGTATTCTTTGAGTACACCAAAATATCATCAATGAACACCACAACAAACTGGTCCAAATATGGCCTGAAGATAGTGTTCATCATGCCCATAAAAGCAGCTGGAGCATTACTCAACCGGAATGGCATTACCAAGAACTCATAGTGGCCATACCGAGTCCTAAAGGCAATTTTAGGAATACTTTGCTCCTACACCCTCAACTGGTAGTAGCACGATCTCAAGTCAATTTTGGAGAATACAGTTGCATCCTTCAACTGATCAAACAAATCATCGATCCGTGGCAGAGGATATCTATTCTTTATGGTCACCTTATTCAACTGTTTGTAGTCTATGCATAGGCGGAGAGTACTATCTTTCTTCTTCACAAATAATACTGGTGCTTCCCAAGGTGACATGCTAGGGTGGATGAAACTCTTATCTAACAATTCCTGCAATTATACCTTCAACTCTTTTAACTCAGCAGGTGCCATCCTATAAGGAGTGATGGAGATTGGCTCCACACCAAGCATAGTCTCAATTTCAAATTGCACCTCTCTTTCCGGAGGCAATCCCGGCAATTCTTCCGGAAAGACATCTGAAAAATCCCATACTGTAGGAATATCTTTAAGATCTGGACTCCCCACCTGGGTGTCTATCACATGAGCTAGATAAGCTTCACATCCCTTTCTAATCATCTTTCTAGCAAGTGCAGCTGAAATGATGTTGGATGGCAATAACTGCCTCTCCCCGTGTATTGCTACGTCTGCATACTCGGGAAGACCAAAAGTGACTGTCTTCAGTCTATAGTCGATCATGGCGTGATGCCTGGCTAACCGATCCATGCTCAAGATGATATCATAATCTTAGAAGGGCATTTCAATTAAGTCTGACAGGAATGTATGTCCTTGGATCACCAAAGGACAATCTTCATACAATTTGTTCACCCTAACCTCTTGTCCTAAAGGACTAGTCACTAGCACATCATAATCCAATTTCACACAAGGAATAGCAACAGAGCATGCAATACTGGCACTAGCATAAGAATGTGTAGAACCAGGGTTAAATAACACATATACGTCTCTACCAAAGATGGAGAAAGTACTAGCCACAACATCTGATGTCTTAGCTTCATCCCACTAGTGCATGGTGTACACCCTGGCTGATGCACCACTCTACTCCGGTTGGCTCGCTATGCCCTAGCTCCCAGAAGTGTTACCTCTACCCTTGCCTTGGCCTCTACTAGCTGTCTGTTGTCCTCTGGAAGTAGAACCTTGAACAGATCCCTCAGTGGTGGTAGGCGGCCCAGACCTACGAGCACGAGTGCAATCTCTAGCAAAATGCCCACTTTCACCACAGTTGTAATAGGCTCCTATGGCCTTATAACATATTCCTCCATGATTCCTGCCACAGGTTTCACAGGCACGAGCAGGAAAGGAACCCCTAGATATCTGCTGTCCGGATCTAAGTAGCCTCTGCCCTGAGAATCTTCCCCTACTAGATCCTCTGTTACTTGGTGCCCTAATGCTCTTTCTCTTACCCGAATTGTTACTTGGACTCTGAACTGTAGGCTTACTGCTCTTCTCTTTTTCAGTGGTTACCTTCTCAAATACCCCTTCCAGTTCTATCCTTTCCAATTCAAGGGCCTGTGATATCAACCGAGAGAAGTTGTCATGTCGAAACCCAACCACTTGCAATCTCAAACTAGGCCTCAAACCGGCCTCAAACCGTTTGCATCTGTCTCTACTGGTAGTGAGTAGGCTTCCAGCATAGTGGCTGAGGTGGGAAAAGTCTCTCTTATACTCGGCTACAGTCCTGTTCCCTTGCTTCAAACTAAGAAACTCCTGTAGCTTCATATCTACATTGTGTCAAGAATATACTTCTGTCTAAATTCTCTAAGAAAGTCATCCCATGTCAACACAAGGGGCTCAACCAAACTGTGAGGAATGGTCTTCCACCACTTATATGCATCTCCATGCAGTAGAGAGACCGAGTATTCAAAATTCAAATCATCGGTGCAGTGCAGTTTCTTGAATACCCTCTCCATCCGTTCTAACCATTGCTCAGCTTCCAATGGGTCCACTGCACCCTTGAACCTCTGTTGCCCCATACTTCATTAACTTGTCATATTGTCTGGCTGGGGATGGTGGTTGCACTGAAGGTGCTTGCATAGGAGCTTGGACTGGTATATTGCCAGCCATTTACTACAATAGTATAGCTATCTGCTGAGCGAACTGAGCAAGAAAATGCACAGGCGGGACGGGTGCAGCTAACCCACTGGCATTTTGAGGAGTTGGGGCGTCCCCCTGTACCTCAGCTGCTACTGATTGCTCTACTGTGTGATCCCCCTCTTCCATACTGAATCACAAAGAATTCTACTCTCTGGACAACCAACACAAGGGGATTTTCCTCCATTAGTCCATATTTATGATGTAATGCACTATATGTATAAATTAATGACAGTTGAGCGTTGTACTTATCAAAATTTTTCAAACATGCTATTTCAAAACTTGTATAAAAACCAAAACTCTGATACCACTAAAACATGTCATACCTTATCCCTGGTAAGGCATGACATGTTCCTGTAGCATGCTTAATGAATTACTGAACTCCACCTACCGATAACCCATTAGTTATGCTACAAAGGATTTTAAAACAAATCATAGCTTCTTATATTATCAATTCTTTTACGGAAAACTGCATGAGAATAGTTAAAATTCCATGTAACCATTTATTGGAAATAATGATAGACAAAATATTGTAAGAGTTACATTTTCATAAGTCTCAAAGTAAAATACAAAATAGTTACAAACTCAAAATGTGATAGCAATGCAATGCTTTTAAATACAAACTGCTCAATGTCCGTACATCCATACATATAGGTACAAAATACATCCAAAGGAAATTACAGGGCTATACCTACTGTATATACCCATAATCAAAACCAAAATGCTACTTCCAAGTCTCTCACTTAGCAGCCTTCTCCTTTCTCTTTCCTGCGATAGCATAAATAAGCTATCGCTGAGTATATCACTCAGTGGTGCACAACTAATAAATTTAAAACTTAAAGTAAAACACAATTTGTCAAAGCATAATAAATCACATTTTTTTAAGCATGAAAACTGCACAATAATTCTAAGTCCATAAGAGCCATTTATTGGAATAACATTTGAAATAAGAAATCACACTTCATAAATCACAATTCACAAAGCATTAGTGTTGCCAACATCAACACGCAGTTCAGGCCATGACACAAAATTTCATGATTAGTACCGTGTTGTACACCACGAAAAAGCAATCTCAACCTCACTAACCGTTATTAATAAGGGAAGGGCTAGCTAGCTAATGAGTACTCATGTAGTCTTACCCCACTAACCGTTATTAATGGGAGACATAATCATATCAAATATTAAACCCTAAGTAGCCGTTACTATTGGGGAGTTCCGAAGGGACTTTCATGCTAACTGTGGTTTCAAAACAACTTTCAAGAGTTTCTAAATCAATAATCACGTTTGCAAAACAATAACATATTCAAATCATCATAAAACCCATAAAAGGGGTGGCAACACATAAATTTCTCAAATGCAAGAGAAAAACCATACCTCATTCAAAATAAACTCATTTCAAATCAAACTCATTCAAATCAATTTACAAAGTTAAAACAAAGAAAAAGGTTAGTTGTGCACAAACCTGCAATGCTCTCCTTTCTCTTTACTCATTATTCCTTGTCCGTTCCAACTTCTTTTTCTACTGAAAATACACAAATAAAATACCTCAATACCAATCTCAATTGCTGCCAAAAACTCATTACATGCATATCTAATGCATCCCAAGTTAGCTTTGCAAATTTTAGAAAATTTTGGTTTTGAACAACTTGGTGCCCCAATCTTTGAACCCAATTTTTACCTAGTTTCGATCATAATTTGGTGAGGTGCTCCTCATGAAAATTGTTCATCTAGGTCTTAACTTTATTTTCCTTTTTGAATCGCTTAATTCGGAGCTATGTAGCTCAAGTTATGCCCAAAACATGATGACTGTTCATGTCACTATTCATGCTGCAGATTCAGTTCTGGCAGATTTATCGATCCAATTTCATCTCTTTATGGCCATGCAAAGTTTACTGTTCATATAGTCAAATTTTGTAGGTTCCAGAATTCTGCAGATTCAGTGATTCAATTTTACTTAGCAGTTTGATTGGGTTAAGTCCATAATTTGGCCTCAAGTTCTTCATATGAAATGTTCTACTATGTTTTAAGTTTCTATCGGTTCAAGAATCACCTAAATCGAAGTTTTCTAGATTGAGTTATGGCCATGCAAAGTTTACTATTTATATGGTCAAATTCTGCAGGTTCCAGAATTCTGTCTCTAAGTTCAAGGCTCATTTCGGATAGCTTAAGGTCATTTTCAGGGCAGGGTATCTTCACAAAAATTCTAGCCCTATGTCTTAAGTTTTGTTTCCAATTGGTTTCACACCAATTGGAATTGTGTAGCTTAAGTTATGGGCTTCCAAACACACAAAATTCAGTGTGCAAAATTCTGCCCTAAGTTCAATTTTTCATTTCTTCAATCACTTCCATTAACCAACCTCAATTCACATTTAATTCACCCAAAATGACTATAATTTAGCATTGACACATGAATGGCACTTCCTAGCACAAAATCCACAATTTTCAAACATCAAAGTTTGCAATTTTCCCTAATCCTACCATTTCATTACTTCCATTCATCAACCCAATGTCAATTCAAACTAAATAAACCTCAAATGATCATAATTTAATACTACACACACAAATTTCACTCTCTAGCACCAAAACTCCAATTTTCTCATGAACCCTAATCTCCCATAATTAAATTTATACACATTTCATGCATTTTCTTTACTCTAATCATGCACACTACTTCAACTAAGCTTGATTTCATCATCATTTTCATTAAAATACATCAAACCCTAATTTTTCTCCAATTTGGCCAAAACCCTAGTTTAGATTCCATACATGTATTCTTTCATTTTCTTATGAAATTTCATGCCTTCTCATGTAAATTCATCACACCCAAACTTGATTCAAAGCATATTTAGTTAATCAAGCATGAAAGAGAGAGCCCCAGTTCACTTCTAGGTTTTGAAGAAAGCTACAAGAGGCACTTGGCACGCAGTTAAACTTTAGTATTACCTTCCACCCTCAGACAGACGAGCAGTCCAAAAGGACGATTTAGACACTGGAAGACATGTTTCGTATGTGTGTTCTGCATTTTGGAGGTCAATGGGATGATCAGCTACCCTTGGTGGAGTTTATCTATAACAATAGTTATCATTCCAGTATCGAGATGACACCCTATGAGGCGCTGTATGGTAGAAAGTGTAGGTCTCCTATGTGTTGGACGGAAATGGGAGAAGCGAAGGTGCATGATGTAGACCTAGTACAGTACACTTCAGAGATGGTTCTTTTAATCAGGGAACGATTGAAAACAGCTTTCAGTAGGCAGAAGAGTTATGTAGATCCTAGACGGAGGGATGTAGAGTTTGCAGTAGGCGATTACGTATTCCTGAAGGTTTCTTCGATGAAAGGAGTTACGAGATTTGAAAAGAAGGGTAAGTTGGCACCTCGGTATATTGGACCTTATGAGGTTGCTGATAGAGTTGGAGCAGTTGCCTATCAATTGGAGTTACCACCTAGCCTTTCTCATGTTCATCCTCTATTTCACATCTCCATGCTCAGGAAATACTTATCAAATCCCTCTCATGTGCTACAACCGGATACAGTAGAGCTGAAAGAAGACTTGACATTTGAGGAGCAGCCAGTAGCCATAGTGGACTACCAAGCGAGGCAACTAAGGTCGAAACAGATCCCTATGGTTAAGGTGTTGTGGAGGAGCCAATCAGTAGAAGAATGCACCTGAGAGTCAGAGCGGGACATGCGTAGCAAGTACTCTTATTTATTCAATGTGTAATTATGTTTTTTTATTCTGCCTTGTGTAAAAAATTCGAGGATGAATTTTCTGTAAGGAGGGAAGAATGTAACACCCCTAATTTTTAAATTTATTATTTTATAGATAACTATTAATATTTTATTTTATTTAAATTTTGAGAAAATTATTTGAAATTTTTTGAATTTTTGAAATCGGGTTCGATTTTTTTGAAAATATAAAACTTTGGTGATTTTTAAAAATTAATTTAAAGACCATGTGGCAAAACTAAAAATATATTTAGACCCTACAAATTTTTTTGAGTTTTCTAGAATTTTTTCAGAATTTTTGGGCCTCATTTTCGATCCCAAGGCAGAGTAAAAATTCAATTTTTGGTATCCTGAATCGAATCGGTAGAATCGAATCGAACCGGTAGAACCGAGTCGGACCGGCCGAATCGAATCAAACCGAGTTGGACCAGCCGAATCGAATCGGCCTTTTTTTTTCTTTCCTCTTCTCCCTCGCACGCCCGACACCCTTTCTTCTCTCTCCATTTTCTCTCTCCTCCCTCCTCCCCTCGCCGGCCAGCCACCACCCCAGCCTTCCTTGGTCACCGGCAGACCTCCAAGACGCCTCCCCGCCGCCGGCCGATGCCCCAGCTAGCCGAAAAGTTGTGCCAAAGTTCCCCCTTTACGTGCGCGACTCTTCATCTTCCCGAGTCGATTTCGGCCGATCCGGCCACCAATCGGATCGGGTCTTATCCCAAAATATATCTACACCTCGATAGCTTTCTATAGACACCAAGAACACAAAAATCCATTCAGAGATTTGTCCATTTTTTGCTCGAAAAGTTTTAGCCCATTTTGAATTTTGGGCTAGATTTCTCGAAAACTGTAAACCCCACCAAAAATCCAAGAGTACCGGAGTGCTCCACTCAATAAGAGCTTCGCAGCAATACCCATTTCGAATTTTTTCGACATCGTTTTTTGGTGGGTCCTGCAAAACTTCGCAGTATTTTTTCGAGCATTAAATGAGTTTAGAAAATTTTGTAAAAATTATATACTAACCCCCGTGTTGTGGGCTTTGCGTAGGTACCTTCAATTCGTGGAAATTCAACAGTTGCTCGGGTCTGTAATTTCGGGCCGAGCAAGCAGGCTGGCTTCCGAAAAAGTTTCAGAATTGGGTCAAAATTATAGGCTATCCCACCATTTTCAGACGTTCCAGAAGCGTCCCCAAGGTCAGAATTGGCATAGGTAAACCCAAACCCTACTTTTTCTTAATTATCTGGTGCCTGATTTTGATTAAAAATCTATAAAATATTCGTGGTAGGTTAGAAAAATATAATTCCTTTTGCATCAACTTAATAATATTGCTAAGGACAGCGAGGCAAAGTTTTAGAATTTTTAGAGCTCATTTGAGCAGTTTGTGCAAAAGAGCTAATTGTAGGGACTAAATTATAATTTTCAAATTATAGTTATTGACTGTTTGGATGGGCCCATGAGGGGTCATGTGATGTGATTGAGTTGTGGGTGTGTGACTTGTGGATATAGAAGTGTACTTTGAACCCTTTTACAGGTTGGATAAGTCCTAGGTATAGGGAAGATTCTGTCGGATTTTTGACACGATTTAGGGTGTCTTTGGTCTTTTCTAAACTTGTATTTGGTCAAATATATTAAATAATTACAATGAAATTATCAGGTGAGCCAGGACAGCCTTTCTTCTCCGCCCAGCCACCGCAGTGACCTCGGTTTCAGTCTATGAGTGAAATATTAATTTTAATTATAATTTTAATATTATTATATGTTTAGGCATGCCCATGCATCACGTATAAATATGGATCTATATAGTTAAACACTAGGCACATTTTATATTGCATTCTTAATTGATGAAGTACCATGAATGTTATTGGTGATAATTTGGAGCAGTGTGCGTGCGTTGGTGTGCGTGTGGTGTGGTATTGGATATGGATAGGACGGGTAGATGCGGCTTGAGAGATACTCGCTGGGACCCTATCCTTTATGGATAAGTTGGGGTAGGCACGGCTCGAGATGATCTCGCTGGCCCCTGCATTTGGTTTATCAAGCGAAAGTCCTGCTTGAGAGACACTTGTTGGCAGAGGTTGGATTAAGAGAGCTGTATAAGGGATCAGCTCTCATATATGTACTGTTTGAACATTATTGGGTGTGTGAGTGCTCCAAATTGCCTATTTACTATTATGATGTGATGTGTACGAAAATTTTGATGATGATGTTGCATTTCATTCCTTAGGATGCATTAGCTTTAAGTAGCTATAGAAATTATAGTTAAAATTGGTATTTTACTCTCTGAGTCGAACGCTCACTCTTGTTCACCTTATTTTTTCAGACTACAGGAGGATTACTTGTTGTGACTAACCTACTCCTCTTCTTCATAGGTCAATTAGTAATATATAATGTATTTTATACAATTTAGCCAAATTTTAGACTCCGCATGTATTTTAATCAATTTGGGGACTGTAATATAATATTATATTGAATTTATAAGAATATTAAATGCATGCATGACTGGATTGGATGAGGGAGCTGAGCTCCCATTGAATTTTATGATATTATGAGTATGTGAAGGGTGAGCTAAGCTCCCAAAACGATTATATATTGTGCTTATAGGTCCGACGAGTCAAAAACTTCCTGTTGTAAGGTCTATATTATAACTGGACTCTGTCCGATTGAATTCTTGAAATTGGGCATAAAATGGGCCTTAGGATTGGATTAAGGAATAGTTAGGCTTACTACGGGTTCCGGGCTTTATGCTGGCTCAGGTCCTAGTGCCGGTTCGGCCCATAAGTTGGATCGTGATAAAAGAATTAGGGTAGTTTAGATTTAAAAAATAATTATAAGACTAAATAATTATCAGTGTTAAATAATATAAATTAGCTAATGTATTTTTTTAAAATATAAATATTAACTAGTTAATTTCATTACAATAGAGAGATAAAATAGTAGTTTAGTCACTATTAATTAATAGAAAAATTAAAGAAAAAATTAAATAATTTAACAAAACAAAATATATAAACTAAATAATATTTTTTTTAAAATATAAAATTAAATAATTAATTTTATTAAAATATGAGAATGAAATATTAACTTTTTTTTTAAATATAAAATTAAAAGAATCAAATATTTAACTTATTCAAAAGTTTATTGGGCTTGTGAGTATATTATTCATGATCTCCTCTATGATTAGGTCTTTACCTGTGCAATTGATGACTTCTATATGCATTTCTAGAAAATCACATCATGAAGTGACATTCTACCGATTGCAATTACTTCTCGGGGAACCGTGGTATGAAAATTCAGCTGATGACAAGACTATCTTTCTTGTCTCCATCCAATTGGGAGCCCACGTGATGTCGTCAACCTTGTCGATTAATTTCCATTTTTTTTTTAATTTCAATTATTATTATTATTATTATTATTATTATTATTATTATTATTAAAAAAGCAGAAAATAGGGTCGCTCCTTCGACCCGTCAATCCATTTTCTTGCAATTATATTCAAACACTAATTGAGTGGTAAATGGACTGGATGGAGTAAATTTGAGCGAGTTTGCATTATTATTCGGATACAGAGGTATTTTAAATTTTGTATATCCATTTTTGAATTGATTTAAATTGAGTAATTTTCACTTATGAGTTTATTCACATTATTTTAAAAGAATTTTTAATTAATTTAATTTATGGATAATAAATTATTTTAGTCAAAATATTATGTTTTAAAAATTAAAATTTATTAATTTAATTTTTAAATTAAAACTCAAATTAGCCAAATTACTTCAATAATTAAACTTCTAATTGAAAAATTGAGTACCCCTCAATTAAATTCTCAATTTCACAAATTATACAAATTCATGCCATTTATATTTGAATGGGTCAAAATGGATTATAAGTCAAAATTTGTCACAGATGTGGAATTCAAAATAATAAATCTCGAATATATATATATATATATATATATATATATATATATATATATATAATGTAATATTCTCAAATTTACTCTAAAAGGTATTTATATAAATTGTAAAATTAATTGTGTATGAAATTGTTTCTATTCATATCTAGAAATTCAACCACCAAGGATTAAGTACCAAATTGAATTAATTAATAAATTAAGAGGCAAGTAAGAGATTAAATGGCTAACTTAAATTAACTACTAAGTTGAGGAGAAAAATTAATAATAATAATAATAATAATATAAAAAAAGAATAACCAATAGGAAATAGTAAACATATCATGGACTAATTGGTATAAGTGAAGGGACCAATGGGTAAAAACTAACACAAAAACGCTTTATCTTTCCCTCCATGGCAGCCATCCATTCATCCCATTTCTTCCTATTTTCTTTTTCTTTCAACAGCCAATTTTTCTCAAATTAGAAGAAGAGACATCAAGCAAAAACCTAGAACATATCACTTCAGAGGCCTAAGCAAAGGAAGTAAGAAGACTTGGTGATTCAAGCTTAAAGCAACTAAAGGGTTTAGTGGAGATTTGAAAGAAGAGGGGCAGCAGCTGGTACTCAATTAAGGTTAGTGCTATAACCTATATTTTTTATCATGTTTGAGTAGGGGCTCCACTAGGGATAAGAGAGAAATACAAAGTAATAAAAATGATAGCTTGTGTATGTGTTGAAAGTTTGGAACTGCTAGTAGGCTGCAGGATTAGTCACTTTTAAAAATTCATAACTTGAACTAAGAATGTTGGATTGTTGTAATATTTATGTTTATGAAAACTTTAATGAATGCTTTAAAGTTTTCTAGTTTTGTACCAGATATTATTCCCTCATTAAGATAATATTTGAAGGCAAAACTCTTTACTGTCTAAATCTGAAACTGACCTAATAATTTCCAGAAGTAGGATAATTAATTTTAAAAATTCATATCTTGTGCTACAAAACTTGAAATAGGGTGATTCTTGAACCGTTGGAAAGCTTAATGAATGCCCTGAAACTTTATAGTTATGGCTGAGAATTGATTTTGCTTGCTGCATAATGATATTTTTACATTTCCTGTTACTGTTTTGAATGTGATTGAAGTCTAGAATAGGTTTCACATTTTTATTCATAACTTGAAATGTAGACCTGATTTTGATATGATTTAAATTGGAGATTTAAATAGACATATGAAAGTTTAATTCTGAAAAATATGACAATAAAACCCTATTTCTATGATTTTTGGTAGAATTTTAAATTTGCTGCACCTGTTTATCTGAATTGACTAGAAAATACAATTGTGTGATATTAATGATATTGATTATGAACGAGTTGTGAAAAAAAGGAAAATTGATAAGCATGTCTTGATTGAATAAATTATATGTAATATTGATAGTGTGTAATCCCATTATAAGTTTAGAAATAGGTAGCATGAGGAAATTGACTAGTCAATAACTGAAATTGTGCACAATAACTTGGCTAATGCCATGATGAGGATACTTGGCTTATGCCATGATGAGGATACTTGGCTTTATGCTATGAGGAGGATATTTGGCTTCATGCCATGAGGAGGATGTTTGGTTTATTACCACAAGTACTATGCTTGGCTTCAAAAGTCATGAGGATGATACTTGGCTACATAAACCATGAAGATACTTGTCACTTGAGTTGTCTAGACATTGTAATTGGGCTAAGGAAATAAATGAAAAGGGGTATGTGAAAAAGCTTATTCATGAAATGCTATTGTAACATCCTCACTATAGGCAGTTTCGTACATTCCATTGTTCCGGCGACTAAAGTCTATTTGGATGGTTAGAATGTTTGGAACCACACTTAAATTAGAGTGAGGAGTCATAATTAAATTAAATAAAGATCAATTAAGGTTGAAAAAAATATAAAAGAAGTGGAATACAAACTGGTTAAAAAAGCACAAAGTCCTGACGATGAGTAACCCTAATATATATATATATATATATATATATATATATATATATATATATATATATATATATATATAAAGATCTCAGTCCATCATCTTCTCCGAGTTGCTGTCCAAACCACTCTCTTTCTCTCTCTCATTTTCTCTCAACTTCCACCATTGTTACCCAATCCAAGCTTTAAAACCCTAATTTCTTTCATACTTTCCATAAGAAATTAAGAGAAAACTTGAAAGTAAGCCTTAAATTGAAGAAAGGATCCAAGTAACTCTATGATATGCCTGTACATGCATTGATAGACCCAAGATCCATGCATTCATATATTTGTGTTGCCTTGCCTGTGGAAAGGGGAATTCAGATAGATGAGACCGAGTAGGATATCTTGGTCACTAACCCCATAAGCCATAGTGTAGTGATGAATAAGGTCTATAGGGGTTGTTCCTTAAGGATTCAAGAGAATGAGTTGTCGGTAGACCTTATTGAATTATCTTTTCATGAGTTTGATGTGATCTTGGGGATGGACTGGTTGTTACATCATCAGACTATAGTTGATTGCCGATTAGAGAGAATCACATTGAAAACTCTTGATAATGAAGAAATCACTATTGTGGGTGAAAGGACAGATTACTTGTCTAATGTTATATCAGCCATTATGGCAAGGAGACTGATAAGAAAGGACTGTGAAGCATACCCGACACATGTAGTTGATACCAGGAAGGCCGAGTTTAGTCTCCAGGATATACCCATAGTATGTGACTTTCCAGATGTGTTTCCAGAGTAATTGCCAGGTTTACCACCGAAAAGAGAAGTAGAGTTTGCAATTGAAGTAATGCTGGGTACAACACCGATATCGATTGCTCCTTATAGAATGGCACCCACAGAATTGAAGGAGTTAAAAATCCAATTACAGGAGTTGCTGGATAAAGGGTTTATACGCCCTAGTGTGTCACCATGGGGAGCTCTGGTGTTGTTTATAAAGAAGAAGGATGGGACATTGAGATTGTGTATAGACTATCGACAATTGAATAAAGTAACGGTGAAGAATAAATACCCCTTGCCTAGAATAGATGATCTGTTTGATCAGTTGAAGGGAGCAGATGTTTTCTCCGAGATTGATCTCAGATCGGGATATCATCAGCTAAGGGTAAAGGGGGCAGATGTGCCTAAGACTGCTTTCAGGACCCGGTATGGACATTATGAGTTTCTGGTGATGCCATTCAGGTTGACTAATGCACCAGTAACATTCATAGACCTTATGAACTATATCTTCCATCCTTATTTGGATCGGTTTTTAGTAGTCTTCATTGATGATATATTGGTGTATTCCAAGGATCAGAAGGAGTATGATGAGCATTTGAGAATTATGTTGCAGACTCTGAGGGAGAAAAAGCTACATGTTAAGTTGTCTAAATGTGAATTCTGGTTGAATGAGATTTCTTTCCTCGAACACATAGTATTAACTAATGGGATTAGAATGGATCCCAAGAAGATAGAAGCCATAATGGAATGGAAGCCACCTAAGAATGCAATAGACGTCAGAAGTTTCTTAGGTTTGGTTGGCTACTACAGGAGATTTGTGAAAGGATTTTCTCTTATAGCAGCTCCATTGACTAAGCTACTATATAAAAATGTGAAGTTTGACTAGAATGAGAAGTGTCAAGCCAATTTTGAGAAATTGAAGGCTCTGCTTACTGAAGCATCAATGTTGACACAATCAGTTTCAAGGAAAGGCTATGACGGTCAGGCTCCAACCACTAGAGGAATTGTCCGCTTTGGCTGTAAGCCTCATGGTTTTGTCCCATAGGTGGAATGGAGAACTTCCCAGGAGGTCACCCATCCTAGAATTTCTCTCAAGCGAACATGCTTAACTCTGGAGTTCTTCCAACTCTCCAGACCATTCCACCAAAAGGCGTCTCTAGTGATTAGTTCCCCATTTTATATATCATTATATTATGACTCGATGAGGGGTATTTTGGTCAATTCACTTCAATAGTTGACTTTTGATCAAAATGTCAATTAAATAAAATGAAATTAATAAATTCAATTATGGAATAATTTTTTTTAGGAAAGTAATTCAAGTATAAAGTGAAAAAGAAAATAAAAGAAATAAAAATCTAGAATTTTAATTCCATTTTGACCCAATTAAAATTTTAGGACCAATGGGCTTTGGACAACTCAATTAAAACTAATTAAATAAATCAAAATAGAGATAAATATATAAGGGAAAAACTCTCTTCCTCCCTCCCTAAAATTGTGTAGCCCCATTGCTCTCTCCCCCTTTCTTTTTCTTTCTTTTTTTTTTTTCATTCTTCCACTTACAACCTCTCTCAACCCTTGATCTCCCCACTTGTCCTCCATGGAATTTCCATCTTATTGGTAGAGAACATCAAATTAATCCTTGTTTGAGAGATTAAAAGCAAGAGGAACAAGAGATTTGGAAGAAATTAAAGATTGGGAAGGTCACAATTTAGGTAAGTTCTTTTCATGCTTGATTAGTTATACAAACCTTGAATTAAGTTAGATTATGATGAAATTTTATGAGAAATTAAAAGAAAACATGCATGTATGAAGAGGTGTGATTTTTGGGCAACTTGGGGAAAATTAGGGTTTTGATGTGTTTTAGTTAAATTGATGATGAATTCAAGTTTAATTGAAGTAGTTTACACGATTGGGTTAGTGAGATTGCATGGGATTTGCATAAATTGACTTATGGAAGATTAGGGTTCATGGAGAAATTAGGGCTTTGATGCTAGAGAGTGAAATTGATGTGTGTAATGTTAAATTATGACTACTTAGCATGAATTAAATGTGGGTTGATGTTAGTTGGTGGAAGGAATTAATGGAATGGCATGGATTAGGGGAAATTACAAACTAGGATTTTGAAAAATTGGGGGTTTTCTGCTAGGAAGTACCATTGATGTGTTTAATGTTAAATTACGTTCATTTGGGATGAATTAAATGTGAATTGAGGCTGGTTAGTGGAAGTAATTAAAGAAATGAAAATTTAACCTAGGACAGAATTTTACACACTGAGTCCAGTGTGTTTTACAGCTCATAAGTTGAGCTACACAACTCCAATTGGTGTGAAACCACTTGGAAATGAAATTGAAGACATAGAGATAGAATTTTCATGAAGAGACCTAACCCAGAAACTGCCCAGAAATTGCCTAAAACTTGGCTTGAACCTGGAGATGAAATTCTGGAATCTGCAGTGTGCAGACATGAATAGTAAATTTTGCAATATCATAATTCTCTCTAGAAAACTCCAATTTAGG
This sequence comes from Hevea brasiliensis, assembly GCF_030052815.1. Classification (NCBI taxonomy): domain Eukaryota; kingdom Viridiplantae; phylum Streptophyta; class Magnoliopsida; order Malpighiales; family Euphorbiaceae; genus Hevea; species Hevea brasiliensis. Next base: position 74,287,040 of record NC_079503.1, on the reverse strand, counting down.
TGATTCTTGAATCGATAGAAACCTAAAACATAGTAGAACATTTCATATGAAGAACTTAAGGCGAAATTATGGACTTAACCCAATCAAATTACTAAGCAAAATTGAGTCACCTAATCTACCAAAATCTGGAAATTTGTAAATTGACCATATGAACAGTAAATATTTTCAAGGCTATAAATCTCTCTAGAAAACTCCGATTTAGGTGATTCTTGAACTGATAGAAACTTAAAATATAGTAGAACATTTTGTGTGGGGAACTTGATGCCTAATTATGAACTTAACCCAACCAAATTGCCAAGCAAAATTGAGTCGATAAATCTGCTAGAACATGAATAGTAACATAAACTATAATTTTTGCATGGCCATAACTTTCTCTAGAAAACTCCGATTTAGATGATTCTTAAACCAAAGAAAACCTAAAATGTAGTAGAACATTTCATATGAAAAATGTAAGGCCAAATTATAAACTTAACTCAATCAAATTGTTCGACAAATCTAAGTCACCAAATATGCCAAAATCAGCCTCACATGAACAGTAAAATTTATTTGACTATAACTTTGGCTACACAACTCCAAATGAGGTAATTCAAAAAGGAAAATAAAGATGAGACCTAGAGGGACAATTTTGGTGATGAACACCTCACCAAATTATGATTGGAACTAGGTAAAAATTGGGTTAAAAAATTATGGCACCAAGCTGTCCAAAATCCAAAACTCTTTAAAATTTACAAAGCTAACTTGGGATGCATTAGACATTCATGTAATGAGTACTTGGCAGTAATTGAGATGAGTATTGAGGTTTTCTATTTGTGTATTTTCAGTAGAGAAAAAGGTTAGGATGGACAAGGAGAAGTAAGTAAAGATAAAGGAGTTCATTGAAGGTTTGTGCACAACTAACCTTTTTCTTCGTTTTTAAACTTGTAAATTGTTTGGAATGTGTTTATTTGAATGAGTTTGCTTTGAATGAGTTTACTTTGAATGAAATATGGTTTTTCTCTTACATTTGAGAAATTTGGGTGTTGCCACCTCTATATGGATTTTATGATGATTTGAATGTGTTTATTGGGTTACAAATGTGATTATTGAGTGGGAAACTTTTGGAAACTGTTTTGAAACCACAGTTAGCATGACAGTCCCTTTCGAAACTCGCCAGTAGTAACGGATACTTGGGGTTGATAATTGATATTGATTGTCTCCCATTAATAATGGTTAGTGGGGTAAGACTATATGAGTACTCATTAGCTAGCTAGCCCTTCCCTCATTAATAATGGTTAGTGAGGTTGAGATTGCTTTGTCGTGGTGTACAACACGGCATTGATCGTGAAATTTTGTGTCATAGTCTAAATTGTATGTTATTATCGGCAACACTTACACATTGTGAACTATGATTTGTGAAACATGATTTCTTATTTGAAATATGCTTTCAATAAATGGTTGCCATGGACTAGAGATTATGGTGATGTTTTTATGATTATGCAAAAATGTGATTTGTTATATATTGACAATTGTGTTTTATTCTAAGTTTTGAAATTTTTAGTTGTGCACCACTGAGTAATATACTCAGCGATAGCTTACTTATGCTGTCGCAGGTAAGGGAAAGGAGAAGGCTGCTGAGTGAGAGACTTGGAGCAGCTTTTGTATTGGTTGTGGGTATTTACATTAGGTATACCCTTGTAATCCTTTTGATGTATTTTGTACCTATATGTATGGATGTACGGACATTGAGCAGTTTGTATTAAAGATGCATTTTGAGTTTGTAATATTAAGTTTACTTCCCCTAATGAATGTAAGACTTGAAATGTAAATGTATTAATATTTTGTTTGTGAAATGGATTGAAGCGAATCTTTTACTTAAGCTGCATTACGATTTCAACAGGTTATAAATATGGGTTTTGTTAAAGTTTTAACCACCACCACCATACAGTTTTTCGCAAAATGAAAATAAAATAAAATGCTATATTTCGCGTAAAATCCCTTGTGGCATATTTAATGAATTATCAATAGGTGTAGTTCGGTAATTCATTAGGTATACTATGGGAACATGTCATGCCTTATAAGGGATAAGGTGTTACAAAGACTTTGTGGTCTATAGTGATGCTTGGCATAATGGGCATGGGTGTGTTCTAATGCAAGAAGGAAAAGTGGTTGCTTATGCTTCCAGGAAGTTAAAACCACATGAAAGAACTATCCTACTCATGATCTTGAATTGGCAGCAATTGTGTTTGCATTAAAGATATGGAGGCATTACTTGTATGGTGAGAAGTGTTATATCTACATGAATCACAAAAGTCTTAAATATTTTCCAACTTAGAAGGACCTCAACTTGAGGCAGAAAAGATGGATTGAGTTCTTAAATGATTATGATTGTGTTATTGATTACCATCCGAGGAAGACAAATGTGGTGGCAAATGCACTTAGTAAAAAGTCATTGGTGGCCTTAAGGACTTTTAATGCTCACTTGTCTTTGGCATAAGATGGGGCTATAGTAGCCAAATTACAAGTAAAGCCCAGTCTCCTACAGTAGATGCAAGAAGGACAGAAGCTAGATGAGAAATTAATGACCATTATGGGATGAATCAAAGAGGGGAAAGAAAATGAGTATGAGATAAAGGAAGATGGGTGCTTATACTACAAAGGAAGAATGTGTATACCAGATGATGAAGAATTGAAGAAGAGCATTTTGAAAGAAGCACATAGTAGTTTTTATGCTATGCATCCTTGGAGTACAAAGATGTACCATGATTTGAAGCCCTTTTATTAGCGGCCTGGTATGAAGAAGGACATTATTGATTCTGTGACCAGATACTTGACAAGTCAGCAAGTTAAGGTAGAGTATCAAGTTTCATCAAGTTTGCTATAGCCTATAACTATACCTGAGTGGAAATGGGATCATATCATGATGGATTTTGTCAATGGTCTACCCCTCACACAGAGAAAGCATGATGCAGTATGGATAATAATAGATAGATTGATTAAGTCGACTCACTTTCTATCAGTTAGAACCGACTACTCACTAGAGAAGTTAGCAGAATTGTATATAAGTGAGATAGATTGATTACATGGGGTGCCATTATCCATCATATCAAAACAAGACCTGAAGTTTACATCCAGGTTTTGGAAGAAGCTAAAGGAAGCCTTGGGTACACAACTACATTACAACCCAACTTTTCATCCTCAGACAGATGGGTAGTCAGAGAGAGTAATCCAGATACTGGAGGACATGCTAAGAAGTTGTGTTATGGAATTTGAAGGAAGTTGGGATAAATATCTCCCATTGGCAGAATTTTCATATAACAACAGTTATCAGGCCAGTATCAAGATGGCCCCTTATGAAGCATTGTATGGGAGGAAGTGCAGGACACCCATATGCTGGACAGAATTGGGTGAAGATAAGATGGTAGGACCAGATTTGGTGAAACAGACTAAGGAGAAGGTAAAAGTGATCAGAGCTAGTTTGAAAGCTGCATTAGACAGACAAAAGTCATATGCATATTTGAAGAGAAAAGACATAGAATATGAGGTTAGTGATAAAGTTTTCCTCAAGGTGTCACCAGGGAAGAAAGTGTTGAGATTTGAAAAGAAGGGCAAGTTAAGTCCTAGGTTTATCGGTCCATACGAAGTTATTGAACGTGTGGGTCCGATAGCCTACAGGCTAGCTTTACCACTAGAGCTGGACAAGATTCACAATGTGTTTGATGTCTCAATGCTAAGGAGATACAGATCAGACTCCTCATATGTCATATCAGCAGAGGAGATTGTTATGTAGCCATATCTAACATATGAGGAAGAACCAGTAAAAATCCTAGCTCGGGAGATTAAGGAATTGTGGAACAAGCAGATTCCATTAGCGAAGGTGCTTTGGAGACACCATAACATGGAGAAAGCTACCTAGGAAAGCAAAGAGACGATGAGGCAGCAGTATCCTCAGCTATTTACAACAGATAAATTTCAAGGACAAAATTTCTTTTTAGAGGAGAAGAACTGTAATATCCTCACTATAGGTAGTTCCATACATTCTACTGTTTCGGTGACTAAAGTCAGTTTGGACAGCTAGAATATGTCACACCCTACCCCTCCGTAAGGTATGACATGATCCCGTAGTATACCTAATAAATTACTGAACTTCGCCTACCGATAATCTATTAAATATACTACAAGGAATTTTAACGAAACAAATGTATTTTCAAAGTTGGCATGGTGAGAAGATCTATCTTAAGTGTTCTTAACTTAAGTATGTGTCATAAAACTTATTAGGGATAATTAGCTAATTTTTTAAAATTTTGTAGAAAATTCGCGTGGTTACGGCTAAAACTGGGTAAAAACAGTTCTTCAATTTACCTGCAAAAACAATTTACAAAAAATCTCACAATTCAATCTCAGCAATTGATAAATCATTTCCAGCAATCAACTCAATTCATTTTCAAGCCAAACTCATCATAAAGGAAACAATTCATTAATTATAAAATTCAGGAAGAAATTTGAATATTACATTCATTAGGGTAATAAAATTAATATTATAAAAATATACAGGTAAATAAAATCTAAAATTAATATTATAATAATTTGTATTTAATTACATGCCAAAATAATATTACAAGAGTTTTTGTACAACTGCTCGAACGTACTTACATACACATAACTACATGATTACGTCAAAAACTAATGCCTATGGGTATACATACAATATACACAAAATTAATCCCAGCCTGTCTTCAAGGCGCAGCTCCAATTGATCTCACTCAGCTGCTCTATCCTTTCTTTCACTTGCAACAACATACAATACTATCGCTGAGCAGTGAACTCAGTAGTGCACAACTATAATTTAAAATGTAATATACCATACATTGACAAAATCATAGCAAGGAATTTGGAAGTATTTAATTTCATCATATTTCATAAAATCAAAATCAATGCTTCCAATAATGTAAATCATTTATTTAAATGTCATTAATCAACAATTACAATTTTCCAAATCATAATTGGACATTGAAATATTCCCAACAATTTGTGGAAATAAATATTGAATTTCACTAAATAGGGAAAAGTATCAAATATAAACCACTAAAATAATTAATCTCTTTTAAAACAGTTGTGTATAAAATATCATTTGGAATCACAATTACTCACTTTTAAATCCATTCTTATTCTCAGTATCTTAATACAAGACTAATCTGCAAGGGCCATCTTCGAAGTGATTCTCACTCCCTATGGTAGGGGAGATCGAATCGTGCACATTCCATCCTTAACACCATAACAATTTAATTTCCGAAAAGGCCATCTTCATCATTGATCTAACCTCTTATATGAGGAAGATCATACATCAATGTGCACGTACCATGCTAATCAAAACAATACTAACTTCAGTGTCTCCTCAACAAATGAGGGACGGGTAATAACCATGTCGAGCATTTATAATGAGATATAAAATAACATCATAAATTTCATTGCCCTTTTTGTGAGCACAAAATCACAATACAAATCAATTTCAATGCCAATTCCAATAACCAATAATTTCCATGCCCATTATAATTCAAAACATAATTTGTCCATTTCCCATGTAAATCATATTTTAATCACAATTTTCCATAGCCAATTTTATTTAATCCACAACAATACTCAATAATTGTTGAAATAAAATCATAACTTAACCATTTCCCAAAACTAAACTCATTCATACCATAACAAATTTCAATAATTATTGAAATAAATTCAATACTTGATAAACATAATACATAAAGAAAATAAAATCATTTAATCAAAAGAAATATGCAAAACATTATCAATTGAAAACTAGTTGTGCACAAACTCGTTAGTTGTCTTGAACTAATTCAATTTTCTTCCTTCCTTCGAAGACCTCTTTTTAACTGAAACACATAATTTTAAAGTGTTTTAGTATCCATCCAAACCATTTATAACAATTAATTCCACTAATTTTATTTTTGAATATTAAATTTAGTTTTTAGGTCTTATAAGTTGAATTCTTGTATTTAGGATTATGGAGTTACTATTCATTTGACTAATTGAGCAAAATGTTGACTTTTTCATACCTAATGGGTATACTAGTTCTAATTGTACCTAAATATCATATTTTGGGTCTTAATTTTATTGGCATTGGTTGCCAATTGAATTTCAAAGTTCCCTTGATGTATTTTCAAAAATTCAGTTTTGGTTACCCAAGTTTACTGTTCCATTGACCATATCTACAGTGAAAATTTAGCTACACTTCCTTCATCAAAATTGTTCCTTAATGTCTTAGCTTTAATTCCCTTTTTGAATCACTCCATTTGGAGTTTTGTAGCTTAAGTTATGCCTCTTTTGATTTGAATCACTCCATTTGGAGTTTTGTAGCTCAAGTTATGCCTCTTTTTCTAAGGCTGGCTGGATTGGCCCAAACCCAGAATTTCTGGGCACAATTTGGGTCTGGCAGATTTGAGGAACTAATTTGGTTAGCAATTTGACTTGGTTATGGTCAGAATTTGGGTTTGTATTCTTCACGAAAGTTGTTCTAACATGTCTATGCTTTCCATTGGTATAAAATTCAGATCATTTGGACCTTCGTACACAAAGTTATGACCATTTTAACAAGTACTATTCATATGGTTAATTTTGTACAGTGGCAGGGTGTGTGATCCGGATTCAACCTAATTTTTCACCAATTTAAGGTCAGTTTTAGGGCTAAGTTTCTACATGAAAATTGTAGCTTTGGGTCTTAAATTTCATCTCCAATTGGCCTCATACCAATTAGAGTAACATAATTTTAATTATACTCATTTGAATGGGCAAGGGTCAAGCTGCCAGAATTGACCCTTATCACATTCACAACTTAAGTCCATTCCATGCATTTAATCCTACTCCAATTCACACCAATTGACCAATTTAAGCCTCAATTAGGTCAATTTGCATCAATTCCTCAAATTCCCAAAATTTCCTCAAATTTTCTAATTGTCAAGAACCCTAAGTCTCTAATTAGCACAATTAACACAAATTCACTTCACTAACCATGCTCAACACCTCTTAACACATCACAAATCATATTTAATTTAATTAAACTCATCAAATTCATCACCCTCATAAGCTGGCTGAATTTCCTTTCTTCCTAATCATGCAATTTCTTCCAAGTTTCTTCAATATAAATTCATCATTCTCAACATTGATTCACCAATTATACAAAAGAAAGCTTGGATTACTTACCTCAAATGAAGCTCTTCTAATCTATAATTTCCTTCAAATTTCTCCCTATTTCTTATGCCCAATCTTCTATTCATAGGTGATTTAGAGGTTTTCTAATGATTGATCGTGAAAATTTGCAGGAAAATTCAAGGTTTAATGAGCTTGAAATATGTAACCATGGAAGAAAATGGAGAGAGAATGAGAGAGAGATGGAAGACGGCAAAGAAGAAGATGAAGTGAGTTTATATATATATATATATATATATATATATATATATATATATATATATATATATATATATTTTGTTTTTAATTGGTTACTCTTATGTAGTAATTATCCCTTAATTTCCAAAATTAAAATTATAAGGTTATTATGTCATGCATGATGTCATAATTTCACTTAAATTTTAACTTTTCTTATCCTTTTTCATTTTTCTTTCCCTCACCTCTTTAATTTAAATCTATCTTTCATAATTTTAATTTTCTATTTTTTAATGGACAATTAGCCCAAAAGTCACCTCTAAGGGTGAATTGACCAAATTGCCCCTTACCGATCTGATCCATTTCTCCAGTAACATTTAATTGCTTTCGAAACCAGGTTTAATTATTTGAACTGATTTTTGATTCTTTTCTGTGGTTTTCACAATACCCTTAACTTCATAATAATTCTTAGGCCTGGGGTGTCACAAGGTCCCACTCAAAAATAGGGCAGCGACTGACCTCGCAATCACTTCCAGATTCAGTCACTCATCGCTGTGGCCTCGGCTCATTTAACCCATCATGCTTTGTTTTCTGCATTTCTATTTAACCTTCATATAATGGCTATTAATTTTCATTCCTGGCTTTTCTAGGTGACTTTAATATAGTTTTAAGCCCCTTGACTGTCGGGACCGACTCTGATCACCGAAACAGTAGACTGTATGGAATTGCTTACTTTGAGGGCGTTACAATTCTCCCCTCCTTAAAATGAAATTTCATCCTCGAAATTTACCAAATATTAGTCTTTAAACAACCGTGGTTGTTATTTCCTCATGTTTTCCTCGCATTCCTATATAGCCTCTTAGCCCAAACAATAGTTCCATAGTACTTTAAACAAAGGTATTCGTTTATTCACCAATTGCCTTACCTCATGTGTCAGGATTTTTATGAGCTTCTTATCATAAGGTAACTCTGGACTTAATTCAAATCTAGAGGTAAAACAAGTCTATATACTAATGGATCCACTCTTTTTAGAACCTTGTATGATCCTATGAAATGAGGACTTAGTTTCCTTTTCTTGTCAAATCTTATGATCTACTTCTAGAAGAAATCTTTAAAAACATCTTACCACTCACTTTATCTCCAATATCTCTTTTCTTTGAGTCTATGTAAGACTTCTGACAATCTAATGTAATTTCTAGTTTGTTTTTCAATAATTCAAAGCTTCCCTTTCTATTATTCTATCCATTTTTTTTCATTTATGTTTCTTTATAACGTAACCCCATCGGTCATGTGAGAAATGCTTATTCCATCATTGGCCGCCGATCCATAACCACTAACTCACTATCTCTATTCAGGATCTAGGCCTATGTGCCCTTTTGCACCATCTTGTTCACTTTTATTTAACTTACCATTTATTAATTTACTTATTTACCTGACTTTCAAGTAAAAAACTAATACCTTTCTATCATCTCTAATAAATCCTCTACACTTCAATATTGCTCTGGATTGGTCAGAGGGCCACTCTAATCAACACTTCTACTGATATTCGTAGTATTTCATTAGCACATTTAAACAAACTGTTCCAATTTTCACTTTTTCTTTTATCTATCGATATTCTATAGCTTATTTTTCACCTAACTATAACTATCCTCTAATATCTTAAGAAGGGAGTCTACAGGACGCTCCTTTGTCTCTTGCCATGCACCAATCATAATCTAATCATTATGATCTGCACAATAAAATTGTGCTCTTCCTAAGGAATACCTGGCCAATTATTTTCTATTCCACCATTGTCCTAGTTAAAACATCATTTCACAATTCATTTTATAAGTTGTGATTATCATCCATAGCATCCTGTCTCCTTTAGGGGGAACAAAATTATACTTTGGGCCTTGCTGCTTTATAATTAAGATATTATTTCTCATTAATCTTTAGACAAGAAGTTTGTTACATGGCCAAAACAATTGTAAGACCCCATATTAGAGACTGGATGACTTTACTATATAGGTGTTATCATTAATTTATGACTAAACTAAAATCTCTAGTCTTATAGTAATTCTTTATGTACCGCAACTCGTATTAGGGCAACTGAGTCATTTACTCTCACTACCTTGTAACTATGATCTTTTGATATTCTAATTATAGAGTTTCAAATCCCACATAAGGATTTTCAAACTCAATTCCAGTAGTAGAACTTTGTTCTGGCATATCTGTACCAGAGCGAAAACTATTTGCAATTATTCTTATCTTGATGTACTATCGGGTGGTACATAGCTCTACACAATAAATCCAAAGTCGGTACTGTAATCTATAGCTTACAGCACAAACATCAAGAACATTGCATAGTCACTACGATACATCCCAATAGATCAAACTTCTCTATAATTTATTCCTCTCAAATCCATTGATATCTTAAATTTATTCTGGTTATAATATTCCCTGACATTTCTTAGCAGTAATACCTTACTCTCATTTAGGGCAACTATATTGCCATAACTCATCTTTAGGCCTCCAAGCCTTGCGCTGGATAAGCACATTAATTAATTCTAAAATTTATTATATTCCAGGAAAATATCGTACACTAATAAACTCTTCCAAAACTGATTCCAATCACACTTAATGCCGTGATTCTTATCCAAAAGGGCTAGTCACTATCAAATCAAAATTTATTTACAGGTAAGGAAATAGTAGGTGGACATATAATTCTAATACTAACATGCGAATAAGTAGAATCAAAATCAAATAGTACATAATTATTCCCTTTAAAAACTGAGAACGTACCAGTAACTACGTTTGAAGTTTCTGCCTCTTCCCCTCGGTGCATGGAGTACGCCCTGGTCGGTGTACTACTCTGTTCAAGTTGATTCATTGTGCTACAATTACTAGTAGCACTGCTTTTATCCCTAACTCTGCCCCTACTAACTGTCTGTGGACCTCTGAGGGTAGAATCTTGGACTGACCTCTTTGGTGTAGTACGTGGTGTAGATCATTGTGCTCTAGTACGATCCCTAGCAAAATGTCCAAGCTCCCCACAATTGTAACAAGCTCCAGTGACCTTATAACAATTTCCTCTATGTAGCTTGCCATAACCATCACAAATACAGGTAGAATAGGCACTTCTATTTGTTCGACGACTAGATCTTGGTGGCCTCTGCTCTGGAGATTCGCCTCGATTAGATCCATAAACACTAGACTCCCTAGCGCTCTTTCTCTTTCCCAAATTACTACTCGAACCCTGACCAATTAGTTCCCCACTTTTTCCTTTTCCATGCTGTCCTTGTGGGGGTTGGGTTTGGGTGTGGGTTGATATACTGTTAGCCAATTGTTGAAAATACGTAGCCAACTACTGAGCCATTTGTGCAGAAATCTTCATAGGTGGGACTGGTGCAATTGGATCTCTGACATTCTGAGGAGCTGGGGCCTCTTCTTGTGCCTCAACTGTAACTGGTTGTTCCACTATCTTATCTCCCTCTTTCATTTCTATTCACAGAATCTTCTATTCTCTGAACAACCTACACAAGGAGATTTCTCCCTGTTAGTTCATATTTACGATGTAAATGTACTATATGTATCAAACATTTAAGCAGTTGTACTTATCGAGAAAATTAATCAAATTCACAGTTCAAAACATGCTTTGAAAACTATGCTCTAATACCACTTAAACATGTCACACCCTACTCCTCCCTAAGGTATGACATGATCCCGTAGTATACCTAATAAATTACCGAACTTCGCCTATCGATAATCTATTAAATATACTACAAGGGATTTTAAGGAAACAAATGTGTTTTCAAAGTTGGCGTGGTAAGAAGATCTATCTTAAGTGTTCTTAACTTAAGTATGTGTCATAAAACTTATTAGGGATAATTTGGTAATTTTTTAAAATTTTGTGGAAAATTCGCGTGGTTATGGCTAAAACTGGGTAAAAACAGTTCTTCAATTTACCTACAAAAGCAATTTAAAAAAAATCTCCCAATTCAATCTCAACAATTGATAAATCATTTCCAGCAATCAACTCAAATCATTTTCAAGCCAAACTCATCATAAAGGAAACAATTCATTAATTACAAAATTCAGGAAGAAATTTGAATATTACATTCATTAGGGTAATAAAATTAAAATTACAAAAATATACAGATAAATAAAATCTAAAATTAATATTACAATAATTTGCATTTAATTACATACCAAAATAATATTACAAGAGTTTTTGTACAACTACTCGAACGTACTTATATACACATAACTACATGATTACGTTAAAAACTAATGCCTATGAGTATACATACAATATACTCAAAATTAATCCCAGCCTGTCTTCAAGGCGCAGCTTCAAGTGATCTCACTTAGCTGCTCTATCCTTTCTTTCACCTACGACAGCATACAAAGCTATAGCTGAGCGGTGAACTCAGTGGTGCACAACTATAATTTAAAACGTAATATACCATACATTGACAAAATTATAGCAAGGAATTTGAAAGTATTTAATTTCATCATATTTCATAAAATCAAAATCAATGCTTCCAATAATGTAAATCATTTATTTAAATGTCATTAATCAACAATCACAATTTTCCAAATCATAATTGGACATTGAAATATTCCCAACAATTTATGGAAATAAATATTGAATTTCACTAAATAGGGCAAAGTATCAAATATAAACCATTAAAATAATTAATCTCTTTTAAAAAAGTTGTGTATAAAATATCATTTGGAATCACAACTACTCACTTTCAAATCCATTCTTATTCTCACTATCTAAATGCAAGACTAATCCGCAAGGGCCATCTTCGAAGTGATTCTCACTTTCTATGGTAGGGGAGATCGAATCCTGCACATTCCATCCTTAACACCATAACAATTTAATTTCCAAAAGGGTCATCTTCATCATTGATCTAACCTCTTATATGAGGAAGATCATACATCAATGTGCATGTACCATGGTAATCAAAACAATGCTAACTCCAGTGTCTCCTCAACAAATGAGGGACGGGTAATAACCATGTCGAGCATTTATAGTGAGATATAAAATAACATCATAAATTTTATTGCCCTTTTTATGAGCATAAAATCACAATACAAATCAATTTCAATGCCAATTCCAATAACTGATAATTTCTATACCCATCACAATTCAAAACATAATTTGTCCATTTCCCATGTAAACCATATTTCAATTACAACAATACTCAATAATTGTAGAAATAAAATCATAAATGTAACACTCCTATGTTCGATAGTGCATTCTACTGTTCCGGTGACCAGTGTCTATCCGGACAGCTAGGATGCCAGGAATTATATTTAAATATTAGTGTGGAGAAATAAGGTATTGAAATACAATAGAGGAAAATATAAGAAAAATAAAAGAGAGAAAATGGAACTAAGTTAAACGAGCCAGCACCGCAGCGATGGGTGACCGCACGGGGAAGTTACGGCGCAGGCAATAGCCGACCCCAGGACTGTAAGAAACCCTCGGAATTTAGTTTCGAGACAAAATTAAAGACTTATTGAAGTATAAATGTCATTAGAAATATCAAAGAAAAATTAATTAATTAGTACAAAGAAAAACAAGAAATTGAGAAAACGATAAAACTCGGTGCTACCGAAAAATCGAGAATACAATCCAAATAGGGGCATTGTGGTCAATTGACACCCCGAGTTGCCTTTGGACCTAAATGTACATTAAAAATAAATGATATTGCACTTAGGAAATGTCATGAAAAATTAAAATGGGATATAATATGTAAATAGTAAAAGAATTGAGCTAAATGTGTAAATAATGGAACTTAGTATAATTAACCATTAAACTATTGTTAAGTGCTCCACTAATTCAGAAATTTGGACACCTATATAAGCCTTGGGACAGCTGAATCATCATCTTCAACCTTGCTCCATAAACAAGTCGAATCAAGCTCTTCCCAAAAACTTCTATGGCCGGCCAAACTTAAAACTCCATGCATCCATGATCCAACCATGGAATCCTCTAATCTTCTTCACTAAAGTCGTTCTATACAGCTTGGGCAACATTTTGGGAGCAAGAAAGGGAAGTTTTGGTGGAGTTTTGAGGAAAGTCCATAAGAGGTAAGTGAGTATTTTTCAATCTTGCTTCATTAAACTTTGAGTGGATGTTGTAGGGAGTTGTTTTGTGGAAGAAATTTTGAAGTTTGATGGATTAATGGAGAACCAACAATTCGGCAGCCATGGAAACTCAATACTTGTAACTTGTTTTTACTTGTTAATGGTAGTTTAAGATGTTGGTATAAGTGTTTATGTGTATAGAAATAATTTGGATAATGTATACTAAGTGTATGTGTGATAGTGCACTTGGTTTTGGAAGCTTGAAAGCAAATTTGAAGGAGATATTTTCCATGAGGAGAATTGGCAATTTTAAAGAGTGGATGGAAATGTGTAATTTCATGGAATGGTTTGTTGAATTATGTTGTTAATGGTGACAGCATGTATATGTGTATAATAGATTGGAATTGGATATGTAAATGGGGTATGTTCATGTGGTTAAATTGTGTAAATGGACTTTGGAAAATTCTGGGTTATAATGTGTATGTTGAGAATGGTTATAAGCTGTCCAAAATGACCAAAATATGTTGTTAAGTGTGTTAATGGTATAGTACAAACCAGAATTGGCATGAAAGAGTTAGCTTGGTAAGTATTGAATGTGTAATTGGTAAGTGATGAAGAATGTGTAGCAGGGCAGTGTATGTTTTAGCTTAGAACCTTAAGTGTGTGACTTCAATTGGTATGAGACCAATTGGAGGTGAAACTAGGCACAAAATGTGCCAACTTTTATGAAGGAAGCTTACCTAAATTCTGCCTAGAAGGTGACTTGAAAAATGACCAAATCTGGATTAGTGACTTGAAAGCCTGAAAATTGACCATTTAGGCAGCAGTTAGTGTTTTGACCATAACTTACTCAAACCAGGTCCAAATGACCTGAAATTTTTACCATGAATAGTTTAGACATAGATCTACAATTCTTATGAAGACACCAAAGCTTGTACAAGTTCAGATACCAAAACTGGCCGAACCAAAAGTGACCTAAAAATGACCTAAGCCTACCATTTTAGTGTATTCTGTCCAGTATTGGTAATTGACCATATCTTGGTCTACACAACTCAGAATGACCTGAAATTTTGCCCCGCGTGCAATAAGACATAGACCTACAAGTTTGTAGTTTGGCCGAAACCCGAAAATCGAGGGAACTAGGTCGTCCGGCTAGGTCAAAATAGTACACCGAAATCCGGTAAATTGCAATAAAATGCAATACACTTAGAAATGAAATTGGTAACATATGCCAATACTAAAGGGCTATAAAATGTGATATATTGGTAACATTAGAATTGACTCACTTAGAGTGCATCAAGGGTCAACATTATAGGTTGACTAATGAAATGAATTGAAGGGAATAGTACTAAGAAAATTTAAATATTGGATTTTATTATTAGAAACAAATTTATTGAGTACTGAAACACTTTAAATTATGTGTTTCAGTTGAAAAGGATATTGAGAAGCATAAGGAACACTGAGTCAGGGCCAAGAGGCATTTATCTGAGGTTTGTGCACAATAATTTTGATTTCTTATTTTCTACTTAAAAATTTAATTGAACATTATAGTTTTAAATTGTGTCTGTGCACAATACTTTTTATATTCATTGCTTTTACTAGAAAATTTATTTGGAGAATTGAGTTATGAATAATTTTTATTGTTTTAACTTTGGGAATTTTATTTGGAAATTATTGTGTTGCCTACTTTGCAAATGGAAATTTTGAAATAAAATATGATTTGTGGTTTGTATGAAATATTTAAATATTGTGATTTGGAATTGTTTTGATTCACACTTGGCATGACAATATTACTATGTTCCTCCTCTATTTATGGGGTGAGTGTGATTATATTCCTCCCTCTTTGACTTGCCAGTCTGAGGTGAGTGTGGATGAGTACTCATTATCTAGCTAGCTACCTCCATTGATTTCGATTATTGGGGTCAGTGTGCCTTATCGTGATGTACACATGGCATGTTCGGAAAAGTTTGTGTCATGACCTAAATTGTGTTATTGATTAGCAACACTGTGTTATTCAATTGTGTGATCAAATTTGTGTTATCTGAGCTTTGAAAAATTATGAATTGTTTAGATTGTAAATTGTCAATAAAAGTTTTACATACCGCATTTTAAATTGTTATTGTGCACCACTGAGTAAATTTTACTCGTGATAGTTTTCATTCTTTGTCGCAGGTAGACAGACGGACAAAGCAGCAGAGTAGGCTGCTTGTACTACATTTTGAGATTTCGCCGGGTATATCGAGTATACCGTATTGTATAGTTTTTGTTGTAATGTATGTGCACTGTATGTATATATTGTACTTGGTCTTGAGCAGTTGTAAACTAAAATTGTAAATTATTTTGGCTTGTAAAAATATTGTGATATATTTATCTTATCTCAGCTTTTGGAAATATTGGAAAATTGATTGTTAAACTAAGTTGATAACATTGAGAAATTTATTGTGTTGAACAAATTATTGGAGTTTGGAATTGAGGAATTATATATTTGAAGTACTTTTTACAGGTTTTTGAAGAACTATTTTATTCAAAATACAGATGGCACTCTGCCAAAATTTTTACAGAAATTATTAATACTTCAAATGTGTTATTTAGTTTCACTTCAGTAAAAGAAAATTTTTAACACCTGTCAATAGTGCTCACCACTATAAAAAGAAGTAAGAAAAGTTTTAAAATCCCTTGTAGTGTATTTAATGGGTTATCAGTAGACGAAGTTTGGTAATTCATTAGGTATACTACAGGATCATGCCATGCCTTACGGAGGGGTAGGGTGTGACAATAACTTAACCATTTCCCAAAACTAAACTCATTCATACCATAACAAATTTCAATAATTGTTGAAATAAATTCAATACTTGATAAACATAATACATAAAGAAAAAAAAATCATTTAATCAAATGAAATATGCAAAACATTATCAATTGAAAACTAGTTGTGCACAAACTCGTTAGTTATCTTGATCTAATTCAATTTTCTTCCTTCCTTCGAAGACCTCTTTTTAACTGAAACACATAATTTTAAAGTGTTTTAGTACCCATCCAAACCATTTATAACAATTAATTCCATTAATTTCATTTTTGAATACTAAATTTACTTATTAGGTCTTATAAGTTGAATTCTTGTATTTAGGGTTATGGAGTTACTATTCATTTGACTAATTGAGCAAAATATTGACTTTTTCATACCTAATGGGTATACTAGTTCTAATTGTACTCATATACCACATTTTGGGTCTTAATTTTGTTGGCATTGGTTGCCAATTGAATTTCAAAGTTCCCTTGATGTATTTCCAAAAATTCAATTTTGGTTACCCAAGTTTACTGTTCCATTGACTATATCTACAGTAAAACTTTAGCTACACTTCCTTCATCAAAGTTGTTCCTTAATGTCTTACCTTTAATTCCCTTTTTGAATCACTCCATTTGGAGTTTTGTAGCTCAAGTTATGCCTCTTTTTCTAAGGCTGGCCGGATTGGCCCAAACCCAGAATTTCTAGGCTCAATTTGAGTCTGGCAGATTTGAGGAACTAAATTTGGTTGGCAATTTGACTTGGTTATTGTTAGAATTTGGGTTTGTATTCTTCATGAGAGTTGTTATAATATGTCTAACCTTTCTATTGGTATAAAATTCAAGTCATTTGAACATTCCTACACAAAGTTATGACTATTTGAACAAGTACTGTTCATATAGTCAATTCTATACAATGACAGGGTGTGTGATCTGGATTCAACCTAATTTTTCACCAATTTAAGGTCAGTTTTAGGGCTAGGTTTCTACATGAAAATTGTAGCTTTGGGTCTTAATTTTCATCTCCAATTGGTCTCACACCAATTGGAGTAACAGAATTTCAATTATACTCATTTGAATGGGCAAGGGTCAAGCTGCCAGAATTGACCCTTATCACATTCACAACTTAAGTCCATTCCATGCATTCAATCCTACTCCAATTCACACCAATTGACCAATTTAAGCCTCAAATAGGTCAATTTGCATCAATTCCTCAAATTCCCAAATTTTCCCCAAATTTCTAATTGTCAAGAACCCTAAGTCTCTAATTAGCACAATTGACACAAATTCACTTCACTAACCATGCTCAACACCTCTTAACACATCAAAAATCATATTTAATTTAATTAAACTCATCAAATTCATCACCCTCATAATGTCACACCTTACCCCTCTGTAAGGCATAACATGATCCCGTAGAATACCTAATAAACTATCGAACTTCACCTATCGATAACTCATTAAGTACCCTACAAGGGATTTTAAAACAATTTTCTTACTTTTGATAAATGGTGAGCATTTCCTAATAGGTATTAAATCATTTAATTAAAGTGGAAAACTAGTTAAAATTTTTGACCCATTTTATTTTTTTTCCGCAAATTTTATAAAAATTTCGGCAGAGTGCCTTCTGCATTTTGAGAAAACAGTTCTTCAAATACCTGTAAAAAGCACTTTCAATTATTTATTTCAACCACTTCTTCAATTTCACAATCAATCTCAACCAATTTCTCATATTTCAAAATTCAACAATCCTCATTTCTCAATTTCCAAAAAAAATTTTCAATAATCATAAAAATACTATTAATCAATTTCATTCACTCATATTTCATTAAAGATGGACAATCTATATACATCATACTAAAAATTTACATTAGGAAAATTCAAAGTAAAATTTATTACAAACTTTATACAAACTTTGTACAAGCTGCTCAAGACTAGTTTTACATGTCCATACAATTATATACATTATATACATCAAAATAAATTTCTACAATCAGGGTATAAAATATACCCGATAGCTTCAAAGCAGGTAGTTTCTCTGTCCTCAGCAGCTCACTCTGCTACTCTTCTAGTCTCTATATCTGCGATAGCAATAACAGCTATCGCTGAGTACTAGGACTCAGTGGTGCACAACATACTAAAATAATCTTTATGCAGAATTTAAATCATATTTATTCAAAAATTGGACTGAACATGACAATTAAATAAAAAACATGAATTATGAGATTTTAATCCAAACAAGTTCATTTCAAAGTGTCAAAACCAATTTCATAAAACCCACAGTTATATCATGCCATTGGAAACAAATATAATCTCAATAGCCAGAGGCTAAAGAAAAGTCACATCACAAGGCTAGCTAGCTCAAATATATGGATATCCATTCAATTTCTTCTTCTACTGGCACACACCTCAACACTTCAGCCAGAGAAGGAATCAAAATTCGAAACTGATTACCCCCACTAGTCATGTTAGTGAGGTGTTCAAATATATGGTCATGACACTGTGGTTTCAAAACTTATCTTAACAATTTACTAAACATTGGCATTTCAAATATACACAAATAACTTTCAACAATTTAAATCAAAAGCATCATGATAATGTCACAATTCAATATTTCACATTATTCAAAACAATATGCAGAAGATAATTTACAAAAATTATATGTTGTGCACAAACCTTAAACGAGTCGCCTCTTGGCCTTGACTCGATTCTTCGGGTTCTTTCCCGGTGTTCTTTTCCACTGAAACATACAGTTTCACAGTGTTTCAGTATCATAACTTAGCATAAATCCAAAAATAAATTTAAATTCACGTATACCTAGCTTTAATACGCTAAACTTGACGTTCTTTAAATTTTGTGTTTCGGGATTACTATTCACTATACTATTCAAGTCAAATTGTTGACTTTCTAAGGCTTAATAGATATGGGAATTCCAACTTCATCCACATACCACATTTTGGTCACTAAATTTGTTGGTTTTGGTTGTTTACTTAAATTCTAAGTCTTTTAGGCAAATTTGCAAATTTTCAGTTTTGGTATCTTAAGTTGCACTGTTCCATTGGTCATTTTACTATTAGAATTTGGAAAAACTTTCTCAATAGAAAATGTTCCCTATTGTCTTAAGTTTATTCTCCTTTTTGAATCACTCCAATTGGAGTTTTGTAGCTCAAGTTATAGCCATTTGAACCATGGCTGCCGGATTGGACTTAACTCAAATTTTTGGGCAAATTTTGGTTCTAGCAGTTTTAGGTCACCAACTTGGGGTGGCCAAATGACTTAGTTAGTGGCATAATTTGGGTTTGTGTTCTTCATGAAAGTTTTAGGTCTATATCTCATCTATCCACTGGTGAAATTTCAAGTCATTTAGACCTACCTAGCTCAAGTTATGGCCAAATGAACAAACACTGTTCATTTGGTTAGTTTGTACAGGTTAGACTGAGAATTTCCGAATTTGGTCAATTTGTTCACTAGGTTTTGGTCACTTTTTGGGCATGATTCCTAAATGAAAATTGTGTCATTTTGTGTCTATTTTCATTCCAAATTGGTCTCATACCAATTGGACTTGTAAATTTTCAATTTTGGTCCCTCAAAGGGACCTTGGTCCTACTGCCTGCAGCATGACCACATTGAATCCGAATTTAAACTCAACTCCAACACTTCCAACACACTTCATTTGGTCACAAATGACCATTTCTCACCTCAAACTAGGTCAAACACATCATTTCACCATTTCTCCAAATTTTGTCTCCCAAACCCTAGGTCCAAAACCCTAACTTCCATGTTTAGTTCATTTGTTGAATTATAAATGCATATTTAGTTCTCATTCACTTATTCTCACTTAACTACTTTCTAATTTGCATCAAATCACCCATTTCAAAAATAAACCCTAGCTGGTTGAATTCATATATAGTCCCTCAATAATTGTTTTCTTTTCATTTAAAGTTAATTTCTAACTTACATCAATTACTTAAACAAGAATTCAATAGATAATTTGAAGAATTTGTCACTAACCTCTTGTGAAGTTTCCCAAAGCTTTAATTTCCTTTTATTTTCCTTCAAATTTCCTTCTCAATAGGCTTGCCAAGATCCAAGAACAAGTTTTATTTAGGAAAATTGTGGGATTTATGGGGTTGATTCAAGCTTTAACAGCTTGAAATTAAGTAGCTATGGAGGATTTAGTGAGAAAAGGGAGAGAGATGAGAAGCTACGGAAAAAAAGAAGAAGAAGAAGATAAAAATTTGGCTTTCAATTTTGTTTTTATTCTTTAATTTGACTTAGTCAATTAGTTAATTAAATTAAAATTAATTATGAAGTCATAGTTGCATCATTATGATGATGTCATCAATTGCGTTAACTTTCTTTTTTCATTTTTTTTTATTTTTCTTTAGTTCTTTTAATTTAATTCTCGATTACGAAATTTTTTTTTCTCCGATTTTATTTGATAGTCAGGTCAGGAGTCAGTTCCAGGGGTCAATTGACCAAATTGCCCCTCGTCGATTCAACCCGGTTTGCAAATAATTCAATATTTCTTCTGGCTCCATGACCTAATTATTTGACTAGCTTAACAACATTTTTCCATGATTTTCTCTTTTTCACTGTTGTCGTAAGGGATTTTGCGGTCGCCTGGACGATCACTCACCGAAGTGGGAAAGAGTGAGGAGTCGCCACCTTAGTTTTGAGGGAAACTAAAGAAAACCATTTGTGAAAATAGATTGAAATGAAACCACTTCAAGACAGAGATTCTAGGTTCGGGGTTCGTAAACGGGTGGGGAAGGTGTTAGGCACCCCACCTCGTCCCTTAATAAGGGTAAGCAGATCTAATTTTGCATTAGTTAGGAGGGCTTGAATGGACATGTTAATCCTTTTGACTAAAGGAACATTTGATTTTTCACTAAATTTGGATCACCCAGATACATAAGTAAATGAGACAACCTTAGTGAGTTACTGTTGTATATCAATTTTATTTGAATGGAATGTTTTATTAAAATTTTAATTTAAGAATCGGATAAGAACTCTTCTCCGAACTCTTTAACATCTGTTAAAATTCTAAGTTGAGACCGGATAAGAACTCTCCTCCGATCTCTTTTAAATCATTAAAAATTTCGAGTTGAGACCGGATAAGAACTCTCCTCCGATCTCTATTTAATATTTTTTTAAAATTTTGAGTTGAGACGGGATAAGAACTCTCCTCCGATCTCTTTTAGATTAACAGGAGCCTGAAAGGGACTTTTCCAATCTCCCGAATTTTAATTTCAGCTACATGTTATAAGAGCCTAAAGCTAAGGATTCTGGCATTCAAAGGTCTTTGAGGATAAGGCTTCTTGATACCTTGTGACTAAACGGGGGATACTAGACTTGATTTACCGACCTTCCATGTAGTCATCTTACCAATACCTATTAATGTCCGATCTATTCTGTTTCGTTTACTTTGGTTTTATTCCACTTTATGGCATCTTGCCGAATTGCCGTTTACGTCAGCCTAATAGTTTGGCTATTTTCCTGACGTGTTATTCAGGCTCTCTCTTTTAAAAGAGACCCTTAAGTTGCAGTTACCTAAGAGCGAAAGACGCTGGTATTGTCGTCTTCTCTCTTGATCTAAGGGTTTCAGGTTTGTCCTTACCAGTGAGATCAACGGTGGGGATTGGGATGTCTGGATGTCATGACATACCACGGCACTGTCGACGTGCGGGCGATTCTTAGGCGTGCGGTGGAGATCTCGTCTGCCACGCTTTAACTACCTCGGCTCTGATTCTGACGACGGTTATTTGGGATTTGTCTTATTCTTTTTGCCTTTCGATCCCTTCTACGCTCCTATTCCGATCTCTCATGCTGATCTCCCATCTTCCGATCTATTATTCTGATATTTCCCTTTCTCAGGTTCGGTCCGGTCAAAGCATTAATTTCCCCTCGATTCCCGAAGCGTCCGCTTCGTTTTCTGCTTAGCAATAAATGCTCGTTTTCCCCCCTATATATACCCCTGACGAAAGAGACTTCCCTTCATCCGATTCTACTATCTTCCTCTTACTTCCCAGTTCTAGCTGCTCCGGCGGAAGTTCTGGCTACAACTGTGGCTTTGATCCTTTTCCGATGGACTTCCTTACTCCTCGACTGAAAATTTACGACCCTGGTGATCGCATAACCTTGTCTGATGATGGTGAGGGAACTGGATCAATTGACCGATCTGGATTGCGAACCTCGACTGTGCCGATCTCGAGTCATTCAACTGAGTTTATTCGGCTTCTCATCACATTGGGTGTTCCGACAGCGGCTTCCCTCCACATTAGGTGTTAAATGTGAGTTAAGCTCGTCGACACCCTTTGGATCAGTCACAATGTTGACTATTGACATGGGCCTCTTTAGATAGGATGTTCCGCTGGTCTTTAGAGATCGGCCTTTTGATGTAATCAGATCTGTAATGTATTCCGATCTTTAGATCGCCCAAATTATGTAATCTGACTTTTGGAAATGTACTCCGATCTCTTGAGATAGCCCAAATGATGTAAACTTGACTTTTGGAAATGTATCCCGATCTCTTAAGATCGCCCAAATGATGTAAACTTGACTTTTGGAAATAAAAATCTTGTTTCGCCAATTATTATCTTATTGATCATTTTCCGATCTCTGATATATTTGTCCGATCTGGTTCCTAACAAAACGACTCTTAACTGATCCTTTATTCAAAATATTCAACTTAATATGCCGATCTCCAGTTAACCGATCTCTTTATGTAATTCGGAATGTTCGAGAAACATGTCAGAACAGCTGGCGAGTCCCGTTAACCGATGCACTGCCTGGAACCTCGTGAGCATTAAATGCTCGGACGAGTATAAATAGGGGGCGGGGTTAGCCATTTGCTCTCTCATTCCATTTTCAGTCTCTTGCTCACAACTTCAAAGTTCTCTCATTTTCTCAAGTTCTTTCGACGCCGATCAGACTCCGGTAAGGGCTTTGATCTTCTTTTTAGTTTAAGTTCTTTATTTCCTTTGAAAATGAGCGGCGCCGAAGGTCAGAGAGCGACGAGCCCTCCTTCCATTCAGTTCTCGTGGTCGTCAGACGAAGAAGAGGTGGTCGGGCCAAGCGCACAACCAGAACCTCCTAGGGTCTCCATTCGATTCGAGGCAGCAGAATCCTCGAGGCGTGTGCGTTCTTCAGGAAGGGAAAATCTTCCTATAGACGAGCTACCGTCGATCCTTTGAGAGACCGACCTACAATCGTTTAGCCAAGAATACAACATTCGGCCTGATTCGTACGAGCTAATTAAGTGCCACGGCGATCTTCGTGTCGATCACTTCTTCGAAGAGAATGACATGATCATGGTCTACGAAGAACAATTAAAGGCCGGCCTGCGATTCCCTCTAGACGATTTCTTCAAGGAGGTCTTGAAATTTCACCGAGTATGTATTGCTCAAGTTCACCCCAACTCATGGCGGATCTTAGTAGCTTTCCGAGGCTTATGCCGAGCTAAGGGACTCAGTCCTCTTTGCTAAGGTGTTATTTGAATCGCAGGCTAACTCGCCAAAAGGACGATGAGCACTGGTTCTTTTAGGCGAAGCCTCATTGTGGGCTCTTTACCGATCTGCCCTCCTCCCTTAAGAATTGGAAGAATCGCTTCTTCATCCTGAGGAGTAAAAATTCGAGCTGCTTTGAGGACTTCCCCCGTAGCTGGTGGTACCAGAGGCCCTTGATTCCGAAGCGTATTACCCTGAACAAGGAGGAAGACCTAATAGTGATGGAACTGAAGAGTCAGGCGGCCACTCAAAAGTTCTCCTGTTTAAATGCGGTGACTGCCGAGCTGCACCATTGGACCATACAGCTGATCACCGGCCAAGATCGCGAACTTCCGCTCTCTGACCTCGGCATTGGTATTTTCTACATCTCAGATCTCAGGACCTTAGCGATCTCACTGACCTTTTCTTTGTGCAGGTATGGCGGGTGGTGAGGGTTCGATTCGAGCGGAAGAAAGAAAGAGAGATTTCCCGGAAGATAAAAGAGATGAAGCGTTCGGAACTGCTTCAAACACCCGGCCATGAACCTGGGGAGATACAAAGAGGCCCGACTCGACCTTCGGGACCGCCGATCTCAGAAGCTGTCCAATCTCCTCCTCAACGAGAAGAGCAGCCTCCACCTCCTTCAGTTGCTCCAAGCACAGAAAGGGGTCCTTCTCAATCTTCTGTGAGGGCCTCTTCTCGTGGCGCTCAAACGCTGATCGACTCCCTGAAGAATAACCGGACTGTTCGGGAGAACCCCGGTTTTGCCAAAGTCTTGGGGTCTTCCATCTGCCTCCGAGAGGATCGGGACAGGCTATCCCCGGACAGCCTCGATGACATCTTGACTCGATCCATGAGCCTGAACGTGGAGTGCCTGGTGAACCAGACCATAGTTCGGGAAAAGGCTCATCGCCTGGGTAAGGAAGTCGAGAAGAAGAGTCAGGAAGTGGCTTCCCTCCGATCCCAACTCTTATCCACTCAGGATTACATCTCTCAAGTTGAGGGGCGGGCGAAGTTCTATGAAGACAAGCTGGCCGAACAGTCTCATGTTCTGGCTGAAAAGAATCGTGCTCTCGGAGAAGTCCAGGCGCTTCAGGCCAACGAAGCTGCTCAGGTCGCTCAACTTATCGAGGAGCTTAAGGCGAAAGACGAAGAGATGGTGACGGGAATAGCCGGAGCCTATGTGAATGCTCACAAGGACCTCTTGGCCGAACTCCAGAAGCGTTACCCAGAAGAGGACTTCTCTTGGATGGCCGACCTGGCTCCCGGGGGCGAGGGTGAGGATAGTGAGGAGGAGGGAGAGGATGAGCGAAATGTAGATCAGGCTGGGGGTGATCCCCCAGCCGAATAACTTGTACAAATTCTGAAATGAAATGAAATGACTCTTTTGTTCGATGAATGGTTGTGATCGGAAAATTTCTAAACACTTGATTGTCTGAGTATATTGAAGTAACTGAAAGCGATTATTATCCTAAGTGTGAGAGATCGGAAAACACAATACTCACGAGATTGGTAAGGAACCATCGCTAAACGGAACTTAATTGAAAATTTGACTTGAACATTTAAGATCGGGATCTTCATTAAACCGGATTAGAACCTTAGCTTGATTATTCCTAAACTTTTAAAAGGGAGGTCGACCATAAATACTGGCAGCAAAGATCTAGTGTTAGTTCAATTTCGTCTGACAAGAGAGATCGGGAATGTAGTTAACTGGTCAGGATATTTGACAATTGGCTTGAGAGATCGGTGAATGATTTGAGAGACCGGTAAGGCTTTAACGAGAGCTTAGCATTGACTGAACTCTCTGTGAAGAGAGATCAGAACTGTGATTAGATGGCAAGGAGATACTTAGTGCTAGGAATCGGTTTCGAAGTTTATTGATTCTGGGGATCGGCCAAAATATGGTGTCGACAGCTGCCCCTCTTTACATAATTTCCATTAAAGGAAAAATTTCCGTATAGGAATTATGTAAAGATTTAGACTCATATTTTGGACGATTAGGTGTTTGAAGTTAGGGAACTAAAACACACCTAAATTAGTGACCAAGAAACTGGGAATAGAAGTTAAGTTAAAATAAACTTGGATCTAGGAATCAGAGGTTGATAGCAGGAAACGTAAATTGCATGAAATTAAAATCAACTTAGATCAAGGAACCAGAGGTTGATAACAGGAAATTAAAATTGCAGGAAATTAAAATCAACTTAGATCAAGGAACCAGAGGTTGATAACAGGAAATTTAAATTGTAGGAAATTAAAATCAACTTAGATCAAGGAACCAGAGGTTGATAACAGGAAATTTAAATGCAAGAAATTAAAATCAACTTAGATCAAGGAACCAGAGGTTGATAACAGGAAATTTAAATGCAGGAAATTAAAATCAACTTAGATTAAGGAACCAGAGGTTGATAACAGGAAATTTAAATTGCAGGAAATTAAAATCAACTTAGATCAAGGAACCAGAGGTTGATAACAGGAAATTTAAAATTGCAGGAAATTAAAATCAACTTAGATCAAGGAACCAGAGGTTGATAACAGGAAATTTAAATGCAGGAAATTAAAATCAACTTAGATCAAGGAACCAGAGGTTGATAACAGGAAATTTAAATGCAGGAAATTAAAATCAACTTAGATCAAGGAACTAGAGGTTGATAGCAGGAAATTTAAATGCAGGAAATTAAAATCAACTTAGATCAAGGAACCAGAGGTTGATAGCAGGAAATTTAAATGCAGGAAATTAAAATCAACTTAGATCAAGGAACCAGAGGTTGATAACAGGAAATTTAAATTGCAGGAAATTAAAATCAACTTAGATCAAGGAACCAGAGGTTGATAACAGGAAATTTAAAATTGCAGGAAATTAAAATCAACTTAGATCAAGGAACCAGAGGTTGATAACAGGAAATTTATAAATGCAGGAAATTAAAATCAACTTAGATCAAGGAACCAGAGGTTGATAACAGGAAATTTAAATGCAGAAAATTAAAAATCAACTTAGATCAAGGAACCAGAGGTTGATAACAGGAAATTTAAAATGCTAAAATTAAAATCAACTTAGATCAAGGAACCAGAGGTTGATAACAGGAAATTTAAATTGCGAGAAATTAAAATCAACTTAGATCAAGGAACCAGAGGTTGATAGCGGGAAATTTAAATGCGGGAAAATTAAAATCAACTTAGATCAACGAACCAAAGGTTGATAACAGGAAATTTAAATTGCGGGAAATTAAAATCAACTTACATCAAGGAACCAGAGGTTGATAACAGGAAATTTAAATTGCATGAAATTAAAATCAACTTAGATCAAGGAACCAGAGGTTGATAACAGGAAATTTAAATGCAGGAAATTAAAATCAACTTAGATCAAGGAACCAGAGGTTGATAACAGGAAATTTAAATTGCAGGAAATTAAAATCAACTTAGATCAAGGAACCAGAGGTTGATAACAGGAAATTTAAATGCAGGAAATTAAAATCAACTTAGATCAAGGAACCAGAGGTTGATAACAGGAAATTTTAAATGCAGGAAATTAAAATCAACTTAGATCAAGGAACCAGAGGTTGATAACAGGAAATGTAAATTGCAGGAAATTAAAATCAACTTAGATCAAGGAACCAGAGGTTGATAACAGGAAATTTAAATTGCGGGAAATTAAAATCAACTTAGATCAAGGAACCAGAGGTTGATAACAGGAAATGTAAATTGCAGGAAATTAAAATCAACTTAGATCAAGGAACCAGAGGTTGATAACAGGAAATTTAAATTACTGGAAATTAAAATCAACTTAGATCAAGGAACCAGAGGTTAATAACAGGGAATTTAAATTGCTGGAAATTAAAATCAACTTAGATCAAGGAACCAGAGGTTGATAACAGGAAATTTCAATGCAGGAAATTAAAATCAACTTAGATCAAGGAACCAGAGGTTGATAACAGGAAATGTAAATTGCAGGAAATTAAAATCAACTTAGATCAAGGAACCAGAGGTTGATAGCAGGAAATTAAAATTGCAGGAAATTAAAATCAACTTAGATCAAGGAACCAGAGGTTGATAGCAGGAAATTTAAATTGCGGGAAATTAAAATCACTGGAAATTAAAATTGCTGGAAATTAAAATCGGCAGGAAATGTAAATTGCACTTACAAAGCAAGTCTAACCCAGACACGAGAAGTTCTTCCCCAATTACTTAACAGAATCCCGAAGATCAACGATGAATGGAGGACGAGTTGCAAGACTTAACCTATGACCCCATTTCTTCAAATGCCCCTTTTCTGTTTTTTTTCTTTCTCCTGAAAAGCGCCCTTGCGGTTTTTTTACTTCCCCTTCGTCTATATGACTAGAAGCGCCCTTCTGGGTTTTCATCTCTAGTTTTTTTTTTTTTTTTTTTTTTTTTTTTTAGGCCTTTTCCTGGTCATTCCCTGCAAATCTCATAGTAAAGTATGTGAGGTTATCAATTGTCAAATCTTAATCTTATGGCAAAAATTTTAACTAATCAATAGCGCATTAAACAAAGAGAAAGGATAGAGTTAAAAAGTGAGTAAACAGGAAAATAAAAGCAGAAGGAATAAAGTATAACTTTATTATAGTTCTAGGAAAAGCAAGGATAGACTTTCAAAGAAAAAGGGTACAAGGATAGATCTCACATATTCCTTGTGGCTGATTTTGGAATCCCTTAACTGCCATTATTTCAGGTTCTCTGAAACCTCATGTCACGACGGTTTATTCCCTTCCATCCTCGGTTTCATGCCTCCTTCCTTATTTCTCCATTTTGATTTTTGGGGCGCCCTTTCGGGTTTTCACCCCAAGCCTCCTTTTTTTTTTTTTTTTTTTTTTGACTCTCTCTTTCAGGATGCCCTTTCGGGTTTTCATCCTTCGCTCATTTTACAGAAAGCGCCCCTTCGGGGTTTTCGCCTTCTTTCACACATTTTGCTAGGAGCGCCCTTTCGGGTTTTCACTCCTACCCCTTTTTTTTTTTTTTTTTTTTTTTTTTTTTTCAGGCATAGTATCTCTTGACGGTGTCAGCGTTCACAGGTCTCGGAAACTCTTCGCCTTACATGTGGGTCAAGATCAAGGCTCCTTCGGAAAATGCCTTTTTAACCACATAGGGTCCTTCGTAGGTTGGTGACCATTTGCCCCGGGGATCGTTTTGATTTGGCAGTACTTTCTTCAGAACTAGGTCCCCGGGTTGGAATTCGCGTGGGCGAACGCTTTTGTCAAATGCTCTAGCCATTCTCATCTGGTATAACTGCCCATGACATGCTGCTGCTAATCTTTTCTCATCCAGCAAGTTTAACTGATCTAACCTTGACTGGATCCATTCTGACTCACCAATCCCTGATTCCTTCAGAATCTTTAGGGAAGGAATTTCAACTTCAATAGGCAATACTGCTTCCATCCCATAAACCAGCGAGTATGGAGTTGCCCCGGTTGAGGTTCTCACGGAAGTTCGGTATGCGTGAAGAGCGTAGGGAAGCATATCATGCCAATCCCTATATGTGACTGTCATTTTTCGGATTATCCTCTTGAGATTTTTGTTTGCAGCTTCCACTGCTCCATTCATCTGGGGACGGTATGGGGAGGAATTGAGATGTCGGATTCTGTATTGATCACATAATTCCTGAATCTTTGGACCATTCAAGTTCTTGGCATTATCAGTGACAATTTCATTCGGGAGACCATGCCGGCAGATGATGTTGCTTTTGAGGAATTTGAGAAACGTGTTCTGTGTGATGTGAGCATAGGATGTCGCCTCGACCCACTTGGAGAAATAGTCGATGGCTACAAGGATGAATCTGTGCCCATTGGATGCCTTGGGATTGATGGGACCAATCACATCGATGCCCCACATTGCAAAAGGCCATGGTGAGACGAGATTGAACAACTTGTGAGGTGGCACATTTATTGGATCGGCATAAATCTGACACTTATGGCACTTTCGAAAATACTCGATGCAATCCTTTTCCATTGTAGTCCAAAAATATCCCCGTCGCATGATTTGCTTAGCCATCATGTGCCCGTTGGCGTGGGTTGCGCAGCTTCCCTCATGAGTCTCAAAAAGGATTTTCTTTGCCTCTTCTGCATCCACACATCTCAATAGTTCACCGTTGGACCCTTTCTTGTATAAGGTTTCACCACTGGGGAAGTATCCTAATGCTAATCTCCGAAGCATCCTCTTTTCGTTTCGGTTTGCCCCCGAAGGGAATTCTCTGGTTTTGCAGTAGACCAGGATGTCATGATACCAAGGTTTACCGTCGGGTTCTTGCTCAATCATGAAGCAATAAGCTGGCTCATTCCTTGCTTTAATCCTCAATACTTGAGTTGTCTACCCTTCATCGATTTGAGCCATAACGGCTAGAGTGGCTAGGGCATCAGCAAATTGATTCTTGTCCCGACTAAGGTGAGTGAAAGAGATATCTTCAAATTTCTCAATCAGCTCCAGTAAGTACTTCTGGTATAGGATCAACTTCGGATTCTTGGTTTGCCATTCTCCCTTGACTTGATAAATAATCAGGGCCGAGTCCCCGTATACCTCTAACTTTCTGATTTTCATTTCGATGGCAGCCTGTAGACCCATCACACAAGCTTCATACTCTGCGACGTTGTTGGTGCAGTCAAATCTCAACTTAATGCTATCGGAAAGTGTTTTCCATCCGGGGATATCAATACGGCTCCAACTCCATTACCGGACAAATTGACAGCTCCGTCGAAATACATTTCCCATACATCGGTTGGCCCCTCTTCTTCACAGTCCACTTCATTAATATGCTCATCAGGGAACTCAAAATCTAGAGCTTCATAATCCTGGATAGGATTTTCTGCTAGGAGGTCAGCGATCACGCTACCTTTCACCGCTTTCCGGGTCATGTAGACTATGTCGTATTGGGAGAGTATAACCTGCCACTTGGCTATCCTACCTGGTACGAATGGGCTTTCGAACACATATTTGATGGGATCCATCCTGGAGATGAGCCATGTCTTGTGATTCAACATGTAGTGCTTGAGGCGATTTGCTGTCCAGGCTAACGCGCAGCAAGTTTTTTCTAAGAAAGAGTACCTTGACTCACAATATTGAACTTCTTGCTCATGTAATAAATAGCCCTCTCCTTTCGCCCGGTATCATCGTGTTGTCCCAAAACACATCCCATCGAATTCTGTTGGACTGCCATATACAGGATCAGAGGCCTCCCTGCCACGGGTGGGACCAATACTGGTGGTCTTGACAAGTATTGCTTGATTTTCTCAAAAGCCTCTTGGCAAACTGAATCCCATTGGGTGGAATTGTTCTTCCGGAGTAATCTAAAAATAGGCTCAGCTTTGGCAGTGAGATTAGAAATAAATCTTGAAATGTAGTTCAACTTTCCCAGAAAACTGCGCACCTCCCTTTCTGTTTTTGGAGATGGCATTTCTTGAATAGCTCGAACTTTGTCTGGATCTACTTCTATTCCTTTCTCGCTTACTATGAATCCCAACAACTTTCCTGATCTAGCTCCGAATATGCATTTGGCAGGGTTCAGTTTCAGCTGATATTTCCTGAGCCTTTCGAATACCCTCCTCATTACCTGTACGTGGCTTTCTTTTCCTCTGGACTTAATGATCATATCATCCACATATACTTCCACCTCTTTATGCATCATATCGTGGAATAATGTGACCATCACGCGCTGGTAGGTAGCACCAGCATTCTTCAACCCGAAAGGCATGACCCGATAGCAAAACACTCCCCATTGAGTGATGAAAGCAGTTTTATCCTTGTCTTCCTCGTCCATCGGGATCTGATTGTACCCTGACGCCCCATCAATACACGAACATCTGTCCAATCCTGCAGCATTGTCAACCAACACGTCAATGTGAGGGAGAGGGAAATCGTCTTTCAAGCTTGCTTTATTAAGGTCCCTGTAGTCAACACACACCCTGACTCTCCCATCCTTCTTCATTACCGGGACGACGTTAGCCACCCATTGGGGATATTTGACCACTTCCAGGAACCCAGCGTCATACTGTTTCTTGACTTCATCCCGAACTTTGAGCAGTGTATCGGGATTCATTCTTCTTAACTTCTGCTTTACAGGGATTGTCCCCGGAATTAGGGGAATTTTGTGCGTCACTATTCGGGGGTCCAAACCAACCATATCATCATAGCTCCAGGAAAATACGTCGAGGAATTCTCTAAGCAAGCTGATCATATCTCCCAATTCTTCGCTCTCCACTACCTTGAGTTCCCTTTTTACTTCTTCTGTGCCTAAGTTTACGGTGTGTGTTTCGTCTCCACAAGGCACTAGGGAGGGTTCGTCCTTTTCACTGCTTTCTTGTGTAAGGTCTTCCTCAGAATCACTTGAAGTAATGGCAGTTATGGGGATTTCAAAATTAACCAGAGGAATTTCTGAGTCTATTGGATTATTAAGTGTTAATTGATGAATGGTCCTGAATGAATAAAAATAGAACGTATTATAAGGATGGAATTCAAAAGGAAAGAAAGAGAGAATTGGATTTAAAATGCGCTATTAATTCATTAACATTTGTGCCATAAGAAAAAGGTCCATTTACAGAGTTACACTTGCCACCATGGACAAAATGATCAAGTGTTGATAACCAAAGGTACTTTACTCGAAATTGAGTACAGGGATGTCCTCTGCCGTCCAGTTGTCTAGTTCTTGCCCCTCAGCTATCGGTGAGACTAGAGCTTCATACAAGGAATCGGAATGGATGACACCAATGGATGGTTCATCGGGCGATTCTTCTACCTCTGCCGGATTTTCGACGACCGGTTTAGTGAAGACTTCTGTGATTCTCGGGACTACCTTCCTTTTTCCCATTTCCTGGTCGAATCTCTGATCCCGAAGTCTGTTCCTCATCCAGAATCGCCCATCCATGAGGGCATCTTCCTCATAACCCAAACCGCAGCGGCCTACCTTCTGGATAGCCGGTATAGGTTCAACAATCCCTTGTAATGCAGCGCCTAGCCCCTTGCTTTCTTCGTACCCATTCTTTAACATCACCTTGGCTACCATAGCCATAGCCCCTTCATTTCTTGAGATGGTTTCCTGTAACTCAAAGGCTTGGAAGGAGCTTTCCAATGACTCCTCAGCTGCCTCCACATAGGGAAGTGATTGTGGCTTGGTGACTAGCAAGGCCTCCTCTCCCTTTACTGTGATGATTTTGCCGTCCATAATATATTTGATCTTTTGGTGCAAAGTTGAAGGGACAGCATTTGCTGAATGAATCCAAGGTCTTCCCAATAGCATAGTGTAGGCCGGCTCAATGTTCATCACCTGAAACGTGACGTTGAAAGTACATGCACTGACTTGGATTGGCAAGTCAATGTCTCCCAGCACTTCCCTCCTTGTACCGTCGAAGGCTCTCACCACCATAGCACTCTGACGTATATCAGATTGGTCAACCGGTAGCCTGGCCAAGGTGGTATTAGGTAGTACATTAAGAGCTGACCCGTTATCAACAAGTACCTTGGCTACTATACAACCCTTGCATTTCACCGTCACATGCAAAGCTTTAGTGTGCGTTAAGCCAGCAGGGTCTATCTCTTCTTCTGAGAAAGTAACAAAACTGGATGCCTGGATTTGTCCCACTATCTTCTCAAACTGCCCCGGAGTAATGTCGGGGTTCACAAAAGCTTGATCCAGGATTTTCTGCAAGGCATGCCGGTGCACTTCTGAGCTTAGGATCAGTGATAACAGCGAAATTCGGGCAGGTGTTTTTCTCAACTGCTCCACCATATCATACTCGCTCTGTTTCATTATTTGGAGCAGCAGTTCCTCCTCTCCTTTATGCTTAGCAGGCTCTACTTTCTCTGTCTTTTCAACCTCCTCTTCGGTGTTCTTCAGTGACTCTCCCATTTTTACTTTCCCTTTTCTCTTTTCTTTTTCTTCGTTACTGTAGCACCTCCCACTTCGAGTTATGAACTCGACCTCTTACTCAAGGGAGGAGGGCTTTGTGGCAGCAACGGGTTGGGGATCAATCTGGGGATTAGCACTGGTGGCAGGTCCAGCATAAGTCATCATGAGGAGTGAAACATGGCTTAGGAGGTGCCGGGGGTGAAGCAAGGATAGGAGCCGGTGTACTGCTTGATGCTCCTTGGGTGAAGACTTGGAAATTGTAGTTCTAAGGTACGGCGTGGGTGTTGGTAACAGGGAGCTGAGATGGGGCTCGGATAACCGTTACTGGTGGCGAGGCTACTGGGGGTGAGAAGGTGATTCTGGGTTTAGAGGTAGAAGCATTCTGGCTGTATCTAGTCGTGTTCACTCCCTCTTCCGTCTTCAACCTTGTCTGGCATCTCAGAACTTTGAGAGATAACAAGTTCCGAACCTCTCGCTTGAATGCCTTGCAATCCCGCAGCTCATGATCAGCTGCCCCTCCATGGTAAGGACAACCCGTACCTTCTTCTAATCCCGCTACCTGAGGGCAAAGGTAGCCTTCCCTCATTGCCATAGCAAAAATTTCTTTAAAGTAAGGAACCAGCTTGTCTACTTCCGGTGTTGATCCTTCTCTATCAGACTCTATCATATTTACACCACTGCCCGCATTATGGTTAGGCAGTGGGTTTGAGGTAACATTGGGGAGGGAACCATTCCCCTCAATCTTCAACCACCCATTCCGGATTAAGGCGTGCACTCTTCCCCTGAGTGCTCCGCAGTTGTCGGTTGAGTGCCCTTGTGCCCCTCCATGATACTCACAACGGGCAGTGGCATCATACCACCTGGGGTATGGAGGCTGGATCGGGTCCAGGGGAACTGGTACAATTTGGTTGATACCGACAAGGTATCAGTATATTTCACTGAGCGGGAGGGGAAGAGGTGGATCAGGGTTTCTTGGGGGCCTTGGATTGTTTTGTGGAGGTCTTGGTTGAGCAGGAGGAGGAGGTGGTCTCGGTTGGTAATTTGTAGGTGGGGGATATTGTGGGCGCGGGTGTGGATAATTAGGAAAAGGAGGTGGAATGTTTGCGATGGTTTGGCCATGAGGGGGAGGATATGGCCGATAATTGTTTTGAGGGAATGGGGAATAATTGTTTTGACGGGTGACAGAATGCACATCACCCTCCTTCTTCTTGCCAAAGCTGGCAGTCTTCTTCGCAGGGTTCTCAGCCAACTCCTGCAACCGTCCCATTCTTAGATTGGCCTCTATTCTTTCACTGGCCTGTATGATGTCAGAGAAGCTGTTGGAAGTGTTCCCAATCATCAAATTGAAATAGGGGGCTTTCAAAGTCTCAATGAACAGAGAACACAGCTCATTGTCAGTCACCGGAGGGTGTACTTCCGCCGCCTTTTCTCTCCATCTCTAGGCATACTCCTTGAAGCTTTCCCTGTCCCTCTGCACCAGGTTTTGAAGATCCCTCCTTGTGGGGGCCACATCGCAGTTAAATTTGTACTGCTTGAGGAAAGCATCAGCTAAATCCTTCCAGGAGCGCAGTTTGCTCCTGTCCAACTGAATACACTACCTCAAAGCTGCCCCGGCGAGGCTCTCATGAAAGAAGTGGATCAGCAGTCTGTCATCATCCGTCAGAGCGGACATCTTGGCGATATAGGTGGCCAAGTGAATGCGAGGGTCTGAATTCCCTGTGTACTTATCGAAATCAGGGACCTTGAACTTAGGTGGCACCACCACATCTGGCACTAATCTTAGTGATGCCACGTCGACCGAACCATACATGTTCAGCCCCTCTATTGCTCTCAGTCTCTCTTCTAGAGCAGATAGTTTCTCATTTTCTTTCATCTTATTTTCCCCTCATACTGCATGATATGCTCCCCCGGCCGGGAGCTGAGAGGTGGAGTAAACTGGAGGAATTAGGATTGGAGGGTGAGGCTCGGTATTTGAGACAGCCGGGTAATAAGAGAAAGGCAGGTCATTATTCATGGTGACCGAATTGACAGTGACTGTCGGGTCCGGGATAGGTGATTGAAAGGTGAAAGAAGTTGAAGCTTGGTGCGGATCATTTGTTGTAGGTGGTGGTGGAGGTAATGGTAAGTTAGGATTTGCTGTGGATTTATTCTGGGACATTTCCCTCATTAATCTCATAAGTTCTGAGACCTGATCCTTCAATTCGAAAACCTGCCCCTGTAGGTTCTGTACTTGTTCCTGATCTTCCATTATCTTCTTTGTTCGAGATCTTGTTAAGTACACTCGCTTGGGTTGAACCGTGTGCTTGGTCAGGCTTGCCTTGTTTGAAGCAATATTGATTTCCTGTAATAAGGAGTAAAAAAATTTAAATGAATTTTGAATTTGGCAAAGAAACTAAAAGTCCTGGTCTGGACGAAGGATACAGTGGCATTTGGGAGCCGAAATGAAATCTGGGAAAGGATAATTGCATCAACTTTATCATGGCATCGTTCGATAGTCTGACTGTGAATGACTGGATTGAATGCACATTTATGATACCTGTCCATATAGCGCATTCAATTTTTCACATAACCCTAGCGAGGGAGTTCCTACGGGAGTCATACTATTCATTCACAAATTTGCTAAACAATGGTCCAAAAATCATTTCATTAACTAAATAATTTGTACACCGTATTCTTTACATCGGCCTAGGCTCTGGAAGGTTCTTTATAATAAGATGACATCTTCTGAGATATTCATATAACCTTTCTTCTTGCTTGGCAGGGTCGAATGCTTTGAGAGCATATTCGGATTCAGGTAATAGTTCTTGTTTTCCCTGTGCTATCATTCTTTCCAACTAGTCCACATTCTTTTTCAGTCCTTGATAGAGAGCAGCTTGTTTTTCTTTCTCCTTCCTTTCCTTGGCACATTCTTTCAAGATGTCGTTGATGAGTAGTGCCTGTTCTTTTAATTCGAGCTTCTTCTTTTTGTTTTCCTGTTTATATTCTTCAATGAGTACCTCTTGGTATTTCATCTCTTCCTGAAGCTTACTATTCTGCACTTTCATTTCTTTGACCTCAGCTTGAAGAGAGTCTCTTTCCTTTTCCCACTGTACCTCTTGCTCTTCGAACCTTATCTTTTCGTCCCTTGCTTCTTCCTTGAGCCTTCTTACCTTTCTTTTAAGCTTTTGCTGTTGGTCCTTCAACTGTTTTATTTGTTCTTGCAGTCGTGAGTTCTCGATGCTTGCTTTTTGTAGCGAGTCAACCAGGCGATCATCAGCTTCTTCTAATAGGACGTTTTAGCGAAGGTTGCTGTCCTCGAATTCTACAGTTGAGTGTTCTCGGTCCCTGTCAGCTCTCCATTTAAGATAATCGCCCGAGGCACTTGGGCCTTTAGGCGATCTCTCCATCAGAGTGATGTTTTCCCAAGACTTGCGAGCCATTTTCAACCCTTCCTCTTCTTTGAGCTCATGGTAGAAATGACTTTAGTGGTATTCTTCAATGTTGATCATGGACTGTGTTGAGCCAAACTGCCTCATTACCAATGCCGGAGTGTAACTTGTGTATCCGATTACTCCGATTAGGGATACCGACTGATTACCCCCCGTACCGATCAGAACGGGTTGGCCTGACGTCCACAGCTTCCTCCAACAGTAATCATGGCTATTGAAACTCAAAATCCGTTCCCACCACTGCTGTTCATTCTTCAGACTGATTACTAACCGGGTCATTCTCTCGATGGGAGGCTGGTCAAGGTACCAAGTCAATCCCTTTGTCTCCACAGGACATATGTGACTGATAATCTAGAGATATAACAATTGAGCACAACACTTGATGGACCCTTTACCCTGTTGTCTGCAGTAGGTAAGGGTTAATAAGGTCTCCGCAAGAATTGCCGATATCGGATTGACCTCCTGCCTTTCTACCGCCCAGAATACTTCCACCGTGCTACAAGTTATGATTCCCAATGGCCCCGGGAACAAAATCAGACCATAGATTCCCAAGGCGAGTGCCACTGAAGCTTGATCCCACTGTTTCTCTTGGAGGTACTGATCTAACCTCTTCTCGAGGTAGGTCCAATACCATCCATGCGTGTTCCCTTTGACAGTTTCTTTTGACTTTGCTTCCTCCGAAGGAATACCCAACAAATGTGTTAATCGTTTCCAGGTCTGCCTATGCTCAAGGTGTAGGTAGATCCGATTCTGTGTTGAGTAAGGAATTTCTAGTAATGCCTGATATTCTTCCATAGTGGGAACTGTATCAATGTCATTGAAAGAGAATACCCCGTACTTAGGACTCCAAACTGACAGCATGGCCTTTAATGCCAGGATTTGGACATTGACTCGCATTAGGGTGGCAATTTTTCCGTATTTCTTTTCAAATCGTGCCTTGACCTAATCGGGAAGCGACCTCCATGCATTAGACAAACCCTCGAGACCGTTCATTCTGACCTCTATTTTATTCAGATCTAATGAAGGTAGTGAGCTAGCATGTGCTTGGAAACATCATTTTGCAAGAATACAGGACTATGAGCCGACTTGGACCAAAGTTTAGCATTTTGAACCTCTTCTGCCGACTGACTTGAGGATGCCATGGTAAAAATGATGCCTATCCTTTTACAGACTCTTGGTTTGGTAATGCCTGTGGGAAAACTCGTTAGCAAGATAAATTAGGGTAATTTTGAATCATACTGTTGACAAGGCGACACGTACACATTTATCAAAGTAGGAAAATGTGTAGGTGTTTTAGTAGAATTCAAGATTACCCTCACAAAAATGAACAAAAGGAAATTAAAGCAGAACAGGGTAAGAGTAAGTATGCCCCTTTTTGTCCTATAATAGGGAGACTCCTGATACCGGATGAGTGCTACCTATTTGGATAGTTCTATCTTATAAGGTAGCTTACTACGGCTTTCAACTATTGTGATAGTTTAGCTCAAGGTCTAATTTTCTAAAAGCCACAGGTTCCCAAATTGCCCTCATCAGAACAAGAGAGCCCCATTCTACCCCCATGATATTATCGGGAAAATTCCACGGGTATCACAGTGGATAGAACGAGTTTCAATCTGATCAGAAGCCTTCACGGATACTAACGGGGTAAAACCCACGGGTACCGCTACATGACCCCCTCCTACTTTCCTAAAAGGGTAAGAAAGCTCGAGTATAGTACCAAAGTGTGTGAGGACATCGTGTGAGTGTTCAGTGTGTGAAGGGACACATTTACCTCTTCCCAGCATAGGGGGATTTTCTTTCTTTTTCCTTTCCTTTATTTTCAAACAATAGGCGCTGTAGGGAGTAAAACCAGCAAAACAAGTAAAACAGTTAGCGGCAATAACAATAATTAACATATAAAATATCACCGAATGAGCCCACCTAACTATAATTTGATCGAAAGAGATTAGATCTACTTTTGGACCTCTAGACCGGGGTTAAGTCAGTATATATTATTCCCCAGTGGAGTCGCCAAGCTCTCGCAAGGGATTTTGCGGTCGCCTGGACGATCACTCATCGAAGTGGGAAAGAGTGAGGAGTCACCACCTTAGTTTTGAGGGAAACTAAAGAAAACCATTTGTGAAAATAGATTGAAATGAAACCACTTCAAGATAGAGATTCTAAGTTCGGGGTCCGTAAACGGGTGGGGAAGGTGTTAGGCACCCCACCTTGTCCCTTAATAAGGGTAAGCAGATCTAATTTTGCATTAGTTAGGAGGGCTTGAATGGACATGTTAATCCTTTTGACTAAAGGAACATTTGATTTTTCACTAAATTTGGATCACCCAGATACATAAGTAAATGAGACAACCTTAGTGAGTTACTGTTGTATGTTAATTTTATTTGAATGGAATGTTTTATTAAAATTTTAATTTAAGAATCGGATAAGAAATCTTCTCCGAACTCTTTAACATCTGTTAAAATTCTGAGTTGAGACCGGATAAGAACTCTCCTCCGATCTCTTTTAAATCATTAAAAATTTCGAGTTGAGACCGGATAAGAACTCTCCTCCGATCTCTATTTAATATTTTTTTAAAATTTTGAGTTAAGACGGGATAAGAACTCTCCTCCGATCTCTTTTAGATTAACAGGAGCCTGAAAGAGACTTTTCCAATCTCCCGAATTTTAATTTCAGCTACATGTTATAAGAGCCTAAAGCTAAGGATTCTGGCATTCAAAGGTGCTGGGGATAAGGCTTCTTGATACCTTGTGACTAAACGGGGGATACTAGACTTGATTTACCGACCTTCCATGTAGTCATCTTACCAATACCTATTAATGTCCGATCTATTCTGTTTCGTTTACTTTGGTTTTATTCCACTTTATGGCATCTTGCCGAATTGCCGTTTACGTCAGCCTAATAGTTTGGCTATTTTCCTGACGTGTTATTCAGGCTCTCTCTTTTAAAAGAGACCCTTAAGTTGTAGTTACCTACGTTTTACCCAACCACTCACACGCCACTAGGAGCTAGAAAACTTGCATTCAGAAATGACGAAGATTAATAAAATGATGGACTAATCACTAAAGAGATAACTCGAGAGTAACATTCTTTGGGGTCCTTTTGCACAAAATGAACTTGGAGAAAATCGCATACGTAAGAAGAACAAAGAAAGTGCGAAAAGTAAACGTAAACACTTAATAAAACAGCAATATGAGCTCTTACCTGTAAGGAGCCAAATCTATTGAAATAACTACAGGGTGGCAAATAGTGATAAGACGGCGGACTGATTAGCCTGGGGGCTGATGTTCGTCGTGAACTGAAGGGTGCTTAGCTAAAATGCAATCAGATTAAGATAAAAACCAAGTGGAATGAAGTTGAGCTTGGACAACGGGAATGAAAACAGAGATGATAAAGGGCTGAAAGTGAGAGCATGACCAGATACTGAACAAACTGAAAATGTAGAGTTCCAGTATTCAGAATCCTTTTCAAGAAAACACTTCAGAAAACTAGTTTCAAAAGTCTTTCTAATCAACACTTCTAAGTAGCAGAGTAACAAACTGAATGAAGTTTCAGAGTTCTTCCGCTATAATAACTACCTCTCTTTTTGCCCGTCCCTTGAGCTTTTTCATGCAGTATTTATAGGAATCAGTGCTCCCCATGTAGGGTCAGGTTTTATTTTGAGTGAGATGAAGGGTCAAGATTTCGAAGGACATGATCTGATGTTCAGGAATTAAAGAGAATCAAAATGAATGGCTGAGATCACTCTTCAGAATATTTGTCCTTTTCTTCTTTCAATCTGACGGTCCCAAATCTTCTTGTCCGGAACGATCTGAGGGCTAAGAGCGAAAGACGCTGGTATTGTCGTCTTCTCTCTTGATCCAAGGGTTCCGGGTTTGTCCTTACCAGTGAGATCAACGGTGGGGATTGGGATGTCTGAATCGTCATGACATACCTGGCACTCACAAGATTGCGGGCGATTCTTAGGCGTGCGGTGGAGATCTCGTCGCCACGCTTTAACTACCTCGCTCGATTCTGACGACGGTTATTTGGGATTTGTCTTATTCTTTTTGCCTTCCGATCCCTCCTACGCTCCTATTCCGATCTCTCATGCTGATCTCCCATCTTCCGATCTATTATTCTGATCTTTCCCTTTCTCAGGTTCGGTCCAGTCAAAGCATTAATTTCCCCTCGATTCCCGAAGCGTCCGCTTCGTTTTCTGCTTAGCAATAAATGCTCGTTTTCACCCCTATATATACCCCTGACGAAAGAGACTTCCCTTCATCCGATTCTACTCTCTTCCTCTTACTTCCCAGTTCTAGCTGCTCCGGCGGAAGTTCCGGCTACAACTGTGGCTTTGATCCTTTTCCGATGGACTTCCTTACTCCTCGACTGAAAATTTACGACCCTGGTGATCGCATAACCTTGTCTGATGATGGTGAGGGAACTGGATCAATTGACCGATCTGGATTGCAGACCTCGACTGTGCCGATCTCGAGTCGTTCAACTGAGTTTATTCGGCTTCTCATCACATTGGGTGTTCCGACAGCGGCTTCCCTCCACATTGGGTGTTCCGACAGCGGGTTAAGCTCCGGTCGGCGACACCCTTTGGATCAGTCACAATGTTGACTATTGACATGGGCCTCTTTAGATAGGATGTTCCGCTGGTCTTTAGAGATCGGCCTTTTGATGTAATCAGATTTGTAATGTATTCCGATCTTTAGATCGCCCAAATTATGTAATCTGACTTTTGGAAATGTACTCCGATCTCTTGAGATCGCCCAAATGATGTAAACTTGACTTTTGGAAATGTATCCCGATCTCTTAAGATCGCCCAAATGATGTAAACTTGACTTTTGGAAATAAAAATCTTGTTTTGCCAATTATTATCTTATTGATCATTTTCCGATCTCTGATATATTTGTCCGATCTGGTTCCTGACAAAACGACTCTTAACTGATCCTTTATTCAAAATATTCAACTTAATATGCCGATCTCCAGTTAACCGATCTCTTTATGTAATTCGGAATGTTCGAGAAACGTGTCAGAACAGCTGGCGAGTCCTGTTAACCGATGCACTGCCTGGAACCTCGTGAGCATTAAATGCTCGGATGAGTATAAATAGGGGGCGGGGTTAGCCATTTGCTCTCTCATTCCATTTTCAATCTCTTGCTCACAACTTCAAAGTTCTCTCATTTTCTCAAGTTCTTCCGATGCCGATCAGACTCCGGTAAGGGCTTTGATCTTCTTTTTAGTTTAAGTTCTTTATTTCCTTTGAAAATGAGCGGCGCCGAAGGTCAGAGAGCGACGAGCCCTCCTTCCATTCAGTTCTCGTGGTCGTCAGACGAAGAAGAGGTGGTCGGGCCAAGCGCACAACCAGAACCTCCTAGGGTCTCCATTCCAGTTCGGGGGCAAGCAGAATCCTCGAGGCGTGTGCGTTCTTCAGGGAGGGAAAATCTTCCTATAGACGAGCTACCGTCGATCCTTTGAGAGACCGACCTACAATCGTTTAGCCAAGAATACAACATTCGGCCTGATTCGTACGAGCTAATTAAGTGCCACGGCGATCTTCGTGTCGATCACTTCTTCGAAGAGAATGACATGATCATGGTCTACGAAGAACAATTAAAGGCCGGTCTGCGATTCCCTCTAGACGATTTCTTCAAGGAGGTCTTGAAATTTCACCGAGTATGTATTGCTCAAGTTCACCCCAACTCATGGCGGATCTTAGTAGCTTTCCGAGGCTTGTGCCGAGCTAAGGGAATCAGTCCTACTGCTAAGGTGTTCGCTGAACTGCACAGGCTAACTCGCCGAAAGGACGATGAGCACTGGTTCTTTCAGGCGAAGCCTCATTGTGGGCTCTTTACCGATCTGCCCTCCTCCCTTAAGAACTGGAAGAACCGCTTCTTCATCCTGAGGAGTAAAAATCCGAGCTGCTTTGAGGACTTCCCCCGTAGCTGGTGGTACCAGGGGCCCTTGATTCCGAAGCGTATTACCCTGAACAAGGAGGAAGACCTAATAGTGATGGAACTGAAGAGTCAGGCGGCCACTCAAAAGTTCTCCTGTTTAAATGCGGTGACTGCCGAGCTGCACCATTGGACCATACAGCTGATCACCGGCCAAGATCGCGAACTTCCGCTCTCTGACCTCGGCATTGGTATTTTCTACATCTCAGATCTCAGGACCTTAGCGATCTCACTGACCTTTACTTTGTGCAGGTATGGCGGGTGGTGAGGGTTCCAGTTCCAGGAAGCGGAAGAAAGAAAGAGAGATTTCCCGGAAGATAAAAGAGATGAAGCGTTCGGAACTGCTTCAAACACCCGGCCATGAACCTGGGGAGATACAAAGAGGCCCGACTCGACCTTCGGGACCGCCGATCTCAGAAGCTGTCCAATCTCCTCCTCAACGAGAAGAGCAGCCTCCACCTCCTTCAGTTGCTCCATGCACAGAAAGGGGTCCTTCTCAATCTTCTGTGAGGGCCTCTTCTCGTGGCGCTCAAACGCTGATGGACTCCCTGAAGAATAACCGGACTGTTCGGGAGAACCCCGGTTTTGCCAAAGTCTTGGGGTCTTCCATCTGCCTCCAAGAGGATCGGAACAGGCTATCCCCGGACAGCCTCGATGACATCTTGACTCAATCCATGAGCCTGAACGTGGAGTGCCTGGTGAACCAGACCATAGTTCAGGAAAAGGCTCATCGCCTGGGTAAGGAAGTCGAGAAGAAGAGTCAGGAAGTGGCTTCCCTCCGATCCCAACTCTTATCCACTCAGGATTACATCTCTCAAGTTGAGGGGCGGGCGAAGTTCTATGAAGACAAGTCGGCCAAGCGATCTCATGTTCTGGCTGAAAAGAATCGTGCTCTCAGAGAAGTCCAGGCGCTTCAGGCCAACGAAGCTGCTCAGGTCGCTCAACTTATCGAGGAGCTTAAGGCGAAAGACGAAGAGATGGTGACGGGAATAGCCGGAGCCTATGTGAATGCTCACAAGGACCTCTTGGCCGAACTCCAGAAGCGTTACCCAGAAGAGGACTTCTCTTGGATGGCCGACCTGGCTCCCGGGGGCGAGGGTGAGGATAGTGAGGAGGAGGGAGAGGATGAGCGAAATGTAGATCAGGCTGGGGGATCACCCCCAGCCGAATAACTTGTACAAATTCTGAAATGAAATGAAATGACTCTTTTGTTCGATGAATGGTTGTGATCGAAAAATTTCTAAACACTTGATTGTCTGAGTATATTGAAGTAACTGAAAGCGATTATTATCCTAAGTGTGAGAGATCGGAAAACACAATACTCACGAGATTGGTAAGGAACCATCGCTAAACGGAACTTAATTGAAAATTTGACTTAAACATTTAAGATCGAGATCTTCATTAAATCGGATTAGAACCTTAGCTTGATTATTCCTAAACTTTTAAAAGGGAGGTCGACCATGAATACTGGCAGCAAAGATCTAGTGTTAGTTCAATTTCGTCTGACAAGAGAGATCGGGAATGTAGTTAACTGGTCAGGATATTTGACAATTGGCTTGAGAGATCGGTGAATG
Organism: Hevea brasiliensis; assembly: GCF_030052815.1. Classification (NCBI taxonomy): domain Eukaryota; kingdom Viridiplantae; phylum Streptophyta; class Magnoliopsida; order Malpighiales; family Euphorbiaceae; genus Hevea; species Hevea brasiliensis. Next base: position 74,242,526 of record NC_079503.1, on the reverse strand, counting down.
ATTTGAGAGACCGGTAAGGCTTTAACGAGAGCTTAGCATTGACTGAACTCTCTGTGAAGAGAGATCAGAACTGTGATTAGATGGCAAGGAGATACTTAGTGCTAGGAATCGGTTTCGAAGTTTGTTGATTCTGGGGATCGACCAAAATATGGTGTCGACAGCTGTGTTTGTAATGATCTTAAGGACCGCGGCGTCATATTTTATGGTTCGAAATTTGAGTTTAAATTATAGATTGGGCATAAAGAAATGGGGAGAAATTTGAAGGAAATTGAATATTAGAAGAGCTTCATTTGAGGTAAGTAATCCAAAATAGACAATCTTCATGAAAATAGACAATAGACAATCTATAGATTGAAAATAGACAATAGACAATCTATAGATTGATAATAGACAATCTATAATTTCATCTCAATTGATAATTTCCACTCATTTCTTCATGAAAATCCACATCAACATTTTATACTCATTTCATCCATGAAGTTTACTCAATTCATTAATTTACATATTGTACAAATAAATGTACAAGTTATTATACAATTAAAAATTTACATTACAAACTTAATATTTACTTACAATATATAATGACAAAATGTTGTAGCTCGGTGGACCTTACCAAAATGCAATGCTGAGGTGACACACTCTACTACAGGTCAGCTCTCCAAATCTTAGTTCAACGTCTATTGGGCCTTATCTTTAGTACCTACACGAGGAAAAATCCATCACGCTAAGCATATTGCTTAGTGGTGCAATAATAAAATAAAATAAAATAAAATTAATTAAATAAGTAAAGGTATATGTTTCATATTGTAGTATCATGAGAGTGATGCATTTTCAATTTACTACAAGTCATACCCATTTTGTTGATCTTTAGGAGTAATTTAGTTCATTGGGATCTTTTCCATTCAATTATTTAATCTCAATTCTTCTTAACACTTTTCATTGCCCAAGTAACCTATAACAATCTGACTAGAATGGATACGTGGGTTTTACTAGCACTGGGTACCTTAAGCCGTCACACCATCGGACACATAATGTTTACTAGGTGTGCAACAGAATGTCATAAAAGCCATAAGCAACAGAATGTCATAAAAGCCATAAGTAACAGGATGGCATAAAGGCCATAGATAACAGAATGGCATAAAAAGCCATAAATAACAGAATGGCATTACAAGCCATAGGCACAACTGCTAAAATCATCCCTTCTTAGCATGCCAATCTATCCAACCCATACAATGGTGTCTAGGCATACATGACAATTTAGCATTATTAAGTATTCATTAACCTCATTAAGTCATTACATGTATTATTCATTTCACATAGCATCATCATCCCATTCATAGTGGGAACATAAGTCCCAATTACATATTTACATGGCTTATGTGTTCATCAAACCACTTATGTTAAATACAATTCACAATTCACATCAGTTTGTGAAAGTTTTAAGAATTCCAGAATTGATGTTTTAACTTCCCTTAGAAATTTGGCCAAGATGTAGAATCAATTTGGTCACACTTTCTCCATGAAAGTTATTCCTTTATATCTTAGCTTTAATTTCTTTTTTGAATAAATCAATTTGCAGTTTTGTAGCTCTAGTCACAGTCAAAACACTAAGGACTGCTCTAGGGTACTAGACACTGTACCTTCCTAGTTTTCCAAAACTTCACCAATTTTTGCAACTAATATCCAAGTACCTTAGGATTAGAATTGGCATCAAGTCCCTGAAATAATGTTTTATGCCTTTGTCTTAGGTTTCCAACTCATCTTGAATCACTTCAATTAGAGTTTTGTAGAGAAAGTTATGGCCTGATAACCATTCAGAGGTCATAAGACAAAATGCTTTAGGTGCAAGAATTCTAGGTTTGACATTCCTGACTTACCCTAACAATTTCTCTATTTTGCTCTGAGAACTAGGTTCAAGTCTAAACATAAAAATTGTAGTTCTATGTCTTATGAGAATTTTGGCTTTGGAATTACTACATTCGCAGTTTTGTAGCATGAGTTATGGCAATTTTGCCAAAACTGGTCAGATGACCAATTACTCACATTCTCTAGGTTCAGCCCAGAATTAGGGTAGGTTTTCTGGACCAATTTTTTCTAGCAATTTAGATGTTAGATTCATAATTTGGCTTGGTGTTCTTTATATGAATTATTATCCTATGTCTCTACTTTCCAACAAGTCAAAATTTACATCATTTGGAGTTTTCTAGTGCAAGTTATGTTCATTCTATGTTGTACTATTCAAATGGTCATTTTCCTGGATTCTAGAATTTCACTTACGGATTCCAGCCCCAATTCCAACCTCTTCCAACGAGGCAAACAGAAAAGTAAAGCTAGAGAGCTTAGAAAAGGATGACATTAGGGAAAATATTTATCAAAGTATGGAACTTAGAAGTGCAGAACTCGGAATAGGTCATAATTGATACAGTATTAGGAGCCTGAACCAGAAGCAGGATCTGTATTAGACTTTGTCTATTTTCTATTCCCAAGGTAGGACAAGGGGGCAATGGGATAAAAACCCTTTAGATTGTTGATAGTATGAGGAAAGTTATGTGAGGTACACGACCAAAGTAGGTAGTAACTAGAGGGTGTGTAACAATAACTCGAACTATTTTAACAGACAGAAAAGTGAAGTCAGTAGGAGTTAGTTGAATAAAAGTCAACCTAAGGAATTCAAATATTCATGATGGAAGATAAGAATGAGGGATAATGGCCAAAATGTTAGAATTCAAAATAATGAGACCTAGAGTCTGTAATCAGAGGCTAGGCAAGTATTTTCAATGTGACTAATAGGTTAACCTTGTTAGGAACATGATGTCAGTCAAATAGTAGATAACAAAATAATAATAAAGGGTAGCATAGGATAGGTATATATGTTACTCATAAGTTATTGGAAGTACAAGGAGTAGAGGAGTGATTATTAGTGAGACTGGAATTAGTTCTGAAAGAATCCGTTAGTGCATTATCTTCCAGGATATAACCAAGTATAAGAAGTATTATAAGTATGGAGGACAAATGGAGAATAAAAGGGAAATTGTAAATTCTAAAATGATATTTCAAGTAGGACAATAGTACAACAAAGGCTAGGCACAACTGATATCTTATAATAAAGCATAATAATTACAAAGAAATGATGGAATTGAAAAGGGGAGATTAAGGGGTATGAGCTAAACATTGTTTATTAAACAATGGTGGACTATAAATTGTAGGAGAAGATTTCTCCTTCTTTCTAAATTAGCTCGTGTTTCAGTTTTATGAAATTGTGTTAAGTAGAAAGACTGTGTCAAGGTAATCCAGTTAATTGAGAATTAGGTAGGCACCAGTTTATACACAATCTTCCGAGAAGGGAATGATGGGAAGTGCATACTTAAGGTCAAGGATGAAAGGACAATTAGGGTAGTGACTAGAGTTAGATCACATTAGTTACCAAGGCTTACAGCCCTTCTAAACTATAAAATAGATGGAGTGCTACCTGTGGATAATATTCGATGGATGTAGCTTTACTTATGGGTAAATTTGAGACTGAAATTTGGAAAGCTATGCACAGTGAATGTGGCTATGTTAAGAAGAATGAATATATAAAGTATCTTGTCTGGGATTATAGTACAACACGCATTTCTCACTACCATGATAATTCAGTTAGAACTTATAGGTTAAAGGATACCTATTTAACCATGAAGAGCAATTCCCTACAAAGAATAGTAGAGAACGATAATATTTTGATGGTCATGTTAGGAAGAAGGTACAAGGAGAATCATTCATGGTGAATTGCTTGAATTCCCTAATATGAGTGGTAGGTTAATACTATAGTAAGATACTATATGATAAATGTGCTAGTGAAAACCAATCGCACAGTTAGAATTTTGGAAGTAATGGAATTAGCAAATCAAGCTAGAATTTAGAATAAATAAAAAAGTTAAAGTTAATGTTATTGGGATGAATATCTTTAAGGAAAAGGCACAAGGAGAAAAAAGACAAAAATGAATGGTATGAGAGGGACACTAAGAAATGTTTAGGACAAGTTATGGTAAAATGGTAGGCTAAAGGAACTATAGAGCCTTGATCTAAGTAACAATGTGTAAAGGAGTATGTTAGATATAAGAAATTCTAAACAGAAATCAAGGAACTCCCTTTTTAGAAAAGGACTAGGATATGATAAGTCATGTTGACTGAGTAGCTCGAGAATACATAAACTTTTGTCATGTCAGAGGAGAGATCAATTCATCTTCTGATGTCGATAGATGGTGTAATGAATGTTTAGCATTTGAATGACGAAACCTTCGAGATGGGATTGACCTCACTCCGATCAGACACCATTTGAAAAGGCGATCATCGGACGATCCAAATCACTTGGTCAGATTTTTGGGCCTTTTCAATTTCCAAAAATTAAAAATAATTTTATGATAATTATTGATAATTTTTGGGCTTCATTTAGGTGCGATTGGATCGATGATAGCTCACCGACGCTTGAGATTTAGTTTTTAATCAGATCCAGCTGTCCAGTGGCCCATCTCAGAACATAGTCAATATTACAGTCGATCCTAGCATTTTCAGAAGTTCCGAATGCGCTCCAGGTGTCAAATTTGGCATGGGTAAACCTGAACTCTAAGTTGTTCAATTTTGGCTAATATCGGATTTAGAATAAAATTCATAAAATATTCATGGGTAGTGAGAAAATTGTGATTCCTTTTGCAGTAGTCTTATAATATTGTTAAGGACCGTGGAGTGAGTTCATAGAATTTTTTAAAGTTAGTTTGGATGGTTTTTGAAAAAAATAAGTTAATCTTAAACCTTATAACTGAATTGTCTGATTGTGTGAGTTTTGTCTGATTTGGAGGGCCTAGGAGGAGCCATGTGATGTTGTTAATATGTGGATTTGAGGAATGTAATTTTAGAAGTGTTGTTTGAGCCACTTTGTAGGTTGAGCAAGTCCTAAGTGCAGGAAAAACTTTGTCAAATTTTCGACATAAATTAGGGTGTCCTTGCCTCTTTAAAAATTCTTAATTTTAGTTAGCACTAATAAATTCATACTGTAATTATTAAGGCGATCAGGGTCAGCCATCTTCCTCCACCCAGCTGCCACAATAGTCTCTGGTGATCGGTGAGTAAATATTGATTTTATTTATAATTTTAATAGTATTATATATTCAAGGCATGTCCATGTATTCACTTATATATGTGTGTGTGTGTGTGTGTGTGTGTGTATGTATTTAGCCAATATTAAGCATGACTTTTGTTGTATTCTTAATTGATGAAATTATTGTGGGTGTCACCTTAGGGTAATTTTGAGATGTATGCGTGTACCGGTGTGCGTGTGGTGTGATATTGGATATGGATAGGATGGGAAGATTGGCTGGAGCTAGTCTCGCTGGAGCCCAATCCTTTTGGTAATAAGTCGAGGTGAGTACGGCTTTGAGTTAATCTCACTGATCCTCGCATTTGGATTATTAAGAGAAAATTCAGCTCGAGTTAATCTCACTAGCAGGCATTAGATTAAGAGAGGTGTATAGAGGATCGGCTCTCATATAAATACATATATTGATATGACATATGAGTGTGTGAGTGCTCCAAATTATTTTTTGTGAGAATATTGTTTAAATTCGATTGAGTATGTTGGTATATGTTGCATTTCATCATTAGGGATGCATTAACCGTAGATAGTTATAGAAATTGTATTTAAAATTAATATCTTACTCTATGAGTTGAACGCTCACTCCTGCTCACCATATTTTTCCAAGCTATGGAAGGATTTCCTTTTTAGAATAACCTGCTTTCTTTCTCATAGGTTTATCAACAGTTACTCATTTGTATTATTATTTCCTTAATTTGTAATTTAGAATTTCACATGTGCTAGTAGTAACATTGATCTTGTCAGGGACTATGTTAATTTAAGCTTTTGGTATTAATAAATGAAAATTTTTTATAATGTTTAAATAGTTTATAAATGATGATATCAAGGTTGAGTTGGGCTCCCCTAACTTTAGTATGTGATGGTTATTAAGTTGGGTTAGCCTGAATAAAAATATAATATTTTATTTTATTTTATTTGCATATTGAGCCTCAATTTTTTGTCCTGGTTATAGATTTGAGAATATTAAGGCTTACTACGGGTCTCAAGGGCTTTATGCCTACCTAGGTCCTAGTGTCGGTCCAGCCCATGGGATCGGGCCTTAATATGTTATAGAAAACATGATTTCCCTCTAGGATATAAAATTTGAAACTCTAATGCTGCTACACATGCTATTGTTACTATTGAGAATGTTGAACAAGTTGCTATTTCTAAATCTCTACCATCAAGTTATGTAGAGGGTTCTAATATGAGTTTCACTCTTGAGCAATACCAGAAGCTATTGACTTTAATTCAGGATCATTCTTGACATCATCTCCATCACTTTCTCCATCACCTCAATCTCATTTAGTCAATCATTTGGCCATACAGCACAATGGTAACATTTCTTTTTCACCTATTGCCACTCCTAAATCTCCCACAGGTAATCACATTGTTCTTTACAAACAAGATATTAAGCAATGGGTAATTTAAATAAATCTACAAACTAGAAGAAAAATCACTAAATTAGCAATGGGTATATAAAACTATAATTAATTTATTGCAAAGGTGATTCCAGTATTAGGGTTCATAAAATAAATTTTATTGAAATTAGATAGGTAAAACCAATTTTAAGGGAAATATAAGTTTGAAGGAAAATTGATTCTAAGTTACTTCAATTTCTCTTTCAAGCAAATTAAAGAGTATTTTAAGGAAAACTAAGCCTCATTCTCATGTAATGTTCAATTTATCCAAAACCTTTTAAGCACTTTAATCAATTATAAAAATTCCTCTTAACCATAAAATATAACTAGTTAAAACTACTTCAAATTTTTCAAAATCTAGTTAAAACTAGTTCAAATCTATAAAATATAACTCAAATCATTACACCAAATTCTGAAATCTTAGAAATCTATTCACTCATAGTTGTCTTTATAGTCGTCTTTATAAGAAAGAAATAAGAAATAAGGTAGAAAAAATGAAAATATACTAAAAATAAATGAACTCAGAGGACTGTAAATAACGGCAGTTAACCGAGCATTTATGTTGATGACAAGAGATTTAAACCCCTAAAGGATCATTACCAGCAAATGCAAAGCCAGAGTTCAAGTAGAAGCCAACCACCAATATTTTCATCAGATAACACAAGGGTTGGATCTTCCACCACCACTACATCTGCTTATCATCTCTACGTTGTCAATCCTGACTCCATAAATTTTGAAGTCAGTGAAACTTCATCCCTTTCATAGTCGTGTTGCCTCCCGTAAGCAGGGTAGTTTCAGAACTTCATATGGTTCAGGTGCTTGTTATTATGTTTATGTAATAGAAGTCTCTTCATATGAATTTATAAGACTTTTACCTGCACGTTGCGCATATGCAATTATGATTTATATATTATTTAATCATTTATATATTATTTAATTGAATGAACATACAATTATATAGCACTTCACACACATATATATAGGTGATATTTTATTTATTTTGAATTTGAAGTGGCTGTTATGATGCAGCCAATTTGTTACTCTTTTATAATAATGAATAATGAATTTCTTAAATTGGACACAGTTCTTGAAGTTGAGCTCGTAAATCATATCTTATAGCATGCATATTTCATCATATATATATATATATATATTACATATTACATATTACATATTACATTTTAATATAATAAATTATAATTTTCTTATATATATATATATATATATATATATATATAACACTATTTAAAAACCTTTGTAGCTTCATGTCTTTAGCAATCTTTGTAGTTTTTCTAAGTTTCTTAATTGCACTTAACCTTCTTCATAGAAGAAGTAATATTTATTAAATTCTAAATAACAAAGAAATATATATAAAAGAAATTATGATAAAAATGTCAAGTAATTAAATGAGTTGGAGATACAACTTTTAGTACATAATAAATAATTGAATTATATATTTCTATGGGAACTATATGAAAAAAATAATTTTACATATATATAACACGTGATGTTTCAATAATTTATATTAGCATTACCAAATGTCATTGGCTATTAAATAACTTAAATGCTTGCAATAACTTCAAAAGTATATGAAAAGTGATTATGTGATAAGATTCTTGAAAGGTTTGAATGAGCAACTTGCGAATGTTAAATTCTCAGATTATGCTAATGGAGCCTCTACCTTCAATTAATAAGGTTTTCTCCTTAATGATTCAGCAAGAAAGACAAATTTCTAATCCCAATATAGAATCTAAAGTTTTTCTAAATAGAGCTATCAGATTTGAGAGTGGTGGTCTTGTCGGTTCTGATTCTTATGGTAGAGGATATTTTAATTCCAATAATGTGCAATTTGCTTCAAATAAAGTGCCTTATATAGGAAGAGGGCACTCTATTAGATTAGTCAAGGTTTAAACATATTGTGGCAAATAAAGACACAATGTTGACGATTGTTATAGGGAACATGGTTTCCCTCCAGGATATAAATTTTGAAACTCTAATGCGGCTGCACATTCTGCTGTTGCTATTGAGAATGTTGAACAATTTGCTATTTATGAATCTCTACTATCAAATCATGTACAGGGTTCTAATATGAGTTTCACTCCTGAGCAATACCAGAAGCTATTGACTTTAATTCCATATCATTTTTTGACAGCATCTCCATCACTTTCTCCATCATCTCAATCTCATTTGGTCAATCATTTGGCCATACAGCACAGCTAACATTTCTCTTTCACCTATTGCCATTCCTAGCTCTCCCACAGGTAATCACATTGCTTTCTACACTAATGTCAATTCACACACATGGATGCTTGATGTTGGAGCTACTGACCATTTATGTTTTATCCTATTAGCTTTTATAACTTATAAACAAATTAAACCAGTTTCAGTCAAGTTACATAGTGGTGCTCATGTTTTAGCCACCATTTCTAGAACTATACACTTTACATCTCATTTTCACTTGTTAGATATTCTTTATATCCCATCTTTTACTTTCAATTTAATTTCAATAACCAAGCTCATTTCCTCTTTGAATTGTAGCTTACTATTTCAGCATAATTCTTGTTTCATTTAGGAGTTGAGTACTTGGAGGATGATTGGTTTAGCTGAAATGAAGGAAAGATTGTATGTGTTGGTCAATCCATCATCTCATTCCACTACTTCAATTTCTTCTATCATCACTGTTGTTCCTTCTTTTCCTCCTACTAGTCTATGGTACTATAGACTTGGCCATCCTTCTCATTCAAGAAATTTAGCTTTGAATAAGCTTTGCTCTTTTATTCCTTGTAATGTTGATACACATAATTGTGATATTTGTCGCTATGCAAAGCAAAAGAAGCTATATTTTCCACACAGTGTTTCTCATACTTTTGCTTTATTTCAATTAATTCATGTGGATATTTGGGCTGCTTGTTATGTAACATCAATACATGGTCATAGATTCTTTTTAACTATAGTGGATGATTTTTCAAGATATACTTAGGTTTCCTCATGAAAGCTAAATCTGATGCCAGGTCCCTTTTATAATATTTTGTTGCCATGGTTGAAACTCAATTTAATACCTCAATTAAAGTTGTCAGAAGCAGTAATGGTCCTGAGTTTTTCATGACTGATTTCTGTGCTTCCAAAGGAATTATGAGTAGGTGTGTTGAAACCCTCAAAAAATGGCCTTATAAGAAGAAAGCATCACCACATTCTCAATACAGAAAAAGCTTTATTATTTCAATCCCATTTACCAAAATCATTTTGGTGTTATGCTATCACTCATGTTGTTTTTCTTATAAACAAAATTCCCACTCCTTTTCTTTAAGACAAATGTCCTTTTGAAATATTGCATAACACTATACCTGATTGTAATGACCTTAAGGTCTTTGGTTCCTTGTGCTTTACTTCTACATTGTCTGTTCATAGATCCAATTGGATCCAAAAGCAAGGAAGTTGATTTTTTCTGGGATATAAGCCTAGTGCAAAAGGCTATGTGTCAATGGATCTTCACTCCAGAGAAGTTTTTCTTTCCAGACATGTCCAATTTCATGAAAATGTTTTTCCTCTTTCTTCTTCATCTTTTTCTTTTTCATAGCTTACTAACACATCTTCTATTGAGTATCCAATACCAGAACTTCATTCTACTATTTCTCCTCATCTTATTTAGTCATATTTTATTGGTGTTAGATACTTTACATGTCACACCTTACCCCTCTGTAAGGCATAACATTATCCCGTAGAATACCTAATGAACTACAGAACTTCACCTACCGATAACTCATTAAGTATCCTACAAGGGATTTTAAAATCATTTCCTTACTTTTCGAAAGTGGTGAGCATTTTCTTACATTTAATAGAAGTTTCAAAGCTAGTTAAAATTTTGTCCATTTTTATTTGTCCGCAAATTTTAGAAAAATTTCGACAGAGTACCATCTGTATTTTAAAAAAACAGTTCTTCAAAAACCTGTAAAAGCACTTCCTATATTTCTTTTCATCAAAATCCATCACTACTACAACACAATCAACACAATTTTTCCCAAACTCCAAAATTCAAAATAATTATCAATTCAATTATCATAAAAAATAATATTAAATAATTTCATTAAAGTAAAATCAATTTACATTCATCAACCAAACTTTACATTATCAAATCCAAAATAATATTATTATAAACTCTATACAACTGTTCATGATCAGTTTATACATGTGCATACATTTACATACACGAAAATATAAACATTACATTCAGGGTATAAAATTATATCCGATAAAACTTCAAGGATGTGGCTCCAAGATCCTTAGCAACTCACTCTGCTGCTCCTCTAGTCTCTATATCTGCGACAGCAATAACAACCATCGTTGAGTACTATGACTCAGTGGTGCACAACATACTAAATAACATTTATGCATAATTCAAAACACGTTTATTCAAATACAGTACTGAAAATGAAAGACAGATACAAAACATGATTTATAAACTTTTAATCCAAACAATTTTATTTAGGTAATCTCAAACCAAATTTCATAAAAATACACAGTTATATCATTCCATTCGAAACAATATTCATCTCAATAGCTAGAGGCTTATGAGAAACCACAGGGCTAGCTAGCTCAATCTATGGGTACCCATTCAAATTTCTTCCTCTACTGGCACACCTCAACACTTCAGCCAGAGAGGGAATCAAATTCAAAACTAATTTCTCTCACTAGTCATGCTAGTGAGACATTCAAATATATGGTCATAACACTGTGGTTTCAAAACTATCTTATCAATTTATTAAACATTTACTGACAATTAAATCACATATCATCAAATGTTCAACAATTTAGATCAAAAACATAGTATACATTTTAATCATTATTTTGCAATATAAATAAGCCACAAATCATTTCATGTACTTTGCAAAGGAATTTTAAAGAATATTTATGTTGTGCACAAACCTTATGCGAGTCGCCTCTTGGCCTTGACTCGATGCCTCGGTTTCTTTCCCGGTATTCTTTTCAACTAAAACACACAATTTCACAGTGTTTCAGTATCATAATTTATCATAAGTCCAAAAATAAACTCAAATCTATTTATATCTAACTTAAATATGCTTAACTTGATGTTCTTTAAAATTTGTATTTCGGTGTTACTATTCACGTCACTATTCAAGTCAATTTGTTGACTTTCTAATGCTTAATAGGTATAGGAATTCTAATTTTACCCACATACCACATTTTGGTTACCTAACTTGTTGGTTTTGGTTGGTTCCTCAAACTTTAAGTTTCTTAAGTGAAACTTCCAAAATTTCAGATTTGGTGCCCTATTTTGCACTGTTCCATTGATTAAGTTGCTATGGTAATTTGGCTAAGTTTTCTTCATAGAAGTTGTTCCTTATTGTCTTAACTTTATTTCCCTTTCTGAATCACTCCATTTGGAGTTTTTTAGCCTAAGTTATAGCTATTTGAACATGGCTGGCCATATTTAGTATTACCCAGAATTCTGGGCAAATTCCTGGTTATTGGCTATTTTTGTGGGTTAACTGCAGGTAATTTGTCAAATAGGTTATGGTCAAAATTTGGATTTGTTTTCTTCATAAAAGTTGTAGGGATATGTCTCAACTTTCTATCGGTATAAAATTTAGGTCATTTGGACCTTCCTAGACCAAGTTATGGTCATTTACGTAACTACTATTTATTTAGTCATTTTTGTACAGGTCAGTTTGCCCAATTCCGGATTTGGCCTAATTGTTCACTAAGTTTTGGTCACTTTATGGGCATGATTCCTAAATGAAAAATGTGTCATTTTGTGTCTAGTTTCATTCCCAATTAGCCTCACACTAATTGGGTTGGTAACTTTTCAGTTTTGGTCCCTGAAAGGGACCTAGGTCAAGCTGCCTGCAGATTGACCCTAACCAATCCGAATTGGAACTTGGTTCCAACAATTCATACACACCACAAATGGTCACAATTGACCATTTCTCAACTCAAATAAGGTCAACTACATCAATTGACCAATTCTCAACTTTTTCTCTAATTTTTCACATGCTCAAAACCCTAGCTACACATAAAGTTCAATCTAATGCATTCAAAGTGCACATTCATGATCTCTACACCTAATGCACCTCAAATAACTATTCAAACACCTCAAACTCATTCATTTCAAACCCTAACCCTAGCTGGCCAAATTTCATGTTTAGTCCCTCAATAATTATTTTTGTTTCACTTTACACAATTTCTAAGCTAAGTGAGCTACATACACAACAAATAAACTAAGATTTTCAAATTCAACCACTTACCTAAATTAGAGCTTTTCTAACTTCTTAAACTCCACTTCTTTCCTCTTCTTCCACTTCAAATCTTCTCTTCCAATGGCTAGAAGGTTTATAGGGCTTTTTACTAAGATTTATGGTGGGAATCAATTGTTTGGAAGCTTGATGCTTTTGTTGTTAATGGTGGTTAAGAGAGAAAGCAAGAGAGAGAGTGTGTGGGAGAGGGACTGCTGATTGTATGGGAAGAAGAAAGTGTATTTTCTTTTTGAATTTTTATCTTTATTAATATGTAATTATCCTTATATTTTCATCATTTAAAATTATAGTTTTAATGAGATCATGCTTATGTCATGCATGATGTCATAAACTTTTTTATTTTTTTTTTATTTTTCATTTCTTTTTCATTTCTTTTTCCATTAGTTCTTTAATTTAATTCTTGGTCTCAAAATTTTCTTTTCTCCAATTTTATTGGATAGTTAGGTCAGAAGTCAGCTCTAGGGGTGAATTGACCAAATTGCCCCTCGCTGGTTCAATCCGGTTTGCAAGTTATTCGATATTTCTTCCGAATCTCTAACCTAATTATTTGACCTGTTTAACAATTCTTTTCTGTGATTTTCTCTTTTCCACTGTGTTAGCAATAGTCCTAAGGACCGCAACATCACATTTTAAGGTTCGAAATTTGAGTTTAGACTGACCTCGCAGTCATTCCCGAGAAGGTAACCCATTGTTGTGACTCCCGGCTCATTTAACTTTTTATATTTTGTTTTTCTTCTTTATACTTAACTATTTGGCAATTACTAATTATTTGCGTTCAGGGCTTAACTAGGTATCTTAGACGTGGTTCTAATTCTCTTAATTGTCCGGACCGACACCAGTCACTGGAACAGTAAAATGTACCAGGCTATGCCAATAGGGGTGTTACAATTCTCCCCCCTTAAAATAAATTTCATCTCAAAATTTTACCTGGTATCAATCTCTGAACAGCTGTGGGTGTTGTCTCCTCATGTCCTCCTCTTGTTCCCAAGTAACCACCTGGCCCGAATGACGGTTCCACAGCACTTTCACTAACGATATCGGCTTGTTCCGTAGCTGCTTCACCTCATAAGCCAGAATCTCTATGGGTTCTTCCTCATATGTGAGATCTGGATTCACTTCAATTTCTTTCACTAGTAGTACATGAGATGGGTCAAATCTATACCTCCTCAACATCGATACATGGAAGACGTTATGTATCTTCTCCAACTCTGGAGGTAGTGCCAAATGATATGCCAAAGGACCCACTCTTTCCAGAACCTCATATGGCCCGATGAAATGAGGACTCAGTTTTCCCTTTCTGCCAAATCTCATAATTCTCTTCCAAGGGGAAACCTTGAAGAATACTTTCTCACCCACTACATATTCAATATCCCTTCTCTTCAGATCAATATAGGACTTCTGATGGTCTGACGCAGCTTTGAGTCGATCCCTAATCAATCTGATTTTCTCTTTAGTTTGCTGAATAATTTCTGGCCCAATGATCATTCTTTCGCCTACTTCATCCCAACACAATGGGGTTCTACATTTTTTGCCATACAAAGCTTCATATGGAGGCATCCCAATGCTTGATTGGTAGCTGTTATTGTAAGCAAACTCAATCAAAGGCAAGTGTGTGTCCCAACTGCCCTCAAACCCAATCACACAAGCCCATAGCATGTCCTCCAAGATCTGAATTACCCTCTCAGACTGGCCATCTGTCTGTGGGTGGAATACCGTATTGGAGTTTAATCTAGTTCCTAGGGCTCTCTGAAGACTACCTCAGAATCTAAAAGTGAACCTAGGATCTCTGTCAGATACGATGGATACTGGCACTCCATGCAGTTTTACTATCTCATCAATGTACAACTTGGCCAATCTTTCTAAACTGTAGTCCATCCGACAGTGTAAAATGAGCGGACTTGGTTAGTCTCATCGCTATAACCCATACTGCATCATGACTCTTCTGTGTCCTCAGAAGTCCCATCACAAAATCCATAGTTATTCTCTCCCATTTCCATTCCGGTATTAGTAGTGGATGTAACAACCCAGCTGGTACTTGATGCTCTACCTTCACTTGCTGATAAGTTAGGCATTTGGAAATAAATTCTGCTACATCTCTTTTCATACCCATCCACCAGTAGTGCTCTTTCAGTGCTCTATACATTTTAGTACCACTAGGGTGCATAGCAAAAGGAGACTCATGTGCTTCCTTCATAATGATCTGCCTCAAATCAACATCATTAGGAATGCACATTCTGCCTTGGTGAAGTAGTAGACCGTCATCTCTCATTGAGAATTCTAATTTCTTGCCCTGTCTGACTTCTTCTAATAGCTTCTGATACTTCTGATCATTCTGAGCAACCATTCCGATCTGATCAATCAACACTAGTTGTACATGTCATGAAACTGTTGTCTGCCCCTCATCATTAATTTCTAAGCTGGCATGCAATACTCTCAACTCATGTACCATAGACAAAGGAGTAACCCGTAGACTTGTCATAGTCTTATGACTTAAGGCGTCAGCCACCACATTAGCTTTCCCTGGCTGATGGTCTATTAGACAATCATAGTCTTTTATCAACTCTAACCATCTCCTCTGCCTCAAATTCAACTCCTTTTGAGTGCCCAGATACTTCAAACTCTTATGATCTATGTACATGTAGCACTTCTACCCATATAAATAGTGTCTCCAGATCTTAAGAGCGAACACAATAGCTGCTAGCTCCAAGTCATGTGTCGAATAATTTCTCTCATGCGGTTTCAGCTAGCGTGATGCATAGGCAATGACATTCCGCTCTTGCATCAGTACACAACCTAACCCATTGTGAGAAGTGTCGCTGCAAACAGTATACTCTTTACCCGGAATAGGTAAAGTAAGGACTGGAGCTTCAGTCAAACATTTCTTCAACTCATCAAAACTCAAACATTTCTTCAACTCATCAAAACTCTGTTGGCATTCATCCATCCATTGAAATTTCACATCTTTTCGAAGTAATTTGGTCAATGGAGATGCCAACATGGAGAACCCTTTCACAAATCGGTAATAATATCCAGCTAAACCCAGAAAACTGCGAATCTCCATGATATTTCTGGGTGGTCTCCAATTAAGGAAAACTTCTATCTTACTTGGATCTACCTTGATGCACTCTACCAATACTACGTGCCCCAAGAAGGATATTTCTTTCAGCCAAAACTCACACTTTGACAATTTGGTGTATAGCTGTTTCTCCCTTAAAGTCTGCAGTACAATCTGCAGATGTCTATCATGCTCCTCTGCACCCCTCGAATAAACCAATATATCATCTATGAATACCACAACAAATTGGTCGAGGTATGGCCTGAAGATAGTGTTCATCAGATCCATAAAAGCAGCCGGAGCATTAGTTAACCCGAATGGCATGACCAAGAACTCATAATGGCCATAGCAGGTTCTAAAAGCAGTTTTAGGGATACTCTGCTCTTGTACTTCCAGCTGATAATAACCTGATCTTAGGTTAATTTTGGAGAACACAGCTGCACCCCTCAACTGATCAAACAAGTCATCAATGCGGGGTAATGGATATCTATTCCTTATTGTCACCTTATTCAACTGCCGGTAGCTAATACATAAGCGGAGAGTTCCATCTTTCTTCTTAACAAACAACACTAGCGCTCCCCAAGGTGACAGACTAGGGCAGATAAAGCCCTTATCAAGCAGCTCTTGCAACTGCACTTTCAACTCTTTCAGTTCTGCTGGTGCCATTCTATATAGTGTTATGGAGATTGGTTCCACACCAGGCATAACATCAATTTCAAACTGCACCTCTCTTTCTGGAGGTAATCCTGGCAATTCATCAGGAAACACATCCGGAAAGTCACATACTGTAGGATGTCCCTCAGTGCTGGACTCCCCACTTAGGTGTCTATCACATGTGCCAAGTATGCTTCACACCCCTTTCTGATCATCCTTCTGGCTAGTGCAGCCAAAATGATGTTTAATGGCAGTAACTGCCTCTCTTCATATATTACCACATCACCGTACAAAGGGAGACCAAAAGTTACTGTCTTCAGTCTACAGTCAATCATGGAGTGATGCATGGCTAACCAATCCATGCCCAAGATGATATCATAATCTCTGAAGGGCATTTCAATCAAATCTGACAGAAAAGTGTGTCCTTGGATCACCAAAGGACAATCTCTATACATTCTATTGACTAGGACCTCTTGTCCTAATGGACTAGTTACTAGCACTTCAAAATCCATTTTGGCGTACAAAATCGCAAGGGAACTAACTATGCTAGCACTAACATATGAGTGGGTAGAACCTGGATCAAACAGTACAAATACATCTTGATTAGAGATAGAGAATGTATCAGCTACAACATCGGAAGTCTCAACCTCTTCCCGCTGCCTCATTGTGTAAACCCTGGCTAGAGCACTCCCTTGTGCTGACTGGCTAACGATACCTTGACTACCAGAAGTATTGCCTCTACCTCTGCCTCTTCCTCTGCTAACTAGTTGTGAACCTCTGGAAGCAGGACTCTGAATGGATCCTTCTGCAATAGTAGGAGCTGGAACAAATCTAGGGGCACTGGTGTAGTCCTTAGCAAGATGGCCCTTGCCTGCACAGTTAAAGCAAGCTCCTGTTGCCCAATAGCATTCTCCCCCATGAAACTTGCCACATGTCTCACAAGGGCGGGGAGGATATGAACCCCTAGTCGACTGCTGACCAGACCTAGGGGGTTGCTGTCCAGAGAATCTGCCCCTTCCATATATGTATTGTTTGACAGTGTTGGGTATGTGAGTGCTCCAAATTGCCTTTTTGCTGTTATGATATGAAAATTATGACGATGTTGCATTTCACTCCACATGGTGCATTAGCTTTAGATAGCTATAGAGATTATGATTAAAATTGATATTTTACTCTCTAAGTCGAACACTCACTCCTGTTCATCTATTTTTCCAGGCTACAGGAGGATTATTTGTTGTGGCTAACCTGCTCTTCTTCTTCACAGGTCCATTGATAGTATTTAATGTATTTTTTATAATTGAATTAAATTTTAGACTTCGCATGTGTTAGAAGCACTTATTTTTATTTTGGGCCTGTATTATAAAAGTTATGTTGGACCTATAAAATTATTAACTCTATGCATGATGAGATTGGATGAGGGAGCTGAGCTCCCATTTGAGTTATGACATTTTGATTATGTGGAGGGTGAGCTGAGCTCCCCAATTTATTATATATTATGTTTACAGGTCGGACGAGTAAAAAACTCTCTGTTAAATGGTCCATTTTATGGCCGAACTCTGTCCAGTTGAATTCTTGAAATTGGGCCCAAATGGGCCTTAGAGTTGGGTTGAGGAATAGTTAGGTTTACTATGGGCCTTGGGGGCTTTAGGCTAGCCCAGGTCCTAGTGCCGATCCGGCCCATAGGTTGGGTCGTGACAAGCTTAAGGCCACTAGAACCAATAGTAAGCCAGATCATCACTTTCTTAAACATTCATATGGCCCATGTAAGTCATAAAACATTTTAAATAAAAAAAATTCAATAAAAATTATTTTCATTATAAAATATAATGTAGCAAGGATAGTAAGCTTTTATACAAGTTACATGTCAAAAAAAGAGTTACATAAAATCTACATATACCTTTAAATAATAATGAGACAATAACTTTTAAAACTCATAATCTGGGTACGATGTATGCATCTTTAGTTCTTGTCCTTGAAGGAGGAAATAAATGAAAGAAAGTGAGTTTGGGGCTTAGTGAGTAAAAGTTTACTTAAGGAATAAAACATATAATTAAGTAAAATATATCTAGCACATGGAAATGCAACAATCACATTGGTTTTTATTGTCCTATATTAGTTTGGGATAACGTATTTGAGCTAAATATAAGACTTAAGTAAACCTCCTCCCCTTGGGCTAGATTTTAAGTTAAAATTAGGCCTAGTCCATTTTCTAAACAAGGTATCAGAGCCTACCTTGCTTCAATATTAGGCCACCTACATATGTGTTTGCTAGAAAACTTTATGCTCGATATTCATGCCTTTGAGTGAGGAGAGTGTGTTGTCCTACATTGGCTTAGGATAAGGTATTTGAGCTAAATGTAAGACTTGACCAAACCTTCTCCCCTTAAGCTAGCTATTCCGTTAGAGTTAGGCCCAGTCCATTTTCTCAACAGTTTTCATAACACAAACAAATCAAATAACGTGGTTCATGTGCTTCATGCTACTAGTGGTTCCTTATCCTATAACATATCATATCATGTCCAGTGTGCCTAGCCCTCTAAGGGAGCTCCTCATGACTTCCTCTCTATCATTCATAATATTCTATTAATGTTAGAGACATATAATTGCCTTACTTAGCATCTTTACGTCATTATCATTATAATGAGCTCATTTGCATAATGTTTCCTTTTCTTTTCTTTTCCATTAGAAACTAGTGAGTCGTCTATGAACTACTAGCACATTATAAATAAATTAACACATTCATGATACGCATTACTTATATAAAATAATTATGCAACGATAATAATCAAAGTAGATCCTATAACTATTGTGATGCCTGAGCATGCTTAAACATAATAAAACAAATTTAAATATTCAGTTAAGACAATTTAAGTAAGTTCTACTTACCTTGTGTTGTTCAACTCTACTACCTCATTTATTCCTAGAAAACTTATGGACTTCTTAATTTTAGGTCCCTTATATCTTACCTTCTTTTCTGCAAGGGAAGAAGTTTGGACGTTTTTAGTTTAGGACTTAAACAAATTTAATTATAATTGAAATTTTTAGGCAAAGCATGTTCAGCAGCTGAAGATTAGACTTTCGGCTACTGAAGTTATCATGCACTATTTAGATAATGGTTCAAATGTTTAATAGCCTAAGATCCATGTTTTAACTGTCGAACCTAGAAGTTTTCAAAATTAGGTTCACAATACAAATTGGGTTGCCAAACTTTTAATTTTCAACATTTATTTCATAAGTTCTCATTCTAGGTTTATTTCATCACTTTAGACTTTAAATATTTAAAACAACTCAAAACTATATATTAAATTTAAATGCTATAATCTTTATATTAAACCCCAAACCAATTCATTTACAAAACACTAATTTTAAAACCTTAAACAAACTTAAAAGGAAGGAGAAATGAGCTTACCTCACTTCGCTAGGGTTTCCAAAAGGAGGATTTCCTCCTATTTCTTCTCCAAATCACCTTAGAGGAGAGAAAGGGTGATTTTGCCTTTTTTTATGCTTAGAGTGATTCTCCTTTATTTAAGAATTAGGGTAGAGAGTTTTGGGGAAAAAGGGATAAAAAAACTAGAGGGAGAGGGTAAAAATAGAGATAGAGGATGAGAGAGAGGATGAGAGAGCTAATGGGAACTCCATCTTTTCTTTTCTTATTTAAGCAACTTGAATAGCCAAAGTTATATCCTTTTAGTGGCTAAAGATGTCTAGGTAGGCTTTTAGAGTTAAACCTCCTTTTTTATTGTTTTCTTTCTCTCAAATCCAATTTCCTTAGACCTTTCCTTCATTCATGATTTCAAGAAATGTTTCATCTTTGAGTATGAATTTCAAGTAGCCTAGGTGAGGATTAAATTGCACTAAGCAATTCGTGAACTTAGGGGAGTTATTTCATTTCTGTCCTTGAACTTCAATTTGTTACAATAAAATCCCTTAACTTAAATTTATTTTCTTAAAAGTCCTTGTAACCCGCAATAGCAAATTTATTGGTAAAAAATAATGAAATTACTCTTTTAGCCTTTTATTCTCACTTATCATTTCTCCGGTAACTCTAACCTACCCAACTTGCCTTCTCAATTATAAAATCTATTCAAGCCCATCTCTTGCTTCCTTTACTTCTATCCTTAAATTGCCTCTTTTCTCTCCTTAAATCATTGAAGATGATTCCTTTTACTCTACAAGTCTCTTGCATGGTTATTTTGTTTTTGAAAGAGAGATGTAAAATGGTGATTTGTTTTTGAAAGAGAGAGGTAAAATATAATTTCATTCTTTTTAACTTGTAGACCTGCAATTACATGTTACAATGACTTTTTATGAAAATAAATTGAAGCTAAGGATTTTATTTTAATAGATTGAAATTTAAGGACAGAATTGAAAGTGTATCCTAAATTCAAGGATAGTTGGTGCAATTAAGCCTCAAGTTGGGGTTATTACAAAAGGGAAGGTGTTGCTAATAGTTTTGGCTAAGAAATGAGGATGAGAAAAAATGAAGAAGGTTAGGATTGCAAATGTGATACATATATATATCCCATCAAAATGGTGACATCTAAGGTATAGGGTTAAATTTCGGATCGATTTGATTATTTTGATTTTTTTTTTGAATTAGCCGAAATAAAATGGCATTGACAAACTAATTATTTTAAAAACACTTTAATAAAAAATGAACTGAACAACCAAAACAGTAGTCAGTATTGGGATATTTCGTTAGTGCTTGCTGGCACTTTGAGACTAGTCTTGGCATGATTAGCACCTGCAGACGACCTTTTTGAAAGGTCAAAATTTCTGAGTTTTTTTTCTTTAAATTCCAAGTTTTATTAGGTATAAATTGTGCAAAACAAAAGAGTAATTTACAATTAATTCCTTTAATTTTTTAATTTGAAATTTATTTTATTAATAAAACAGTTTTAATTAAATTTTATATTTAAATTATTATTCATTTTATATATTTTTTATATTTATAATTATTTAAATATAAAATAATATTAAATTTAAAATTTAAATATTGAGACTATTTTATTAAAAAATAATATTTTAAATTTAAAAATAGTTAACAAAATATAAATTTAAGAATTAAATTATTATTAAAAAATAAATTAAAAAATGATTGATATATATATATTTTACTGTAACTAAGGATTTAATTGTAATTCACCCCAAAAGTGCCTTATCTAACGTTGGCCTGTGGGAAGAGCTTGGTTTTTGGTTTTTTTTTTTTTTTTTTTTTTTTTTTTTTTTTTAATTTTTCCAAAACTACCAGCTGTCAAATCCAGATGCGGATGGCTCATTGCCGACGCCATGTGTCTTGGTCTTCTTAATTTTAAAGCTACTAATTATTAAACTTTTATATTACAACACATGTAATATCCTCAACTGCAAGTAATTAATTTTAAAAGGTTAATAAATAAATTAGTTAATTCTAACCACTGGCTAAATCCAAATAAACCCATCTTACAAGGTATTATCTCAGCCTATTCTTTTACTTCACCACATTAATTCAAGCGAGTAATATAGTAATTTTTAAGCTATGTATATTTTTTTTTCTGTATAATATAATTACTTAAAATAAATTTTAATAGTTATCTTTAAATTTATATAATTATAATATTATATTTATTCAACTTAAAAATATAACATTAAATTTTTTTAATTATTAAATTTTGTGTAAATATATTTTTAATTATTAATTTTTTTAATTAAAAATAGACATAATAGCTTTAATCTCTTACACTTAGTTAATATTTTTTTTAAGTATAAAATTATTCTTTTTATTTATAAATAATTATTTTAGAAAAAAAATTAATTTACTGTAAAATTTAAATATTTTAAAATTTTATATTATATTTTTAAATTGAGAAAATATAATATTGTAATTATTTAAATTTAGGAAAAATTATTAAAATTTATATTGATTACTTGTCAACAATACTGCTATTACAATCAACTTGAAATAAAGAAGCAAAAAAAGGGGGGGCTGCTTGAAAGTAGTTAGAGAATATTTTAAGAATTTGCATTAAATTAAACTCAACTTTGGAAATATGGTTATCAGTGAAAGTTCTAAATTCTTTCATAATACCGACAATAAAGATAAAGATAAGGGCCATCATCATGGTCTCCAGGTTGGCCGATAATGGCTTGGGGTCAAGTGAGCTCAACTGGCTCTGTAATCAACTGAAGCCAAGAAAAAGGAAAGTCCCGCACAACTGGGTCCCATTAAGCGTTTCTTGTCAAATTCAGACTTAACAAAGGTATGGGCCATGGATCTATATCTATGAGCTTGAAGGTGTGAGCATTGTTCTGCCAATTGTTTGTACTCTCAGGATAATGTAAATGTAATGGATTCACACGGGCTTTTAGGCAAATTATGGAAGGTGAATAAAAGCAGCACGTGATGAATCCTTAAATATTCCATGCAACTTTGTAATAAATAAATAATTGGTGTGAGTAGCCCCACCGTAGAAAAGAACAAGCCATAAGCCCATTAAATAGATTGTAGAGCATTGCAGGAAGTACACAGTACGGAGTAGAGACAGCAAGAACGATGGTGGATGTGAAGATGGCAAAAGTTCATCAAGTTTTAGAGATCATATTTGGCTCAACTATGATTTCACTGCTGATTCTCATGGCCATTGGATCAATCAAAGTTAAAGCACAGGCAGGGCATCTTCCTCCTGAGGAAGGTATCTTTCTCACTTTCTTCTTCTTCTTCTTCTCCGCCCCCCAAGGAAAAAAAAATGATTTTAATCATAATTTTACAGAAAGTGACGAGCTTGATGTGTGTTGCAGCGCAAGCTCTGCAAGAAGTGGCAACCCAATTGGGCAAAAAAGATTGGAACTTTAAAGTAGATCCTTGCAGTAATGACACAAGTTGGAAGACACCACCATCCAAGGATAGGCCTTACTATGCCAATATTGTAACTTGCAATTGTTCTTATATTGGGGGTGAATGTCATGTTGAAAGCATGTAAGCTTCCTTCTTTGTTCCGACGACCCATTTTCTTAATTCAAGGTCAAATTACTTGTGGATTATAATTGTTAATTGACCAACATCCTCTATTTCTATTTCATGATTTGAAAGCTCGCTTAGCACAAGTTAACATTGCCTTAATAATTTGAAAGAATCTGGTGTTTTTATGAGCAAGTGCGGCCAGTGATTGATATAGTGTAAGGGTATAATGCTCCTGTTGTTAGATATCATCTTTTTTAGGTTGGGGTCCGGGGGAGGGGGTTATCAATTTGCATTTATGATCAGAATTTCCATTTTTTTTTTTTTCAGTTGAAAGAAAATACTAAATTTTGGATTTTCTAGCAATTAATTTTGGAATTCTAAGACTTGTCCATTCTTGGACAATAGATTACTCAAAGCGCAAGATCTTGCTGGTGTGCTGCCCCGTGCCATTATGAAACTACCTTTTCTCAAGAAACTGTAAGAAGTTTTCTAATTTCGGTAACTTTGTTTAGAACATGTTAACACCTGCAAACTGTACTGCAACCTTAAATTCATCTATGAATATTCATCTGATTTACAGTGATCTTACTCGGAATTACCTCAGTGGTAACATACCAAGTGAATGGGCTTCTACAAAGTTGGAATTTCTGTAAGCAATGTCTGTAAGTCAATGTTACCGTAGCTCTTGAATACTCATTCATACTGAATTAATAGCATGTGTATTCTGCAGGTCTGTTTCCATTAACCGCTTAATGGGAAAAATCCCAAGCTATCTAGGAAATATTACCACGCTTAGAGCCTTGTATGGTAGCCCTATGTTTCTCTTTTATATCATTTTTTACTGTAAAAATATTTGTTCTATTTTCTCATCCTGTTATAATATTGAGGGAGAATTTGTTCAGGGGCATTGAGAACAATATGTTTTCAGGAACTGTTCCCCCTCAGCTTGGAAACTTGGTTAACTTGGAGATTCTGTCAGTCTCTCTAACCTTTTCTGTCAGAAAATATTCTCTGATTTCAATAAAAATAATAGAGTATACTGACATTGATTTTCTCCCTTTGCTTGCAGCTATCTTGGTGCAAACAATCTGACTGGAAATTTACCCCTGGCTCTTAGTAATTTGACCAAACTAACAGAGCTGTAAATTCTTGTAACATTTAACAATGTCACCTTGTTATAGGTTTAGATTTTCTTTATCACATTAATCTCTTAAGGCTTAGTATTGTTTAATCTAGTTTTTGCATTCACATGCAGTAGGATAAGCAGCAACAACTTCATTGGAAAAATACCCAGTTTTATTCAAAGCTGGAAAAATCTTCAGAAGTTGTACGTACTTTTTTCTATCTCAAATTCTTAATCCATGCATGCCCTTCCTTTTTTCTCTTTTCCCTCCATGGGGAAATCTAAATCTTTTGAATGGTATACTAACAGAGAGATTCAAGCTAGTGGTTTTGAAGGGCCTATTCCTTCTAGCATTTCTACTTTGAACAATTTAACTGAACTGTAAGTTGTGCTTTTCAAGTCAATTACTCTTACAATCTTACTTAACCCAACATCTTTGCGTGCTTTTGAAAAGTTGAAAATTGCAAATCTGCTACTTATGTCTTATTCTGTATAATGTAGAAGGATTAGTGACTTACATGGAGAAGGTTCAGAGTTTCCACACTTAGAGAACATGACAGGGATTGAGTCATTGTAAGTCATTATTAACATTGATGGATGCTTTAAAATCAGAATATTTCTGCTGCACTAGATGAGTTTATGTGAAGATAATTATATTGCAGGATGCTGAGGAATTGCAATATATCTGGTTCTATCCCACTATATATAGCAGCAAGGCCATCACTGAAAAAATTGTAATCTTTTGTTCACTTGCCTCCAACTTTTTTGTTTCCTCTGGTCATACTAGAAAATTGGAGTGTTGAGATAACTGGAGTTATACACCCTTTATAATTAACTAACAATTTTCCCTGCAATATCTGTTATTGTGAAATCTGCAATTTTTTTTTCTATGCAGAGATCTCAGTTTCAACAGATTGGGAGGAAATCTTTCAAGAGATCTAGAAGGTCTACTAAAATTGGAGAACATGTAAGTATCTAGGCTCATGAGGGCTAGATGGCATATATTGCAGTTCATATATATCCTTCTTAATAAATAGTTGCAATGAACTCTATGAAAACCATGCAACATTCTAGTTTCATATCCAAATTTATTACTATTAGATAGCCATCACACTCGTATAGCTCGATATTTTGGTGAAGCTAACAATGTACCTAGCAAACATAATAACTTAAATTTAGATAATCACTTGATGTATATGATTGCCCTTTGGAATTTGACCCCTATTCCTTTCATATCCATCATCTTAAAAAATGCTCAATGTATTTAATGAAAATCTGTACTTTATCCTCACTGAATAAACATAAAAAAAAAAAAAATTCCGACTACACTTTACAACCTTTTGAAATAGTAATGATGCTTGAGCCTTGAAGATGAGTGGCAATATTCTTTTTCCTGGTATAAGAGAACACTATATGATGTTAACACTTTCAAAAGCATTTTTGAAGTGTCTGTGCTTGTCTTAACCTTGCTCTCCACCAAATTGAAAATGATGTGTCTAATAAAATGACATGATGCTGCCTGATAAATAGGTATTTGACAAGTAACTTGCTCTCTGGACCCATCCCAGACTGGCTCAAGAATGGAGATACTCGTGCGTATGTGTGTTTACTTAAATCTGTTTCTATATGAAGTTATTTGATTATGTATTTTATTATTTTGTCCTAGGGAAACATATTTCTGATTCTTAATATGTATTTTTTTTTTGTTATGCATGTATACTTGCATAAACTGACAAGCAAAAATCTGTTTTGTGTCTGTAACTTCCTAATTTGGCAAAGATTCACCTCTTTAGGGTCAGTTGCAGATTCCACTCTGCCATATGGAATAGGGGAAACGATTTCATTTTACTCACAACTTCAATTTGCTTCTTGCTTTATTTTGGAAATGTAGATATGTGTTAAATTGTTCACTTTCATTGCTTTCTTTTTCTTTAATAGTAATATCAAGCATTGAACCTAACAATTGGCCCAGTGGTTCAAGTGCCTCAAGCCCTATGCTTGAGAGCAATGAAGTCTTGGGATCAAATCCCTAAGCCAGAGCCAGCAATTTCCTTATGCATTTGGGGGGTGGGTATTTTCTTGTTGATCTAGCAAGGTGGGGTTTAGGGAGTTGAAGGCTACCCCCATAATGTGGCCTGCTCAAGTGGCCCTCCTATGGACAAAAAAAGGGCTTTGGTTTGCTTAACTGCCATGCAAAGTTGAGGCTAGGCTTGGACCAGATCTATTATTAGCCCTGACCAATCACAATGGACTTAAAATGATTTAAAAAAATTATCATATTGATGGGTTACTGAAAATTAAATGTAGCTAAAAGAAGTTAAATATTTCTTCTTCTTCTTCTGGTAAATATTTTTGTATGTAAATATCTGAACATCTGAAATAGTTGCTAATTGTAATTTTCTAACAACTCTATATTGTAAAAGTATTGAAAGAATGTTTATGTGCAGTGAAATATTAAAAGAATGTTTATGTGCAGTGAAATAGACCTTTCTCGCAATAATTTTACAGAAAGCTCATTGCCAACTACTTGTCGAGATACGTTGTAAGAACACCTTTTTCCTGGTCTTTTCTTTATTTGAAAAAATTTCAGTTTACTTCATACTTCTGAACCTTTATCTTTTTGTTGATCCATTAGGAATTTGTTTAAAAGCACTTCAGGAGGGAATAACTCGTAAGATTTTGTTTTACTGAACTTCTGAAGATAAAATTAGTTCGCTTTTATCTTTTTGCCTTTTAATATAAGCTGATAATTCTCTGATACTATTTCCAGAAAAGCTGCTGGCGAGTGCCTGAAAAACTTTGCTTGTTCAGAAGGTAATAATAATTTTTTTTTATCAAAATACATTGTACATTCTCCTATTATTTTTGAGGCCTTCCTCTTTGGTTTTCACCAAGAAGAATGGAACGAAAGGAGAAAAATATTGACTTTTTATGTTTATTAACATCTAATTACAATTAATTTGTTGCAATCTCTTTATAGACAGTTTTTTTTTTTTTTTGAACATGTATAGACAGATATTCATTGCATATAAATTGTGGTGGAGGTGCAACCAACATTGGAGACATCAGCTATGTAGCAGATGAAGAGTCAGGAGCTGCAGCAAAATATGTTCCCACTAGGGAGAGTTGGGAAATTAGTAATACTGGACATTTCTGGGACAAAAATAGATCTGCAAGTGACTACATAGCACAAAACTTATCCATCCTTAGGATGGAGAATTCTGAATTGTACACAAGAGCACGTCTCTCACCTCTCTCCCTTACGTACTATGTGCGCTGTTTAGTGAATGGGAATTACAATGTGAAGCTTCACTTTGCAGAGATAGTACTCAGGGATAATAGCTCCTATTACAGTCTTGGGAGACGGATATTTAATGTTTATATCCAGGTAGTCAATTTCATTTATGTACCTTATCGGTAACAGAAGATGATTTGATTAAATTTGTATATTGTAGGAAAAACTTGTGTTGAAGGATTTTGATATCCGAAAGGAAGCAGGAGGGGTAGATAAGGTGACCATTCAGAATTTTAAAGTACTCGTTGTGGATGGAGCTTTAGGGATCCAGCTTCGTTGGGCTAGCAAAGGGACAACAGCTGTCCCAATTAGAGGAACATATGGCCCTCTCATATCTGCAATCGATGTGGAATCTGGCAAGTTGTACCTCTTATATTTAGGAATTTTGTGTTATCTTGTATGGGACATGGGCTAGAATGAGACTGAAGATGCATAATGATATTTTATAAGCAGTGTAGCTTTTTTTTTTTTTTTCATTGTGTAGCTTACTTACACATGGTTGTGTTGACTTGTGTATATATACTGCAATCTGATGATCACCTTCTTTGTTTTTTTTTCAATTTTTGCATAGAATTCAAGCCTCCTATTCCTGGTGGAGGAACAAGGAAGAAACTCATTGTGGCTGGAGCTGTAGTGTTGCCTTCGTTCCTCATTCTTATTGTTGTAGGCACTCTTTGGTGGAAGGGTTATTTGGGAGGCAGGGCAGTAAAAGAACAAGGTACTGAATATAACTAAATTATGAATTTTATGTTCAATTATTACAGCATTGCAATAATTCACAACATTCTATTGTCATATAATCTTGAAATAGACACTATTGTTGCTCGCCTAAAATTATATGTCAAGATATGCATGCTTTTTCTTCTGATGAAGAATCAGGGTATTGGCAAACTGGAAGTACAACCACAAAACCAATTGTAGCTTTGTTAAAATGGAAGCCTTTCTATACTTTATTTTGCACTGCCTGATCACAATGATGACCATTTCAGCTGAATCAGTCATCAGGTGAATATCATATCATTGCCAGCAATAGACTTTGCTTTAGAACTTCTAAATAAAATATGATAGAATTTTCATAGATTGAGCAAATATCCAAGGAAGATCCTCAGAACCATTTATGTTTTGAGAATTTGCACATTCTAGCCATTTTGAAGTTGCAAAATGGTACTTGTATTGAAGTATTAAGAAATTAAAGTGGGCATATCCAAATGCAAAATTCTATCCTTTTTGTTTGCTCTTCTGTTTCACATGATATTATTTTAAGGAAGAGATCTGGTAAGAAATTAGTAGAGAATCTTGCAGTAAGTCGAATGTTTTTGTAACTATTAAAAAATTACAAGTTCTAAAGCAGATTTTTCTCTCTTTCTTTCCTTCCATTTCTTTAATTCTTAAAGAAACTATTGTTCAAATTCTTAGCCATGTTTTTTGTACAGAACTTTTAGGTTTAGATCTGCAAACTGGTATCTTCACCTTTAGACAAATTAAAGCTGCTACTAACAACTTTGATCCTGCTAACAAGATTGGACAAGGCGGTTTTGGATCAGTCTACAAGGTATAGTACAAGTCTATCCTTGTTTAAAAATTATTTATCTTTGCATTTTACTTTATTTTATTTTTTGTCCTTAACAAGTGAAAGATAAACTGAAACAACAATGTTTACATAATATTCTTATTCCTTACTGCAGGGAACACTATCGGATGGTACTATAGTTGCTGTTAAGCAGCTTTCTTCCAAATCAAAACAGGGACATCGAGAATTTTTGAATGAAATAGGCATGATTTCTGCTTTACAACACCCAAATCTTGTTAGATTGTTTGGATGTTGTGTTGAAGGGAATCAATTATTATTGGTATATGAATACATGGAAAACAATAGCCTTGCACATGCTTTGTTTGGTAAGCTTACTTTTCAGATCTTCAATATGTAGTTTGTGCACCTTGAAATAACGTGGTTAAAATTAGGCCACTGGGTTATATTGATAACTTATGTATGCTGGTTATAGGCAAAGAGGAAAGCCAGTTGAAAATGGACTGGCAGACAAGGCAAAGGATTTGTGTTGGCATAGCAAAAGGTCTGGCTTTTCTGCATGAAGAATCTGCTTTGAAAATTGTTCATAGAGACATCAAAGCTGCTAATATACTTCTTGATAGGGACCTAAACCCTAAGATTTCTGATTTTGGTTTGGCCAAGCTTGATGAAGAAGAGAATACCCACATCAGCACCAGAGTTGCTGGAACTATGTGAGCCACCATTTGTTTCTTCTAATTTTTTCATCCTTTCACTAACCTTTGTTGCATGCTTTTCTAGTAGCATATTTTTGTTTCTTCAATTCAAATTGTTTTTATTGCTTATTTTAGTGAGGCAAATGTTATACAATTGCATTTTATTGTGCAGAGGTTACATGGCACCGGAATATGCATTATGGGGTTACTTAACCTATAAGGCAGATGTATACAGTTTTGGGATTGTTGCATTGGAAATTGTTGTTGGGAAAAGCAATATGAAATATCGACCAGATGAAAATTTTGTCTGCCTCATGGATTGTGTAAGATATTTGGCATGTTCTTTTGAGTTTGATGCATCAAGCATGCAACAAAAGCCATACTTATTGCTGCAAAATAAATATCTGTTTGATTCTACAGAATATGAATATCATTGTGATATCAAGCTTAGGTGTGCCAATTTCTTCTGTGGTTATTTCAGGCTCTTGTTTTACAGCAAAAGGGAGACCTAATGGAGCTGGTTGATCCAAGATTGGGATCCCAATTCAACAGGGAAGAAGCTATTAGAATGATAAAAGTTGCATTATTATGCACTTTTTCTTCACCTGCACTTAGGCCTATAATGTCTGAAGTAGTAAAGATGCTTGAAGGCCGAGCTCCTGTTCCTGAATTAGTGGTGAGTCAAGGTATGTGTGCTGAACAACTGGGATCTGGGGCCTCAATGAACAAGTTTGATCAAATTTCACTTCATAGTTCAAGCAAAACTGGGTCTCTCATTCATTCATCAGGTACACCATGGACTGCCTCATCATCTTCATCCGTATAGCCGACTTCAACTAATTTGAGATTAAAACGTAATTGTTATTGTTATGGCAGTAGTATATAACTTTATGCTGCTGTCAACTTCCATGATGTGTGAAATTCTGGCTTTTTTCACCATAGATACTATAATTTATGCAAGTGGAAAACTTCCAAGCTTGCTCACATGATACCCAACTTCAATTTAAACCAACACCCTCAATAGTTAGAAAGTACGTATTTGTGTTTTGGAGATGGACATGAAAGGTGAGGATTACGGTACATCACTAGGATGTTTTTTATTTTTTTTTAGTATGGATATTAAGGGAATAGGGATTCAAACTAGAGGCTCTCATATATTTTCAGTCACTGAATCAAGCTAAACTAGATAGACATACTCACGGTAATTATTATCCCAGAGATGAGGTATTTGAGATATATATATATATATATATATATATATGATTTAGGTAAACCTCTGAAATAATTTTTTGGTGGAATTAAGTCTATTTTATTTTTTTCTACTTTCATATCTGCATGTGAGGGGTCGGGCTTTTGTCCCATAAAAGTAACTATCGTATGATTGCATAGTAAAACTAAATCAAGCTTCTTGGAGGAATAGGAACATCAATTGAACATCAATAAATTAAACTTGTTAGATTTTTCAGTTATTACAAATCGAATTGAAAAGTAAATAGGTAGTAAAAGTTAAGGCTTATTTGCTTTAAAAAAATCTTGAATTTTAGACCAATTCTCAAAATTTTTTTTTTCAATTTATCATATTAAAATCGTAGAATTTGGGCATAAAAAATAATAAATTAAAAAAGGGTGACAAGTAATCACAGTAATGCACTTTAATAAATGTTGCCTATTAATATAAAAGATTAAAAGTTATTTTTTTTAATTTAAATATTCACAACTCATCTTCCTAAATAATTTTTGCAATATATATATATATATATATAAACTCCTGGATTGTTGGTGATATTTAAATTTATCATTCTTTCTCATCTTTTCTTCTTTCCTTTTTTCTCTTTCCCTTTCTTATTTTAGATCTCCTTTTTAAACATCATTGGTGAATTTTTCACTGGTGGCTACTCTATATCATTTTTTTTTTTTAATGCAAATCCAATAGAGAAAAGGTAATAGAAAAAGAATACTCAAATAGGAGAGATTCAATCCTTACTTGGATTTTACAATCAGCTGTGTTCTATCTCTTAACTGTTTAACGGCTTCATAAACCAGCTTAATAATTACACCAATCAACATTAGACACGTATCAATACCTCTCTTAAGTTTCCAAGGAAGAAAATCTGAAAAATGACTTGGAATTATCATCATACTTCAAGGAAGCATCTGTATGGAATGTGCTCAATAGAAGCTAAATGCCTGTACAATTTTGAAGACCCCAAACGAAAAAAGAAAAACAGAACCTTATTCAACTTACTTCATCTTGCATTTGATCATATGCTCAAATGCCCAACTGAACCTTCAAATGCCCAACTGAACCTTCACTTAAGGTTTGTTTCATTTTGCATTTAATCTTCGCCAAAAATAGCTTCATAAGTAAAAGAACTTGTATCATCTCCAGTGTTCTTTTTTATGACTTCATATGCATTGGTAGCAATAATTGCAACCAAGTCCAATGGAATAACAAAGAACCTTTTACTAAGGATCATGTCACGATTTGCATTGCCATCAACAGCAATACCACATTCTGTTGGTTCAACTTGAGGACTTGATTTAATCAATCCCATGCTAGCAGCCAACTCCCTTGCATAAGTAAAGTTAGAATCTGGATGACCTCCTCCAAAATCCTCCTTGGAAACACAGATCAACAATGAGTTCTCTTGTGCACCGAGTTGCTCAACAAAAATATGTTTTGCATAAGCCCCAACAACTCCATGCAATGCATCATGACAGAATGTGAATTTCGGAGATGAACACAACTTCCTTATAGACTCAAAATCAAATATAGATTTCATCAATTTCACATAATCATTTGCCGAATCGAAGGCCTCAACACCAATTTGTCCCTCAAGCCCACCAAAATTAGTTACACCAATTACATCTCCACCAAAAATATTGTCTTCAATTACCATATAGTACACCCAAAAATCGGACTTAGTCCTTCAAGGGTCGGAACCCCTAAATCCGATCTAGTCATGAGAGGTTCGAATTCATTGCTTGAGTAGTCCAAAGACAATGAGGTGGACAAGACCGAACACCAGGAATTCGAACAAGACTGACATAGAGATCGACAAAAGTGGTTGAAACATGCAAGATTATTGTTAACTATTTTTTAATTTAAAATAATTTAATTCTTTAAATTTTGTTTTATTATTAAAATGGCCTCTATATTTAAATTTTATATTTAAATAATTATTTATTTTATATTTAAATAGTTATATAAAATTATGTAAATAAACTCCATTAACAGATATTGGAGTTTTTAAGAAATCAGTGGCACATTTATGTAAAACTTGCTGGGTCCAACATATGATAATAAATTCCATGCAAATAGGCTCCTAGAGATAGCATTTTGCATTCACCTACAAATTGTGTGATCATGATTGTACATATTTATAGTGTGAAGATATCCATTATAATTTTTACAGTCCAACAACTGTTTAATGGCAAATTATTAAATATTTCTGGTGCACGTGCATTCAATACCATTATTATTATTATTAGTTTGCACTTTTTGCTGATTTCAGTAATAGGACATAGTTGAATAATCTATCAATGGAATTATGATGATTATAAATTAGAATGACATCCAGCTCTTAGGGTTTTATATCCTGCAATTTTTTTTTTTTGGGTCAAAGTGTATCCTGCAATTGACAACCAGAAAATTTAACGCGTTTATATGATGTTTGACTGTGGAAACTATGCAATATTTTTCTCGTCAAATTCATCTCTGACGGGTAGCGTAGCGTGTAAACTGAGTAATTTTAAGTACTTTGAATTGCCAATACCTAATGTAAAGTTTCAAGAAATTTCTTGTCAAATTTCCATATTGATTGACAACTAAAAATTCAACAAATATATATATATATATATATATATATTTTTTTTTTTTTTTTTCATTGAATTTCAATAAATATTTAATTATATTTCATTTGAATAAATATTTTAATTTCTTCTTTTTATAGGGGAGTGACACTTATATATTTATAAAAAATAATATATATATTTTGAGAGCAGTGAATAATTCATTCAAAAATTTAGCATTCTGAGAATAAGTTTTATTTTATTTTATTTTTCAACGGTCAAATACAGAAATAAAATATATTAGCTTTAAGTCTGATAAATAAACACCAGCTAAAAAAGTCATCCATACGGTTTTTTTTTTTTTTTCACAAGTCATGGCAGGTTCCCAAACGCATTTTCAGTTGCTTGACTTAGATTTTTTTTTTTTTTTTAAATGATGTTTAGGGGCATAAACAAGCCGAGTGAAGTCTAAGTTTTAACTTGTTCAGACTCTGCTCGTTGATATTGGTTCAAGCTCAAGCTTAATTTAAACTTAAAAAATTAAGATTCAAACTTAGTTTATTTGAAATATATTAAATTCAAGCTCAAACTGAGCTGAGCTCGTTTTAAGTTTTGTTTATCATATTAATGAGCTAAGTTCGAGTTCGGCTTATATTAAGTTCAATAAGCTAATTAAAATGAACTCAAACACAAACTTGAACTCGAGCTTGAGTTTAATAATTTTAAAATAACACAAATTACAATAATATTATAATTTAAATATTTAAATAAAATTAATTATTTTTTATTCTTTTAATTTAAAATTACATAGTTTTGAATAAAAACTACATAATTTAATATTACATTATAAATTTTATGTAATTATAATTAAATTTATTATTTTATTTTTCCTATTTTATTCTAATAAAATATTTTATTTTTTTACATTAGTAATTAATTTGTACTGTAAATAAATAAATTTATTAATTTTTATATAAATATATTCTAATTTAAGAGTTTTTACTATTTTTATATTTAATTTATTTAAATAAGTTTAAAAGGATTAAATATATTTAATTATTTAATTTATCAAATTACATTTAATGCTTTATTATGTCTTTGACTAATACTCTATTTAAAATATAAACAATTTAATTTATATGAAATAAATAGATAATATTAAGTAGGATAGTAATCATCAAAGCATGTATATAAGTTTAAAAGTATATATAGACGGAGATAGCCGAGTATTAAACTTGAATTTTAACATTTTAAAGGTTTACAGTTTAGAGAGAGAGAGAGAGAGAGAGATGATGTAGCCCAATCACAAGTGCACGGGTCATACAAGTAATATAGAAAAGATATTGTTCCCACGAGGAATTGTGTTAATGATTGAATTTTTGGTATAAAAATTGACTAATTGAAACTATTTTTTTGAAATTAAAGCATTATATTGATAGATATTGAAGTATGAAATTTATATATGCAAAATTAATAATCTAATCAACAATGTAAAGATTCAACTAAATTTGCGGTAAATTAAAATAAGTAAATTGAAATATGGCAAAATTTGAAATGGCAAGCGATTAAATTTAATTAAAAATTAACAATGATAAAAAAAAGCGATTCCGGAGTTTGAGAGTTCATATTGAAGCTATTTTAGGATTTTTAAATTGGTTATCCAATCTCATGGAAATTATGGATTTTAAAGGAGATTAATTCTTAAATCCTTTGAATACTTTTTCGAGTGAGACAAAGAGTGCCTTAATCAATCTAATCCTACTTTCGTAGAGTTAAAATTAATCAAAACCTATTAAGTTCCTTAATTAATCTGTAAATCCTCTTAATCCCTAGTCTATTTCTAGATCTAAGTTAATTAAGTCCAATTTCTTGATTATCTATCATAAGGTTTTCTCATTTTGGTGCTTCAACCATGGATTGAAAATAATACTTAATGGGATCCTATACTAAGCATGTCATTAAGCACACAAGAAATAGATAAAACCTCATAAAACCCACAAAATATAGATTACCCAATCAAAATCCACAAAATATCTCAAATATTACATCCCAACTCCAGAATCTAATGAAAACTACTCACTATCCATAATATTTGCAAGAAATACTGAGTAAATATGGAAATAAAACTTGAATCTATGCTAAGAACTAAGAAACCCAATACAAGAAAGGTAGAAAATAGTGAAAAAAAGAAGAAGAAGCCAAATCTGATCCAGAAAAGGGAAGTGGCACCCCCTTGCTCTGTTTTCTGACGTTTTCTTTGCCTCTCTCCACTTTCTTCTTCTTTTTCCTACCTTTCTGAAATGGGATTGTAACATCCTCACTGTAGCAATTTAGTACATTCTACTGTTCAGGTGATCGATGTCGGTCCGGACAGCTAGAATGTCTAGAAAAGACTAAAGTAAGGAGCCATAATTAACTCAAATATTAACAAGAAAAATATAAGAAAAATTTTAGAAATAAAATATAAATAAGTTAAATGAGTCGGTGCCCCAGC
This sequence comes from Hevea brasiliensis, assembly GCF_030052815.1. NCBI lineage: Eukaryota > Viridiplantae > Streptophyta > Magnoliopsida > Malpighiales > Euphorbiaceae > Hevea > Hevea brasiliensis. Next base: position 74,206,150 of record NC_079503.1, on the reverse strand, counting down.
GATAAGTGACCATAACGGGAAGTAACGGTGAAGGTCATTAGCAACCCTAAACCTTGGAAAAACTCCATGAAATAATTTTTGGAATTTCAGGGAAGGATCATTGAGGTTTTAATGATAATAAAATGCTAGAAAAACACAAGGAAAATTTAATCAATCGGTACAGACGATTTTGGCTCAATAAGCCAAATAGAGGGCATTTTGGTCATTTCGTCTTCAAAGATAATTTTTGACCAACTTATCCAGCCGAGTAAGTGAAAATTATGATATAAAATGTGAATTAATATTAATAAAAATTTAATTGAAAATAAGTAAAAGATGGAAGAAAGAAAAATAAAACAAATGAAATTAAACTTAATTATTGCATAAGCATGAGGTAATTAAATCATTCTCCACCAATTACATTTGGATAACCTTAAGCATGAAAGTCAAATTAGACATAAAATAAAATAAAAATAAATATTCTTCTTCCTTGGTTCAAAGTGGCCAAACCACTCTTTCCCTTCCCTCCATTGTTCTTCTTTCTTCTACCTTGCAACAACTTGATTTCCCCCATAAAACCACTAGATTTCTTCACAAAAACTAATCTTTGCATCTTGAGAAAATTTGAGGCAGCAAAAAGAGGAAGAAAGAAAGAGGTTTTTCAAGATTGAGGTTTTACCATAAGAGGTTAGTGACCAATCTCTCTTCCTTTCTTTCAATATATGTTTAAGGACTTAATTTAGATTAGGAATTGCAAGAAATTGAAAAGAAAATCATAAGTTATATACCCCTCTAATTTCAGCAGCCTTATGGTACCTTAGGGTATCAAGGGTAAAATTGAATGATAGTTGTAAATGGAAGCAATTGAACATGAATTTGATGGATTAATGCATTGATTGGGTGTGTATGAAGAATTGTAGTTGTTGGAGTTAGGGTTTGGAGTACAAAATTCGGATTTGCTCATGTGTTAGTGAATGGAAGTTCTAATGGTCAATTAGTGACTACTTGGCTGAGTATAATGAGGAATTGAAGTGAATTGTAGCTTGGGATTTGAGGTTGTGTGTGCTTCCTTGAGTGACCTACAGGGCTGGATGTGAGTCCAGCAAGTTTGGGCAGCTATAACTTGAACTATGTAGGTTCAATTAGTGCAAGGCTAATTGAACATGAAATTAGACACATAATGGCACAACTTTAATGAGGGAAACCTGTCCAGAAAATAAACTTAGGATGCCCTAAAAATTGACCAAATCCGGGTAGCACCAATTCTGCCTGGGCAAAATGATCAAATGAACAGCATTCATTCATTTGGTCATAACTCAGTGTAGAAAGGTCCAATTGACCTAAAGTTTATATCAATAGAAAGCTTAGACAATTTAGAACAACTTTCATGTAGAACATAAACTTAAATTCTGGACTTAACCAAATGAAATTACTAGCCAAATTTGAATTACCAAATCTGGCAGAACCAAAAACTGCCCAGAAATTCTGGGTAAAAGCAATCCGACCAGTTATGGTGAAATAGCCATGACTTGAGCTAGAAAACTCCAAATGGGGTGATTCAAAAAGTGAAATGTAATTAGACACAATAAAGAACAACTTTGATTAAGAACACTTGGCCAAATTCTTACTATAGAATTGCCTAATGGAACAGTAAACTCTAGCACCCAAAACTGAAATTTTTGATTTATTTCCTATTGGTTTGAAGTAGTGATTGGCAACTAATGCCAACATTTTTGGGAGCCAAAATGTGGTAATTTCATGTGATTAGAACTCATATAACTATTATATATGAGAAAGTCAATATTTTGACTTAAATGACAAAATGAATAGTAACCTTACATGTTAAATATAAATATTCAAAAAAAAAAAAACTTTGTAATGTGCCCTAGTACACCTGATAAGATTGGTTTGGATAGGTTAGCATGCCAATAGGGTTCAGTTAGCAGTATTGCACATGGCATCATGTCGTTCTGTGATTTTATGACTTTTAGCTATTCTAATATTATGATGATACTTGGCCTTGTGCCTAATATTTATTACAGCTCATTAGCTGTTCTGTTGTACACCGGGAGACACATTGTGACTGATGGTGTGACGGTCTGAGGTACTTGATAACCAGTGCTAGTTTACCCGTTTATCCAGTCCAGTCATCCAGTATAGGTTACTTGGGCAACCAAAAATGGAAGTGATAAATTTAATGAAATAATTGATATAAAAAGCATCAAATAAATAATACCACAAATAATTATAAAAAATTTGTCCGTATGAGAAATCAAAATATACACTGCATTTTTAATTCTTTTTAGTGCTTTTTATTTTATTATTAGTGCCACTAAGCATTAATGCTTAGCGCGTTGCTTTTTGCCACGCGTAGGTTCTGGAGAGACTAACAGAGAGCCCGGACCACTACGCACGGGTGAGGCCATTCACGATTACGCATGATCCGTGTCACCTCATAGACTACAGTGCATTGGTAGGACACTAGGTCCCATTTTGTATTTTGTATTTATTATTTTGTACTGTTTGTAATTAAACTTTTATTGTATCATGTATATTAAAACCCATGTAATGTAATCTTGTATAAATGTCAATGTTTGTAAATTTGTATTTATAAATGAAAAATTGAGTATTTATTTATGAATTGAACATGAAAATTGATGAGAAAAGAATGGGTGACAAATGAAAGAACTATTGAGAAATTGCTGAGAAATCTTTGAGGATGGATGTGATAAATGGAGTTTGAAGGGATTGGAAATGTATTGGAAGTGTTTTTCACAGGTTCCGAAAAACTGTTTTATCCATTTTTAGTAGGTACTCTGCCGGATTTTCTATACAATTTTTAGAACCTCAAATGAATTTATAATTTCAATAAATGACTTAAAGGAGACAAATTTCATAAATTGCACTTCATAACCATGAATAAATAAATTAAGAATGAATAAAAATAAATGAGATAATTTATGGTGTTTCAGTACACTGTGTGGCATATCTTGCTCCGCTACACTGTAAACGGGTAAGGGGTGTCGGGATAAGGACCTATTTATATCTTTCTGACAAGTAGCCCTAAAATGGTGTGTTTGAGGTGAAGTTCACATGAGGGATCTTCTGCCAGCTCATTATGAAGAGTTGCACAGGTTGTGCAAGTTTCTTATCCAGATTCCAAGCAAAATTGGTGGTTCCAAGTGCTTCCCGTGATGTTGCATAAGCTATGCAGGTTGGTTGTGCAGTTTTTTCAAGCTTTGGAGTCTTCTATGAAACTGCATAAGTGGACTGCATAAGTTATGCAAGCCCTTATGTAGTTTTTGGCATGTTTAGGGCTCTCTGCGTGAAGCTGCATAAGCAAAGAATGGATCTGCATAAGTTATGCAATAGCTTATGCAGATTTCGGCTATTTTGATTGTCTCCTCCATGAAACTGCATAAGCAGAGTGCGAGACTGCACAAGTTATGCAGTTTTCCGTGAAGCTGCATAAGTAAGGAGTAAGTCTGCATAAGTCATGCAGTGACTTATGCAAGTTTCGGCAGGTTTGGAAAATTGCTTCTTCTCCCTGTGCAGAACTGCACAACTTATGCGATAAGTTATGCACATTTCGGCCACTTTGTATTCTTCAACTTTCAAGCTTTGTTTTTGATATCTTTGGCTGTAGGAATCACTCCTAACTGATATAATTTCATTTTAGTCCCTCAAAAACACCATTTTACTTATAAAATAAAGCAAAAATTATAATTTAATAAAAAAATTGACAATAATGAAAAACTATCTAAATAACTAATAAAATTAGCTAAAAGTGACTAACAAATAAATGAAATGGCCATGAAATTAAACCTAAATGACTATGAAAAATGCATGTATCAAATACCCCTAAACTCAAATCTTTGCTTGTCCTCAAGCAAACTTTAAAATATAATGCAATTTTAGGGGTGCCTTGTCCAAAGAGCTATGAAAGTCACCTATTAAAGTAATTTAACATACCTTTAGCCATACCAACAATCCATATACCCATCCTTCAAGATGCAAATATTATAATGCTTGTCCAAGCTTTCACCGCTTAGCCATCAAGTCAATTATCATCCAAAATTCCCAAACCAACCAATCAAAAGAGAGAGTTATGCTCAAAAAGAACTATAGAATAATCAATAATCAAAGTGTCTCTATATAGAATGATGGAATTGAATGAATGAATAAGTAAGCTCTAATCCCATAGGCAAACTTCCTACCCCTATCTCCACTAATGTAGCAAGTACTATCAAGAGATCAAAGGTCTTTTTAGAGATGTAATGGGGCCATGGGGTTCAAAATGAGGTTAAGAAGAAGAAGGGTAAAAAGGATTCAAAGCATGATAATATTTTCAATCTTGAAGACATAAGGTATACCCCTTTTTTTTTTTTTGGATAATAAAGAGGAGAGAGATACACAATGAGAATTTTTTTTTCAAGTACTAGCATATTTTACAAAATACATAAAATGGAGGGACACTTTGATACTTTAAACTTGTATCTTGTATTTTCTCTTGATGATTGTCCCTAAAAATGCCACCCCCAAACACATTTCCTTTAATTACTTTGGGTGGATTTTCTTTCAATTTGAATGGCAATAATGAAAAATACATACCTACTAGCATTTTTACAGCATGATAAGCATTTTTTCTCCCTTTTATTATTATTATTTTTTTCTTTCTCCCCCCCTCCCTTTTTTTTTATAGTGTACCTAATATTACAAATAATTATTCTCATAAAAAGGGTTAGAGTGTTTGGTTCATTGGCTAGGTAGCAATAATGGTTTCAAGAAAAATTAGGAATATAAAGGCTCAAATGGGTTTACAAGGGTTAATTTTAATTGGAAAAAAGGCCAAATATTTAAAATGAAAAGGTTTAAATCAAAGAATGCCTAATAATCTCTCTTTTCAAGTACAAGCTGGTATTTTGCCTCGAAAGATTTAGAAAATTTGCTCTAAGATTGGTGAGACATCCCTAGACTATTTTTTATCCTATACCTCCCTCTAAACACTTCCATCTCTAAATGACTAGTTGGGTGGCTTTTTGGCTAAGAAGATATAGGCAAACGATAAACACTTCAAAACTTTGTACCTCTTAGGAAACTTTCAATCCATAAACCCAACTAAAGGTAAGTCAAATCACTCTCATAAGTAACTTCTCATTACTCAAGGGATTTGGCAAAAGATTTTATGCAAAATTTTGTTGCATGAATGCATGGTTCCTAAAAATGAAAAATGCATTAACTAAGCGGATGAAATCTATTTGTATGCAATATGTACAATTTTTAAATGGTTACAGTATGATGTATGGTATGTATGTATGTGTGTATAAAATATTTACAATATGAATATATGATGTATGGAATGAAATTAAGTGCATTTAGACTAAAAATGCTAAAATTTTTAAGCAAAAATAAGTGAAAATCTTACACCCCCAAACTCAAAATTGGACATTGTCCTCAATGTCTAAGGTAGTGCATAGTGAAATTCAAGACAAAAATGAATAACCAGGTATTAGTGAAATGAAAAGAAAAGGTGAAAGGTTACCTGGCATAGGATAGTGATTTAGCAACTTAAAGGGCATAATGCATGTTGCATAAGCAGATTGCATAAGTTATGCAGTAGGAGTGCTCTATAAAATAAGTGCATAAGTAGGCTGCACAAGTTATGTGGGTTCTTATGCAAGTTTCAGTAAAAATGAAATAACAAAAAGTTGAGTAATAAAAAACTGCATAAGTTATGCACTAAGTTGTGCAGGTTTCGGCAGAAATGAGAAATAGGGCAAAAATGAAGTATAAAAACTGCATAAGTTGTGCAGTTTGCCTATGCACAATTCAGCAGAAACAAAAGTTAATAAAATCACTTCGCAAATTTGGAAATTGCAAGGGAAAATGACTTTTAATGTTTAAACTTCATTAAAAATGAGAATTTTCACCCAAAAAATTGCATGAATCATTAAAAATTAACATAAAAATTCATCAACATATGCAAATTCAAATTAGTTGCACATTCAAGTTCATAACAACAAAAATTTCTGCACAAAAACTTGTGAGCAATATCATTTCAACTCAAAACCTGCAGTTTGAAATTAATCACATCTTAAGCTTAGCAAGAACCAATACCACTGCACTACAATCAGAAAGTTGCATTTATCCATAAAAGCAAATCATGCACGCTCATTTTTTCCAATCAAATGCAGCACCATAAAATTGAATGACACAACCCAATTAAGCTCACAACCACAGAAAATGAACCACTCACCATAATACTAACATTAAAGACACAGAAAATAATACACCTAACCTCAGCTAATAAGAATAAACCGATAGTTGACAGCATATGCTGCAGAATCAACACACAAAAAATTCTTTGCACAAGCCAAAAGAATCTGCAACAAAGGCAATTAAAACAAATCAGTTTTGGGGAAGTAGACAATCAAAATATCAAGTAAGAATAACTTCCCAACAGTGCAATGAAAAGCCAAGCTTGATAAGCAATTTTGGAAGTTTTTAGAGGTTTTGAAGAAGCTATATATAAATGTGCCTTTTATTGATGCTCTTTCCCAAATGCCTTCTTATGCTAAGTTTTTGAAAGAAATTCTCTTAAACAAAAGAAGACTTGAAGATTATGAGACTATAGCCTTAACTGAGGAATGCAGTGCTATCCTCCAAAGGAAACTTCCTCCAAAGGAAACTTCCTTCAAAGCTCAAGGATCCAGGGAGTTTTTCAATTCCATGCCACATTAGGGAATCATGTTCTACAAAAGCTTTATGTGATATAGGGGCTAGTGTTATCCTTATGCCCCTTTCCATTTATGAGAAGCTCAATATGGGAGATCTTAATCTAACCCACATTTCTCTTCAGTTGGCAGACAGATCAATTAAGTATCCAGAAGGGATCTTGGAGAATGTACCACTGAAGGTTTGAAAATTTTACATCCCAGTTGACTTTGTCATTTTGGACATGGAAGAGGATTCTCATATGCCAATCATTTTGGGGAGGCCTTTCCTGGCTACAGCTGGTGCTTTGATTGATGTGAAAGGTGAAAAGCTTACTCTTAGAGTGGGAGAGGATGAATTAGTTTTCAATATTGGCAATGCCAAGAAGAAGCGATATGAAGATGTAGACTCTAGCTTGAGAATTGATATAGTTAATGAGTTAGTGAAAGAGCACTTTAGAAAGAGTTATCCGAAGGCTTCTCTTGAAAGTTGTCTTGTCCATAAAGAGAGTATCAATAATGAAAATCCAAAAGTGGCTACATTTGCACAACATTTGAAGAGTAATCCACCTTATCCTATGGAAGCACTGCCTCTACTGCATAATCACTTGCATTGCACATTATCTCAAATGGCAGCTCCGAATCTAGTGGTTGCATTATTGGTGCTGAGATAAGGGCTTCTTTTATCTTGTAAAATGCAATAAGGCAACTTTTATCAAAGTCAAAGGGAACATTTTGATTTAGCAAATTAGTTAATAGCTTAGCTATTTTAGAGAAATCTTTTATGAATCTTCTGTAGAAGCCTACATGCCCCAAAAAGCTTCGCACTTTCTTGACCGATGATGGTGGTGGCATTTTTTCAATGATCTCTATCTTTGCCTTGTCCACTTCTATTCCTCTTTCTAAAACTAGGTGCCTAAGGACTATGCCTTCTCTTACCGTGAAATGACATTTTTCCCAATTAAGAACTAGATTTGATTCTTCACATCTTTGAAGCACATTAGATAGATTAGTTAAGCATTCATCAAAGCTGGTTCCATAGACAGAAAAGTCATCCATACAAACTTCCATTATATTTTCAATATAATAAAAAAAATGGCCATCATGCATCTTTGAAAAGTTACAGGGCCATTACAAAGACCAAAAGATATTCTTCTATATGCAAATGTTCCATAAGGGCAAGTGAATGTGGTCTTTTCTTGGTTCTCTAGGTGAATGAGAATTTGAAAGAATCCAGAATACCCATCTAGATAACAGAAGTAAGAATGTTTAGCCAACCTCTCTAACAATTGGTCTATAAAAAGAAGAGGAAAATAGTCTTTCCTAGTGGGACTATTCAATTTTCTATAATCAATGCACATTCACCAACTAGTGGTTACCTTAGTAGGGATCAATTCATTATTGTCATTTTTTACCATAGTTGTCTTACCCTTCTTAGGTGCTACATGTGCTGGACTAACCCATTTGCTATCAGATATTAGGTAAATGATACCTGCATCTAATAGTTTCAAAATCTAATAAATAAATATATAACATCAACAATGATAAATTAAAATTTCAAACCTCAATGTTTTTAAGATCTTAGTTTTGCCATTCTCATATGACTTATCGGACTAATAAAGGTCAATTCGCCTTTGCATTATCAATTTGACAATTAAAAGTAATTAAATAAAAAAAAACCCATAAAATTGGATTAATTATACTAAAAACATGATAAAGCAATTTAATTTAGTTGAAATTTTGCATTTGTATAGAACAAGCTCTCCAGGAAGATGAAAATTTTTTTTTGATATTTTATACTTCATCTCTTAAAATTTATAAAGGCTACAATTAATCGCTATTTTATCTTTGCTTCCTCCCTCTACATACTTCCCTTTGGAAAAAACTAAAACAATCATAAAAAGAATTTAATTAAATAAAATAAAAAAAATTAGTGCCAATTTATTTTTGTCTAAAAAAAATTAAAAATTCAATGATTGTAAAAATAAAACCCTTTTTTGAAAAAATTTCTTCGAAAAATATTTTTAAAAAATATAAAACTTATTACTCTTAAAAAAATAAATATTAATTTATCTAAAAAATAAATTTATCATAAAAGTTTGAATTTCTTAAATTTTACACCATGTTTAGTTCAATTTTATAGTGAAATTTATTTATTTATAAATAAATTTTTTTATTTGGTATGTTTTATATTGAATATAAAATTTATTTCAATTAAAATAAATTTTATATTTAGAATAAATAAAATAAAATAAAATAATATATAATAAAAGAATAATTTTATTATTTAAAATATATATATTTTTATATTATAAATTCTTCAATTTTAATGAAATTTGATTTAGTTATAATAAATTTAATGAAATTAATTATTAATAATTTTAAATAAATTTTTATTTAAATCAAAAATTAAAATTTTATATTTATAAATAAATTTTATAAACTTTTATAAAATTTACTTGTATCAAATACTATCTTAAATTAAATTAATTTATTTTATTAAATTTAAAATTTTAATTTTATGATTTTAAATGTAATTATTTATGACTATCAAATTATGATGGAGTCTTGGACGGTTCATATTCTTGGGCACGCGGAGACAGTAGTCAGTATTGGGATATTTCGTTACTGCTTACTAGCACTTTGAGACTAGTCCTGGTATGACTAGCACCTGCAGCGGACCTTTCTGACAGGTCAAAATTTCTGAATTTTTTTTCTTTAAATTTCAAGTTTTATTAGGTATAAATTGTGCAAAACAAAAGAGTACTTTACAATTAATTCCTTTAATTTTTTAATTTGAAATTTATTTTATTAATAAAACAGTTTTAATTAAATTTTATATTTAAATTATTATTCATTTTATATATTTTTTATATTTATAATTATTTAAATATAAAATAATATAAAATTTAAAATTTAAATATTGAGACAATTTTATTAAAAAATAATATTTTAAATTTAAAAATAGTTAACAAAATTTAAATTTAAGAATTAAATTATTATTAAAAAATAAATTAAAAAATGATTGATATATATATTTTACGGTAACTAAGGATTTAATTGTAATTCACCCCAAAAGTGCCTTATCTAACGTTGGCCTGGGGGTAGAGCTTGATTTTGGGTTTTTTTTTTAATTTTTATTTTTTATTTTTTTTCTAAAACTACCAGCTGTCAAATCCAGATGCTGATGGCTCATTGCCGCCGCCATGTGTCTTGGTCTTCTTAATTTTAAAGCTACTAATTATTAATCTTTTATATTACAACACATGTAATATCCTCAACTGCAAGTAATTAATTTTAAAACGTTAATAAATAAATTAATTAATTCTAACCACTGGCTAAATCCAAATAAACCCATCTTACAAGCGATTCTTTTACTTCACCACATTAATTCAAGCGAGTAATATAGTAATTTTCAAGCTATGTATATATTTTTTTTTCTGTATAATATAATTACTTGAAATAAATTTTAATAATTATCTTTAAATTTATATAGTTGTAATATTATAATTATTCAACTTAAAAATATAATATAAAATTTTTTTATTTTTAAATTTTGTGTAAATATATTTTTAATTATTAATTTTTTCATTAAAAATAGACATAATAGCTTTAGTCTCTGGCACTTAGTTAATATTTTTTTTAAGTATAAAATTATTCTTTTTATTTATAAAAAATTATTTTAGAAAAAAAATTTAATTTATTGTAAAATTTAAATATTTAAAAATTTTATATTATATTTTTAAATTGAGAAAATATAATATCATAATGATTTAAATTTAGGAAAAATTATTAAAATTTATATTGATTACTTGTCAACAATACTACTATTATAATCAACTTGAAATAAAGAAGCAAAAAAAGGGGGGGCTGCTTGAAAGTAGTTTGAGAATATTTTAAGAATTTGCGTTAAATTAAACTCAACTTTGGAAATATGGTTATCAGTGAAAGTCCTAAATTCTTTCATAATACCGACAATAAAGATAAAGATAAGGGTCATCATCATGGTCTCCAGGTTGGCCGATAATGGCTTGGGGTCCGGTGAGCTCAACTGGTTCTGGAATCTACTGAAGCCAAGAAAAAGAACAGTACCGCACAACTGGGTCCCATTAAGCGTTTCTTGCCAAATTCAGACTTAACAAAGGTATGGGCCATGGATCTATATCTATGAGCTTGAAGGTGTGAGCATTGTTCTGCCAATTGTTTGTACTCTCAGGATAATGTAAATGTAATGGATTCACACGGGCTTTTAGGCAAATTATGGAAGGTGAATAAAAGCAGCACGTGATGAATCCTTAAATATTCCATGCAACTTTGTAATAAATAAATAATTGGTGTGAGTGGAGTAGAGACAGCAAGAACGATGGTGGATGTGAAGATGGCAAAAGTTCATCAAGTTTTAGAGATCATATTTGGCTCAACTATGATTTCACTGCTGATTCTCATGGCCATTGGATCAATCAAAGTTAAAGCACAGGCAGGGCATCTTCCTCCTGAGGAAGGTATCTCTCTCACTTTCTTCTTCTTCTTCTTCTCCGCCCCCCAAGGAAAAAAAATGATTTTAATCATAATTGTAAAGAAAGTGACGAGCTTGATGTGTGTTGCAGTGCAAGCTCTGCAAGAAGTGGCAACCCAATTGGGCAAAAAAGATTGGAACTTTAAAGTAGATCCTTGCAGTAATGACACAAGTTGGAAGACACCACCATCCAAGGATAGGCCTTACTATGCCAATATTGTAACTTGCAATTGTTCTTATATTGGCGGTGAATGTCATGTTGAAAGCATGTAAGCTTCCTTCTTTGTTCCGACGACCCATTTTCTTAATTCAAGGTCAAATTGCTTGTGGATTATAATTGTTAATTGACCAACATCCTCTATTTCTATTTCATGATTTGAAAGCTCGCTTAGCACAAGTTAACATTGCCTTAATAATTTGAAAGAATCTGGTGTTTTTATGAGCCAGTGCGACCAGTGATTGATATAGTGTAAGGGTATAATGCTCCTGTTGTTAGATATCATCTTTTTTAGGTTGGGGTCTGGGGGAGGGGGTTATCAATTTGCATTTATGATCAGAATTTCTATTTATTTATTTTTTCAGTTGAAAGAAAATACTAAATTTTGGATTTTCTAGCAATTAATTTTGGAATTCTAAGACTTATCCATTCTTGGACAATAGATTACTCAAAGCGCAAGATCTTGCTGGTGTGCTGCCCCGTGCCATTATGAAACTACCTTTCCTCAAGAAACTGTAAGAAGTTTTCTAATTTCAGTAACTTTGTTTAGAACATGTTAACACCTGCAAACTGTACTGCAACCTTAAATTCATCTATGAATATTCATCTGATTTACAGTGATCTTACTCGGAATTACCTCAGTGGTAACATACCAAGTGAATGGGCTTCTACAAAGTTGGAATTTCTGTAAGCAATGTCTGTAAGTCAATGTTAGGGTAGCTCTTGAATGCTCATTCATACTGAATTAATAGCATGTGTATTCTGCAGGTCTGTTTCCATTAACCGCTTAATGGGAAAAATCCCAAGCTATCTAGGAAATATTACCACGCTTAGAGCCTTGTATGGTAGCCCTATGTTTCTGTTTTATATCATTTTTTACTGTAAAAATATTTGTTCTATTTTCTCATCCTGTTATAATATTGAGGGAGAATTTGTTCAGGGGCATCGAGAACAATATGTTTTCAGGAACTGTTCCCCCTCAGCTTGGAAACTTGGTTAACTTGGAGATTGTGTCAGTCTCTCTAACCTTTTCTGTCAGAAAATATTCTCTGATTTCAATAAAAATAATAGAGTATACTGACGTTGATTTTCTCCCTTTGCTTGCAGCTATCTTGGTGCAAACAATCTGACTGGAAATTTACCGGTGGCTCTTAGTAATTTGACCAAACTAACAGAGCTGTAAATTCTTGTAACATTTAACAATGTCACCTTGTTATAGGTTTAGATTTTCTTTATCACATTAATCTCTTAAGGCTTAGTATTGTTTAATCTAGTTTTTGCATTCACTTGCAGTAGGATAAGCAGCAACAACTTCATTGGAAAAATACCCAGTTTTATTCAAAGCTGGAAAAATCTTCAGATATTGTGCGTACTTTTTTCTATCTCAAATTCTTAATCCATGCATGCCCTTCCTTTTTTTTCTTTTCCCTCCATGGGGAAATCTAAATCCTTTGAATGGTATACTAACAGAGAGATTCAAGCTAGTGGTTTTGAAGGGCCTATTCCTTCTAGCATTTCTACTTTGAACAATTTAACTAAACTGTAAGTTGTGCTTTTCAAGTCAATTACTCTTACAATCTTACTTAACCCAACATCTTTGCATGCTTTTGAAAAGTTGAAAATTGCAAATCTGCTACTTATGTCTTATTCTGTATAATGTAGAAGGATTAGCGACTTACATGGAGAAGGTTCAGAGTTTCCACACTTAGAGAACATGACAGGGATTGAGTCATTGTAAGTCATTATTAACATTGATGGATGCTTTAAAATCAGAATATTTCTGCTGCACTAGATGAGTTTATGTGAAGATAATTATATTGCAGGATGCTGAGCAATTGCAATATATCTGGTTCTATCCCACCATATATAGCAGCAAGGCCATCATTGAAAAAATTGTAATCTTTTGTTCACTTGCCTCCAACTTTTTTATTTCCTCTGGTCATACTAGAAAATTGGAGTGTTGAGATAGCTGGAGTTATACACCCTTTATAATTAACTAACAATTTTCCCTGCAATTTCTGTTGTTGTGAAATCTGCAATTTTTTTTTTCTATTCAGATCTCAGTTTCAACAGATTGAGAGGAAATCTTTCAAGAGATCTAGAAGGTCTACTAGAATTGGAGAATATGTAAGTATCTAGGCTCATGAGGGCTAGATGGCATATCTTGCAGTTCATATATATCCTTCTTAATAAATAGTTGCAATGAACTCTATGAAAACCATGCAACATTCTAGTTTCATATCCAAATTTAATACTATTAGATAGCCATCACACTTATATAGCACGATATTTTGGCGAAGCTAACAATGTACCTAGCAAACACAATAGCTTAAATTTAGATAATCACTTAATGTATATGATTGCCCTTTGGAATTTGACCCCTATTCCTTTCATATCCATCATCTTGAAAAATACTCAATGTATTTAATGAAAATCTGTACTTTATCCTCACTGAATAAACATAAAAAAAAAAAAATCCAACTACACTTTACAATCTTTTGAAATAGTAATGATGCTTGAGCCTTGAAGATGAGTGGCAATATTCTTTTTCCTGGTATAAGAGAACACTATATGATGTTAACACTTTCAAAAGCATTTTTGAGGTGAGTGTCTGTGCTTGTCTTAACCTTGCTCTCCACCAAATTGAAAATGATGTGTCTAATAAAATGGCATGATGCTGCCTGATAAATAGGTATTTGACAAGTAACTTGCTCTCTGGACCCATCCCAGACTGGCTCAAGAATGGAGATACTCATGCGTATGTGTGTTTACTTAAATCTGTTTCTATAAGAAGTTATTTGATTATGTATTTTATTATTTTGTCCTAGGGAAACATATTTCTGATTCTTAATATGTATTTTTTTTGTTATGCATGCATACTTGCATAAACTGACAAGCATAAATCTGTTTTGTGTCTGTAACTTCGTAATTTGGTAAAGATTCACCTCTTTAAGGTCAGTTGCAGATTCCACTCTACCATATGGAATAGGGGAAACGATTTCATTTTACTTACAACTTCAACTTGCTTCTTGCTTTATTTTGGAAATGTAGATATGTGTTAAATTGTTCACTTTCATTGCTGCCTTTTTCTTTAATAGTAATATCAAGCATTGAACCTAACAATTGGCCCAGTGGTTCAAGTGCCTTAAGCCCTGTGCTTGAGAGCAATGAAGTCTTGGGATCAAATCCCTAAGCCAGAGCCAGCAATTTCCTTATGCATTTGGGGGGTGGGTATTTTCTTGTTGATCTAGCAAGGTGGGGTTTAGGGAGTTGAAGGCTACCCCCATTATGTGGCCTGCTCAAGTGGCCCTCCTATGGACAAAAAAAGGGCTTTGGTTTACTTAACTGCCACGCAAAGTTGAGGCTAGGCTTGGACCAGATCTATTATTAGCCCTGACCAATCACAATGGACTTAAACTGATTCAAAAAAATTTATCATATTGATGGGTTACTGAAAATTAAATGTAGCTGAAAGAAGTTAAATATTTCTTCTTCTTCTGGTAAATATTTTTGTAGGCAAGTATCTGAACATCTGAAATAGTTGCCAATTGTTATTTTCTAACAACTCTATATTGTAAAAGTATTGAAAGAATGTTTATGTGCAGTGAAATATTAAAAGAATGTTTATGTGCAGTGAAATAGACCTTTCTCGCAATAATTTTACAGAAAGCTCATTGCCAACTACTTGTCGAGATACATTGTAAGAACATCTTTTTCCTGGTCTTTTCTTTATTTGAAAAAATTTCAGTTTACTTCATACTTCTGAACCTTTATCTTTTTGTTGATCCATTAGGAATTTGTTTAAAAGCACTTCGGGAGGGAATAACTCGTAAGATTTTTTTTTACTGAACTTCTGAAGGTAAAATTAGTTCGCTTTTATCTTTTTGCCTTTTAATATAAGCTGTAATTCTCTGATACTATTTCCAGAAAAGCTGCTGTCGAGTGCCTGAAAAACCTTGCTTGTTCAGAAGGTAATAATAATTTTTTTTTTATCAAAATACATTGTACATGCTCCTATTATTTTTGAGGCCTTCCTCTTTGGTTTTCACCAAGAAGAATGGAACTAAAGGAGAAAAATATTGACTTTTTATGTTTATTCACATCTAATTACTATTAATTTGTTGTAATCTCTTTATAGACAGTTTTTTTTTTGAACATGTATAGACAGATATTCATTGCATATAAATTGTGGTGGAGGTGCAACCAACATCGGAGACATCAGCTACGTAGCAGATGAAGAGTCAGGAGCTGCAGCAAAATATGTTCCCACTAGGGAGAGTTGGGAAATTAGTAATACTGGACATTTCTGGGGCAAAAATAGATCTGCAAGTGACTACATAGCACAAAACTTATCCATCCTTAGGATGGAGAATTCTGAATTGTACACAAGAGCACGTCTCTCACCTCTCTCCCTTACGTACTATGTGCGCTGTTTAGTGAATGGGAATTACAATGTGAAGCTTCACTTTGCAGAGATAGTACTCAGGGACAATAGCTCCTATTACAGTCTTGGGAGACGGATATTTAATGTTTATATTCAGGTAGTCAATTTCATTTATGTACCTTATCTGAATGTAAGATGATTTGATTAAATTTGTATATTGTAGGAAAAACTTGTGTTGAAGGATTTTGATATCCGAAAGGAAGCAGGAGGGGTAGATAAGGTGACCATTCAGAATTTTAAAGTAGTCGTTGAGGATGGAACTTTAGGGATCCACCTTCGTTGGGCTGGCAAAGGGACAACAGCTGTCCCAATTAGAGGAACATATGGCCCTCTCATATCTGCAATTGATGTGGAATCTGGCAAGTTGTACCTCTTATATTTAGGAATTTTGTGTTATCTTGTATGGGACATGGGCCAGAATGAGACTGAAGATGCATAATGATATATTATAAGCAGTGCAACTTTTTTTTTTTTTTCATTGTGTAGCTTACTTAAACATGGTTGTGTTGACTTGTGTATATATACTGCAATCTGATGATCACCGTCTTTTTTTTTTTTTTCAATTTTTGCATAGAATTCAAGCCTCCTATTCCTGGTGGAGGAAAAAGGAAAAAACTCATTGTGGCTGGAGCTGTAGTGTTGCTTTCGTTCCTCATTCTTATTGTTGTAGGCACTCTTCGGTGGAAGGGTTATTTGGGAGGCAGGGCAGTAAAAGAACAAGGTACTGAATATAACTAAATTATAAATTTTATGTTCAATCACTATAGCATTGCAATAATTCACAACATTCTATTGTCATATAATCTTGAAACAGACACTATTGTTGCTCGCCTAAAATTATATGTCAAGATATGCATACTTTTTCTTCTGATGAAGAGTCAGGGTATTGGCAAACTGGAAGTACAGCCACAAAACCAATTGTAGCTTTGTTAAAATGGAAGCCTTTCTATACTTTATTTTGCACTGCCTGATCACAATGATGACTGACCATTTCAGTTGAATCAGTCATCAGGTGAATATCAGATCATTGCCAGCAATAGACTTTGCTTTAGAACTTCTAAAAAAAATATGACAGAACTTTCATAGATTAAGCAAATATCCGAGGAAGATCCTCAGAACCATTTATGTTTTGAGAATTTGCACATTCTAGCCATTTTGAAGTTGCAAAATGGTACTTGTATTGAAGTATTAAGAAATTAAAGTGGGCATATCCAAATGCAAAATTCTATCCTTTTTGTTTGCTCTTCTGTTTCACATGATATTATTTTCAGGAAGAGATCTGGTAAGAAATTAGTAGAGAATCTTGTAGTAAGTCGAATGTTTTTGTAACTATTAAAAAATTACAAGTTCTAAACCAGATTTTTCTCTCTTTCTTTCCTTCCATTTCTTTAATTCTTAAAGAAACTACTGTTCAAATTCTTAGCCTTGTTTTTTGCATAGAACTTTTAGGTTTAGATCTGCAAATTGGTATCTTCACCTTCAGACAAATTAAAGCTGCTACTAATAACTTTGATCCTGCTAACAAGATTGGACAAGGCGGTTTTGGATCAGTCTACAAGGTATAGTACAAGTCTATCCTTGTTTAAAAATTATTTATCTTTGTATTTTACTTTATTTTATTTTTTGTCTTTAACAAGTGAAAGATAAACTGAAACAACAATGTTGACATAATATTCTTATTCCTTACTGTAGGGAACACTATCGGATGGTACTATAGTTGCTGTTAAGGAGCTTTCTTCCAAATCAAAACAGGGACATCGAGAATTTTTGAATGAAATAGGCATGATTTCTGCTTTACAACACCCAAATCTTGTTAGATTGTATGGATGTTGTGTTGAAGGGAATCAATTATTGTTGGTATATGAATACATGGAAAACAATAGCCTTGCACATGCTTTGTTTGGTAAGCTTGCTTTTCAGATCTTCAATATGTAGTTTGTGCGCCTTGAAATAACGTGGTAAAAATTAGGCCACTGGGTTATATTAATAACTTATGTATGCTGGTTATAGGCAAAGAGGAAAGCCAGTTGAAAATGGACTGGCAGACAAGGCAAAGGATTTGTGTTGGCATAGCAAAAGGTCTGGCTTTTCTGCATGAAGAATCTGCTTTGAAAATTATTCATAGAGACATCAAAGCTGCTAATATACTTCTTGATAGGGACCTAAACCCTAAGATTTCTGATTTTGGTTTGGCCAAGCTTGATGAAGAAGAGAATACCCACATCAGCACCAGAGTTGCTGGAACTATGTGAGCCACCCTTTGTTTCTTCTAATTTTTTCATCCTTTCACTAACCTTTGTTGCATACTTTTCTAGTAGCATATTTTTGTTTCTTCAATTCAAATTGTTTTTATTGCTTATTTTAGTGAGGCAAATGTTATACAATTGCATTTTATTGTGTAGAGGTTACATGGCACCGGAATATGCATTATGGGGTTACTTAACCTATAAGGCAGATGTATACAGTTTTGGGATTGTTGCATTGGAAATTGTTGTTGGGAAAAGCAACATGAAATATCGACCAGATGAAAATTTTGTCTGCCTCATGGATTGGGTAAGATATCTGGCATGTTCTTTTGAGTTTGATGCATCAAGCATGCAACAAAAGCCATACTTATTGCTGCAAAATAAATATCTGTTTAATTCTACAGAATATGAATATCATTGTGATATCAAGCTCAGGTGTGCCAATTTCTTCTGTGGTTATTTCAGGCTCTTGTTTTACAGCAAAAGGGAGACCTAATGGAGCTGGTTGATCCAAGATTGGGATCCCAGTTCAACAAGGAAGAAGCTGTTAGAATGATAAAAGTTGCATTATTATGCACTTTTTCTTCACCTACACTTAGGCCTACAATGTCTGAAGTAGTAAGGATGCTTGAAGGCCGAGCTTCTGTTCCTGAATTAGTGGTGAGTCAAGGTTTGTATTCTGAACAACTGGGATCTGGGGCCTCAATGAACAAGTTTGATCAAATTTCGCTTCATAGTTCAAGCAAAACTCGGCCTCTCATGGCAGTTAGTATATAACTTTATGCTGCTGTCAACTTCCATGGTGTGTGAAATTCTGGCTTTTTTCACCGTAGATACTATAATTTATGCAATTAGAAAACTTCCAAGCATGCTCACATGATACCCGACTTCAATTTAAACCAACACCCTCAACAGTCAGAAAGTATGTATTTGTGTTTTGGAGATGGACATGAAAGGCGAGGATTACGGTACTTCACTAGGACATGCGGTGTTTTTTTTTTTTTTTTTTTTTTTTTTGAAGTATGCATATTAAGGGAATAGGGATTCAAACTTGAGGCTCTTATATATTTTTAGTCACTGAATCAAGCTAAAATAGATAGACATGCTCAAGGTAATTGTTATCCCACATTGGTTTGAGATGAGGTATTTGAGATATATATATATATGATTTAGGTAAACCTCTGAAATAATTTTTTGGTGGAATTAAGTCCATTTTATTTTTTCTACTTTCATATTTGCATGTGAGGGGTCGGGCTTTTGTCCCATAAAAGCCACTATCGTATGATTGCACAGTAAAACTAAATTAAGCTTCTTGGAGGAATAGGAACGTCAATTGAACATCAATAAATTAAACTTGTTAGATTTTTCAGTTATTACAAATCGAATTGAAAAGTAAATAGGTAGTAAAAGTTAAGTCTTAATTGCTTTAAAAATATCTTGAATTTTAGACCAATTCTCAATTTTTTTTTTTTCAATTTATCATAGTAAAATCGTAGAATCTGGGCATAAAAATAATAAATTAAGAAAGGGTGACAAGTAATCACAATAATGCACTTTAATAAATGTTGCCTATTAATATAAAAGATTAAAAGTTATTATTTTTTTAATTTAAATATTCACAACTCATCTTCCTAAAGAATTTTTGCAATATATATATAAAAACTTCTCGATTGTTGGTGATATTTAAATTTATCATTCTTTCGCATCTTTTTTTTCTTTCTTTTTTTCTCTTTCCTTTTCTTATTTTAGATCTCCTTTTTAAACATCATTGGTGAATTTTTCACTGGTGGCTACTCTATATCATTTTTTTTTAATGCAAATCCAATAGAGAAAAGGTAATAGAAAAAGAATACTCAAATAGGAGAGATTCAATCCTCACATGGATTTTACAATCAGCTGTGTTCTGTCTCTTAACTGTTTAACGGCTTCATAAACCAGCTTAATAATTACACCAATCAACATTAGACAAGTATCAATACCTCTCTTTAAGTTTCCAAGGAAGAAAATCTGAAAAATGACTTGGAATTATCATCATACTTCAAGGAAGCATTTGCATGGAATGTGCTCAATAGAAGCTAAATGCCTGTACAATTTTGAAAACCCCAAACGAAAAAAGAAAAATAGAACCTTATTCAACTTACTTCATCTTGCATTTGATCATATGCTCAAATCCCCAACTGAACCTTCAAATGCCCAATTGAACCTTCACTTAAGGTTTGTTTCATTTTGCATTTAATCTTCGCCAAAAATAGCTTCATAAGTAAAAGAACTTGTATCATCTCCAGTGTTCTTTTTTATGACTTCATATGCATTGGTAGCAATAATTGCAACCAAGTCCGATGGAATAACAAAGAACCTTTTACTAAGGATCATGTCACGATTTGCTTTACCATCAACAGCAATACCACATTCTGTTAGTTCAACTTGAGGACTTGATTTAATCAATCCCATGCTAGCAGCCAACTCCCTTGCATAAGTAAAGTTAGAATCTGGATGACCTCCTCCAAAATCCTCCTTGGAAACACAGATCAACAATGAGTTCTCTTGTGCACTGAGCTGCTCAACAAAAATATGTTTTGCATAAGCCCCAACAACTCCATGCAATGCATCATGACAGAATGTGAATTTCGGAGATGAACACAACTTCCTTATAGACTCAAAATCAAAGATAAATTTCATCAATTTCACATAATCATTTGCTGAATCAAAGGCCTCAACACCAATTTGTCCCTCAAGCCCACCAAAATTAGTTACACCAATTGCATCTCCACCAAAAATATTGTCTTCAATTACCATATAGTACACCCAAAAATCAGATTTAGTCCTTAAAGGGTCGGAACCCCTAAATCCGATCTAGTCATGAGAGGTTCGAATTCATTACTTGAGTAGTCCAAAGACAATGAGGTGGACAAGACCGAACACCAGGAATTCGAACAAGATTGACATAGAGATCGATAAAAGTGGTTGAAACATGCAAGATTATCGTAGGGAATATCGCTAATATAGTATGTTGCATTTCCATAGCATACGGAAGAGTACAACTAGACATAAATCAGCAAAATTCTGAGGATCAAGCAAATACGTTTCTTCTCACCCTATAAATAGGCTCCTAACACCTACCAAGGTACGCAATTTTCATCTTTTGTCATTTTCTATTGGTTGTTATCTTTTATTCTGATAAACTGACTAACTTGAGCATCGAAATGGCTACTACTAGGCTGCCGACCTCACATCTTACCTTGTTTGCAGACCATTTGAGGCCCATTGCGTCAATGTACCAACTCGAGATTCACAGGCAGCATCAGTTGGCTTCTCTACTGACTTGGATGGGAAAGCCTTCAATATGGCTCCCTCATCCTTGTTAGTCAACAAGAAGTTCTCCATGTACATCACATTTGCACATCCTTGCTCGACCAACTCATCAAAGTTGCGAAAGTTCAATTCAACTGATGGAGGTTTTTCAATAACTATTTCATCCAAATCAAATACCTCATTCTCTTCCATAATTTCTTCATCACTTTCTTGCATTTCATCAAAACTTCCTTGAATTTTTTGGTTCCCTTTGCTAAATCGGGAGAAATCTTCAACATCAGCACTCTTTCCATCTTTTTTATTAAATGCAACATCTTCCTCATCTTCAATATCATTGATGATACTCACCATGAATGGTGCCTTATGAATGGTGCCTTGTCACAATCATGGTTAGTAATAAATTGCTCATCACACCACAAGCACAAGCCCTTACATTTTTTATCATTCAATTTTGATAAGGTCTTTGCGACTAAGAAAGGATCATAATCCATAGCAAAAGATTTATGTAATCAAATAGGGTTTTAGTTAAACTATTATAGCAGGCACGCAAATCTAAGTCACACACACAATCACACAATTACACAGTATAGAAAAAAGAAAAAGAATAACATAGTATTTACGTGGTTAGACCATAAGGTTTGCGTCCACGGGCAATGAGAGAAAAAATCCACTATGATGAAAAAGAGTAAGATACAATCACTTAGAACTCTCAAATCCTAACTACAGTGTGTTTCCCAAATATCTCACAAATCCACCACAAAGGGCAGAATATTACAATATTTATACTGTAATATTCCACTATGACTCTAACCCTATTAGCATATCCCCTTCGCTACCACCACAGTGTTAGTAGTATGCCCTAAAGTATATCATTTAGTATGTATCTTGTACATGTTTTATTAATAAAAGGCATTTTCACTTTTCTGTTTATATAATATATTTATGTGTAATAGAAAAGGTCCATTGATATTTTGTTAGAAATTCTATTTTTAAGTTGTTAAGAATATAAGTGACAGTATTTCTAGCACAAAGTATCACAAATTGGTTCACAATCAAGGATACTTCACACAGGACATGACTTATCCAGAAAGATTGTATTAATGTTTGTTCCAATGTATTTATATGAGATATAAATAAGATGGAATGATGAGTCTCATTCCATATAACAAACATGAAAGGCACTTATGCATGATAAGTAAGCCAAACCAATAACATTTATGACAAGCACATGGAGTTTACTCTTGTCAATGCATTGTCATAAATCATATTAGTGCATATAATCTTTAGACCTAAGATAGCACAGTTATCTTGTATATAGGTGGTTTGAGTTTGATACTGCTTTCATACTTGTACTGTGTATGGGTATATGGGCATGTGTTGGCTTCTACTAGTTATATATGGAGGTAAGTGTTGATCAAAATGGAATCTGTTACCCTAAGTTAATAGGGATAAAATCCTATATTTATTTAATTATTCTTGATGTTTCAACTTCCTGGCCATGACAGATAGATTTAATTAGAAAAGAGTTTCTCATGAGAAAATCTTTTTAATCAAGAACTGGAATTAAAAGAGAATATAATATTCATAGCAAATGGGATTCGACATAAATCATGACTCCAGCTGGAATTGAGATTTTGTAATAGAGAGATTTTAGTGCATGGTAACATATGATTATAGGTTCATTTAAGGTAAACCTTATTACTGATTGGGTGGCTATGACATGCTATGCTAGGTGTTAACAATAGTCTATGAGCTGCCTCAAATGATTTAGAGAAATCATTAAAGAGTTCTGATGATATTAAGACTTAATATCATATCTCATTGCCAATTAGTGATGAGCCTAGTAAGTCACACACATACACAAGTAATCACCAAGTTAAATGTGATTTAATTAATTAATTAATTAATTAAAGAGTTTTATTGATTAATTAAATATGTTTGGTTTGCAATTAGATTGCAAAGTCCCTAGCATGGCTTGAAAACAAATCTAGGTTATTGGATGTATAGTATAAGTTAAATTTATATTTAAAGTGTTTAAATATGAATTTAATTATGAGAAATTAATTAATAGAGAATAATTAATTAATTTATATTTGATATAAATTGATTAGAAGAAGAGAAATAATTATTTTGGGTTGAGAACTCAAAATTAAGACACAAGGGTATTTTAGTCATTTCACAGGGTTACATGTGGCACCATGAGATGGTGACATATGACACTGCACATAAACTTGCCATTTGTCTTTTAATCATGTAAGATGATTAATGTCAAGATTAAATCTAGGTTTGACACTTGGCACAATGTGATTGGGTCAATTAAACTAAGAGCTAATCAGAATATGACATGTGGCAAGGGTTTTAAGTGATGACCTAGCTATATAAGGGAAAGGATGAAAGAACAATTAGAACAATATGATTTTCTCAAAAGAGGTGCTGTCACCTTGTCTTCCTCTTCCTCTCTTCTTCTTCATCTCTCATCAATTCAAAGAGAATTGTTAACATTCTCTTGAATTAAAATTGCTAGAAATCGTTTCTAGTGTCCTGTATACATCTGTAATCTCTCTAAAGGCAAAACCTGAATTTCTAATTGATTGGAAAGGCTTGAGAAGCTGTTCAAGGGGCTGCCATTGGTGATCTTGGTGTGGACAAGCTAGAGGGACAACATCTGGGGTCCTAGGTGCTTCACAAAGGTACCAAACACAACTACAGTGCATCAAAAGGTTAGTGCACTTGTTCTTGATTTAATCTAGGGTTCTAATGAATTAATCTGTTAATTCTAAAATCTTAAATGGCAAATGTAGATCCAAAAATATATTAAAAGTGTTTTAATATGCTGTTTAACATTGAAATCAAATAGATAAATAATGAATCTTGCATGATGCATGAGATCCTAAAAAAAAAAAAATTGAATTCAATGATCTAAACTTATATTTTTCATGCTTCCGCTCCTTCAATTGCTATCAGAGCCACTATATTTGCCACTTACATTGTTGAATATATGATTTAATTGTGTGATTTGATCATGAGATGATCGATTCATTGCTGGTTGCAAAGCAAATGAGGCGGTATGATGATGGACACCATTGGTGCGCATGGTTTGGTGCATTCAACCATGCGCATGGCTTTTGGATTTGAATGTGGGCTTGGTTTCAAGGCTTATAATTAGGCCCATGACTAATTAAAGTGTTTAATTAGGAGTTTTAATCACACAATTAAATTTTGATTCAAATATAAATTTTTAAATTTGTTTGAATGTAATTCAAATCTGAATTTTTAAATTTATTTGAATGTGATTCAAATATGAATTTTTAAATTTATTTGAATATTATTCAAATCTGAATTTTTAAATTTGTTTGAATCATATTCAAATCTGGATTTTTAAGTTGAATATGAGATATTCAATTTAATTTAAGTATGTATGTTTTATTTAATTGTTAAATAGTGATATGCATGATGGATGATCATGGACAATAAAAGACCAATGTGATTGGATTTATTTCTTTTATGTTTCTTTGGGTTGTAAATTAATTAATTTATTTTAATTTATTTTGGTGGCATTTATTATAAAGGTTGTAATATTTTTTGAGTTGTAATGTGATGCCCCTCACCCGTCTACAGTGTAGCCAAGCGATGAGTGCCACATTCGGTGCCGGAGCACCCTATCTTGCCTTGTCATGTCTATTGTAAATTTTAATGTCATTTAAGTCAGGTAATTTATGTGTAGAATTTTTTTTTTTATATCTTATTTCTGTGGAGACCCGGACAGAGCCTCTCTTGTTTTATTAGCATCTGGCGGGTTTCACTAATCACCTGTTAACATGTCCATATTCATTTCACACATTTCCATATCATATTCTCTTGTATCATATCATTTACAATTATTTATGAGATCTAAAAATGAAGTATCATCTATTGCATTCATATAGAAATTCATAGATAATAAATTACAAGTTTTCATTTCAATCTCAAAGTTTAATTACAAGTCCAAAATGAAATATATCATGACTAAACATAATGAACCAAAATACTAGTCTATACATGGGCCCTACCAAAATACAAAAGACTGGTGAGGTGACTCTAGTCGGTGGCAGATCTGGTCAAAACTCTGTCCGAATACTACTGTGGCGGCTGCTGATCTTCAGTACCTACGCGATGGAAAACCAACGCGCTAAGCATAACGCTTAGTGGTGCATAATTTATAATAACAATAATTAAACAATTGAATTAATATCTGCAAATCATAATTTCTGGGTCTTTTACATTTTTATTGCTCTTTGGAAACAATTAACATTATTGGGATCTTTCCTGTTTACTTATTGTATATTCAGTATTAATTAATTATTATCAATGCCCGAGAAACCTATAACAAATTATAAAAGCTGGATGCACGGGAGTAAATGGGTTAGACAGCCAGATGTCTACCCAGTATACATCTGTCAGGCACGAGGCCAGCGGGGCACGAGACCCGCTGTCAGGCTTGTAAAGCCATAAATAAAGTAGGTACAATGGCCAGTAAGTAGGCATATAGCCTGTAGAACAATCATACCAGACATATACTGTCAGTTCATGATTTTCTCGATAGGCAGTACTGCTATCTGTAGTCCCTAATTGGTATACCAATTTATCCAACTAAATAAATAAGTCTAGGTATACTATGGGCAATTAAACATTTTTAATTAATTTAGCACTATTCACTGTTACTATTTTCTAGTACTGTTCATTGGTACTATTAATTTCATATTAATAGGACATTAGTCCCAATTTACATATTCATATCATTTTTAATATTTAATTATCTTTATGAGTATTTTAATTTTCATATATAGCATTTTTCCCATGAACCTTTCTTTAGGTTCATGTTGATGTGTTATATTTATCTAGGAATTTGACTAGGTTAGGATGTCTATTTAGTCACACTTCCTTCATAACAATTGCTCCTCTATGTTTAAACTTGAATTTCAGTTTTTGAATCACTGAATTTGGGGTTATAGAACTCAAGTTATGGTCAAAATACCATAACTGGTCCGTTTGCCTCTAAGCTGTCCAGAATTTACAATTTCTGGTCAATAAACTTTGACCACTCATTTGATCATTTTATTGTCATTTTTAGACTTAGGTTCCTTCACAAGATATGTTCCTCTATGTCTTAGGGACTCAGGTATAATTTCATAATTTTTCAAGCTTAGTATAGTGAGTTATAGTCAGTGTATTAACTTGGACTCTCAGTCCTATAAGGGCAATAACCAACTTCAGGGCAGTATGTTTGACCCTCTTTTCAGGGTCTTTACACTAAGAATTTGGTATTGTAGCCCTAAGTATCATGTTTCCAGATCATATTTGCACATCTCAAATGGAATTTCCTAGTGGGAGTTATGGCCAAATGAACACACGGGTGTCAAATGGCATTCTGGGTTCAACTTAACATTTTCCAGATTTCAATTCCTAACTTTAGCTAATATTTTCCCTAGGATGCAATGGTTTTTAGAGCTTGGTCAAAACATAAAAATTGTTGTGCTATGTCTTATAAAACTTTTGGCACTAGTTTCACTCAATTTGAAGCTTTGGAGACCAAGTTATGGCATTTTTGCCAAAACTGGTCAAGCATACCAAAGGAACAGTATTTTGGACAATTTCTGGGTTGGCAATTTTAGTGACTCAATTTGTGATAACAATTTGATTTGGTTAAAAGCAAAACTGGGTCAAGTGGTCTTCATGAAAAGTGTCACCCTATGTCTAAGCTTTCCATTGATGTAATTTTAGGTCATTTGGACCAGTATAGAGAGAGTTATGACCAAACGAATACGCACTGTTCATTTGGCCATTTTCTGGGTT
The DNA here is from genome assembly GCF_030052815.1 of Hevea brasiliensis. Lineage (NCBI taxonomy): Eukaryota > Viridiplantae > Streptophyta > Magnoliopsida > Malpighiales > Euphorbiaceae > Hevea > Hevea brasiliensis. The sequence continues at coordinate 74,178,891 of NC_079503.1, read as the reverse complement.
AGCAGTTTTAGTGACCCAACTTGTGCTAACAATTTGAATTGGTTAAACGCAAAACTGGGTTAAGTGGTCTTCATGAAAAGTATAGCCCTATGTCTAAACTCTCCATTGATGAAATTTTAGGTCATTTGGACCAGTATAGAGAGAGTTATGACCAAATGAACACGTACTATTCATTTGGTCATTTTCTGGGTTGGCAGTTTTAGTGACTAAATTTATGCTAACAATTTAAATTGGTTAAAGGCAAAAATGGGTCAAGTGGTCTTCATGAAAAGTGTAGCCCTATGTCTAAGCTTTCCATTAATGAAATTTTAGGTCATTTGGACCAGTATAGAGAGAGTTATGACCAAATGAACACATACTATTCATCTGGTCATTTTCTGGGTTGGCAGTGTTTGGCCATCCGGGTTTGGGCAGAGAATTGGTCATGATTTTGACAGAATTTGGGCAGGGTTTCTTCTTGAAAAATGAAGGTTTGGATGTCTCAAAATACCTTCAATTGGCCTCATACCAATTGGAGTCACACATTGTCAGTTAGGGTTCAACAAACACACTGGACTCATTGAGTCCCAACCTACAGAAAATTTGACACTCCCAAAATTCAATCTCCTCCTCCAAACTCCAAATAAGCATACATGTCACTTCTATTATCATCAATCTCAACACAATTAGGTCAAATTAAAAAATGTCACAAAATCCCCACTTTCAAGTGTACAACCCTAATTTTAAACATCAAATTCACATATATAACCATGAAATCAATTCCCACATATCATACCTTGTTAATTAACTTCCCTAACTAAACTAAAACCAACAAAATCCATCATTTTCATGGTTCCTCTAGGGCTGCCAAATTCAAGGGTTTCTTTCCCAAATTTTTCTTTTTAATTTCATGTAAATCTTCACTTGGTTTAGCATGATTTTCATGCTTAAAGAAGAGATTAAGAGTTTTGAACACTAACCTTTTTGGGTGTCTTGCCAAACTTCAATTTCTCTTCTTCAAATGGGTATCTAAAGCTTCCTTATGGAGTGGGGAGAATTATTTGTGAAGAGAGCTATGGGTTTTGGTGGGTAAATGAAGAGGAAATCAAGTGATAACAATGGTAGGGAGGGAGAGACCAAGGGAGACGGCAAGGAGAGAGAGAGAAGAGGAAGAAGAAGATGGTTAGTGGGGTTTTGTCTCTTGTGGGTATTTATATATATATATTTATGTGTACTTTATTATTTTTAAATTTCATAAATCTATTTCCTTTCTTTTCTTTTCTTTCCTTTTCTTTTCTTCTTCTTTCTCTTCTCATTTTTCAAATTCAAATTGATAAAATTAATTTATGTTAATTATTCTATTTCCAAATTTTAATTTGACATTTAAGTCAAAATTCACCTCTAGGGGTGAAATGACCAAAATGCCTTTCATGGTGCTCATCGGGTTATTTTTATTATTTTATACCAATTTATAAATTCTCTAAACTTTAATTTATTTTTTTTTCTCTACTTTTTTCCTATATTTTCTTAACATTTATTTCTTCAATTTATGCCTCCTCACTATAGTCTAGGTGTAGTTCTAGACATCTTAACTATCCGAACAGACATTAGTCGTCGGAACAGTAAAATGTACAGACTACCTATGGTGAGGGCATTACAATTCTTCCCCTCTAATAATAATTTCGTCCTCGAAATTTAAACAGTGTAAATAATCGAGGGATCGCTATGTCCTTGTCTTTTCGCTTTTTTGTGTTATAATACTTTACTTTTTCTTTAGCCTGTCTTATTAATCCTAGTTCTACAATCTTATCCTTATCTCGATTTACTATTGAAAATACGTAGCTCTACACAATAGTCCTAAGTCGGTACTGTAATCTGTAGCGTACAACACAAACATCAAGAGCATTGCATAGTTACCACGGTATATCCCAATAGACTAACTCTTTTTTTTTTTTCAACTAGTTCTGTACTCATCTTCTTTCATCTCATATACAGTCTCCTTATCATTTCCATCTATTATCTTTAACACGATCCTTTTCGGTTGATAATCTACAATCACCTGGTGACCTAAAGGGTTGGTGACAAGTATGTCATCTTCTGACCCATCTATCGGTATCCTCTTTCAACAGGAGGTACAATGCATATATAGGGGTGAACATAGTTAGGGTCTATCAATACATACTTAAAGGTATTATAATTAGGAAATGTACCTCTGATAACGTCTACCGGATTTGGCTCCTCTCGAGCCATAGCGTACACGCGGGATGCTACTTCAGCCTCGGGGTGTTCTATAGTCTTAGAAGCTCTCTGTGATGTACCAGCTATCTCTGGTCTCATCGGTCTTCTACCCCTCTGTACTGTCGGGGCAGACTTCTGAGTTTGTGGTGGAGCTGTGGGAGCACTCCTCTGTGGGCAATCTCTCAAAAAAATGCTCTATGGACCCACATCTGAAACATCCACCCGTTAGCAATCTACACTTTCCTCTGTGGTTCTTCCTACAATGTGTACAAACTGGCATCGGGGTTGATCTCTGTGCTATAGGACCCACAGAATTGCCAATTGATACACTCATCTGACCTCCTCTCCTCGGGGCAAATTGGAACCTCTGCCTCTGTTCTCTGCTCTGAATCTAACCCTAAAACCCCCTGGGTCTCTTGCTCTCTATAGCATTTGTCTTTGGATGGCAGTCGGACCCTCTCTTGCACTGCCTGTCTCTCCTAAACTACTCATCATTTCTAACTCTATCTACTGGGGTCCTATATACTAGCTGGGGATGTGGTGGCATAGCTCCAGTGAACTAACGGAGCAATTGAGTCATTTGCTCTAGGAAGGCCTGTTGTGTCCTTACTAAAGTACCCAACGATGGTTCTGCTCTACTGCTACTATGCCCCTGACTAAATGCAGGTGCAGGTGCTTGACTCTCTACTTTCTCCTCTATCGGTCCTGGAGGTCCATGCTCTGAAGGATCAGATGCCATCGATCCTATAAAACAGATAAAGAACAAATCTACATTAGTGTCACCTCGACTCTATCTAAAGGCCCATGCATGTGATGCAACTATTTCTTTCTATCTATCTAGGTCTAGGACCGCTTAAACCTCTGCTCTGATACCACTAAATGTGACGCCCCTCACCCATCTACAGTGTAGCCAAGCGATGAGTGCCACATTCGGTGCCGGAGCACCCTATCTTGTCTTGTCATGTCTATTGTAAATTTTAATGTCATTTAAGTCAGGCAATTTATGTGTAGAATTTTTTTTTTTTTTTATATCTTATTTCTTTGGAGACCCGGACAGAGCCTCCCCTGTTTTATTAGCATCTGGCGAGTTCCACTAATCACCTGTTAACATGTCTATATTCATTTCACATATTTCCATATCATATTCTCTTGTATCATATCATTTACAATTATTTATGAGATCTAAAAATGAAGTATCATCTATTGCATTCATATAGAAATTCATAGATAATAAATTACAAGTTTTCATTTCAATCTCAAAGTTTAATTACAAGTCCAAAATGAAATACATCATGACTAAACATAATGAACCAAAATACTAGTCTATACATGGGCCCTACCAAATACAAAAGACTGGTGAGGTGACTCTAGTCGGTGGCAGATCTGGTCGGAACTCTGTCTAAATACTACTATGGCGGCTGCTAATCTTCAGTACCTACGCGATGGAAAATCAACGCGCAAGCATAACGCTTAGTGGTGCATAATTTATAATAACAATAATTAAACAATTGAATTAATATCTGCAAATCATAATTTCTGGGTCTTTTACATTTTTATTGCTCTTTAGAAACAATTAACATTATTAGGATCTTTCCTGTTTACTTATTGTATATTCAGTATTAATTAATTATTATCAATGCCCAAGAAACTTATAACAAATTATAAAAGCTAGATACACAGGAGTATATGGGTTAGACAGCCATATGTCTACCCAGTATACATCTGTCAGGCACGAGGCCAGCTGTCGGGCACGAGACCCGCTGTCAGGCCTGTAAAGCCAGAAATAAAGTAGGCACAATGACCAGTAAGTAGGCATATAGCCTGTAGAACAATCATACCAGACATATATTGTCAGTTCATGATTTTCTCGGTAGGCAGTATTGCTATCTGTAGTCCCTAATTGGTATACCAATTTATCCAACTAAATAAATAAGTCTAGGTATACTATGGGCAATTAAATATCTTTAATTAATTTAGCACTATTCACTGTTACTATTTTCTAGTACTGTTCGTTGGTACTATTAATTTCATATTAATAGGACATTAGTCCCAATTTACATGTCCATATCATTTTTAATATTTAATTATCCTTATGAGTATTTTAATTTTCATATATAGTATTTTTCCCATGAACCTTTCTTTAGGTTCGTATTGATGTGTTATATTTATCTAGGAATTTGACTAGGTTAGGATGTCTATTTAGTTACACTTCCTTCATAACAATTGCTCCTCTATGTTTAAACTTGAATTTCAGTTTTTGAATCACTAAATTTGGGGTTATAGAACTCAAGTTATGGTCAAAATACCATAACTGGTCCGTTTGCCTCTAAGCTGTCCAGAATTTACAATTTCTGGTCAATAAACTTTGACCAGTCATTTGATCATTTTATTGTCATTTTTAGACTTAGGTTCCTTCACAAGATATGTTCCTCTATGTCTTAGGGACTCCCAGGTACAATTTCATAATTTTTCAAGCTTGGTATAATGAGTTATAGTCAGTGTATTAACCTGGACTCTCAGTCCTATAAGGGCAATAACCAACTTCAGAGCAGTATGTTTGATTCTCTTTTTAGGGTCTTTACACTTAGAATTTGGCAAAGGTGTCTAAATCAATATTGTAGCCCTAAGTATCATGTTTCCAGATCATATTTTCACATCTCAAATGGAATTTCCTAGTGGGAGTTATGGCCAAATGAACACACGGGTATCAAATGGCATTCTGGGTTTAACTTAACATTTTTCAGATTTCAATTCCTAATTTTGGCTAATATTTTCCCTAGGATGCAATGGTTTTTAGAGCTTGGTCAAAACATAAAAATTGTTGCGCTATGTCTTATAAAACTTTTGGCACTAGTTTCACTCAATTTGCAGCTTTGGAGACCAAGTTATGGCATTTTTTCCAAAACTGGTCAAGCATACCAAAGGAACAGTATTTTGGACAATTTCTAGGTTGGCAGTTTTAGTGACTCAACTTGTGATAACAATTTGATTTGGTTAAAAGCAAAACTGGGTCAAGTGGTCTTCATGAAAAGTGTCACCCTATGTCTAAGCTTTTCATTGATGTAATTTTAGGTCATTTGGACCAGTATAGAGAGAGTTATGACCAAACGAATACGCACTGTTTATTTGGTCATTTTCTGGGTTGGCAGTTTTAGTGACCCAATTTGTGCTAACAATTTGAATTGGTTAAACGCAAAACTGGGTTAAGTGGTCTTCATGAAAAGTATAGCCCTATGTCTAAACTCTCCATTGATGAAATTTTAGGTCATTTGGACCAGTATAGAGAGAGTTATGACCAAATGAACACGTACTGTTCATTTGATCATTTTCTGGGTTGGCAGTTTTAGTGACTAAATTTATGCTTACAATTTAAATTGGTTAAAGGCAAAACTGGGTCAAGTGGTCTACATGAAAAGTGTAGCCCTATGTCTAAGCTTTCCATTGATGAAATTTTAGGTCATTTGGACCAGTATAGAGAGAGTTATGACCAAATGAACACGTACTATTCATTTGGTCATTTTTTGGGTTGGCAGTGTTTGGCCATCCGGTTTTGGGCAGAGAATTGGTCATGATTTTGATAGAATTTGGGCAGGGTTTCTTCTTGAAAAATGAAGGTTTAGATGTCCCAAAATACCTCCAATTGACCTCATACCAATTGGAGTCACACATTGTCAGTTAGGGTTCAACAAACACACTGGACTCATTGAGTCCCAACCTGCAGAAAATTTGACACTCCAAAATTCAATCTCCTCCTTCTCCAAACTCCAAATAAGCATACATGTCACTTCTATTATCATCAATCTCAACACAATTAGGTCAAATTAAAAAATGTCACAAAATCCCCACTTTCAAGTGTACAACCCTAATTTCAAACATCAAATTCACATATATAACCATGAAATCAATTCCCACATATCATACCTTGTTAATTAACTTCCCTAACTAAACTAAAACCAACAAAATCCATCATTTTCATGGTTCCTCTAGGGCTGCCAAATTCAAGGGTTTCTTTCCCAAATTTTTCTTTTTAATTTCATGTAAATCTTCACTTGGTTTAGCATGATTTTCATGCTTAAAGAAGAGATTAAGAGTTTTGAGCACTAACCTTTTTGGGTGTCTTGCCAAACTTCAATTTCTCTTCTTCAAATGGGTATCTAAAGCTTCCTTATGGAGTGGGGAGAATTATTTGTGAAGAGAGCTATGGGTTTTGATGGGTAAATGAAGAGGAAATCAAGTGATAACAATGGTGGGGAGGAGAGACCAAGGGAGACGGCAAGGAGAGAGAGAGAAGAGGAAGAAGAAGATGGTTGGTGGGGTTTTGTCTCTTGTGGGTATTTATATATATACATTTATGTGTACTTTATTGTTTTTAAATTTCATAAATCTATTTCCTTTCTTTTCTTTTCTTTCCTTTTCTTTTCTTCTTCTTTCTCTTCTCATTTTTCAAATTCAAATTCATAAAATTAAGTTATGTTAATTATTCTATTTTCAAATTTTAATTTGACATTTAAGTCAAAATTCACCTCTAGGGGTGAAATGGCCAAAATGCCTTTCATGGTGCTCATCGGGTTATTTTTATTATTTTATACCAATTTATAAATTCTCTAAACTTTAATTTATTTTTTTTTCTCTACAATTTTCCTATATTTTCTTAACATTTATTTCTTCAATTTATGCCTTCTCACTATAGTCTAGGTGTAGTTCCAGACATTTTAACTGTCCGAACAGACATTAGTCGTCGGAACAGTAAAATGTACGGACTACCTATGGTGAGGGAATTACATGTAATTTCATTTATTTGGTTTTTGTAAATTCGCCTTGGTATGCCAAGGATTACTGTGTAATTGGATTGCAAGAAGATCAATGAGGTCAAGAGCATTGGTGGGACCAGTGGGAGGAATTCAAGATCAAGTGTTGATTATGTACTCCTTCAGCAACTCTTGTAATATGAATGAATGAAATGCACCTAGAAATGCCCTGATTTAATTCTTGGTGACTCAGAATTGAGTCCCTTAGAAAGTCCATGATCATACCATATTTATTTATTATCCATGAATACATGAGATGTATGGGAATATATGCAAGTATATGATATATGCATGCTAATTGGATAATGTGCAAAATGAGACCATAATAGTAATTAGGTGACCACAAAATCTTTCAAACAAATGATTAAGTTGGAAATGCTATAATTGATGTAATTATAACATGGGCCCTCCATTGAGGCAATTATTTTAAGAAATTTTAAATACTTGCATACGATGCAATTAATTTAAGAGATTTTCTTAAGAATAATTGTTAAGCATGAGATGTTGTGAATATGTAAATGGTTTAGTGGCCAATAATGGATGTGCCTGAGGACATTAAAATTATTTGCATGTTTACTGGCTTAATGGGATCAACTTAACTAATGCAAGATAAGTTAATAATGGATGTGCCTGAGATTTTGAGTATTAGGGGCTATATAAAGGATTGAACCTCACATGAGATGTGATGGGCAAAGAGTTGCTCACTTATAGTTTATTGTAATTCCAATAATGGATGTGCCTGAGGATGATCAATAAGACTATGAGAATTCAATCACCCACTAGAAATCCATCCAACTAGGATTTCCGTTTCCTACTGTGGAAGTGTAGAATTCGCTAAGTTAGTGGGAGGGCCAATTTGATTAAAAGACCATAATCATTTTGGTTAAATACATGATACATTTACTAATTGATCTGGTTATTTTCTGCAATTAATTTTCTGATAATAATGAGCATACCACAACCACCACCATCCAATATCCTTGTGAGCATACTTGATCACAATAGGTTGACAGCACCTAATCTTTCTGATTGGCTAAGAAATTTAAAACTTATCCTGAACCTTGAACATATAGGATATGTACTAGACTCAAATGCTCTTGGTCGCTTACCTCCAGAGGCCACACAAGAGGAACATGAAACTTTGGACAAGTGGAAGGAGCATGATATGAGAGCCAAGTGTTACATACTTGCTTCTATGAGTAATGAGTTACAGAAGTAGCATGAGAACATGCAGAGTGCGAGTGAGGTCCTCCTTCACCTACAAGAGTTGTATGGTGAACATAGCAGGAATGCTAGGTATGAGATATCTAGACAGCTATTCTGCATGAGGATGTCTGAGGGACAAAATATTGGGGATCAAGTTCACAAGATGATTCGGCTGATTGAGCAGCTGGAACATCTTGACTTTAATATGGATTTCCAACTGCAGATGGATTTGATCCTTCAGTCCCTTCCTGAGTCATTTGAGAATTTTGTGACAAATTTTCATATGACTAAACAGGAATGCACCTTGGTTGGTTTACTCAACATGCTGGTTATTGCACAAAATAATATGCCGAGCAATAAAGGAAAAGAGATAGCTTTGATTGCATCTTCTTCTGTTGGAAAGTCCAACAAGAAGAAGGGCAATAAGAAAAAGAAACCTCAAATTCCTGGTCCTTCCAAGAAGGTAGCTAAACAAAAAGGGAAGACTAAAGCTGATGGAGGCAAAGGTAAGTGTTTCCATTGCTAGAAGGATGGGCACAGTAATAGGAACTGCCCAGAGTATAGCAAGTAGTAGCAGCTTACAGTAACGAGATATTAGACTCCGGGTTGGCAATGGCTCAACTGCTGAAGCCTTAGCCATAGGATCTAAATCTTTATACATGTGTGGACATGTTTTGTATTTAAATAAGGTTTTACATGTACCTGATGCCTTTTAAGAACATCATTCTATATCTAGTTTGACTAGAGATGGTTATGAATTTCAGTTCATAAATGATGTTTGCAATATTTATTTTAGAAATAAATATGTTGGTTCGAGTTATATGTATGATGGACTTTATTATCTAGATAATAATGTTAAATACAAATCTAATGCAAGCAATCTAAAAGAATGCAATGCCATGATGAAAATCAACTCAAGTTCAAAATATATTTGGCACTTAAGGTTAGGTCATGTTGCAGAAGATAGGATTGCAAAGCTGGGGAAAGTAAGGATTTTATCCTCATTGGGTTTTGGACCTACTCCAACTTGTGAATCCTGCCTTCAGGCAAAATGACTAGATCACCCTTTATTGGACAAGGACTAAGAGCTAAAAATATTTTGGAGCTAATACATAGTGATGTATGTGGTCCATTTAAAGAAATAGCTAGAGACGGTTTTCATTACTTTATTACCTTTACTGATGATAAATCAAGTTTTGGGTATTTGTATTTAATGAAATACAAACATGAATCCTTTGAAAAGTTCAAAGAATTTAAATCTGAAGTAGAAAATCAAACAGGAAAAAGTATTAAAACTCTTCGATCATATCGTGGACGTGAATACTTAAGTACTGAATTTGATGAATACTTGAAAGAACAAGGCATTGTTTCCAGCTGACTTCTCTAGGAACGCCACAGTTGAATGATATATCTGAAAGGAAAAATCATACCCTATTGGATATGGTACGTAGTATGATGAGCTATGCTGATATGCCAATCTCCTTTTGGGGATTTGCATTAGAATCAGTTTTGCATATTCTGAATAGGATTCCATCAAAATCAGTATCTTCCACACCTTATGAGATATGGCATGGAAGAAAACTAAGTCTTAAGCATATTAAGATTTGGGATTGTCCAGCTTATATTAAAAAGCTGAACACTGATAAATTGAAAACCAGATCAGAAAAAAGTCGATTTGTTAGATATCCAAAAGAGAGTTTTGGACATTAATTTTATTTGCCTACATCACAAAAGGTTGTGGTAAGTAGATTTGCCATATTTCTTGAACAACCATTTATTCAAGAAGGAGGCAAAGGAAGGCAAATAGAGTTAGAATTGGAGAATTCTGATCAACCAACAGATCAGATAGATATAGATCCATCTAGTCAACCAACACCTATTGATGAACATCTACAGCTGTTCCTCGTAGATCAACCAGGGTATCTCACCCACCAGTGAGATATGGTTTTCTTCATGAAGAAGAATAAGAGTTGTCAACTCATGAAGAAGTAGATCATGGAAATGATCCACTTACCTACGAAGAAGCTATATCAGATATAGACTTTTCAAAATGGATTGATGCTATGAAATTCGAGATTGATTCCATGTATAAGAATCAAGTTTGGGATCTTGTTGACCCACCTGAAGGTATTGTACCTATAGAGAACAAATGGGTTTTCGAAAAGAAAATTGGTTATGATGGAAAGGTAGAGACCTACAAAGCAAGACTAGTAGCGAAAGGGTTTCACCAAAGACAAGAAATCGACTATGAGGAGATTTTCTCGCCTGTTGTCATGCTTAAATCAATTAGGATTTTATTAGCAATAGCTGCATACTATGATTATGAGATTTGGCAGATGGATGCCAAAACAGCTTTTCTCAATGGATACATTGAAGAAAACATTTTCATGAAACAACCTAGGGGTTTTGAATCCCAAGATAGTTCTAAAGTGTGCAAGCTAAAGCGATTCATTTATGGGTTAAAACAAACTTCGAGGATTTGGAACATCCGTTTTGATGAAGCCATTAAGTTATTTGGTTTTATCAAAAAATGAGGATGAGCCATGTGTATATAAGAAGGTTAGTGATAGTGCTATCACTTTCCTTGTCTTATATGTGGATAATATTTTATTGATAGGTAATGACACAAGTATGCTGACAACTATAAAGGTATGGTTGTCAAATACATTCTCCATGAAATACTTAGAGGAGGCAACCTATATTTTTGGGATTCGCATCTATAGAGATAGAGCGAAAAGAATAATTGGTTTATCCCAAAGTCTATACTTGGAAAAGGTGTTAAAGAGGTTTAACATACTTGATTCCAAGAGAGGATTATTACCAGTGAGACATGGTATCTACCTTTCTAAAGAGATGTCTCCAAAGACACCTGAAGAAAGAGATAAAATGGCTAGGATTCCATATGCTTCGGCTATTGAAAGTTTGATGTATGCAATGATGTGTACTAGGTCGGATATCGCATATGTTATTAGTTTGACTAGCAGGTTTCAATCCAATCTAGGTTTGGAACACTGGAGAGCTGTCAAGAACATACTTGAGTTCTTGAGAAGAACTAAGGATTTATTCTTGATTTATGGAGGTGGTGACTTGCAATTGGATGGTTATATTGATTCTGATTTCCAATCAGATATCAATGATAGAAAGTCTACCTCTGGGTTTGTGTTCATTTGTAATGGAGGTGCAGTCAGTTGGAAGAGTTCCAAACAGAGTATGACTGCAGATTTCACTACCGAGGCTGAGTACATTGCTGCATCAGATACTGCAAAAGAGGCTATTTGGATATTAGGAACCCCGATCTCACCAAAAATCTAAACACATAAAAAGGCGCTATCACATTATCAGAAAGATAGTTGGGCAAGGCGATGTAGCCATGTAGAAAATAGTATCAGCTGAAAATCTAGCTGATCCATTCACTAAACCTATGTCACAAGCGCAGCTAGACCGACATCTTGAGAAGATGGGTCTAAGATATTGTAATGAATGGCTCTAGTGCTAGTGGGAGATTGTTAGTAGTATGCCCTAGAGTATATCATTTAGTATGTATCTTGTACATGTTTTATTAATAAAAGGTATTTTCACTTTTTCGTTTACATAATATATTTATGAGTAATAGAAAAGGTCCATTGATATTTTGTTAGAAATTCTATTCTTAAGTTGTTGAGAATATGAGTGACAACATTTCTAGCACAAAGTATCATAAATTGGTTCACAATCGAAGATACTTCACACAGGACATGACTTATCCACAAAGATTGTGTTCATGTTTATTCCAATGTATTTATATGAGATATAAATAAGATGGAATGGTGAGTCTCATGCCATATAACAAACATGATTGGCATTTATGCATGATAAGTAGGCTGAACCAGTGAGATTTATGACAAGCATATGGAGTTTACTCTTATCAATCCATTGTCACAAATCATATCAGTGCATTTAATCTTTAGATCTGAGATAGCACAGTTATCTTGTATATAGGTAGTTTGAGTTTGATACTGCTTTCATACTTGTTCTGTGTATGGGTATATGGGCATGTGTTGGCTCCTACTAGTTATATATGGAGGTAGGTGTTGATCAAGATGGAATCTGTTACCCTAAGTTAATAGGGATAAAATCCTATGTTCATTTAATTGTTCTTGATGTTTCAAGTTCCTGGCCAGGACAGATAGATTTAATCAGAAAAGAGTTTTTGATGAGAAAATCTTTTTAATCAAGAACTGGAATTAAAAGAGAACATAATATTCATAGCAAATGGAGTTTGACATAAACCATGACTCCAGCTCAAATTGGGATTTTGTAATAGAGAGATTCTAGTGCATGGTAACATATGATTATAGGTTCATTTAAGGTAAACTTTATTACTAATTGGGTGGCTATGGCATGCTATGCTAGGTGTTAACCATAGTCTATGAGCTACCTAAAATGATTTAGAGAAATCATTTATGGTAAGAAAGAGTTCTGATGATATTAAGAGTTAATATCATATCTCATTGCCAATTAGTGATGAGCCTAGTAAGTCACACACATACACAAGTAATCACTAAGTTAAATGTTAAATAATTAATTAATTAAAGAGTTTAATTGATTATGCAATTAGATTGCAAAGTCCCTAGCATGGCTTGAAACTAAATCTAGGTTATTGGATGTATAGTATAAGTTAAATTTATATTTACAGTGTTTAAATATGAATTTAATTATGAGAAATTAATTAATAGAGAATAATTAATTAATTTATATTTGATATAAATTGATTAGAAGAAAAGAAATGATTATTTTGGGTTGAGGACTCAAAATTAAGACACAAAGGTATTTTGGTCATTTCACAGGGTGACATGTGACACCATGAGATGGTGACACATGGCACTGCACATAAACTTGCCATTTGTCTTTTAATCATGTAAGATGATTAAAGTCAAGATGAAATCTAGGTTTGACACTTGGCACAATGTGATTGGGTCAATTAAATTGAGAGCTAATCAGAATATAAGATGTGGCAAGGGTTTTAAGTGATGACCTAGCTATATAAGGGAAATGATGAAAGAACAATTAGAACAATCTGATTTTCTCAAAAGAGGTGCCGCCACCTTGTCTTCCTCTCTTCTTCTTCATCTCTCATCAATTCAAAGAGAATTGTCAACATTCTCTTGAATTAAAATTGCTAGAAATCGTTTATAGTGTCCTGTATACATCTATAATCTCTCTAAAGGCAAAACCTGAATTTCTAATTGATTGGAAAGGCTTGAGAAGCTGTTCAAGGGGCTGCCATTGGTGATCTTGGTGTGGACAAACTAGAGAGATAACATCTGGGGTCCTAGGTGCTTCATAAAGGTACCAAACACAACTACAGTGCATCAAAAGGTTAGTGCACTTGTTCTTGATTTAATCTAGGGTTCTAATGAATTAATCTGTTAATTCTAAAATCTTAAATGGCAAATGTAGATCCAAAAATATATTAAAAGTGTTTTAATATGCTGTTTAACATTGAAATCAAATAGATAAATAATAAATCTTGCATGATGCATGAGATCCTAAAAAAAAAAATTTGAATTCAATGATCTAAACTTATATTTTTCATGCTTCCGCTCCTTCACACAGACCTCACTTTTTATTCTAATCGGGTCGCAGCATGAAGTTTTTGGGTCGGGTTATAATTTAGGTCAATGAAGATATATCCAAAATTCAAGCCATATAAAAAATAACATAAAAAAATGGGTAGGAGTTTTGTGCAATAAGAAATCAAGAATCAAGAATCAAGAAAGATAATATTGATGCAAAAATGGTGTTTGAAAAAATGATTGAAAAATATTCTTGATTACTAATGATAATGAGAGTAAAACAAAGGTGAATCTTGATGGATCGATCTTCAGACTGTTTGTAACCAAGAAAAGAAGAGCAGGAGAACAAAAAAATTAAAAGAATAGAGGAGAAGGAAGAATAGGGCAAAACAAGAATGGAAGCACAGAAAAGAAAACAAGAGCAAGGACTAGGAAGTGTTTCAGGGAAGAAACAGAAGGAAAGAAAGAAGTTCGTTTGAGAGAGAGAGATTCCAAGGGAAAAAAAAAAACAAGAAACATGTAATTCCACCATGGCCGAGATCAACCAACTCTGATACCATTGATGCAAATCTAATAGAAAAGAGAGAGAACAAAAGAAGAATACTCAAATAGGAGAGAAAAGAATCCAAAGAAGAGGAACTTCATTCAATTAACACACTTATTATAAAAGGTTTAAAACCTTGTATAGAGATTACAATCATTTATGCTCTATCTGTCTAACTGTTTAACAACTCTATAACTACTCTAACAACTCAACAATCACATTAATCAACATTAGACAAGTATCATTTTTGTTTTTTTTTTTTAACAAACTCTTAGATTAGTGTTCATTTGAAATAGATTTAGATTTATCTCCTCAGATCTGTATCTGTTAGAAAAGCATATGGGGTTCTCTCCAAAATATTGAGATCTTACTCTCCCATTATTGGAGTTCTGTTTTCTCCTGTTTCACGGAGTTTTATTTTGATTTCTTGACATATTTGGTGAGCTCTTTTGACAATTTAAAATATAACATGGATCGTTGACCTTTTGACTGGAGAATTTAGATCTTTAGGTATGAGTGGTGATGTTCTATCAATAAAGCCTAGTAGTGTGGCTTGTTCCTCCATTGACGTTTGATAATTTAAACTCTTGCCATAGAAGTATTAAGCTCCAAAAGTGCAGTGTTGCAAAAAATTTCTGTGGTCGTCTAAAACAATAAAGAACCAATTATTTTTTAAAAAATTATTCTTTTCTACTCAGATCATCTCTATATATATGTTTTTAATTATATATATTTGTACTTTTTTTTCTCTTATGAGTAGGTTATTTTATACTTATATTATAATGCTTATTAATGAATTAATTGCCAAATTTTTTATTAAAAAAAATTAATACAATAACATTTAACCTAATTCCTTTGACATGAACTCCTATAATCTTTTTGGGTTAATTTCACTTGTGAACATTAAACTTTTCACTAATTTTATTATAATTACTAAATGCATTCAATTAAAAATTAATAAAAAAATCCAATAAAAAGAATCAATTTTAGAGTGAGAGGCTGTCTTCTCTCTAGAAACCCCTTCTTCTTCTTTTTTTTTTTTCTCATAATTTCTCTCCTACTCTTTTCCTTTCCTCCTTCAGATCTCCTCTTTGGGCGTGGCTACCTTAGATCAGTTTTCTTGCTTGTTTTACTTTTTTTTTTTCTTATTAAACTCATAGATTTGCATCTGTTTGCAATAAATATGAGTTTATCTCCTTAGATATGTCTGTTAGGAACATATCTAAAGTTTTCTCCCCAATATTGGACTTTTGCTCTCCTATTACTGAGTTTTGTTTTTCACTCCCTTAGCAAGGTTTTATTAGTTTCTTGATGTATTTGATAGGCTCTTTGACAATTCAAAATACAGTGTGAATAATTAACTCATTTTGGTGAGAGACTTTAGATTTTTAAGTGCGAATAATGATCTTCTATTAATGGAGCTTGATTATATAGCTTATTTCTCCATTATGTTTGATGGTTTAAACTCTCATACAGACTACAGAGATATAAAGCTTTTGGAAGGACAATGCTGCAAATGATTGTACAAAATAAAAAATGACTAATTATTAGTTGAAAATTTATTTCCTCTTCCCAAATCATCTATGAACAAAAATTGTTAATAGTCTATATATGTATCTTTTATCTTACGAGAAGATTATACAGTACTTATATTATAATACTTCTTAATGAATTGCTAAATTTTTTGTCGAAAAAAACTGCACAATTGAACTGCTATCACATTCTATATTCAATTTATAAACTAAACAATCGACTAAATGAGTTCATTTCGAATCAGATCATATTTATTATCAATCTGAACCCTCAATTTTGTGTGCCAATTGGGCTGAAGACATCTCTTATTTTATTCAAGTTGCAATAGATTGCCAAGCATTTTAAGTCGGACAAAAATGTGCACTAGGTTTATTTAATATATCCGGTCAAACTTTGACACCTCATGAGGACAGTGATGGTCGCTTTAATTAAATTAGCCCTTTTCAAAATTTAAACTGTTTGAAAATAACAAATTAACATTACATCGTCCCATCTCCATTCATGGAATTTTTTGTTAATTTATTTTCATTAGTAATTCATTTTATATAACATTTTTATACGATTTTTCTCGTAATAATTTATTTTTTCGTAATTTTATATTATAATATTTTTATGGTATTTTTTTGTTTAATTTATTTTTATCGGTAATAATATTTTTATATTAATTTTTTGTAACAATATATTTTTATTAGTAATTTTTTAATAATATTTTTTATTAATTTATTTTTTTAGCAATTTTGAATAATATTTTTTATTAATTTATTTTTTAGCAATTTTTTATTATAATATACTTATGGCATTTTTTTGGTTAATTTATTTTTACAAGTAATATGTTTTTAATAATATTTTATACTGATTTTAATTTAGTAACAATTTATTTTTATTAATAATTTATTAATAATATTTATAAGTAATTTCTTTTTTTACTTTTAGAGTAATTAAAAAATGAATAATTTTTATCTTTTTCACCTTGATTAATTAGAAACATAAAAAAAAATCCATTTCTAGTTTATTTAATGATTTTTTTTAATTAGAAACAGATTAGAATTGAAATTCCATTTCTAATTAGAAAGGAAAAAGACTCTGTTTCTAATTTGAAACAGATTAATCTCTTTCTCTAATTAGAAATGAAATATATTGTATTTTTAATTCCATTTCTAATTAAAAACATATTCTTTTGCATTTTTAATTAGATTAATTTGAAAATCGACATAAATATATGTCATTACCAACGACCTAATTAAAAAATGAAAATTTTCAATTTTTAATCAGTTTCTTAATTAATTTAGAAATGAAAATCTTTAAATGCCATTTCTAAGGTTTTTTTTTTTTTTTTGGTAGTGTTAATTCATGCTTGAAAAACATAAATGTATCATAAAGAGGAACAATCACATCTTTGATACAAGTTACTCTTAAGTGTAAGGCTCCATTTGGGATTGTGATTGGGTGGCCAAAATCTTGTTTAAAATTATTTTTTGAAAAAGCGCTCTCAGATGTTGAAGAAAAAGGGTTTTACTACTTATAAAGTTCTTTTGTCAAATTTTAAATAAAATCAAAATTTAAAAAGCAAATCAACTAAAAATGCCTAAGACACCATAAGTTTGTGTTTCATCTCCATAATTTATATCGTACGACAAATTTCATCAACACTTGGGCATCCAAAAATGTTTATAGTCATTTATAACAATAAGTGTCACGACCCAACCTATGGGACGGACTGGCACTAGGACCTGGGCCAGCTTAAAGCTCCCGAGACCCGTAGTAAGCCTAACTATTCCTTAACCCAATCCTAAGGCTCATTTTAAATCCAATTTTAAGAATTCAACTGAATAGAGTCTGGCCATAACATGGACCATACAACGGGAAGTTTTTTACTCGTCCGACCTGAAAGCACTATATAAAACAATTTGGGGCACTCAGCTCACCCTCCACATACTCATAATGTCATAAAATCAAATGGGAGCTCAACTCCCTCATCCAATTCAATCATACATGCATCTAATAATTTTACAAATTCAACACGACATTATATTACAGACCCAATTCAAATAAAATACTTCTAACACATGCGGAATTCTAGAAGTTAGTAAAATTATACAAAACATCATAGACATTAATATATGACATGCGAGGGAGAGAGGCAGGTTAGAACTCAATAAGAAATCTCCTATATCTTGGAAAAATAAGGTGAATAAGAGTGAGCGTTTGACTCAGAGAGTAAAATACCGATTTTAAGTACAATTTTTATAGCTATCTAAAGCTAATGCATCCGAAAAAGTGGAATGCAACACCTTCATAATTTTCAAACAAATCACATCATAACAGCAAAAAGGTAATTTGGAGTACTCACGCACCCATATAATTGAAGGAATGGAAGCGTGAAAAACACAAGTTTATACCATTGAATTCAAAAATTTTCACCTAGGGTCACATGCATCATGCAAGATTTATTTTGATCTATTTGATTTCAATGACAAACAATATATTAAAACTCTTTTAATATGTTTTTGAATCTGTATTTGCCATTTAAGATTTTAAAATTAATCATCTTAATTTTAGAACCCTAGATTAAATCAAGAACAAACACACTAACCTCTTGATACACTGCAGTGTATTTGCGCCTTTGAGATTCGTCTTCAGGACACCAAATGTTGTCCCTCTAGCTTGTCCACACCAAGAACACCTATGGCAGCCCTTGAACAGCTTCTAAAGCTTTTTCTATTATTTAGAAAATCAAGTTCTGCCTTTTAAGAGATTAAGGATGTAAACAGGACACTAGAAACAATTTCTGGTATTCTTAATTCAAGAGATTGTTTGCTAATCTCTTGGATTGATTAAAGAAGAAGAAGAAGAGAAGAATGAGAGCTTCTAGGTGGCATCACCAAAGGAGTGGCTGCTGCTTATGTTATTTTTCTTTTCATAACAACACTTATATAGCTAGGTTAACACATTAAACCCTTGCCACATTAAACCCTTTGATTAGTTCTAGGTTTAATAGACCCAATCACATTGTGCCAAGTGTTAAACCTATATTTAATCTTGATTTTAATCATCTTACATGATTAAAAGACATTTGGCAAGCTTATGTGTAATGCCATGTGTCACCATTTCATGGTGCCACATGTCACCCTGCGAAATGACCAAAATGCCCCTGTGTCTTAATTTTGAGTTCTCAACCCAAAATAATTATTTCTCTTCTTCTAATCAATTTATATCAAATATAAATTAATTAATTAATCTTTATTAATTAATTTCTCATTAATTAAATTCATATTTAAACACTTTAAATATAAATTTAACTTATACTGTACATCCAATAACCTAGATTTGGTTTCAAGTCATGCTAGGGACTTTGCAATATAATTGCAAACCAAACATATTTAATTAATCAATTAAACTCTTTAATTAATTAATTAAATCATATTTAATTAGGTCATAACTTATGTATATGTATGACTTACTAGGCTCATCACTAATTAGCAATGAGATATGATATCAACTCTTAATATCATCAGAACTCTTTCTTACCATAAATGATTTCTTTAAATCATTTTATGCACCTCATAGACCATGGTTAACACCTAGCATAGCATGCCATGGCCACCCAATTAATAATAAGATTTACCTTAAATGAACCTATAATCATATATTACCATGCACTAGAATCTCTCTGTTACAAAATCCCAACTCAAGCTGGAGTCATGGTTTATGTCAAACTCCATTTGCTATGAATATTATGTTCTCTTTTAATTCCAGTTCTTGATTAAAAAGATTTTCTCATCAGAAACTCTTTTCTGATTAAATCTATCTGTCTTGGCCAGGAACTTGAAACATCAAGAACAATTAAATGAACATAGGATTTTATCTCTATTTACTTAGAGGAACAGATTCCATCTTGATCAACACCTACCTCCATATATAACTAGTAGAAGTCAACACATGCCCATATACCCATACACAGTACAAGTGTGAAAGCAGTATCAAACTCAAACTACCTATATACAAGATAACTGTGCTATCTCAGGTCTAAAGATTATATGCACTAATATGATTTATGACAAAATATTGACAAGAGTAAACTCCATGTGCTTGTCATAAGTGTCACTGGTTCGGCCTACCTATCATTTATAAGTGCCTATCATGTTTGTCATATGGCATGAGACTCACCATTCCATCTTATTTATATCTCATATAAATAACTTGGGAACAAACATGAATACAATCTTTCTGGATAAGTCATGTCCTTATTATGAAGTAGCCTCGATTGTGAACCTATTTATGATACTTTGTACTAGAAATACTGTCACTCATATTCTTAACAACTTAAGAATAGAATTTCTAACAAAATATAAATGGACCTTTTCTATTACACATAAATATCTTATGTAAACGAAAAAGTGAAAATGCCTTTTATTAATAAAAACATGTACAAGATACATACTAAATGATATGCTCTAGGGCATACTACTAACAATCTCCCACTAGCATTAGAGCCATTCATTACAATATCTTAGACCCATCTTCTCAAGATGTCGGTCTAGCTGAGTCTGTGACATAGGCTTAGTGAATGGATCAGCTGGATTTTCAGCTGATACTATTTTCTGCATGGCTACATTGCCTCGTCCAACTATTTCTCTGATAATGTGGTAGCGCCTTTCTATGTGTTTGGATTTCTAGTGAGACCTGGGTTCCTTAGCCTGTATGACTGCTCCATTGTTGTCACAGTGTAGTGAAACTGCTGACTCAATGGAAGGAACTACTGTAAGTTCTGTCACGAACTTCTTTATCCAAACAGCTTCCTTTGTAGCATCTGATGCAGCAATATACTCAGCTTTGGTAGTGGAATCTGCAATCGTGCTCTGTTTGGAACTCTTCTAACTGACTGCACCTCCATTACAAATGAACACAAATCCAGAGGTAGACTTTCTATCATCGATATCTGATTGGAAATCAGAATCAGTATAACCATACAATTGCAAGTCTCCACCTCCATAGATCAAGAATAAATCCTTAGTTCTTCTCAAGTACTTAAGGATATTCTTGACAGCTATCCAGTGTTCCAAACTTGGATTGGATTGATACCTGCTAGTCAAACTAACAGCATATGCGATATCCGGCCTAGTATACAACATTGCATACATTAAACTTGCAATAGCTGAATCATATGGAATCCTGGCCATCTTATCTCTTTCTTCAGGTGTCTTTGGAGACATCTCTTTAGAAAGGTGGATACCATGTCTCACTGGTAATAATCCTCTCTTGGAATCAAGCATGTTAAACCTCTTTAACACCTTTTCCAAGTATAGACTTTGGGATAAACCAATTATTCTTTTCGCTCTATCTCTATAGATGCGAATCCCAAGAATATAGGTTGCCTCCCCTAAGTCTTTCATGGAGAATGTATTTGATAACTATACCTTTACAGTTGTTAACATACCTGTGTCATTACCCATCAATAGTATATCATCCACATATAAACAAGGAAAGTGATAGCACTGTCACTAACCTTCTTATATACACATGGCTCATCCTCATTTTTGATAAAACCAAAGGATTTAATGGCTTCATCAAAACGGATGTTCCAACTCCTCGAAGCTTGCTTCAACCCATAAATGGATCACTTTAGCTTGCATACCTTGGAACCATCTTGGAATTCAAAACCCTTAGGTTGTTCCATGAAAATGTTTTCTTCAATGTATCCATTGAGAAAAGCTGTTTTGACATCCATCTGCCAAATCTCATAATCATAGTATGCAACTATTGCTAATAGAATCCTAATTCATTTAAGCATGGCAACAGGCGCGAAAGTCTCCTCATAGTCGATTCCTTGCCTTTGGCGAAACCCTTTCGCTACTAGCCTTGCCTTATAGGTCTCTACCTTTCCATCAGAACCAATTTTCTTCTTGAAAACCCATTTGTTCCCTATAGGTACAATACCTTCAGTTGGATCAACAAGATCCCAAACTTGATTCTTATACATGGAATCAATTTCAGATTTCATAGCATCAATCCATTTTGAAGAGTCTATATCTGATATAGCTTCTTCATAGGTAAGTGGATCATCTCCATAATCTACTTCTTCATGAGTAGACAACTCTTGTTCTTCTTCATGAAGGAAACCATATCTCACTGGTGGGTGAGATACCTTGGTTGTTCTATGAGGAACAGCTGTAGATGTTTCATCAACAGGTGTAGGTTGACTAGATGGATCTATATCCATCTGATTTGTTGGTTAATCAGAATTCTCCAATTCTAACTCTATTTGCCTTCCTTTGCCTCCTTCTTGAACAAACTATTGTTCAAGAAATGTGGCATCTCTACTTATCACAACCTTTTGTGAAGTAGGCAAATAAAAATAATATCCAAAACTATCTTTTGGATATCCAACAAATCGACCCTTTTTTTATCTGGTCTCCAATTTATCAGTGTTCAGCTTTTTGATATAAGCTGGACAACCCCAAATCTTAACATGCTTAAGACTTGGTTTTCTTCCATGCCATATCTCATAAGGTGTGGAAGAAACTGATTTTGATGGAATCCTATTCAGAATATACAAAGCTGATTCTAATGCAAATCCCAAAGGAGATTGGCATATTAGTATAGCTCATCATACTACGTACTATATCCAATAGGGTATGATTTCTCCTTTCAGATACACCATTCAGCTGTAGCGTTCCTGGAGGAGTCAGCTGGGAAACAATGCCGTGCTCTCTCAAGTATTCATCAAATTCAGTACTCAAATATTCACCTCCACGATCTGATCGAAGAGCTTTAATACTCTTTCCTGTTTGATTTTCTACTTCAGATTTAAATTCTTTGAACTTTTCAAAGGATTCATGTTTGTATTTCATCAAATACAAATACCCAAACATTGATTTATCATCAGTAAAGATAATAAAATAATGAAAGCCCCCTCTAGCCATTTCTTTAAATGGACTACATACATCACTATGTATTAGCCCCAAAATATTTTCAGCTCTTAGCCCTTGTCCAACAAAGGGTGATCTAGTCATTTTGCCCTAAAGGCAAGATTCACAAGTTTGAGTAGGCTCAGAGCCCAATGAGGATAGAATCCCCATTTTCTCCAGTTTTGCAATCCTATCTTCTGCAACATGACATAACCTTAAGTGCCAAATATATTTTGAACTTGAGTTGATTTTCACTATGGCATTACATTCATTTAGATCACTTGCATTCATTTTGTGTTTGTCATTATTATCCAAATAATAAAGACCATCATTCATATAACCCTAACCAACATATTTATTTCTAAAATAAATATTGCAAACATCATCTGTGAATTTAAATTCATAGCCATTTCTAGTCAAACTAGATATAGAAATGATGTTCTTAAAAGCATCAGGTACATATAAAATATTATCTAAACACAAAACATGTCCAAACATGTAAAAAGATTTAGATCCTATGGCTAAAGCTTCAACAGTTGAGCCATTGCCAATCCGGACTCTAACATCTTGAGAATGCAAGCTGCTACTATTTGCTAGTTCCTGCATATCATTAGAAATGTGAGAACTGGCACCAGTATCTAAAACCCAAGCTGTAGATGAACTATGAGTATCATCAGAATCTAAATAACAAGATATGGACATACCTTCTGAAGGTTTATCCTTCTTGTCCTTCAGAGAAGCAAGATATTCTCAGGCGCCTTTTCCAAAGGCCCATCCTTCTAGCAGTGGAAACACTTTCCTTTGCCTCCATCAACTTTAGTCTTCCCTTTCTGTTTAGCTATTTTCTTGGAAGGACCAGGAATCTGAGGTTTCTTTTTCTTATTGCCTTTCTTCTTGTTAGACTTTCCAGCAGAAGAAGATGCAATCAAAGCAACCTCTTTTCCTTTATTGCTCGGCATATTCTTTTGGGCAATAACCAGCATATTGAGTAAACCAGCTAAGGTGCATTCCTGTTGAGTCATATGGAAATTTGTCACAAAATTCCCAAAAGACTCAGGAAGGGACTGAAGAATCAAATCCATCTGTAATTGGAAATCCATGTTGAAGTCAAGATGTTCCAACTGCTCAATCAGCCGAATCATCTTGTGGACATGATCCCCAACATTCTATCCCTCAAACATCCTCATACGGAATAGCTGTCTAGATATCTCATACCTAGCATTCCTGCTGTGCTCACCATACAACTCTTGTAGGTGAAGGAGGATCTCACTCGCACTCTGCATGTTCTCATGTTGCTTCTGTAACTCATTACTCATGGAAGCAAGCATGTAACACTTAGCTCTCATATCATGCTCCTTCCACTTGTCCAAAGTTTTATGTTCCTCTTGTGTGGCCTCTGGAAGTAAGGGACCAGGAACATTTGAGTCTAGAACATATCCTATATGTTCAAGGTTCAGGACAAGTTTCAAATTTCTTAGCCAATCAGACAGATTAGGTCCTGTCAACCTATTGCGATCAAGTATGCTTGCAAGGATATTGGATGGTGGTGGTTGTTCTGTGCTCATTATTATCAGAAAATTAACTGCAGAAAATAACCAGATTAATTAGTAAATGTATCAAGTAATTAACCAAAATGATTATGGTCTTTTAATCAAATTGGTCCTCCCTCTAACTTAGCGAATCCTACACTTCCATAGTAGAAAACAAAAATCCTAGTTGGATGGATTTCTAGTGGGTGATTAAATTCTTATAATTCTATTGATCATCCTCAGGTACATCCATTATTGGAATTACAATAAACTATAAGTGAGCAACTCCTTGCCCATCACATCTCATGTGAGGTTCAATCCTTTACCTAGCCCCTAATGCTCAAAATCTCAGGTACATCCATTATTGACTTATCTTGCATTAGTTAAGTTGATCCCATTGAGCCAGTAATTATGCAAATAATTTTAATGTCCTCAGGTACATCCAATATTGGCCACCAAACCATTTACATATTTACAACATCTCACACTTAACAATTATTCTTAAGAAAACCTCTTAAATTAATTGCATCTTATGCAACTATTTAAAATTTCTTAAAATAATTGCCCCAATGGAGGGCCCATGTTATAATTACTTTAATTATAGCATTTCCAACTTAATCATTTGTTTGGAAGATTTTATGGTCATTCTAATTACTATTAAGTTCTCACTTTGCACATTATCCATTTAGCATGCATATATCATATAATTGCATACATTCCCATACATCTCATGCATTCATGGATAAGCAGTAAATATGGTATGATCATGGACTTTCTAAGGGATTCAATTCTGAGCCACCAAGAATTGAATCAGGGCATTCCTAGGTGCATTTCATTCATTCATTTTACAAGAGCTGCTGAAGGAGTACATAATCAACACTTGATCTTGAATTCCTCCCACTGGTCCCACCAATGTTCTTGACCTCCTTGAACTTCTTGCAATCCAATTACATAGTAATCCTTGGCATACCAAGGCGAATATACAAGAACTTAAATAAATGAAATTACAACCCAAAAATTATTACAAACTTAATAATACATGCCCAAAATAAATTAAAATAAATTAATTAATTTACAATCCCAAAGAAACATAGAAGAAATAAATCCAATCACATTGGTCTTTTATAGTCCATGATCATCCATCATGCATATCACTATTTAACAATTAAATAAAATATAAATACTTAAATTAAATTGAATATCTCATATTCAACTTAAAAATCCAGATTTGAATATGATTCAAATAAATTTAAAAATTCAGATTTGAATCTCATTCAAACAAATTTAAAAATTCAGATTTGAATCACATTCAAACAACCTTAAAAATTCAAATTTGAATCACATTCAAACATTTCTTAAAAAATCAGATTTGAATCACATTCAAACATTTTTTAAAAAAAATCAGATCTGAATATTATTCAATCAACTTTAAAAATTCAGATTTGAATATGATTCAAACAACTTTAAAAATTCAGATTTGAATCACATTCAAACAACTTTTAAAATTCAGATTTGAATCACATTCAAATAATATTTAAAATTCTGATTTGAATCAAAATTTAATTGTGTGATTAAAATTCTAATTAAACAATTTAATTAGACATAGGATGATTTTTTAGATCATACAACAATTGCAAAATCAAGAATCAAACCATGCACACCATGGGATACCCAAAGAGTGCGCACCAAAGATGGAAGATCAAGCATGCCGCCATACCTCTTGATCCAACCAGCAATGGATCAATCATCTCATGATCAAAACACACAAATAAATCATATAATCAACAATCTAAATGGCAAATATAGTGGCTCTAATACCAATTGAAGGAACGAAAGCGTGAAAAACACAAGTTTATACCATTGAATTCAAAAATTTTCACCTAGGGTCACATGCATCATGCAAGATTTATTTTTATCTATTTGATTTTAATGATAAACAATATATTCAAACTCTTTCAATATGTTTTTGGATCTGTATTTGCCATTTAAGATTTTAAAATTAATCAGATTAATTTTAGAACCCTAGATTAAATCAAGAACAAACACACTAACCTCTTGATGCACTGCAGTGTATTTGCGCCTTTGAGATTCGTCTTCAGGACACCAAATGTTGTCCCTCTAGCTTGTCCACACCAAGAACACCTATGGCAGCCCTTGAATAGCTTCTAAAGCCTTTTCTATTATTTAGAAAATCAAGTTCTGCCTTTTAAGAGATTAAGGATGTAAACAGGACACTAGAAACAATTTCTGGTGTTCTTAATTCAAGAGATTGTTTGCTAATCTCTTGGATTGATTAAAGAAGAAGAAGAAGAGAAGAATGAAAGCTTCCAGGTGGCGGCACCAAGGGAGTGGCTGCTGCTTATGTTATTTTTCTTTTCATAACAACACTTATATAACTAGGTCAACACATTAAACCCTTGCCACGTGTCACCCTTTGATTGGGTCTAGGTTTAATTGACCCAATCACATTATGCCAAGTGTCAAACCTATATTTAATCTTGATTTTAATCATCTTACATGATTAAAAGACATTTGGAAAGCTTATGTGTAATACCATGTGTCACCATCTCATGGTACCACATGTCACCCTGCGAAATGACCAAAATGCCCCTGTGTCTTAATTTTGAGTTCTCAACCCAAAATAATTATTTCTCTTCTTCTAATCAATTTGTATCAAATATAAATTAATTAATTAATCTTTATTAGTTAATTTCTCTTTAATTAAATTCATATTTAAACACTTTAAATATAAATTTAACTTATACTATACATCCAATAACCTAGATTTGGTTTTAAGTCATGCTAGGGACTTTGCAATCTAATTGCAAACCAAACCTATTTAATTAATCAATTAAACTCTTTAATTAATTAATTAAATCATACTTAATTAGGTGATAACTTGTGTATATGTGTGACTTACTAGGCTCATCACTAATTGGCAATGAGATATGATATCAACTCTTAATATCATCAGAACTCTTTCTTACCATAAGTGATTTCTCTAAATCATTTCATACACCTCATAGACCATGGTTAACACCTAGCATCGCATGCCATGGCCACCCAATTAATAATAACGTTTACCTTAAATGAACCTATAATTATATGTTACCATGCACTAGAATCTCTCTGTTACAAAATCCCAACTCAAGCTGGAGTCATGGTTTATGTCAAAATCCATTGTTATGAATATTATGTTCTCTTTTAATTCCAATTCTTGATTAAAAAGATTTTCTCATCAGATACTCTTTTCTGATTAAATCTATCTGTCCTGGCCAGGAACATGAAACATCAAGAACAATTAAATGAACATAGGATTTTATCTCTATTTACTTAGAGGAACAGATTCCATCTTGATCAACACCTACCTCCATATATAACTAGTAGGAGCCAACACATGCCCATATACCCATACACAGTACAAGTATGAAAGCAGTATCAAACTCAAACTACCGATATATAAGATAACTGTGCTATCTTAGGTCTAAAGATTATATGTACTGATATGATTTATGACAAAATATTGACAAAAGTAAACTCCATGTGCTTGTCATAAGTGTCACTGGTTCGGCCTACCTATCATTTATAAGTGCCTATCATGTTTGTCATATGGCATGAGACTCACCATTTCATCTTATTTATATCTCATATAAATAACTTGGGAACAAACATGAATACAATCTTTCTGGATAAGTCATGTCCTTATTATGAAGTATCCTCGATTGTGAACCTATTTATGATACTTTGTACTAGAAATACTGTCACTCATATTCTTAACAACTTAATAATAGAATTTCTAACAAAATATCAATGGACCTTTTCTATTATACATAAATATGTTATGTAAACGGAAAAGTGGAAATGCCTTTTATTAATAAAACATGTACAAGATACATACTAAATGATATGCTCTAGGGCATACTACTAACAATAATATGCAAACAGTACATATATGGGAGCTGATCCCCTATACAGCTCTCTTAATCCAACCTCTACCAACGAGTACATCTCAAGCTGGACTTTTGCTTAATAGACCAAATGTGAGGGCCAGCGAGATCATCTCGAGCCGTGGCTACCCCGACTTATCCATAAAAGGATCGGGTCCTAGTGAGTCAAGTTCCAGTCGCGTCTACCCATCCTGTCCATACCCAATACCACACACCACGCACACACCAACACACGCACACTGCTCTAAATTACCATAAAACAACATCCAAGCATTTCATCAATTAAGAATGTAATATAAAACGTGCCTAATATTTAACTACATAAATATATATTTATAAGTGATGCATGGGTATGCCTGAATATATAATAATAGTGAAATTATAATTAAAATCAATATTTTACTCGAAGACATGAACCGAGGTTACTGCGGGAGCTGGGCGGAGGAAGAAGGTTGTCCCAGCTCACCTATGCCAATTTCGACCCTTGGGACGCATCCGAGACGTCTGAAAATGGTGGGCTAGCCTATAATCTCGGCCCGATTCTGAAGCTTTCCCAGTAGCCTGCCTGCCCAGCCCAAAATTGCAAACCCAAGCAATTATCAAATTTCTGTGAAATGATCGTATCGAAAAATGGTGTCAGAAAATTTTGAAATTGATATTGCTGCGAAGCTCTCGTTGAGGGGAGCACTCTGGTAGTCTCAAATTTTTCGTGGGGTTCACAGTTTGTGAGAAATCTAGCCCAAAAGTCGAAATGGGCTAAAACTTCCAGAGCAAAAATTGGACAAACCGCTTGATGGATTTTTGTGTTCTTGGTGTTTATGGAAAACTCTCGAGGTGTAGATGGGTTTTAGGAGAAGACCCGATCCAATCAGTGGCTGGATCAACCGAAATCAGCTAGGAAAGTTGAAGTAGTGCGCGCATTAGGTGGTTTTTAGCGCAATTTTTTGGCGGCCTGGAGGCCAACTGGTTGCGAGGGAGGGGCGAAGAAGGTTATCGGCGATGCGAGGAAGGGAGGGGAGGCGGTGGCCGGCACGGAGGGAGGAGGAGAAAGAAACGGGAGGGAGAAGTGGGCGTCGGGGAGAGAGAAGGGAGAGGAAGAAAAGAAGGAAGGGGACCGATTTGATTCGACCAGTCTGATTCGATTCGATTTGATTCAATCAGTTCGATTCAGGATATCCGAAATTGAATTTTTACTCTGCCTTGGGACCGAAAACAAGGCCTAAAAATTCCAAAAAAATTCTATAAAACTTAGAAAAATTTATAGAGTCTAAATATTTTTTTAGTTTTGCCACGTGGTATTTAAATTAATTTATAAAAATTTACAAAGTTTATTGATTTTAAAAAATCAAACCCGATTTATAAAATTCAAAAAATTTCAAATAATTTACCAAAATTTTAATAAAATAAAATATTAATATTTACCCATAAAATAAGTAATTCAAAATCTAGGGGTGTTACATTCTTCTCCCCTTATAGAAAATTCATCTTCAAATTTTACATATGGCAAAATAAAAGAACAGAATTACACATTGAACAAATAAGGGTACTTGCTACGCATGTCCCGCTCTGACTTTCAGGTGTATTCTTCTACTGACTGGCTCCTCCACAAAACCTTAACCATAGAGATCTGTTTTGATCTTAGTTGTCTCACTTGGTAGTTCACTATGGCTCCTGGCTGCTCCTCAAACGTCAAGTCTTCATTCAACTCTATTGTATCCGGTTGCAGCACATGAGAAGGATCAGGTATGTATTTCCTGAGCATGGAGATGTGGAACACAGGGTGAATATGAGAAAGGCTAGGTGGTAACTCCAACAGATAGGCAACTGCTCCGACTCTGTCAATAACCTCAAAAGGTCCAATATATCGAGGTGCCAACTTGCCCTTCCTTCCAAATCTCATAGCTCCCTTCATCAGAGAAACCTTCAGGAATACGTAATCGCCTACTGCAAACTCTACATCCCTCCGTTTGGGATCAGCATAACTCTTCTGTCTACTAAAAGCCATTCTCAATCGTTCCCTGATTAAAGGAACCATCTCAGAAGTGTATTGCACTAGGTCTACATCATGTACTTTTGCTTCTCCCATTTTTGTCTAGCATAGAGGAGACCTACACTTTCTGCCATATAGTGCCTCATAGGGTACCATCCCGATACTGGAATGATAGCTGTTGTTATAGGCAAACTCCAGTAAGGGTAGCCGATCATCCCATTGACCTCCAAAATCTAAGACACATATACGAAGTATATCTTCTAGTGTCTGAATTGTCCTTTCAGACTGCCTGTCTGTCTGAGGGTGAAAGGCGGTACTAAAGTTTAACTATGTGCCAAGTGCCTCCTGCATCTTCCTCTAAAATCGAGAAGTGAACTGGGGCTCTCTGTCAGATATTATGGAAGCAGGAACTCCATGCAATCTAACTATTTTTTGAATATAGAGCCTGGCGTATTGTGCAATAGAATAGGTGGTTTGCACAGGCAAGAAATGAGTTGATTTAGTCAGATGATCTACAATTACCCATATCGAATCATATCCCCGCGTGGTATGAGGTAACCCAGTTACAATATCCATCGTGATCATTTCCCACTTTCATTCCGGGATAAGGAGCTCTTACAGCTTCCCTGACAGCCTTTGGTGTTCAAACTTTACTTTCTAACAAGTCAAGCACTTGGACACAAAGTCAACTGTGTCCCTCTTCATGCCATTCCACCAATAGCTATCCTTCACATTATGATACATCTTGGTGGAGCCTGGGTGGACACTGTAGGGTGTATAGTGTGCCTCTTGGATGATGTCATTCCTGAGGTTGTCCACGTCAGGTACACATATCCTAAAACCTTGCATAAGAGCGCCAGCATTAGCAAATATAAATTCACAACCTTCACCCTGCTGTACTCTTTCTATAATCTTCATCAATTGTGGGTCCCTGTGCTGGGAAACTCTGATTTTGTCTTGTAGGTCTGGTCTTACTAAAAAATGGGCCGATAATACCCCCTCATCTGAAATATCCAAGATCAGACCTTGATCTCTCAACTCATGTATTTCTTAAATCAACAGTCTCCTCTCCACTGATATGTGTACCAAGCTGCCAAAAGATTTTCTACTTAGAGCATCTGCCACTACATTGGCCTTCCTAGGATGATACTGGATGGTACAATCATAGTCCTTCAGAAGCTCCATCCATCTCCTTTGTTTTAAGTTTAAATCCCTTTGTTGGAAGATGTACTTCAAACTCTTGTGGTTAGTGTATATCTTGCACACTTCACCATACAGGTAGTGTCTCTAGATCTTTAATGCAAAGACTACAGCCGCCATTTCCAAATCATGGGTGGGGTAGTTCTGCTCATGCCTCTTTAGCTGCCTTGAAGCATAAGCCACTACTTTTCCATGCTACATCAAAACACACACTAAACCAACTCTGGAGGCATCACAGTACACGGTATACCCTTCACCACTCATTGATAATGTCAACACAGGGGCTGTAGTTAGACATTCCTTAAGCTTCTAGAAACTCTCCTCACACTCATCGGTCCAAGTGAATGGAATATTCTTCTAAGTCAGCTTAGTTAGGGGAGTTGCTATTCTGGAGAAGCTCTGCACAAAACGTCTATAGTAGCCAGCTAGGCCCAGAAAACT
Organism: Hevea brasiliensis; assembly: GCF_030052815.1. Lineage (NCBI taxonomy): Eukaryota > Viridiplantae > Streptophyta > Magnoliopsida > Malpighiales > Euphorbiaceae > Hevea > Hevea brasiliensis. The sequence goes on along the minus strand of NC_079503.1, from coordinate 74,147,013 downwards.
TCGCATCTCAGTAACTGTTGTAGGCCTAAGCCAATCAGTTACCGCCTCAATTTTCTTAGGATCTACTTGAATACCTTCACTAGATGCCACATGTCCTAAGAATGAGGTACTTTCTAGCCAAAATTCACATTTTGAAAATTTGGCATATAGCTGGTGCTCCCTCAAAGTCTGCAACACCATCCTCAAATGCCACACATGTTCTTCCCCAGTCCGAGAGTATACCAAAATGTCATCTATGAATACGATGACAAAACGGTCTAGGAATGGCTTGAACACCCTGTTCATCAAGTCCATGAAGGCAACTGGTGCATTGGTGAGTCCAAACGACATCACCAGGAACTCATAATGACCATATCTAGTCCTGAACATTGTCTTTGGGACATCCTCATTCCTGATTCTCAACTGATGGTAGCCTGACTGTAGATCTATTTTGGAAAAGAATCTAGTCCCTTGGAGCTGATCAAACAGAACATCGATCCGATGGAGTGGGTACTTATTCTTCACAGTCACTTTGTTCAACTGTCTATAATCAATACACAACCTTAAGGACCCATCTTTCTTCCTCACAAATAGAACAGGAGCACCTTAGGGTAAAGTGCTTGGACGTATGAAACCCTTGTCCAGAAGTTCCTGTAGCTGCTCCTTCAGCTCTTTCAATTCTGCTAGTGCCATCTTGTAAGGTGGCATAGAAATGGGGTTTGTACCCAGCATAATATCTATGCAGAATTCTGTTTCCCTTTCTGGTGGTAATCTTGGAAGCTCCTCAGGGAAGACATCCATAAATTCTCTGACAACAAGAACATTTTCGATGTTAACACCTTCCACAGATGTATCTCTCACTAATGCCAAATACCCCTGACACCCACGCCTCAACATCTTTTTAGCACTAATTACTGACACCAAGTTATATGGAGCCATGCTCCTATCACCATCAAAGCTAAACTCTTCCACACCAGGTATATGAAAGTATACCTTTTTGTTCCTACAGTCTAAAATGGCATAATGAGTTGTCAATCAGTCCTACCCAATCTCATGGCAAAAACGGGGGAAATAAATGAGTGTGTAGCATCCCGATCTATCAAAACACGAGCCTCATAGGAACAGACTAGAAGAATACCTACCTCAACTGCATTGGAAGCTTGAGTATCCTGGTGGGTCAAGGTGAAAACCTGAGCCTGATCCCTATCTTGCATTGCAGAACCCTGAAGTTGACTTCTACCTCCTGACTTGCCTCTAAATCCACGTCCTCCTTCTCCTCAGCCCTATTGGCCACTGAATTGACTGTCGGCCATGCTGGAAGCACCAGGATACAATTAACAAGGGACGTTTGCAACAGAACTGTATGACCCCATCTGTGGCTCTCTGAACATGGGACATTCTCTAGCAAAGTGACCCTACTGGCCACACCGGAAACATTCTCCTGAACCCATCATACAAGGTCCTGAATAACTTCTTCCACACTGCGTGCAGGGTGCCAAGGAGGATCCTAACCCGAACTGTGACCATTGCTGGATCCATACCTTGGTTTGAATCCTCGAGATCTGTGTTTAAAACCACCTTTCTTGTTGTTTCTACTTCTTCCTCTATAATGACTCTGGCTGCCGCTATCCATAATACTCATGTAGGGAACACCTGAAGAACCCTCTGCTCTATTCTTTTTTGCCCTTTCGCTGTCATCTCCTGGATAGCTGATTTCAATCTGTCTACATCAAAAGACTAATCAGACAACATGGCCAAGTTTGCATACTTCCTATCTAGCCCCTTTAGGAACCTCTTTACCTTCATACTTTCTGTAGCCACTGCTGTGGGGGCATACCTACTCAGTTTTAAAAATTCTGTAGCATATTTATCTACTGATCTACCATTCTACCTTAAAGCCTCAAAGGCCCATTGCTTTTGGTCTCTGAAGCTTTCTGGTACAAATCCGTTAATGAACAGTTACAGAAACTGGGTCCAAGATAATCCCTCAATGTGAGGTAGTACGTAGTCTGCCATCCACTGCCTTGGCACTGGCCCCAATACATGCTGCACACATTCTACCAATCTCCTGTCAGTTAACTGCAGTTCCACCCCTGCCTGTTTGCAGGAATCTAAAAATCGATAAGCATCATCAGTTACATCATAGATACCAGGCACCGGCTTCTTAAAATTAATTATTTATTTATAAGGTTACACTCTTGGTACGGTGGATTGCTGTTGTTATGGTGGGTGGACCATATATTGTGCCATCATATCGATGGTTCTTTGTAATCCGGTTAGGGTAGCTGCCATTGGGTCCATAGGACCCTGGGCCATAAAAGACTGTTCCTGAACCGATGGTGGCTGCTCTTCTACTTGAGCAGCTCTAGGTCTCTTGCCCCGCCTTCTCGGGGCAGGCGCCTCATCCTGTGCTGACACCTCGTCTGGCACATCCCATTCTGGTGTAGTGGTAGCTCTTCTGCTTCTACACATATTCCTAAAATTCAGCAGCATTAGCCCACCAAATTCAAAACAGCATGTTACATAGCTCTATAGACTCATATTTTTACACAATTATATGAAGTAGAAATTAGAAGCAAGGATGACAATGTAAGGATGAATGTGGACCCTATGCTCCGCATGTGACTTCTACTAGACTCTCCTCAAAACTTTAGACATATATTCCCCATGAATCTGGAGCCTAAGTTCTGATACCACATTTGTCACGACCTAACTTATGGGCCAGACCAACACTAGGACTGGGCCAGCCTAAAGCCTCCAAGGCCCATAGTAAGCCTAACTATTCCTTAACCCAATCCTAAGGCCCATTTTAAGCCCAATTTTAAGAATTCAACCAGCAGAGTTCGGCAATAACAAGGACCATACAACGGGGAGTTTTTGACTCGCCCGACCTGTAAGCACTATATATAACAATTTAGGGAGCTCAGCTTACCCTCTATATACTCATAATGTCATAAAATCAAATGGGAGCTCAACTCCCTCATCTAATTTAATCATACATGCATTTAATAATTTTACAGATCCAACACGACATTATATTATAGACCCAATTCAAATAAAATACTTCTAACACATGCAGAATTCTAGAAGTTAGTAAAATTATATAAAACATCACAGACATTAATAGATGACTTGGGAGGGAGAGAGGCAGGTTAGAACTCAACAAGAAATCTCCTATATCCTGGAAAAATAAGGTGAACAGGAGTGAGCGTTCGACTCAAAGAGTAAAATACCAATTTTAAGTACAATTTCTATAGCTATCTAAAGCTAATGCATCCTAAAAAGTGGAATGCAACACCTTCATAATTTTCATACAAATTGCATCATAATAGCAAAAAGGTAATTTGGAGCACTCACGCACCCATATAATATGCAAATAGTACATATATGGGGGGCTGATCCCCTGTACAGCTCTCTTAATCCAACCTCTACCAGCGAGTACATCTCAAGCTAGACTTTCGCTTAATAGACCAAATACGGGGGCTAGCGAGATCATCTCGAGCCGTGCCTAACCTGACTTATCCATAAAAGGATCAGATCCCAGTGAGTCAAGCTCTAGCTGCATTTACCCATCTTGTCCATACCCAATACCACATACCACACACACACTAACACACACACACTGCTCCAAATTATCATAAAACAACATCCATAGCATTTCATCAATTAAAAATGTAATATAAAGCATGCCTAATATTGAACTACATAAATATATATTTATAAGTGATGCATGGGCATGCCTAAATATATAATAATAGTGAAATTATAATTAAAATCAATATTTTACTCAAAGACATGAACCGAGGTCATTGCGGCGGCTGGGCGAAGGAGGAAGGCTGTCCCAGCTCACCTATGCCAATTCCGACCCTTGGGATATTTGAAAATGGTAGGGTAGCCTATAATCTCGACCCAATTCTAAAGCTTTCTCTGTAGCTTGCCTGTCTGGCCCGAAATTGCAAACCTGAATAATTGTCGAATTTTCGCGAAATGATCGTATCGAAAAATGGTGTTGGAAAATTTTGAAATAAGTATTGCCGCGAAGCTCTCGTCGAGGGGAGCACTCTGGTACTCTCAGATTTTTCGTGGGATTCACGGTTTACTAGAAATCTAGCCCAAAAGTCAAAATGGGCTAAAACTTCCTGAGTAAAAATTAGACAAACCTCTCGATGGATTTTTGTATTCTTGGTATCTATAGAAAGCTCTCGAGGTATAGATGGGTTTTGGGATGAGACCTGGTCCAATCGGTGGCCGGATTGGCCAGAATCAGCCCGGGAAGTTGAAATGGTGCGCGCGCGATGGGTGGTTTTTGGCTCGATTTTTCGGCGGCCTAGAGGCCAATCGGCGGTGGGGGAGGGGCGGAGTAGGTTGCCGGTGACGCGGGAAGGGGAGGGGAGGCCGTGGCCGGCGCGGAGGGAGAAGGAAGAGGGAGAAACGGGAGGGAGAAGTGGGTGTCGGGGAGAGAGAAAGGAGAGGAAGAAAAGAAGGAAGGGGACCAGTCCGATTCGGTTAGGTTTGATTCGGCTGGTTCGATTCAGAATACCTGAAATTGAATTTTTTACTCTGCCTTGGAACCGAAAACAAGGCCCAAAAATTCCGAAAAAATTTCATAAAACTCAAAAAAATTTGTAAAGTCTAAATATATTTTTAGTTTTGCCACATGATCTTTAAATTAATTTGTAAAAATTTACAAAGTTTACTGATTTTGAAAAATCAAACCCGATTTCTAAAATTCAAAAAATTTCAAACAATTTACCAAAATTTCAATAAAATAAAATATTAATATTTACTCATAAAATAAGTAATTTAAAATCTAGGGGTGTTACAATAAGTTAGGACTTGTTTGGCATTGTTGTTGGAACTGCTGTTGAGAAAATCACTTTTTTACATATACTAGTTAGAGAGTATTAAAAAATAATTTAAAATTAAATTTGATAAATTTAGTCGTAAGAATACTAAAATAACAAAATAATTTTTTCCTAAATTACTTTTTTTAACAGTATCTAAAATAGTGCTTTTATTTAGAAAAATAGTTTTGAATCTCCAAACACAATGTCAAACAGACACTTCGAAAGTGAATATCTGCTTCTAAAATCAATTGTAGAAACTCAAGAGTTCTAAAAATGGGATTGTAGGGGGAAAAAGGAAATTAGATCGAAATTGTAGAATGAACTCTATGATGTGGATTAAGGGAAAGGTGAAACAAGAAGAAGAATTGAAATCACAATACTTTTGTTGGTTTCCAAATAAAAATAAGCAAAGCAAGAAAGTATTCTTTTAGGACTAAAAAATTGTCACACAATTTATTTATTGCTTCGGCATTTATATAAGGAAATTGCTTGCTAAAATCTGCGAAAGATGACACAAAATTACCGAGAGCATTTTTTGGCATCTTTTCCTTACTATCAATATTAATATAATAAGATAATAGAAAATTCAAATAAATGATTGACGCTGTCAGCAAAAGCTTTTCTATTTTGTTGGAGATAAACTTATCTTCTTCTAAGTTCTTATTTGCAGTAGATCGAGCAACATTGATCACTCTTTGCAGACTCCCATCTTTCTTCTCTGATCTTGGAATATAACTTTGGGCAATGCCTTCATCATACTGTCTGCAAACTGATCGTTTGTTCTGAATGAACCAGGCTGTTTATTTGTCTGGGCTTCTCTAATAAAGTAAAACTAAATCTTAAAGTGCTTAATTTTTCCATGGAGCAATGGATTATTTGAGACTGCCATAGCAGCTTTATTATGAACAAAAATCTTTGTTTCTTCTATTTGCTCCATTTTTAAGTTCGCTAAGAATTTCCTGAGGAATAAAACTTGATTTCCGACTATAGTTGTTGAACCTATGATGCATAGAAACGCCGAGTCTTGACGTTTCCCCGTTTCGAAAATGTTTCTGATAAAGAAACAGAGAGACAGGCTAGCAAGACATTTCGGGCCCATTTCCTGAAATTGGAATAGTTGGAAACGCGTTGCTTCCGTTGAAAATGAGTTTCTTCAGAAAGATGGCTTAGATTTAAAACGCGACAAAATAGAGAGAGAGGTGAGAGCAGTGGAACAACGCAGCATCACAGAAAGAAGAGGAGGAGGAGGAGGAGGACAGACTTAGTGGCAACAGCACTGGATCAGCAGTGCATGTAAGTCGATCCGAGATCCCTTTAATCTTCCCAGTTCCCATGCTTTGCGCTGCCTCTGATTAGTTTTTGTATATGTGTTTTGAATAACAAAGGCTTAATCAATGGTTGAGATTGGCTTTTAGCATGTGGGTTTGGCTGTGATTTAGCAAAGAAAGTTGTAATCTTCAATTATATATATAAACATGGAAAACGAAAATGTGAGATACATGTAAATATATATATATATATATATATTTACATGTATCTCACATTTTCGTTTTCCATGTCCGTTTTTGTGTTTCTGTGTCCGTGCTACATAAATTGCAACATATTCAGCTTCAATAGTTGATTAAGTAATAATTTCTTGCTTTTTGGAGCACCAAGCTTGCTAAGCCAAAACTGAACAGACATCTAGAACTACCGTTCATGAGCTTGAACTGTGATATTTATTATGGATTAGAAAAGGAAATTTAATAATTTTAAAATATTATACCATATAAATTAAAACAAATAAAATTATTTGATTAAGCTCAAGAAGATTGAATTTACGACTATAATATTTGAACAGATCTCAACGTACTTGCATATTTTGCAAGTTGAGTTTGAGAAGTAGTTTGACTAATATCTATTAATATGTTCTAGTGTAACTAAAGGAATAATAGGAAGACTTGTTTATAGTCAGAGATTATAAATTTTAAGAGTTGACATATTCAGGTTCTAGTGTTTCTATATTTGTGATCATAATTAGCATTATTTTATATGAATACTCACATTTGTTAAAGAAGCATTATTTCACCACACATGATAAATTTTATATTAAAAAAAAAATTCTTGCTGTATATGTCTTAAAAGAAGATGAACTATCTTGCTAGGAAAATGTCATCCAAAATGGTGATGTTAGTTTCAGAGTTAAATCCAAAATATCACCATTTCACAATTTTATTACCCAAAAACATATATAAGATCATATTTTAGTCATCAAATACTTTTATATAAGAAATTAATGGTTCAAATTTTAATCTCTTTGAAAAAATTGTTAATGGAAAAATTAGTAAGTTTAGAATTTATGTTAAATATTTATTTTGCAATTTAATTTGAATATATGATAAAAAAAAATATAATTATTTATTGGGACTAATTATCTCTTTTTTTATTTTCTAAATGTCTCATGTTACATGTATACCATCAAATTGAAATGAGATTATACAGATTAAAGCATCAATTTAATTATTTAGAAGTAAATAATACAATAAGCTAAATTTTAATTTTAATTATTATATCCCAATTAAAATGTTGTTATTGCAATTATGATGTGATTTCTAGATTCAACTACAGTTTATATCATGGTATTTTCATTAACCCAATTTGTACTTTACTAGTACTAATACACCAAACTAAATACACTAACTCATACACCCTTCCTCAAGCTTGTACAACAACTGCAATATTCCATTATTTTATCTGATACCCATTTAAACCACAACATTAATTAGTCATTCCTCTTAAAATTAAAAAAAAAAATTATGCAAATAGAACCGCACATATAATATCTTTCCAAATAGAAACTTAGTGATCTTATTCACTTTAATCATCCTAATTCCTAAGAACAAATCTTCAACTAACCATAAGAAATGATACAAAATTTTGGTAAGAAAACAAATATGGGCAAACAAATCGAACCCATAATAGTCCTTACATTAGAAAACTGTAGAAAATGAACAAACAAAAGAAATAGAGAGAAAAGTTACAAAAATCAAGAAGAGGCAAGAGCATGTTTCCATGGATAGGTGGACTGAGATTTTATCATATTTACAATTCATGATTTACTAATCAACTGAGTTAGAAAATTCAATTCCTTATTTGAGAATGTATGATTGAAAATTGCAGTAATTGTTGTGTTCATATCAATTTTCACAATTTTCAGTGTAAGGCATTTTGCATTCCTATAAGGAAATTTAAGGGAACAAAAGCATACCAAAGAAACCTCCACCCCCAACAGCTATAACGATTTCTATTCGAACCCCTGCAACCAAAATAAAATTAAGGGAAAAATATAAATGATTAAAATGAAATCCACAAAGCCTCATTTAAAAAATATAAATTTTCCCCAAAAAAATATTCAACCCTATTAAACTGTTGTTGACTACATCATATCTTCTAACCTAACCACGCTTATGGACAATAGTCATGAATTTGTTTTTGATTTCACATTTTCCCAACTTTTGTCCACATGCCAATTATTTCCTTTCAAAATCTATTTATCCAGCAATAAAATCAATTCATCCAATAAACACCATAATAACTAAATCTTCAATAAAGAAAATTGATCATGAATAATTTACAATAAAAAAAACTGAGATATTTAAGATAAAAGCGGAAAAGAAAATCAAAGCCAAGTTCTCTAATACTTTGCGTTTGTGACCCAATATTATAATTATCAAACCAATCAATTCCAAAATAGGCTTCAATAATTGAAGACCCAGTCAACGAATTTAGATGAAACCCATAATGCCAAAAAAACTAAAATAGAACGTAGAACACATAGAGCAAAGAGATTCAATTTTATAAAGAGAGATATTTTAGCTTATAGAGGAAGAGAGAAGGAGAAACTGTTACCTAAAGTCTACTTTGTACTAGTATCATTTATCAGCACAAAAAGTAACCCTATCACTATGAACATAACCATGTCACTTTCGATAACATTGTTGTAGCCAACCAAGATACCAACTTCAGCCTTATCATGCTTTTAAATTTTAATTTGCAAAAACAAAATTGCTTAAAAACTCTCTTCTCTATTACTACTTTCTTTGCAGCCATAACCCAATAAAAAAGGGGTTTAGAAAGGAGAAAAAAAGAAAAAAAAAGTTATGCAAAAAAAAAAAGCTATGACTACATTGGACGAGATATGCAGAACCTTTGCTACTATGAGGATTTTATATTGCCCAATTAAATAAAAAAATTTAATAAGCTCATATTCTAATATTTAAATTTTCTCCAAAAAAATATTTAACCCCATTAAACTCTTGTCAACTACATCATATCCCCTAACCTAGCCACACTTGTGGACCATTTCACATTTTCCTAACTTTTGACCACATGCCAATTATTTCCTTTCAAAACCTATTTATTCAACAATAAAATTAGTTCATCCAATAAGCACCATAATAACTAAATCTTCATTAAAGAAAATTGATCACTAATGATTTATCATAAAAATTGGGATATTTAAGATTAAAGCGGAGAAGAAAATTAAAGTCAAGTATGTGACCCACTATTGTAATCACCAAACCAATCAATTACAGAAAAAAAAAAGACCCAATTAGGTAGAAATGAAGATTCAGACAAAACCCACAATCCCAAAAAACCGAAATAGACCCAAAAACACAGGAGAAAAAAGAAAAAAAAAACTATGTAGAAAAAAAAAAACTTTGAGGACATTGGGCAAGAAAATTTTTCTGTAAGATGTGCATAACCTTTGCTACTATGAGCATTTTGTATTGCCTAATAAAATAAAAAATTTAATGAGCTCATATTCTAATATTTAAAAGGTTTTTTTTATTGCCCTAACTAAATAAAAAATTAGTGATCCATATTTTTTAAATTTTCTTTTAAATAATAAAGAAGAATTAAAAATAAAATAAAATTGCAAATGAGGTACACAATACACTTAGATCTAAATGTTGCATCCATTATTGCCCCCTATATCTAAATGTTACATTCATCATTGATTGATTTTTTTATTTAAATAAAATATTTAATGGGCTAATATTATAATAATTAAATATTTTAATTTTTACTGCCTAACTAAATTGAAAAACTAAAAGTTCATGTTTTTTTAAATTTTCTTTTAAGTAATAAAAAGGAAATTTAAAAAAATTTAAATTATGAATAAAGTACACAAAACAAATAGGTAATGTCACATACATCATTAATCCCTAGGTCTAAAAACCATCTAGAAAAATTTTGTTGGAAGTTCTTGGTCTACCAAATCAGTTACTATCCTCCTAAACACAAGTACCTATTGAGTTGAGTTGACATTGTAGTTCTTCGTCTCTTTTTTCCAATGAGTGATCAAGCAAACCCAAGCTTTATATGCACTTGTTAGTGTTTAATATATAATTTTAAGGGTAAAAAAAAAAAAAAGTAATGTTAGGACTACTCAAAATGTGACTCAAAGTTTATGAGAGCTTAAGGTTGTCTAATCACTACTCTTTATGTAGTTGGTTTTCATTAATGATTTACTACCAGGTTCTTTGTTTTAATATACTGGCAATAGTGGCTTTGTGGACATATGGGAAGAGATCAAGACATGGATTGTTGGAAAGCTGATGAGAATATGGTGTCCATGTTTAGCCCTGATGAATTAGCACCCAAATTTCAACCCAAGCCCAATCGATTGTGGAAGGTTCAAGCACAGTTGTGGTGTCAAAGTATAAGCATGTTTCTGATGTAGACTATCTAGTGTAATCTTCCCATTTCAAACTTGTGTTACCCTTTTCTATTGTTCACTATAAAAGTGAATCCAAACTGATCCAACTCATTTTCCTATCAACAAAACCTATACTATTTGGAATCATATAATATAATTTCTCCATGTCCATCTCTTTGTCCATTTGGAGAAATTAAATAATACTTCTTGATTTATCTTTAAGATAGTCTACATGAAATAGTAAGCAAACAGTAATCAAACATATATGTATTGATGCATCCTAAAATATTATAATTATCAAGACATTTTTTTTAATAATTAAAAACTGTGATTGCTTATGTATCAATCAATAATTTGCATGCCATTTTATGTAACATGCTTCCATAAAATCACGAATAGTACATAATTACTCATTTGCTTAGTGGTCTAAGCGTATGATAAATTCATTACACCATTGGTTTTAGCACTCTTACCATTATATTAGTCATATTTTTTAATAAAAAAAATAGGTTTTAATTATTTTTAATAATTATTTATTTTGAGAAATAAAAAATAAAAGTCATTGTCGTGTGCTCTAATTATCTACTTTTGCCTTTTGAGACACATCCGTTAATGTAAGTGTCATTTATCCCTTAATGAAAATTATTGAAGCCCCAAGTCCATCAGACTTAGTCGGGGTGACCAAAAATCAATTATAATGAAAAAATCAATTATTTTAGTTTTATTTTTTTTTATTTAGTTTGAGTATATTACTATTTTTTTATAAAGTTTTATTTTCATAAGAAGCTAAAAATAAAATAAATTGATTTTAGTGATAGCAATGGGATGGGTTTGAGGCAAGATCATTCTCCCGTCCCCACCCTGCAAATGATCGATATTTAGATAGGAAATTCTCCACTGAAAAGAGGGGCAAGAAAGGTTTCCCTGCAGAGATTTTCTTATTTTATTTTCTTTTCTCTTTCTTCTTTTTTCTTTTTTCTTTTTTCTTTTTATTTTTATTTCAATTTATCATTATACAATATTAATTTATTTATAAAAAAATAAATTATAAGATAAAAATATAAGTTTTAAACATAATTCCTAAAAATGTACATATATTTTTTTTGTTAAAATTATAATTTTAAGTACTTAAATAATAATAATAATAATAATAATAATAATAATAATAATAATAATACACATGTTTCAAGGACTCGGGTAAAGAGACCTTTCTCGTCCCTATCTCCATATAATATCAAAAATGGGGCGAGATCAAAGAAACTTGATTAGGTGTGGAACGAGTGAGTATGGTTCGGGACTAATTGTTATCCCCGACTATTTTTTCTATTTACGACCAACTTTTGTTGATTTTATGGACTTTTATGGAATACAATGTGCAATTTATAAAATTTATAGTATACACAAAGAATAAGAGTGTAGAAAGTAAAAAGGCCCAACAAAATAGACCCAAACCAATAAATCAAACATTTTATTATTCAATTTGATTTGATTCAATTTCTACTTCAGTTCGGTTTAACTCGATTAATATTATATCTTAGTTTAATTTTTCAATTATTTTAGTTTAGTGTGATTCAGAATCAAAGTGATAGACCACATAGGTCTAGACATAATTGTGTTTTTTTTTTTTTAGTTATATAATTTTCAATAACACTCAAATTTTAAATATTATAATTTTGAAGATAATTTCATCTTATTGAATTAAAGCTTACTAGAAAGAATCAGTTGTCTTGCTTTAAGTTTATGAATATGAAATTTACAAAACTTTGTTCATTTTTAAGTTGTATTTAAAAACTATAAAGGCTTGAAAATATAATGATTTTGTCAATATATATGGAGTTCCTCTAAATAAATTATATATGCTATTTTCCATAAAAATAAATTTTATATGCTTATATTATATGATTAAAATAATCTTTTTATCTTCATATTAAAAAAATGGCAATAATTTTATCAATGTACTTACAATCCTATGTGTTATTTTATGTGGCTTGAATTTTGAATATATCTTCATGGATTTAAACTGTGACCCGATCCGAAAGTTTTGCGCTGCGATCTCATTTACATAAAAAGTGAGATCTATGGTAGTAAAATTATAAGATATTTGAGAAACACACAAAGATTAGGGTTTGAGAGTTTCCTGTGAACATAAACCTTTATTGCACTCATTTCATATAGGCATTTTAGGGTAGTTTTGCATCCATTTTGCCCTTATATTTTAGTATATTTTATGTTTTTAGCTTTATTTTAGCTTATTTGTTAACTTTAGTTACTTATATTTGATTTTTGTAGTTTTGTTGTTTTTATAGGTTTTTGTGGCAAATTGAGGGTCAATGAGTGCATTAGGAAGTGATTTGAAGAAATTTGGAGACCCTTAAGCATGGAGAAAAGTTAAAGAAATCAAGCCTTAAAAGATAAGTTAGCCGAAATTTGCTTGAGACTTTGCTTATGATGTTGCTCAGGGTATGTCATATTGCTTAACCTTAAGCCGCAAGTCAAGCACGGCTTAAATCCTGCACATTCAAGCTTTCATCCTAAAACCTACTGAGAATTGCTTGAGGTCTTGTTTAGGGTAAGCAGCAGTGCATAAGGTGCAACACAGGTCAAGTCAAAAGTCAAGCATGAGCAGAAAAAGTCATTTTATTCCAAACCTGCTGAGATTTGCTGAGAACCATAGACCAAAAATTGCTGAAGAACCGAAAATTACTGAAGAACCTGCTTAGGGTAAGCAGTACACTGTCCAGAACGTGGATAACTTTGCTAACATGGATATTTTTACACCACATTTCCTATCCACTCCTTAGCTCTTATCTATTTTTAGGGCAACTTTTGGGACCATATAAAAGTATCATTTTCTAGTTTTTGCCACAAGAAGTAACAAGAGGAAAGAATAAGAAACAAAAAGAAAAGAAAAATTACAAAAAGGAGAAGGGAAGAGGATACCATAAATTCTACAGAAGAGGAGCTGCTGCAGCCATTCTTGGAGCTCCAAGACTTAGAGTTTTTTGTCCCTCCACCTAGGTTTTTCTATTTTTAGTCCCCTTATCATGTTTTTGTTTACTTTTTCATCAATCTCTCTTGTAAATACCAACGTGAGTGAGTAAACTCTCTGGATTTCAGAGTTGGGAAATATGTTTTATATTAATTTATGGATTTGGACTGGGTATTTCCATATTTAATATAAATATGTGTTTAGATTCTTTCCTTGTGCTCTTGATAATGTTGGTACCCATTGGGTATTGTGTTAATCTTTGATTAAATGACCGAAAGGTGAAGATCATTGATAGATAATCAAGAATTGGAACTTAAAATCACCTAGATTTAGAAATAAACTAGGGTTTTAAGAGGAATTAATGATTGGTTACAAAACTTAATGGGCTTTAAAGTAATCAAATATCATACGAAAATAGGTTTGGTTATTTTAGATCACACTTTGGTTTACTTGAAAAAGATATTAAAGGAATTTAGAATCAATCACCTTCAAACTCTATTTTCCCTTAAAATTGGAATACCCAAGACAAATCCCAATTAATTTATGCATAAACCTCCAGCTCTAGAATCATTTTTATCATAATTAGACTTTTATTCAAATTACCCATTGTTAATTTAGTTAAATTGCATCTAGATTTAGAATTTATTTGCTTGCTCTTTACCCATTCCAATTAGATTTATCAATTTACTTTGCTCATTTACATTTACCATTTACTCATCAATCACTAGCTCAAATAATCGCTTTATTAATAGTTTGGTACTCAAATAGCAAATCCTCGTGGGAACGATACTTATCACTCTATTACTTGATACGACCCGTATACTTGCGGATTTGCGCATCAAGTTTTTGACACCGTTGCCAGGGATTTGATTTTTGTTTGATATTGAACGATTGTTTGTTTGGTTAATTTGGGCATTTTACTTTGAGAATTTGTTTATTTGGTTTTTCAGGTACTTTTATTTTATGAGAAGGACAAAAAGTGAAGAAATCAATTTATTCTTTGATCCAGAAATAGAAAAGACAGCAAGAGCTTTAAGAGCAGAAGCTAAGAGGAGAAAAATTGAATTTAAAGCTCAACAACAAGAAAGAGCACAAGAGCAAGAGCAATTACAAGAAGAAATGGCCAACAACAATAACAATCATTTTGTGAAGGATCATGCCTATCCTAACATTGGAGATTTCATACCAAGTATCACAAGACCAAGAGTAGAAGCTAATAATTTTGAATTGAAGCCTGCACTGTGTCAGATGGTACAACAATCACAATTTAGGGGAAGTCCAAGTGAAAGTCCACATGTACATCTAGCACATTTTCTTGAGATCAGTGATATGTTGAAGATAAATGGAGTTTCTGATGATGCAATTAGACTCAGATTATTCCCTTTTTCTTTGAAGGATCGAGCTAGAGAGTGGTTACATTCTTTGTCATCGGGTTCTATCACAACATGGGATGAACTTTCTCAAGCATTTTTGGCTTAATTTTTTCCACCAAGCAAGACAGCTAAGCTAAGAAATGAGCTGACTTCTTTCAAACCTAGAGATGATGAGAGCTTGTATGAAGCATGGGAGAGGTACAAGCATTTGCAAAGGAGATGTCCACATCATGGGATTCCTAAGTGGATGCTTGTTCAACACTTTTATAATGGAGTTTCACCAGCTATTAGAAGTACAATTGATGCATCTTTTAGAGGCGATCTTATGGAGAAATCTGAAGATGAAGCTTTTTCTGCTTTAGATAAAATTGCTTACAACAATTACCAGTGGAGTTGTGAGAGGAATGAGATCAAGAAACTAGCTGGTATGATTGAGCTTAATGCCATGAATATGATTAATGCTAAGTTTGATGCTTTAACAAGGAAGATGGACAAGCTAAGCATGAACATAGATTCTTCAGTTGGAGGTTCAAGTAATTCAGTGGAAGTTGGAGCTACAAATGTGTAACACCCTCACTGTAGCAATTTCGTACATTCTACTGTTTCGGTGACCGGTGTCGGTCCGGACAGCTAGAACGTTTGGAAAAACATTTAGACTAAAGTGAAGAGCCATAATTAACTCATATATTAATAAGAAAAATTTAGGAAAAATTTTAGAAATAAAATACAACTAACTAAAATGAGCCGGTGCCCTAGCGATGGGTAACCTAGTGGGAAGTTGCGGTCTTCACAGTTAGGAGCTCTAAACCCGGGGAAAATCTCATGAAATAATTTTTGGGACACCAGAGAAGAGTCATTGAGATTTTTATGGCATTAGAATGCCAAGAAAAGGCTTAGAAAAATTTTTCAATTGGTACAAACAATTTTAACTCATTAAGCTAAACGGAGGGCATTTTGGTCATTTCGTCTTCAGAGATGATTTTTGGCCAACTTGTCCAGTTAACTAAATAATTAAAAATGAGTAAAAGAAATGAGAAAAGAAAATAAAATGTAAATTGAATCATTACATAAGCAATTATGTCATAATGCATAAAAGAAAATTTCCAACAAATTATAAATTCTAACTAATGGGAAATGGACAAGCCAATTAAAAAGAGATAAACACAAATAAATTGAGGTAAAAATGAAAACAAAATTCTACAACTTACCTTCCCATTTCAGCCGGCTTCTTCCTCTCACTCCTCTCACCATTGTTGATCAAAACTTCTCATTAGAAATTCTTGATAAACCACCATAAAATTTTAAAGCTTACTTCACAAAACCTCTTCCTCACCCCTTAAAATCTCTCTAGCCAGTAAAAAGAAGAAGGAAAAGGAAGGTTTTGCAAACTTGGGAGTTAGCTCTAACAAGGTTAGTGTCCAATTCCTTTTCTCTTTCTTTCAAATTTCTTGTTAGAATGATAAATTAAACTAGGATATGTAAAATTCCATCAAAAATAAACATGTTGAAGTGTCACCCCATTTTCGGCAGCCATGGACTTATGAGGGTTTTGATGATTTCTTTGGATTAATTGAGTATATAAGCTGCCCTTTGATATGAACTTAACACTTAGCACATTGAATTGTAAGTTAATGGAAGAATAGAGAAATTGAGAACGTAGGGTTTTGAGCAAATTGAGGTGTTGCTCCTATAATGGTGCAGGAACATTTTGATGGCCAATTAGTGACCATTTGGTAAGTTTTAAACTTAATATGAAGTGAATTGAGTCATTGAATGTTGGAAAGGGTAGGCTGCCTTGTGTGCTGCAGTCTAGACTCTTGGAGTCTAGTGTGCTTGGAGAGCCTTAACTGAACTTGTGTAGCTCCAATTGGTGTAAGTACAACTGGAGGTGAAACTAGATACATAATGCCACAACTTTGGTGAAGAAATCCTGCCCAGAAAACCAACGTAAGTGGCCCTAAAAATTGGCCTAATCTGGGTGACCAATATGTAGTCCCTAGAAAATGATCAAATGAATAGTGTTTATTCATTTGGCCATAACTCAGTGTAGAAATGTCCATTTCACCTGAACTTGATATCAATGGAAAGATTAGACAATTTAGGACAACTTTCATGAAGACCATAACTCTAAATTCTGGCCAGAACTAAATGAAATTGTCCATCAAAGTCAGGACATCAAAACTGCAGAATTGATTCTGCCTAGAAATTTTGGAAAAATTGCAATCTGGCCAGTTATGGTATTTAGGCCATAACTTGAGCTGTAAAACTCCAAATGGAGTGATTCAAAAAGTGAAATGTAACTAGACACAATAAGGAACAACTTTGATTAAGAACACTTGGCCAAATTCTCACTGTAGAATGGCTTAATGGAACAGTGAACTCTAGCTCCCAAAAACTGAAATTTTAATTTATTCTCCATTGGTTAGAAGTATGGATTGGCAACTAATACCAACACTTTTGGAAACCAAAATATGGTAAATTTATGTGATTAGGACTTATGTAACTATTATGCATTGAAAAGTCAATAATTTGACCTAAATAGTAAAATGAATAGTAACCTTATATGCAAAACATGAAAATTCAATCAATAACTTTGTAATGTGCCCTAGTACACCTGGTAAGATTGGTTTGGATAGGTTAGCATGCCAATAGGGTTCAGTTAGTAGTACTGAATATGGCATTATGCCATTCTGTGATTTTATGGCTTTTAGCCATTCTGATATCAGTGTGATACTTAGCCTTGTGCCCAATGTTTATTACAGCTTATTAGCTGTTCTGTTGCACACCGGGAGATACATACATGACCGATGGTGTGACGGCCCGAGGTACTTGGTACCCAGTGTCAGTTTACTCGTTTATCCAGTCCAGTCATCTAGTATAGGTTACTTGGGCAACCAAATATGGAAGTTGATAAACTTAATGAAATAATTGATATAACAAGTGCCAAATAAATAGACTATAAATAATTACCAAAATTTTTTCTGCATGAGAAATTAATATATACAATGCATATTTATTTTCTTTTAGTTCTTTTATTTTATTATTGGCACCACTAAGCATTATTGCTTAGCGCGTTGCTTTTTGCCGCACGTAGGTTCAGGAGAGACTGACAGAGAGCCCAGCAGACTACAGACTGGGTGAGGCTTGTTCACATCTACATAGTATCCGTATCACCTCGCAAACTTCAGTGCATTGGTAGGACACTAGGTCCCATTTTGGTATTGTGTACTATTTGTATTTTGTAATTAAACTTTTATTTTCTCATGTATAGTTGAAACTCACGTAATATATGTTGGTATTAATGCAAATGTTTGTAATTTGTGTTTATAAATAAAAATTGAGTATTTATGTATGATTTGTACATGATTATCATGTGAAACGAATGAATGACAAAAAGAAGAATTTTTGAGAAATGGTTGAGAAATATTGAGATTATGTTGATATAATGGAGTTTGAGAATGATGAGAAATGCATTGGAAGTGTTTTTCACAGGTTCTGAAGAACTGTTTTCTCCATTTTTAGCCGAAGCTCTGCCGGATTTTCTATAAAATTTTCGGAACCTCAAATGAATTTATAATTTCAATAAATGACTTAAATGAGTTAAATTTCACAAATTGCACTTCATAACCATAAAGAAATAAATTAAGGAATGATAAAAATAATTGAAAAAAAATATGGTGTTCCAGTACACTGTGTGGCATGTCAACACCATATTTTGGCCGATCCCCAGAATTAATAAACTCTGAAACCGATCCCCGGTACTAAATCTCTTTGTGCTAGATAACCACATTTTCGATCTCTCCTCACAAGGAATTAAATCAATGCTAAGCCCTCACATCAGTCAAGGCCTTACCGGTCTATTAAATCACTCACCGATCTCTCAAACCCATTGTCGAATCTCCTGACCAGTCAAGTATATTCCTGATCTCTGTTGACAAACGAAATGAACTGACACTAGATCTTTTCTTACCAGTTTTATTGCCGATCTCCCTTTCAAAAGTTTAAGAATAATCAAAGGTTTCGTTCCGGTTTAAGGATGATTCCGATCTTAAATGTTCAAGCCAAATTTCTAATTTTAATCAAGTTCCGTTTAGCATTGGTTCTCTACTGATCTTATGCTCATTATGTCTTCCGATCTCTCACACTTGGGTTGATAATCACTTTCAGTTCTTTCAAGATACTCAAACAATCAAGTGTTTAATAATTTAGAAATGTTCCGATCACAACCATTCATCGAACAAAAGAGGCATTCCATTTCATTTCAAAATTTGTACAAGTTATTCAGCTGGAGGATCACCCCCAGCCTGATCTACATTTTGTCCGTTTTCTCCCTCACCCTCAGCCTCCTCCTCACTATCCTCACCCTCGCCTCCGAGAGCCAGATCGGCCATCCAAGAGAAGTCCTCCTCTGGGTAACGCTTCTGGAGCTCAGCCAAGAGATCCTTGTGAGCATTCACATAAGCACCGGCTATTCCTGTCACCATCTCTTCATCTTTTGCCTTAAGCTCCTCAGTAAGGTGAGCGACCCGAGCAGCTTCGTTGGCCCGGAGTGCATGGACTTCTCCAAGAGCATGATCCTTTTCAGCCAGAATATGAACCTGTTCGGCCAGCTTATCCTCATAGTACTTCATACGCCCCTCAATTTGAGATATGTAATCCTGAGCGGATGAGAGTTGGGATCGGAGGGATGCCACTTCTTGACTCTTCTTCTCGACCTCCTTACCCAGGCGGTGAGCCTTTTCCCGGACTATGTGCTGGTTCACCAGGCACTCTACATTCAGACTCATGGATCGGGTCAGAATGTCGTTCAGATTGTCCAGAGACAGCCAGTCCCGATCCTCCCGAAGGTAGATGGAAGACCCCAAGACTTTGGCAAAACCTGGGTTCTCCCAAACAGTCCAGTTCTTCTCCAGGGAAGCGATCAGCACTTGAGCGCAACGAGGAGGGGGCCTCGTAGAAGGTTAAGAAGGACCCCCTTCTGTGCTTGGAGCAACTGGAGGAAGTGGAGGCGGCTCTTCTCGTCGAGGAGGAGATCGGACAGCTTCTGCGATCGGCGATCCTGAAGGTTGAGGTGGGCCTCTTTGTATCTCCCCAGGTTCATGGCCGGGTGTTTGAAGCAGTTCCGAATGCTTCATCTCTTTTATCTTCCGGGAAATCTCTCTTTCTTTCTTTCGCTTCTTTGAACCCTCACCACCCGCCATACCTGCACAAAGAAGAGGTCAGTGAGATCGCTAAGGTCCTGAGATCTGAGATGTAGAAAGTACCAATGCCGAGGTCAAAGAGCGGAAGCTCGCGATCTTGGCCGGTGATCAGCTGTATAGTCCAATGATGCAGCTCGGCAGTCACCGCATCTAAATAGGAGAACTTCTCCCTAGCCGCTTGATCTTTCAGTTCCATCACTACGGCTCCCTCTTCCCTATTCAGAGCGAGATGCTTCGGAATCAAGGGCCCCTGGTGCCACCAGCTACGGGGGAAGCCCTCAAAGCAATTGATCCAACTTGTAAGGACGAGCCCAGAGCCCTTGGATCAAAGAAGAAGACGACAAAACCAGCGCCTTTCACTCCTAGCCCTTGGATCGCCCCGGACAAGAGAATTTGGGGCCGTCAGATTAGAGGAGGAAGAAGACGAATATTCTGAAATGGATCTCGGTCTGCATTACGATTCTCTTTAATTCTTGAGCTTAGGATTATGTCCCTTCAAATCTTGACCCTCCATCTCCCTTAGGATAAATCCTGACCCTTCAAGGAGAACACCCGGTCCCTATAAATACCTGCATGAAAAACTGTTCAAGGGACGAAAAAAAGATAGAAAAAGGTAGTGACCATAGTGGAAGAACTCTGAAACTTAATTCAGTTCGTTACTCTGCTATTTTAGCTTTCATAAGAAAAACTTTGGAAACCAGTTTTCTTGCAAAGGGATTTTTGAATGCTGAAATTCTTCATTTTCAGTCCGTTCATTATCCTGTGATACTCTCACCTTTTGTCTTTGTTATCTTCTATTTCCATTCATATTGTCCAAGTTCAACTCCATTCAAGATTGGTTATTTTGACCTGTTTACATTTTAACAAAGAATCCTTCATTTCGAGGCGAACCTTGGTCCTCCAGCTATCAACCTGCAGTCCTGTTACATTCTGTGATTCCATAGTTAGTTTAGTATATTCGACTCCCAACAGGTGAGTGCTATATTGTTATTTTATCAAATGTTCTTCTTTATTCACGTATTTCATTTATTCTTTTTCTGTTTGTAATTTTCACCAAGTTTATACTATATTTTAAACACGGAGGCAGTCATTCTCGAGTTTACTTCTTTGTTAATCAGTTTATTCTTTGATTTATCTTCATTACTTCTTAGCACAGGAGTTCTGGTCCCGAATAGCTTAGAGGTAACTAAACAAAATGTAGGTAACGGCAACTTAAAAGTCCTTTTATAATGATAAAAGGTCTAAATAATAAGACAGGAAAATGGTGAAGCCAAATCACGAGGAAAATTCAATAGGTCATTAGGCGAGATGTCATAAGACAAAATGAAACCAAACCTTGGATAACTAAATGGAATAGATCGGGCATTAATAAGTATTGGTAAGGCAACCACATGGGAGGTCGGTACATTCAGTCTAGTATCTCCCGTCTAGTCACAAGGTATCAATTAGCTAAAAGAAGCCTTATCCCCAGCACCTTTGAATGCCAGAATCCTTAGCTTTAAGACATGTAGCTGAAATTAAGATTCGGGAGATCGGAAAAGTCCCTTTCAGGCCCCTATTAATTTAAAAGAGATCGGAGGAGAGTTCTTATCCGATTCTCAACTTAAAATTCCAATATACACTTAAAAGAGATCGGAGGAGAGTTCTTATCCGATTCTTAGTTCAAATTTTTAATAAGTACTTAAAAGAGATCGGAGGAGAGTTCTTATCCGTTTCTCGATCTAAAATTTCCATAAACATTTAAAAGGAGATCGGAGGAGAGTTCTTATCCGATCTTCGAGCTAAAATTTTAATAAATACTTAAAGGAGATTGGAGAAGAGTTCTTATCCGATTCTCAATCCTAAAACTCTAAATACTTCAAAAGAGATCGGAGGAGGGTTCTTATCCGATCTCCAATCAGAATTTTAATAAATATTTAAATGAGATCGGATGAGAGTTCTTATCCGATTCTCACACCAAATTTTAACCTGTGCGCAAAAATAATCCCAAAACCAAAAATGATATGCGACATCAATTCACTGAGGTTGTCTCATTTACTTATGTATCTGGGTAATCCAAATTTAGTGAAAAATAAAATATTCCTTTGGTCAAAAGGATTAACATTCCCATTCAAGCCCTCCTAACTAATGCAAAGTTAAATCTACTTACCCTTATTAAGGGACGAGGCGGGGTGCCTAACACCTTCCCCACCCGTTTACGGACCCCGAACCTAGAATCTCTGCCTTGAAGTGGTTTCATTTCAATTTATCTTCACAAACGATTTTCTTTAATTTCCCTCAAAATTAAAGTGGCGACTCCTCACTCTTTCCCACTTCGGTGAGGGTTCGTTCAGGTGACCTCAAAATACCTTGCGATAGCTTGGCGACTCCACTGGGGATATTGAGATTTAACCCCGGTCTAGAGGTCCAAAAGTAGATTTAATTTTTCAATCAAATTATAGTTAGGTGGGCTCACCCGGCAATATTTTATGTGTTAATTTTTGTTTATTCCTACTAACTATTCCACTTGTTTTGCTTGTTTTGCTTGTTTTATTTAGTGCCCTCCGTTTCGAAAAAAAGGAAAAAGGAAAAATGGGAAGAATAAAATCCCCCAGAATTGGGAAGAGGTAAAGGTGTCCCTGCACACACTGAACACTCACACGATGTCCTCACACACTTCGGCCCTATACCCGGGCTTTCTTACCCTTTTAGGAAAGTAGGAGGGGGTCATGTAGCGGTACCCATGGGTTTTACCCCGTTAGTATTCGTGAAGGCTTCTGCTTAGATTGAAACTCGTTCTATCCACTGTGATACTCGTGGAATTTTCCCGATAATATCATGGTTATAGAATGGGGCTCTACTGTTACAGTAGGGGCAATTTGGGAACCTGTGGCTTTTAGAAAATTAGACCTTGAGCTAAACTATCGCAATAGCTGAAAGCCGTAGTAAGCTACCTTATAAGATAGAACTACCCGATTAGGTAGCACCTAGCTGGTATTACGACTTTCCTTTACTTTAGGACAAAAGGGGCATACTTACTCTTACCCTATTCTGTTTATTTTATTTTGTTCTTATTTTTAAGGGTAATCTTGAATCATACTGTTAAGAAAACCTACACATTTTCCTACTTTGATAAATGTGCAGGTGTCACTCTGCCAATAGTATAATTCAAGATTACCTGAATTTATCCTGCTAACAAGTTTTTCCCGCAGGCATCACCAAATTAAGGTCTGTAAAAGGATAAGCATCATTTTTAACATGGCATCCTCGAGTCAGTCGGCAGAAGAAGTTCTTAGACCAGAACAGAATGCTAAACCATTGTTGAACCTATGAGGCGGTTCGGGCCATGGTTTAGCAAAATTGTGAATGAATAGTATGACTCCCGTAGGAACCTCCTCGCTAGGGTTATGCAAAAAAATTGGATGCGCCATATGGACAGGTATCATAGATGCGCGTTCAATCCAGTCATTCACGGTCAGACTATCGAACGATGCCATGATAAAGTTAATGCAATCATCCTTTCGCAGATTTCATTCTGGCTCCCAAACGCCACTGTATCCTTCGTCCGGACCAGGACTTTTAGTTTTTTTAAAAAAAATTCGAAATTCATTAAAAACCTTTTTTTTCCCCAACAGGAAATCAACATTGCTTCAAACAAGGTAAGTCTGACCAAGCACACGATACAACCCAAGCGAGTGTACTTAACAAGGTCCCAAACAAAGAAGATAATGGAAGATCAGGAACAAGTACAGAACCTACAAGGGCAGGTTTCCGAATTGAAAGATCAGGTCTCAGAACTTATGAGACTGATGAGGGAAATGTCCCAGAATAAACATGCTTCAGAACCAAACTTACCATTACCTCCACCACCACCTACAACAAATGATCCGCACCAAGCTTCAACTTCTTTTACCTTTCAGTCACCTATTCCGGACCCGACAATCACTGTCAATCCGGCTACCATGAATAATGACCTACCTTACTCTCATTACCCAACCGTTTCAAACACCGATCCATACCCTTCAATTCTAATCCCTCCAGTTCACTCCACCCTTCATCTCCCAGCTGGGGGAGCATTTCATGCAGTGGGAGGAGAAAATAAGACGAGAGAAAACGAGAAACTATCTGCTCTAGAAGAGAGATTGAGAGCGATAGAGGGGCTGAATATGTATGGCTCAGTTGATGTGGCATCACTTAGATTGGTTCCCGATGTGGTGGTGCCACCCAAGTTCAAGGTCCCTGATTTCGACAAGTACACTGGGAATTCAGACCCTCGTATTCACTTGGCCACCTATATCGCCAAGATGTCTGCTCTGACAGAGGACGACAGACTGCTGGTCCACTTCTTTCATGAGAGCCTCTCCGGGGCAGCTTTGAGGTGGTGTATTCAGTTGGACAGGAGCAAGCTACGGTCCTGGAAGGATTTAGCTGATGCCTTCCTAAGATAGTACAAATTTAACTACGATGTGGCCCCCACAAGGAGAGATCTTCAAAACCTAGTGCAGAGGGACAGGGAAGGCTTCAAGGAGTATGCCCATAGATGGAGAGAAAAGGCGGCAGAAGTACACCCTCCGGTGACTGACAATGAGTTGTGCTCTCTGTTCATCGAGACTCTGAAAGCTCCCTACTTCAACTTGATGATTGGAAACACTTCCAACAGCTTTTCTGACATCATCCAGGCCAGTGAAAGAATAGAGGCCAACTTAAGAATGGGGCAACTGCAGGAGTTGGCTGAGAATCCTGCAAAGAAGACTGCCAATTTTGGCAAGAAAAAAGAGGGTGATGTGCATTCCGTCACCCGGCAGAATAATTACTCCCCACTCCCCCAAAATAATTACCGACCATACCCTTTTCATGGCCAAACCATCGCAAACATTCCACCTCCTTTTCCTAATTATCCACACCCACGCCCACAATATCCCCCACCTACAAATTACCAACCAAGACCACCTCCTCCTCCTGCTCAACCAAGACCACCACAAAACAACCCAAGACCCCCAAGAAACCCTGATCCACCTCTTCCCCTCCCACTCAGTGAAATATACCGATACCTTGTCGGTATAAACTAAATTGTACCAGTTCCTCTAGACCCAATTCAGCCTCCATATCCCAGGTGGTATGATGCCACTGCCCATTGTGAATATCATGGAGGAGCACAAGGGCATTCAACTGATAACTGCGGGGCACTCAGAGGGAGAGTGCACGCTTTAATCCGAAATGGGTGGTTGAAGATTGAGGGAAATGGTTCCCTCCCCAATGTTACCTCAAACCCATTGCCCAACCATAATGCGGGTAATGGAGTAAATATGATAGAGCCAGATGGAGAGAGGTTGGCACCAGAGGTGGATGAGTTAGTTCCTCACTTTGAGGAAATTTTTGCCATGGCAATGAGTGAAGGTTATCTTTGCCCTCAGATATCCGAATCAGGAAACGGCACGGGATGTCCTTACCATGGAGGGGCAGGTGATCATGAGTTACAAGACTGTGCGGGATTCCGTCGAGAGGTACAGAATTTGCTGTCCCTCAAAATTTTAAGATGCCAAAGGAGATTAAAAGTGGAGGGCGAAGTAAACACCGCCAGGTTTGGCCAAAATACCTCTACCCCCAACCCTAAATTAACCTACTTTGTCCCCAATCCCCCAGTAGCCTCGCCGCCAGTAACGGTTATCCGAGCCCCATCTCAGCTCCCTGTTACCAACACCCACGCCATACCTTGGAACTACAATTTCCAAGTCTTCACCCAAGGAGCGTCAAGCAGTACATCAGCTCCTAATCTTGCCTCACCTCTAGCACCACCAAAACCATGTTTTACTCCTCATGAGCATTTTAGAATGACTTATGCCGGACCTACCACCAGTATTACTCCCCGAACTAATCCTCAACCCGTCACTACCACAAAATCCTCCTCGCTTGAGCAAGAAGTCGAGTTCGTAACTCGAAGTGGGAGGTGTTACGGGAACGAAGAGAGAGAAAAGAGGAAAGGGAAAGTAAAAATGGGAGAGTCACTAAAGAATACAGAAGAGGAGGTTGAGAAGGCAGAGGAAGTAGAGCCTACCGGACATAAAGAAGAGGAAGAACTACTGCTCCAAATAATGAAACAGAGTGAGTATAATGTAGTGGAGCAGTTGAGAAAGACACCTGCCCGAATTTCACTGTTATCACTGATCCTGAGCTCAGAAGTCCACCGACAAGCCTTGCAGAGAATCTCGGATCAGCCTTTGTAAACCTGCACATCACACCGAGGCGCTTTGAAAAGATAGTAGGGCAAATCCAAGCATCCAGTTTTGTTACTTTCTCGGAAGACGAGATAGACCCTGCGGGTTTAAGGCACAATAAAGCTCTGCACGTGACAGTGAAATGTAAGGGTTGTATAGTAGCCAAGGTACTTATTGACAACGGATCCGCTCTCAATGTACTGCCTAGTGCTACCTTGGCTAGGCTGCCAGTTGACCAATCAGATATACGTCAAAGTGCTATGGTAGTAAGAGCCTTTGACGGTACAAGAAGAGAAGTCCTGGGGGATATTGACTTACCACTTCAAATCGGTGCATGTACTTTCAACGTCACATTCCAGGTGATGAATATTGAGCAGGCCTACACTATGTTGTTGGGGAGGCCGTGGATCCATTTCGCAAATGCTGTTCCTTCAACTTTGCATCAGAAAATAAAATAAATCATAGATGGCAAAATCATCACGGTGAAAGGAGAAGAAGCCATATTAGTCACCAAGCCACAATCACTTCCCTATGTAGAAGCTGCTGAAGAGTCGTTGGAAAGTTCTTTCCAGGCCCTCGAATTACAAAACACCGGGAAGGAGCGGGCTATGGCTATGGTGGCCAAAGTAATGTCAAGGAATGGGTATCAAGAGGGCAAAGGCTTGGGGACCGCTTTGCAAGGAATCGTGGAACCAATATCGGCTATCCAGAAGGTAGGCCGTTGTGGATTGGGTTATGAGGAGGACGCCCTTATGGATGGGCGATTCTGGATGAGGAATAGACTTCGGGATCAGAGGTTTGACCAGAAAATGGGAAAAAGGGAGGTAGTCCCGCGGATCACAGATGTCTTCACTAAACCAGTCATCGAAAATCCGACAGAGGTTGAAGAATCACCTGATGAACCATCCATTGACGTCATCCACCTAGATTCCTTGTATGAGGCTCTAGTCTCGCCAATAGCTAAGGGGCAAGAGTTGGACAACTGGACGGCAGAGGACATCCCTGTACTCAATTTCGAGACCTTTCATCTAACACCTAATAATCCAATAGACTCAGAGATTCCTCTGGTTAATTTTGAAATCCCCATAACTGCCATTACTTCAAGTGATTCTGAGGTAGAGCTCACAGAGGAAAGCAATGAAAACGATGAACCTTCCCTCGTGCCTTATGGAGATGAAACACGCACCATAAACTTAGGCACGGAAGAAGTAAAGAGGGAACTTAAGGTTGTGGAGAATGAGGAATTGGGAGATATGATCAGTTTGCTCAGAGAATTCCTGGACGTATTTTCCTGGAGCTATGATGATATGGTTAGTTTGGAACCCCAGATAGTGGCGCACAAAATTCCCCTAATTCCAGGGATAATCCCGGTAAAGCAAAAGCTAAGAAGAATGAATCCTGACACACTACTCAAGGTTAGGGATGAGGTCAAGAAACAGTATGACGCTGGGTTCATAGAAGTAGTCAAATATCCCCAATGGATAGCTAACGTTGTCCCGGTAATGAAGAAGAACGGGAGAGTTAGGGTGTGTGTTGATTACAGGGATCTTAATAAAGCAAGTCTAAAAGATGATTTTCCTCTCCTCCACATTGATGTGTTAGTAGACAATGCTGCGGGATTGGGCAGGTGCTCATGCATTGATGGGGCATCTGGGTACAATCAAATCCCAATGGATGAGGAAGACAAAGAGAAAATCGCTTTTATCACTTAATGGGGAGTATTTTGCTATCGGGTCATGCCCTTCGGGCTGAAAAATGCTGGTGCCACCTATCAACGCGCTATGGTCACATTATTCCACGATATGATGCATAAAGAAGTGGGGGTGTACGTGGATGATATGATCATCAAATCCCGGGGAGAAGAAAGCCATGTGCAGGTGCTGAGGAAAGTATTTGAGAGACTCAGGAAATATCAGTTGAAACTGAACCCTGCCAAATGCATATTCGGAGCTAAGTCAGGGAAATTGTTGGGATTCATAGTGAGCGAAAAGGGAATAGAGGTAGATCCAGACAAGGTTCGAGCTATTCAAGAGATGCCATCCCCAAGAACAGAAAGGGAGGTGCGTAGTTTCCTGGGAAAGTTGAACTACATCTCGAGATTTATTTCCAATCTCACCTCTAAGGCTGAGCCTATCTTTAGACTTCTTCGGAAAAATAACACCACCCAATGGGATTTAGTTTGTCAAGAGGCTTTTGAGACAATCAAGCAGTATCTGTCAAACCCACCAGTGTTGGTTCCTCCCGTGGCGGGGAGGCCTCTGATCCTGTATATGGCAGTCCAACAGAACTCGATGGGATGTGTTTTGGGACAACATGACGACACTGGCCAAAAAGAGAGGGCTATCTATTACCTGAGTAAAAAGTTCAATGATTGTGAGTTAAGGTACTCTTTCTTAGAAAAGACTTGTCGCGTTAGCACGACAAAGAAACCGCCTCAAGCACTACATGTTGAATCACAAGACATGGCTCATCTCCAGGATGGATCCTATCAAATATGTATTCGAAAGCCCATTCGTGCCAGGCAGGATAGCCAAATGGCAGGTTATACTCTCCCAATATGACATAGTCTATATGACCCGGAAGGCGGTGAAAGGTAGCGTGATCGCTGATCTCCTAGCAGAAAATCCTATCCAGGATTATGAAGCTCTGGATTTTGAGTTCCCTGATGAGCACATTAATGAAGTGGACTGCGAAGAAGAGGGGCCAGCCAATGTATGGGAAATGTATTTCGACGGAGCTGTCAATTTGTCCAGTAATGGAATTGGAGCTATGTTGATATCCCCGGATGGAAAACATTTTCCGATAGCTGTCAAGTTGAGATTTGACTGCACCAACAACGTCGCGGAATACGAAGCTTGTGTGATAGGTCTACAGGCGGCCATCGAAATGAAAATCAGGAAGTTAAAGGTACATGGAGACTCAGCCCTGATCATTTATCAAGTCAAGGGGGAATGGCAAACTAAGGATCCGAAGCTAATACCGTATCAGAAGTACTTGTTGGAGCTGATTAAGAAATTCGAAGAAATCTCTTTCACTCATCTTAGTAGAGACAAGAATCAATTTGCTGATGCCTTAGCTACTCTAGCTATTATGGCTCAAATCGAAGAGAGTCAGATGATTCAGATATTGAAGATTAAAGCAAGAAGTGAGCCAGCATATTGCTTCATGATTGAGGAAGAACCCGACGGTAAACCTTGGTATCATGACATTCTGGTCTACATCAGAACCAGAGAATTTCCTCCAGGGGCCAGCAGAAACGAAAGAAGAATGATCCGAAGATTAGCATTGGGATACTTCCCCAGTGGAGAAACCCTATACAAGAGAAGCTCCAACGGTGAATTGTTGAGATGTGTGGATGCAAAGGAGGCAAAGAAAATCCTTTTCGAGACGCATGAGGGAAACTGTGCAACCCATGCCAATGGGTACATGATGGCTAAGCAAATCATGCGACAGGGATATTTTTGGACTACAATGAAAAAGGATTGCATCGAGTATTTTCGAAAATGCCATAAGTGTCAAATCTATGCAGATCCGATAAATGTGCCGCCTCACAAATTGTTCAACCTCGCCTCACCATGGCCTTTCGCAATGTGGGGCATCGATGTGATTGGTCCCATCAACCCTAAGGCATCCAATGGGCACAAATTTATCCTAGTAGCAATCGACTATTTTTCGAAGTGGGTCGAAGCCACGTCATACGCCCATATCACGCAGAATATGTTTCTCAAATTCTTCAGAAGCAACATCATCTGCCGGCATGGTCTCCCCAATGAAATCGTCACTGACAACGCTAAGAATCTAAATGGCCCGAAGATTCAGAAATTGTGTGATCAATACAAAATCCGACACCTCAATTCCTCCCCATACCGTCCTCAGATGAATGGAGCGGTGGAAGCCGCGAACAAAAATCTCAAGAGGATAATTCAGAAAATGACAGTCACATATAGGGATTGGCATGATATGCTTCCCTATGCTCTTCACGCATACCGGACTTCTGTAAGAACCTCAACCGGGGCAACTCCATACTCACTGGTTTACGGGATGGAAGTGGTATCACCTATTGAAGTTGAAATTCCTTCCCTAAGGATTCTGAAGGAATCAGGGATTGATGAGTCGAAATGGATCCAGTCAAGGTTGGATCAGTTAAACTTGCTGGATGAGAAAAGGTTAGCAGCAGCATGTCATGGGCAGTTATACCAGATGAGAATGGCTAGAGCATTTGACAAAAGCATTCGCCCACGCGAATTCCAACCCGGGGACCTAGTTCTGAAGAAAGTGCTGCCGAATCAAAACGATCCCCGGGGCAAATGGTCACCAACCTACGAGGGACCCTATGTGGTTAAAAAGGCATTTTCTGGAGGAGCCTTGATCTTGACCCACATGGACGGTGAAGAGTTTTCGAGGCCTGTGAACGCTGACACCGTCAAGAGATACTATGCCTAAAAAAAAAAAAAAAAAAAAAGAAAAAGTAGGAGTGAAAACCCGAAAGGGCGCTCCTAGCAAAATGTGTGAAAGAAGGCGAAAACCCCAAAGGGGCGCTTTCTGCAAAATGAGTGAAGGATGAAAACCCGAAAGGGCATCCTGAAAAAGTGAGTTATCCAAAAAAAAAAAAAATCTAGGGGTGAAAACCCGAAAGGGCATCCCAAGAACCAAAAGGGAGAAATAAGGAAAGAAGCATGAGAACGAGAAGGGAAATAAACCATCGTGACATGAGGCTTCAGAGAATTTGAAATAATGGCAGTTAAGGGATTTCAAAGCCAGCCACAAGGAATATGTGAGATCTATCCTTGTACCCTTCTTCTTTGAAACTCTATCTTTGTTTTTATTAAAACCGTAATAAAGTCATACTTCATTCCCTATGCTTCTATCTTTCCCTTATATTTATTCTTTAACATTATCCTTCTGCAATCTCGTTATTTAATGCGCTATTAATCAGTTAAAATTTTTGCCATAAGATTAGGATTTAACAATTGATAACCTCACATACTTTACTATGAGATTTGCAGGGAATGACCAGGAAAAGGGTACACAAAAGGAAAATAGGGATGAAAACCCGAAAGGGCATCCTTAAAAAAGAAAAAAGGAGTGAAAACCCGAAAGGGCACTCCTAGCAAAATGTGTGAAAGAGGGTGAAAACCCGAGAGGGCGCCTTCTGCAAAATGAGTGAAGGATGAAAACCCGAAAGGGCATCCTGAAAAAGTGAGTTATCCAAAAAAAAAAAAAAAAACTAGAGGTGAAAACCTGGAAGGGCGCTTCTAGTCATATAGACGAAGGGGAAGTGAAAACCCGCAAGGGTGCTTTTCGGGAGAAAGTAAAAAAAAAAACAGAAATGGGGCATTTGAAGAAATGAGGCCATAGGTCAAGTCTTGCAACTCGTCCTCCATTCATCATTGGCCTTCGGGATTCTGTTAAGTACACTTCATTGGGGAAGAACTTCTTGTGTCCAGATTAGGCTTGCTTTGTAAGTGCAATTTACATTTCCTGTTATCAACCTCTGGTTCCTTGATCTAAGTTGATTTTAATTTCTTGCAATTTAAATTTCCTGTTATCAACCTCTGGTTCCTTGATCTAAGTTGATTTTAATTTCCTGCAATTTACATTTCCTGTTATCAACCTCTGGTTCCTTGATCTAAGTTGATTTTAATTTCCTGCAATTTAAATTTCCTGTTATCAACCTCTGGTTCCTTGATCTAAGTTAATTTTAATTTCCTGCAATTTAAATTTCCTGTTATCAACCTCTGGTTCCTTGATCTAAGTTGATTTTAATTTCCTGCAATTTAAATTTCCTGTTATCAACCTCTGGTTCCTTGATCTAAGTTGATTTTAATTCCCTGCAATTTAAGTTTCCTGATATCAACCTCTGGTTCCTTGATCTAAGTTGATTTTAATTTCCTGCAATTTAAATTTCCTGTTATCAACCTCTGATAAAAGTTGATTTTAATTTTCTAATGTTTTAACTTATGTTACCGATCTCTAGGTCACTAACTTAGGTATGCCTTAGTTCCCTAACTTCGAACACCTAATCGTCCAAAATTTGGGTCTGAATCTTTACATAATTCCTACACGGGAAAATTTTCCCTTTAATAGAAATTATGTAAAGAGGGGCAGCTGTCGACACCATATTTTGGCCGATCCCCAGAATTAATAAACTCTGAAACCGATCCCCGGTACTAAATCTCTTTGTGCTAGATAACCACATTTCCGATCTCTCCTCACAAGGAATTGAATCAATGTTAAGCCCTCACATCAGTCAAGGCCTTAC
Organism: Hevea brasiliensis; assembly: GCF_030052815.1. NCBI lineage: Eukaryota > Viridiplantae > Streptophyta > Magnoliopsida > Malpighiales > Euphorbiaceae > Hevea > Hevea brasiliensis. The sequence goes on along the minus strand of NC_079503.1, from coordinate 74,114,467 downwards.
CGGTCTATTAAATCACTCACCGATCTCTCAAACCCATTGTCGAATCTCCTGACCAGTCAAGTATATTCCTGATCTCTGTTGACAAACGAAATGAACTGACACTAGATCTTTTCTTACCAGTTTTATTGCCAATCTCCCTTTCAAAAGTTTAAGAATAATCAAAGGTTCCGTTCCGGTTTAAGGATGATTCCGATCTTAAATGTTCAAGCCAAATTTCTAATTTTAATCAAGTTCCGTTTAGCGTTGCTTCTCTACTGATCTTATGCTAATTATGTCTTCCGATCTCTCACACTTGGGTTGATAATCACTTTCAGTTCTTTCAAGATACTCAAACAATCAAGTGTTTAATAATTTAGAAATGTTCCGATCACAACCATTCATCGAACAAAAGAGGCATTCCATTTCATTTCAAAATTTGTACAAGTTATTCAGCTGGAGGATCACCCCCAACCTGATCTACATTTTGTCCGTTTTCTCCCTCACCCTCAGCCTCCTCCTCACTATCCTCACCCTCGCCTCTGGGAGCCAGGTCGGCCATCCAAGAGAAGTCCTCCTCTGGGTAACGCTTCTGGAGCTCGGCCAAGAGATCCATGTGAGCATTCACATAAGCACCGGCTATTCCTTTCACCATCTCTTCATCTTTTGCCTTAAGCTCCTCAGTAAGGTGAGCGACCCGAGCAGCTTCGTTGGCCCGAAGCGCCTGGACTTCTCCAAGAGCACGATCCTTTTCAGCCAGAACATGAACCTGTTCGGCCAGCTTATCCTCATAGTACTTCATACGCCCCTCAATTTGAGATATGTAATCCTGAGTGGATGAGAGTTGGGATCGGAGGGATGCCACTTCTTGACTCTTCTTCTCGACCTCCTTACCCAAGCGGTGAGCCTTTTCCCGAACTATGTGCTGGTTCACCAGGCACTCTACATTCAAACTCATGGATCGGGTCAGAATGTCATCAAGATTGTCCGGAGACAGCCGGTCCCGATCCTCCCAAAGGCAGATGGAAGACCCCAAGACTTTGGCAAAACCTAGGTTCTCCCGAACAGTCTGGTTCTTCTCCAGGGAAGCTATCAGCACTTGAGCGCCACGAGGAGGGGGCCTCGCAGAAGGTTGAGAAGGACCCCCTTCTGTGCTTGGAGCAACTGGAGGAAGTGGAGGCGGCTCTTCTCGTCGAGGAGGAGATCGGACAGCTTCTGCGATCGGCGGTCCCGAAGGTCGAGGCGGGCCTCTTTGTATCTCCCCAGGTTCATGGCCGGGTGTTTGAAGCAGTTCCGAACGCTTCATCTCTTTTATCTTCCGGGAAATCTCTCTTTCTTTCTTTCGCTTCTTGGAACCCTCACCACCCGCCATACCTGCACAAAGAAGAGGTCAGTGAGATCGCTAAGGTCCTGAGATCTGAGATGTAGAAAGTACCAATGCCGAGGTCAGAGAGCGGAAGCTCGCGATCTTGGCCGGTGATCAGCTGTATAGTCCAATGATGCAGCTCGGCAGTCACCGCATCTAAACAGGAGAACTTCTCCCTAGCCGCTTGATCTTTCAGTTCCATCACTACGGCTCCCTCTTCCCTATTCAGAGCGAGATGCTTCGGAATCAAGGGCCCCTGGTGCCACCAGCTACGGGGGAAGCCCTCAAAGCAGTTCGGATTTTTGCTCCTCAGAATAAAGAAGCGGTTCTTCCAATTCTTAAGGGAGGAGGGCAGATCGGTAAAGAGCCCACAATGAGGCTTCGCCTGAAAGAACCAGTGCTCGTCGTCCTTTTGGCGAGTTAGCCTGTGCAGTTCGGCGAACACCTTAGCCATAGGACTGATTCCCTTAGCTCGGCACAGGCCTCGGAAGGCTACTAAGATCCGCCACGAGTTAGGGTGAATTTGGGCAATGCACACTCGGTGAAATTTTAAGACCTCTTTGAAGAAGTCGTCCAGAGGGAACCGAAGACCGGCTTTTAATTGTTCTTCGTAGACCATGATCATATCGTTTTCTTCGAAGAAGTGATCGGCACGAAGATCGCCGTGGCATTTAATTAGCTCGTACGAGTCAGGCCGAATGTTGTATTCTTGGCTGAACGACTGCAGATCGGTTTCTTGAAGGACCGATGGCAGCTCGTCCAGGGGGAGGTTCTCTCTCCCTGAAGAAGGCGCATGCCTTGATAATGTCGCTTGTCCCAGAGCTGGAACGGAGACCCTAGGAGGTTCAGGTCGTGCGCTTGGCCCGACTACCTCTACCTCATCGGACGACCACGAAAACTGAATAGAAGGAGGGCTCGTAGCTCTCTGACCTTCGGCACCGCTCATTTTCAAAGGAAATAAAGATTTTAAACTAAAAAGAAAGATCAAAGCCCTTACCGGAGTCTGATCGGTGTCGGAAGAACTTGAGAAAATGAGAGGATTTCGGGGTTGTTCGCGAGAGACTGAAAATGACATAAGAGAGCGAATGGCTGGCCCCTCCTCTATTTATACTGATCCGAGCATTTAATGCTCACTCTGTCCTAGGCGGCGCATCGGTTAACGGGATTCGCCAGCTGTTTCTGACATTTCCCAAGAATATTCTACATACCTCACAAAGAGATCGGCTAGGTAAGGATCGGCAAATTAAAAGGGATATTTTGAATTGCAGATCGGATAAGTGTCATTCAGGGAAAGAACCAGATCGGATAATCACATTAGAGATCGGAAAATAATCAATGCAATAATAATAAGATGATAATCGACAAAATAAAGTCTTTATTTTCAAAAGATCGGATTACATCATTTGGGCGATCTCTAGGGATCGGATTACATTAAAATTGGATTACATCATTTCTGTGATCTCTAGAGATCGGATTACATTGAAAACAAAATACATCATTTGGGCGATCTCTAGGGACCGGAATGTCACATTGTGACTGATCCAAAGGGGTGTCACCGACGTAACCGAGGCAATCGCTTTAACACCCAATGTGGAGGAAAGCCGCTGTCAGAACACCCAATGTGGTGAGAAGCCGAATAAACTTGGAAGAGCAACTGTCAAGGGTCGGCGGAACATCAGTAATTTGCTCAGTCAAAATCGGTTTGCCGATTATGCCAGTTGAACGACTTGAGATCGGCACAACTGAGGTCCGCAATCCAGATCGGTTAATTGAGTCAGTTCTCTCACCATCATCAGATAAGGTCATCACGATTATTCGATCACCAGGGTCATGAGTTTTCAGTTGGGGAATAAAAAGGTCCATCAAAAAAGATAAAAAACCACAATCCTGCCGGAACAACGGTCGGAACGACTGCCGGAATAACTAGAATAGAAAAGTAAAGAAGAAAAGAGGAAAATCGGATGGAGAAAGTTTTTGGGTCAGGGGGTATATATAGGGGGAAATCAAGCATTTATTGCTTAGCGTAAAAACAAAGCTGACGCCGGGAATCGAGGGGAATTAATGCTTTGACCGGACCGGGCCTGGTTAAGGGAAGTATTAGAATAATAGAGATCGGAAGAGGGGAGATCGGTATGAAAGATCGGAGAAGGACCATGTTAAGAAGGTCAAAAAGGAAGAGAGAGCAGAAAACGAAAGGGCGCCTACTGCCGTCACCATGATCAGAGCCGAGGTAGTTAAAGCAATTGCCAGGTAAAATCTCAACCGCACGCCCCAGAATCGCCCACACTTCTGACATGCGTACGTCAGGACGGCACTGTACATCCTAATCTCCACCGTTGATCCAACTTGTAAGGACGAGCCCAGAGCCCTTGGATCAAAGAAGAAGACGACAAAACCAGTGCCTTTCACTCCTAGCCCTTGGATCGCCCCGGACAAGAGAATTTGGGGCCGTCAGATTAGAGGAGGAAGAAGACGAATATTCTGAAATGGATCTCGGCCGTCTGTTCTGATTCTCTTTAATTCTTGAGCTTAGGATTATGTCCCTTCAAATCTTGACCCTCCATCTCCCTTAGGATAAATCCTGACCCTTCAAGGAGAACACCCGGTACCTATAAATACCTGCATTAAAAACTGTTCAAGGGACGGAAAAAGGATAGAAAAAGGCAGTGACCATAGTGGAAGAACTCTGAAACTTAATTCAGTTCGTTACTCTACTATTTTAGCTTTCATAAGAAAAACTTTGGAAACCAGTTTTCTGAAGTGTTTTCTTGCAAAGGGATTTTTGAATGCTGAAATTCTTCATTTTCAGTCCGTTCATTATCCTGTGACACTCTCACCTTTTGTCTTTGTTATCTTCTATTTCCATTCATATTGTCTAAGCTCAACTCCATTTAAGATTGGTTATTTTGACCTGTTTACATTTTAACAAAGAATTCTTCATTTCGAGGCGAACCTTAGTCCTCCAGCTATCAACTGCGATCTACATTCTTACGTGATTCCATAGTTAGTTTAGTATATTCGACTCCCAACAGGTGAGTGCTATATCGTTATTTTATCAAATGTTCTTCTTTATTCACGTATTTCATTTATTCTTTTTTTGTTTGTAATTTTCACCAAGTTTATACTATATTTTAAACACGGAGGCAGTCATTCTCGAGTTTACTTCTTTGTTAATTAGTTTATTCTTTGATTTATCTTCATTACTTCTTAGCACAGGAGTTCTGGTCCCGAATAGCTTAGAAGTAACTAAACAAAATGTAGGTAACGGCAACTTAAAAGTCCTTTTATAATGATAAAAGGTCTAAATAATAAGACAGGAAAATGGTGAAGCCAAATCACGAGGAAAATTCAATAGGTCATTAGGCGAGATGTCATAAGACAAAATGAAACCAAACCTTGGATAACTAAATAGAATAGATCGGGCATTAATAAGTATTGGTAAGGCGACCACATGGGAGGTCGGTACATTCAGTCTAGTATCCCCCGTCTAGTCACAAGGTATCAATTAGCTAAAAGAAGCCTTATCCCCAGCACCTTTGAATGCCAGAATCCTTAGCTTTAAGACATGTAGCTGAAATTAAGATTCGGGAGATCGGAAAAGTCCCTTTCAGGCCCCTGTTAATTTAAAAGAGATCGGAGGAGAGTTCTTATCCGATTCTCAACTTAAAATTCCAATAGACACTTAAAAGAGATCGGAGGAGAGTTCTTATCCGATTCTCAGTTCAAATTTTTAATAAGTACTTAAAAGAGATCGGAGGAGAGTTCTTATCCGTTTCTCGATCTAAAATTTCCATAAACATTTAAAAGGAGATCAGAGGAGAGTTCTTATCCGATCTTCGAGCTAAAATTTTAATAGATACTTAAAGGAGATCGGAGAAGATTTCTTATCCGATTCTCAATCCTAAAACTCTAAATACTTCAAAAGAGATCGGAGGAGGGTTCTTATCCGATCTCCAATCAGAATTTTAATAAATATTTAAAAGAGATCGGAGGAGAGTTCTTATCCGATTCTCATACCAAATTTTAACCTGTGCGCAAAAATAATCCCAAAACCAAAAATGATATGCGACGTCAATTCACTGAGGTTGTCTCATTTACTTATGTATCTAGGTAATCCAAATTTAGTGAAAAATCAAATATTCCTTTGGTCAAAAGGATTAACATTCCCATTCAAGCCCTCCTAACTAATACAAAGTTAAATCTACTTACCCTTATTAAGGGACGAGGTGGGGTGCCTAACACCTTCCCCACCCGTTTACGGACCTCGAACCTAGAATCTCTGCCTTGAAGTGGTTTCATTTCAATTTATCTTCATAAACGGTTTTCTTTAATTTCCCTCAAAATTAAAGTGGCGACTCCTCACTCTTTCCCACTTCGATGAGGGTTCGTTCAGGCGACCGCAAAATACCTTGCGACATGGCATATCTTACTCGGCTACACTGTAGACGGGTAAGGGGTGTCACATTTAGTGGTATCAGAGCACGGTTTAGGCATTTCTGGGTTTAGATCGAGTCCATACCATGCATTGCATTTGTAAGAGTCGAGGTGACACTAATGTAGATCTGTTTGGTTTTCTTATTTTGATTAGGATATGGACCCCATGTCACAGAGAGTAGTTGAGGAGGAAGTGGAGAGTCATGCTCCACCTGCAGCAGCTGAAACTAGGGGTAGGGGAGAACCTGCTCAGCCTCCACAGGCCATGTTCTAGCAAATGGCCGAGTTTTTCAGACAAATGACAGGAGTAATGCCACCATCACCACCTCCACAGTAGAAATCCCATCTGGAAAAACTGAGAAACTTTAGAGTAGTATATTTTTTTGGCAAGAGAGAAGATGATTCTGTTGCAGCTGAGAACTGGTTGAACAGAACAGGAAGAGTTTTAAAACAACTCCACTGCACCCCAGAGAAAAACATAGAAGCTGTTGTATCTTTATTGCAAGATGATGCATATCAATGGTGGGATACAATGTCTAGTGAAGTGCAGCCAGAACAAATAATCTGGGACTTCTTCCTCTCAGAGTTCAAAAAGAAGTATGTGGGTAGTGTATATCTGGAAGAGAGAAGAAAAGAATTCATTGACCTGAGGCAGAGACAGCTGACAGTGGCAGAGTATGAAAAAGAATTTGTTAGATTAAGCCATTATGGAAGGGAGATAGTCCCTAATGAGGCTGAGAGGTGTAGAAGATTTGAAGAGGGGCTAAATGACAACATAAAGATAATGATCACTGCCTTGGGAATCACAAACTTCACCAAGTTAGTCAAAGTTGTAGTAAAAGTTGAGAAAGTCATAATAAGTGAGCAGACCAGAAGAGAGAGACAGCAGAAGAGGGGTCCAGGTCAGTCTAGCTCATCTCCTGCACCTGGAAAGAAGTTCAGAGGTCCACCTGCTCAGAGTTCAAGTCAGCCTTAAGGTCAGGGTCAGTCTTAGGGGCCCAGGCCACAGTTTACACCTAGGAGAGGCTAGTCCACACCATCAGTGGGCAGCTCTCTTGGGAAGTGTTCAGGGGACCAGCCTCAACATCTTTTGCTTGTCCACACTACCTGAAGTGGCATAAGGGGGAGAGTTGGAGAGTGACAGGTGCCTGCCTAAGGTGTGGGTTGACAGAGCATCAGTTAAGGAATTATCCACACAGAACTGCTACAGCTGCTTCAGCACAAGTAGATAGACCTGCCCCGCACCTTAAAGGGGTAGGAACTTCGGTAAATCTGAGGCAGTTGGTCCATTATAGAGACCTGCATCTGAGCCAGCCGAGAGGCCAAAGGCTAGAGCACCTGCTAGAGCCTATGCCATGAGAGCTCAAGAGGAGTAAGATGCCCCGGATGTTCTTAAGGGTACATTCTCCCTCTACTACACATCTGTGCATGCATTGGTGGATCTAGGATCCACTCATTCATACATCTGCATTAACCTACCCATAGAAAGGGGAATACTAGTAGGGGAGAGTGACCAAGACATTCTAGTCACTAATCCATTAGGCCACAGTGTGGTGGTGAACAAAGTGTATAAAGGTTTCCCATTAAGGATTTAGGGGTATGAATTCTTGGCAGACCTAATTGAATTGCCTTTCCATGAGTTTGACGTGATTTTGGGAATGGACTAGTTGTCACGTCATTAGGCAATGGTTGACTATAAATTGAAGAGGATTTCCTTGAAAACTCCTGAGGGTAATGAGATTACAGTTGTGGGGGAAATGACAGATTTCTTATCCAATGTCATCTCAGCCACAGTTGCAAGAAAACTGATGAGAAAAGGCTGTGAAGCCTACCTAGCACATGTGGTGGATACTAGGCAGGCTAAGCCAGATCAGTGTGACATACCCACAGTAAGAGACTTCCCAGATGTGTTCCCTGAAGAATTGCCTGGTTTACCACCAGAAAGAAAAGTTGAATTTGCTATTGAAGTACTGCCTGGTACAACACCAATCTCTATTGCTCCTTATAGGATGGCACCTACTGAGTTAAAGGAGTTGAAAATCCAGTTGCAGGAGTTACTGGATAAGGGGTTCATATGCACCAGTGTATCACCATGGGGAGCTCCATTGCTGTTTGTAAAGAAGAAAGATGGGACTTTGAGTTTATGCATCGATTACCGGCAGTTGAATAAAATGACTGTGAAGAACAAATATCCATTGCCTAGAATTGATGATCTGTTTGATCAATTGAAGGGAGCAGGAGTATTTTCTAAAATTGATCTCAGATCAGGGTATCATCAGTTGAGGGTGAAGGATGCAGATGTGCCAAAGACTGCATTCAGGACCCGGTATGGGCATTATGAGTTCATGGTGATGCCCTTTGGCCTAACAAATGTACCAGTAGCATTCATGGACCTTATGAATTGTATCTTCCATCCATACCTAGATCGGTTTGTAGTGGTCTTTATTGATGATATTTTGGTGTATTCCAAGACCAGGGAAGAACATGATGAGCATTTGAGGATTATTCTGCAAACCCTGAGAGAAAAGAAGCTGTATGCTAAGTTGTCCAAGTGTGACTTCTGGTTAAATGAGATTGCATTCCTTGGACACATAGTGTCAGCTGATGGAATTAGAGTGGATCCCAAGAAAATAGAAGCAGTGATGGAATGGAAGCCTCCTAGAAATACAACTGAGGTCAGAAGTTTCTTAGGGCTAACTGGGTATTACAGAAGATTTGTGAAGGGATTTTCTTTAATAGCTGCCCCAATGACCAAGTTGTTACACAAGAATGTCAGATTTGACTGGAATGATAAGTGTCAGGCCAGTTTTGAGAATTTAAAGGCTGTGTTAACAAAGGCACCAGTATTAACATAGTCAGTGTCAGGAAAGGACTTTGTGGTCTACAGTGATGCCTCGCATAATGGGTTAGGGTGTGTATTGATGCAAGAGGGGAAGGTGGTTGCCTATGCTTCCAGGCAGCTAAGGCCACATGAACAGAACTACCCTACCCATGATTTAGAACTTGCAGCAATTATCTTCGCACTAAAGATATGGAAGCACTACTTGTATGGTGAAAAGTGCAATAATTACACAGACCACAAAAGTCTAAAATATTTGCCAACCCAAAAGGAGCTCAACCTTAGACAGAGGCGATAGATTGAGTTCCTAAAGGACTATGACTGTGTGATTGACTACCATCCTGGGAAGGCAAATGTAGTTGCTGATGCTTTGAGCAGAAAATCCATCATAGCTTTGAGATCATTGAATGCCCATCTATCTTTGACTCGAGATGGAGCTATTTTGGCTGAGTTGCAAGTAAGGACAAACCTGCTACAGCATATTTTAGATGGGCAAAAGGTAGATGAGAAGTTAATGGCTATTATGAGCAAAATCTCATAAGGGAAGGCAACTAATTATGAGGTAAAAGCAGATAGGTGTCTGTACTACAAAGGAAGAATGTGTGTGCCAGATGATGGGGAATTGAAAGCCAGTATTCTAAAAGAGGCACACACCAGTGTTTATGCTATGCACCCATGAAGTACAAAAATGTATCATGACCTGAAGCTTCATTATTGGTGGCCTGGTATGAAGAAGAACATTGCTGACTATGTGAATAAATGCTTGACATATCAGCAAGCCAAGGCAGAACATCAAGTTCCATTGGGTTTGCTACAACCCATACGCATACCTGAATAGAAACGGGATCGGGTCACCATGGATTTTGTTAGTGGTCTACCTCTCACCTAGAAGAAGCATGATACAGTATGGGTGATAGTAGATACATGACGAAGTCAGCACACTTTTTACTAGTTAGGACTGACTACTCACTGGAGAAGTTAGCAGAATTGTATATCAGTGAGATAGTTAGACTGTATGGAATTCTACTTTCCATCATATCTGATCGAGACCCAAGGTTTACATCGAGATTTTGGAAGAAGTTGCATGAATCCTTGGGTACACAACTCCACTTTAGCACAGCTTTTCATCCTCAGACGGATGGGCAATCAGAAAGAGTAATCCAGGTAAACATTGAAACCAATTGAATTAATACAAATATTGAACTGAAATGATAATAATAACATGAAATATATGTTAGGTTCTTGAGGATATGCTGAGGAGTTGTGTCATTGAATTTGAGGGAAGTTGGGATAGATATCTCCCACTGGCAGAATTTGCATACAATAATAGCTACTAAGCTAGCATCCAAATTGCCCCGTATAAAGCATTATATGGGAGGAAATATAGAACCCCTGTGTGTTGGACTGAATTGGGCAAAGATAAGCTGGTAGGGCCATATCTGGTGAAACAGACTGAGGAGAAGGTAAAGTTAATCAAAGCCAATCTGAAAGTTGCCTCAAATAGACAGAAATCTTATGCCGACTTGAAGAGAAAAGAGATAGAATATGAAGTTGGAGATAAGGTGTTTCTTAAAGTCTCACAATGAAAAAAGGTGTTGAGGTTTGGAAGAAAGGGTAAGTTGAGCCCTAGGTTCATTGGCCCATATGAAGTCATTAAACGTGTGGGACCAGTAGCCTACAGGCTAGCTTTAACACTAGAGCTGGACAAGATCCACAATGTGTTCCACGTATCTATGCTAAGAAGATACCGCTCAGATCCTTCATATGTCATCTCCATAGAAGAAATTGAAGTACAACCGGATTTGACATATGAAGAAGAACCCATACGGATCCTAGCTCGAGAAGTGAAAGAGTTTAGGAATAAGCAAATTCCATTGGTGAAAGTGCTTTGGAGGCACCACAACACCGAAGAGACAACTTGGGAAAGTGAAGAGATGATGAGGCAACAGTTCCCTCAACTGTTAGCATCAGGTAAATTTTGAGGACGAAATTTAAATTAGAGGGGAAGAGTTGTAACACCCTCACTGTAGCAATTCCGCATATTCTATTGTTTTGGTGACCGATGTCAGTTTGGACAGCTAGAATGTCTGAAAAAACATTTAGACTAAAGTGAGGAGCCATAATTAACTCAAATATTAATAAGAAAAATTTAGGAAAAATTTTAGAAATAAAATATAACTAAGTTAAATGAGCCAGTGCCCTAGCGATGGGTAACCTAGTGGGAAGTTGCGGTCTTTACAGCTAGGAGCTCTAAACCCAGGGAAAAATTTATGAAATAATTTTTAAGACTCCAGAAAAGAGTCATTGAGGTTTCTATGGCATTAGAATGTCAAGAAAAGGCTTAGAAAAAATTTTCAATTGGTACAAACAATTTTAGCTCATTAAGCTAAACAAAGGATATTTTGGTCATTTCGTCTTCAGAGATGATTTTTGGCCAACTTGTTTAGTTAACTAAATAATTATTATGAGATAAAATATGAATTAATATTTGTGAGAAAATAATTAAAAATGAGTAAAAGAAATGGGAAAAGAAAATAAAATATAAATTGAATTATTACATAAGCAATTATGTCATAATGCATAAAAGAAAATTTCCAACAAATTATAAATTCTAACCAATGGGAAATGGACAAGCCAATTAAAAAGAGATAAACAAAAATAAATTGAGGTAAAAATGAGAACAAAATTCTGCAACTTACCTTCCCATTTCAGCCTGTTTCTTCCTCTCACTCCTCTCACCATTGTTGATCAAAACTTCTCACTAGAAATTTTTGATAAACCACCATAAAATTTTAAAGCTTGCTTCACAAAACCTCTTCCTCACCCCTTAAACTCTCTCTAGCCAGCAAAAAGAAGAACGAAAAGGAAAGTTTTACAAACTTGGGAGTTAGCTCTAACAAGGTTAGTGTCCAATTCCTTTTCTCTTTCTTTCAAATTTCTTGTTATAATGATAAATTAAACTAGGATATGTGAAATTTCATAAAAAATAAAAATGTTGAAGTGTCACCCCATTTTCGGTAGCCATGGACTTATGAGGGTTTTGATGATTTCTTTGGATTAATTGAGTATATAAGCTACCCTTTGATATGAACTTAACACTTAGTACATTGAATTGTAAGTTAATGGAAGAATAGAGAAATTGGGAACTTAGGGTTTTGAGCAAATTGAGGTGTTGCTCCTATAATGGTGTAGGAACACTTTAAAGGTCAATTAGTGACCATGTGGTAAGTTTTAAACTTAATATGAAGTGAATTGAGTCATTGAATATTGGAAAGGGTAGGCTGCCTTGTGTGCTGTAGTTTGGACTCTTAGAGTCCAGTGTGTTTGGAGAGCCTTAACTGAACTTGTATAGCTCCAATTGGTGTAACTCTAATTGGAGGTGAAACTATATACATAATGCCACAACTTTGGTGGAGGAACCCTACCCAGAAAACTAACGTAAGTGGCCCTAAAAATTAACCTAATCCGGGTGACCAATATGCAATCCCTGGAAATTGACCAAATTAACAGTGTTTATTCATTTAGTCATAACTCAGTGTAGAAATATCCATTTGACCTCAATTTGATATCAATGGAAAGCTTAGACAATTTAGGACAACTTTCATGAAGACCATAACTCAAAATTCTGACCAAAACTAAATGAAATTGTCCATCAAAGTCAGGACATCAAAATTGCAGAATTGATTCTGCCCAGAAATTCTAGAAAAATTATAATTCAGCCAGTTATGATATTTAGGCTATAACTTGAGCAACAAAACTCCAAATGGAGTGATTCAAAAAGTGAAATGTAACTAGACACAATAAGGAACAACTTTGATTAAGAACACTTGGCCAAATTCTCATTGTAGAATGGCCTAATGGAACAGTAAACTCTAGCTCCCAAAAACTGAAATTTTGATTTATTCTCCATTGGTTAGAAGTATGGATTGGCAACTAATGCCAACAGTTTTGGGAATCAAAATGTGGTAAATTTATGTGATTAGGACTCATGTAACTATTATGCATTGAAAAGTCAATAATTTGACCTAAATAGTAAAATGAATAGTAACCTTATATGTAAAACATGAAAATTCAATCAATAACTTTGTAATGTACCCTAGTACACCTAGTAAGATTGGTTTGGATAGGTTAGCATACCAATAGGGTTCAGTTAGCAGTACTGCATATGGCATTATGCCATTCTGTGATTTTATGGCTTTCAGCCATTCTGATATCAGTGTGATACTTGGCCTTGTGCCCAATGTTTATTACAGCTTATTAGCTGTTCTGTTGCACACCGGAGATACATACGTGACCGATGGTGTGACGGCCCAAGATACTTGATACCCAGTGCCAGTTTACCCGTTTATCCAGTCTAGTCATCCAGTATAGGTTACTTGGGCAACCAAAAATGGAATTTGATAAACTTAATGAAATAATTGATATAACAAGTGCCAAATAAATATACTACAAATAATTATCAAAAATTTGTCTGCATAAGACATTAATATATACACTGCATATTTATTTTCTTTTAGTTCTTTTTATTTTATTATTGGCACCACTAAGCATTATTGCTTAGCGCGTTACTTTTTGCCATGCGTAGGTTTAGGAGAGACTGATAGAGAGCCCAGCAGACCATAGACTAGGTGAGGCTTGTTCACATATCTGCATAGTGTCTGTGTCACCTCACAGACTTTAGTGTATTGGTAGGACACTAGGTCCCATTTTGGTATTGTGTACTATTTGTATTTTGTAATTAAACTTTTATTTTCTCATGTATAGTTGAAACTCATGTAATATATGTTGGTATTAATGCAAATGTTTGTAATTTGTGTTTATAAATGAAAATTGAGTATTTATGTATGATTCGTACATGATTATCATGTGAAACGAATGAATGACAAATAGAAGAATTTTTGAGAAATGGTTGAGAAATATTGAGATTATTTTGATATAATGGAGTTTGAGAATGATGAGAAATGCATTAGAAGTGTTTTTCACAGGTTCCGAAGAACTGTTTTCTCCATTTTTAGCCGGTGCTCTACCGGATTTTTTATAAAATTTTCAGAACCTCAAATGAATTTGTAATTTCAATAAATGAAATGGAAGAGGATGTATACATTCCTATTATTCTTGGTAGACCTTTCCTTGCTACTGCTGGAGCTGTGATTGATGTAAAGAATGGAAGGCTTACATTAGAAGTTGGGGAAGAAAAAGTTGAATTTAATCTGTTTCAAGCAATGAAAAAGAAAGATGATTCAAATTCATGCTTGAGAATTGATGTGATAGATGAAGTGGTCAGGGAAGTGTTCAAAAAGCAACATCCTGAAGATCCCTTAGAAGCTTGTTTGGTTCACAACATAAAAAAAGGGGATGAGATTGAAGAAGCCGTAGAATATGCTCAAATTTTGGAAGGAAATCCACCTTTGTCTATGGCTAGTATTGAGAAGATTGGAGATTTGAAGCAAGATACAACTTCACCACCAATGCTTGAAAAAAGTTAAGCACCGAAGGTAGAGTTGAAACCTCTTCCAACAAATCTCAAGTATGCTTTTCTTGGTCAAAATTATACATATCCTATGATTGTTAGTGCTAAACTGAATGATTGTGAAGTTGAAAAATTATTAAGAGTTCTTAGAAAGCATAAAAGGATAATTGGTTATACCATTGATGATATTAAAGGAATACATCCTTCTGTGTGCATGCATAGAATTTTGTTGGAAAATGATCACAAAGCCTCTAGAGAGTCACAAAGGAGATTGAATCCAAATATGGAAGAAGTTGTGAAAAAAGAAATCTTGAAATTGCTTGATGCAGGTATCATTTACCCTATTTCTGATAGCAATTGGGTAAGTCCAGTTCATGTTGTACCCAAAAAAGGGGGCATCACAATAGTAAAAAATGAAAATGATGAACTAATACCTACTAGGACTATAACTGGATGGAGAATGTGTATAGACTATAGGAAGCTAAACAATGCAACTAGAAAGGACCATTTTCCATTACCATTTATAGATCAGATGCTTGAGAGATTAGCTCATCATTCTTATTTTTGCTATTTGGATGGCTATTCAGGGTTCTTTTAGATCCCTATTCACCCAGATGATCAGGATAAAACCACCTTCACATGTCCCTATGGTACCTTTGCATATCGAAGGATGCCATTTGGATTATGTAATGCCCCAGCTACATTTTAGAGATGTATGATGTCCATATTTTCTGATTTCATTGAGGATATTATGGACGTGTTCATGGATGATTTTTCTTTGTATGGTAAATCTTTTGATGAATGCTTATCTAACTTGTCTAAAGTTTTGCAGAGATGTGAAGAATTTAATTTAGTTTTGAATTGGGAAAAGTGCCATTTTATGGTACAAGAAGGAATTATTTTGGGACATCTTGCGTCAAACAGGGGTATTGAGGTGGACAAAGCAAAGGGAGAAAGTATTGAGAAAATGCTACCCCCGACATCTATGAAAGGAGTGAGGAGTTTCCTGGGGCATGCTGGATTTTATAGGAGATTCATCAAGGATTTTTCTAAGATTTCTAAACCTCTTACCAATTTATTGAGTAAAGATGTGGAATTTCATTTTGATACTGATTGTATGAATGTTTTTTGCAGGATAAAGGAAGCTTTAATATCTGCTCCTATTATGCAGCCACCTGATCGGTCATTACCTTTTGAGTTGATGTGTGATGCTAGTGACTATGCCATTGGGGCTGTTTTGGGACAAAGGAAAGATAAGAAGGTGTATGCAATTTATTATGCAAGTAGGACCTTAGATGATGCTCAAATAAATTACTCTACTACAGAGAAAGAGTTTTTAGCAGTGGTATTCGCAGTAGATAAATTTAGGTCCTATCTTATGGGGTCTAAGGTAATAGTGTACATAGATCATGCAGCTATCAAGTATCTCCTTCAGAAAAAAGAGGCTAAACCTAGGGTGATAAGGTGGGTACTACTCCTTCAAGAGTTTGACTTGGAAATTAAGGACAAGAAAGGAGTAGAAAATGTAGTAGTAGATCATTTGTCTAGATTGAGGCAAGAACAAGGAGATAATTTGGGAAAAGAGCTTCCAATAGATGATTATTTTCCTAATGAGCAGCTGTTGGCAACCATGAGTGCAAAAATCCCTTTGTATGCAGATTTTGTGAACTATTTGGTGTGTGGGATCCTTCCACCTGATCTGACATGGCAGCAAAAAAAAGAAATTTCTTTTTGATGTTAGGGATTACGATTAGGAAGACCCATTTTTGTTTAAGAGGTGTGGAGATGGGCTAATTAGGAGATGTTTAGCTGATGAGGAGATAGACGATGTCGTTAGAGATTACCATTCTTCACCTTATAGGGGTCATATGAGTGTTACAAAGACTGTAGAAAAAGTTCTCCAAGCAGGGTTCTTTTGGCTACATATGTTTACAGATGTAAGAAAGTTTGTAAATGCATGTGATAGGTGTCAAAGGATGGGAAATATCTCAAAAAGAGATGAAATGCCCCTTCAAAACATATTAGAGGTGGAACTATTTGATGTGTGGGGCATTGACTTTATGGGACCCTTTCCATCATCCTTTGGACACAAGTACATTTTCGTTGGGGTAGATTATGTGAGCAAATGGGTTGAAGCTATACTATCTCCAACTAATGATGTTAGAGTTGTGATCAAATTCCTTAAGAAGTTCATTTTTACAAGATTTGGAGCTCCACGTGCCATTATAAGTGATGGAGGTTCTCATTTTTGCAACCATCAATTTGAGAGATTTTTACAAAAATATGGAGTAAAGCACAAGGTTACAACACCCTACCATCCACAAATTAGTGGTCAAGTGGAGATTTCAAATAGAGAGTTGAAAAGAATTCTTGAGAAAATAGTGAACAGTTCAAGGAAAGATTGCTCATTAAAGTTAGATGATGCTCTCTGGGCCTATAGAACAGCTTTTAAAACTCCCATTGGCACCACCCCTTTTAGATTGGTTTATGGGAAAGCTTGTCATTTAGAGCATATTGGGCTATAAGGACACTAAATTTTGACTTAAAGACTGCAGGAGAAAATAGAATGTTGCAATTAAATGAACTTGAGGAACTTAGATTGGATGCTTATGAAAATGCCAAGCTTTACAAGGAAAGAACTAAGAGATAGCATAATAAGCATATTAGGAGGAAAGAATTTCAAGAAGGGGATGTTGTTCTCTTATATAATCTAAGTTAAGGTTATTTCCCAGAAAATTGAAGTCAAGATGGTCAGGGCCTTGCATTGTTGCAAAGGTATATCCATATGGAGCTGTGGAGATAGGGAATGAAACCTCAGATACTTTCAAAGTCAATGGGCAAAGATTAAAACACTATATTGTTGGAGAGTCCACGTAAAAGGTTGTAGAGGTTTCATGGCTTAGTTCCCCAACTGGGGGTATTTAGGTGATTTGGAGTGGAAGGTCAAGCCTAAGACCTTAAACAAGTGCTTCTTGGGAGGTAACCCAAGTGTATCCTTTTATAGTTTATTAATTTTCCATTTCATTTCATTTTAGTTTTTACCCTCATAAATCTCAAAAAAAAAATGACATTTGTTTATCTTTTATAGGTCATTCATGAAGATTGGGTAAATTGAAACTTGTAGCAAAAGGAAAGAATTGAAAGGGAGCAAGTATAAAGAAAATTCCTGCAATTTATCTAGTCCCTGTGAACAGTAACACTTTTAAACTTGTGCTAAATTGCTGATATTGAAATCTACTTGATAGCACATGTCTGATTTTGTGTCTTGTGTAAATTTTTGTGAAATGCAACTTAAAGGAGGATCAATTTTGATATTTAGGACTGATGTGAGCTTTATTGGAATACAAAAATAGTATTTGTTGAGTTTTACCTTTTAGTGTATATATAGTTTTTGTAGTTTGTTAGAATTTGCATGTTTTTTTTAAGTCACTGTTTATGTTACTGTTCACACTATTGTTCATGCTGCTTAAGAGGTCAATCTTTATATCTTTTCTGCAATTTTTGAATGCTTCGAATCTGTCTCAAATGTTGTTGAAAATGTGCTTTGGGTATAAGCTTAGAAATAAGACTATTTCATTAAGTTTGCAAAGGGTGACCACAATCTGTGCCTAATTTGAGCTATTTGTCTCTCAATTTCCTCATGGTTGTATTATGTTTGATAAGTTTATGAGAGATGATGAGCTTAAATTCTTCAATTTTATGGTGTTTATGTGTATTTGAGATTTGCTGAGGGTCATGATAGTATTCTGTAGCATTTGGACTATTTTTGATAAGTGAAATCACAAATTTTCCCAAAACCTACCAAACTTGCTCATGATGTTGCTTACCCTAAGCTGTACCTTATGCAACTCCTGCTTAACCCTAAGCAAATTTCTGCTTAACCCTAAGCAACACCAGAATCTTTAGTTCAGCCATGGCTATGTGCTTACCTTAAGCTGTACCCTTTGCAATCCATGCTTAACCCCAAGCATTACCCCAAATCACCAGTTGTCTGCCCTAAATTTTAAAAGTCCCAAATTTTCACCACTTTTATTCCATTCTCACTCCCGATAAACTAGAGCACTCTCCCACTCCCTCCACCAACTCTTCCGGCTATTCTTGAGAAGTTAAAGAGATTATTCCTACTTATTAAATGGCGAGAACCAAGATTTGGTCTACCCACAAACCCAAAAAATCCAGAAAATTTGCTAAATCGAAAATGGCCACTCTTTCACCATCTACTAGCGCAAACCCTACCCCCAGTTCAAGTCCACCGTCGCCACCGAGCACCCCACCACCACCACAATTGCCTCCACCATCTTCACCACCACTACCCCAAAACCAAACACCCTTCCTCATTCTACTGACACCCCTCACACCACAAAATGAAGCCGCTATTGAGACACCCATCCTAGCCCCTGCCATAGAAACCCCAATTGAAACACCCATTATCGAAACCCAAATTCAAGAACTGATGCATGAACCTGCACCAACTCAAGCCAAACCTAAAACTAAAACCTAAATGGTTGTGGGTAGAACCAAGAAAGCCTTTGTTGCGAAAAGAAAAGGGTCATCACCTGTTCCTATGGATTTCGAATCCTCACCTAGGGTTTCCTCATAGCCAGTTAGTAAGAGAACAAGGTCAGCATCATCAATTCCATCACCAGTTGCTCCAATTCCTGCAATTCAGTCGCCCTTAACATCTTCTCAGCCTGCCAGTGCTTCGGCAGCACCTTCAGCGTCTACAGATGATATAGAGGAGGTAATTTCTCCATTACTTTGGGCTTTCAAAGACATAGATATGAAAAATGCATATGAGAGTTTAGCCTCTAAGCCCATTGTAGCAAATAAATATATGGATGAGAAAATTTTAAAAGAATTAGGAATTTATGATTCTGTGTTTGCTTATTTAGATGCTGTCAATTGGACTGAGTTTGGTAGGATTAGGGAACGAGTGTATAAAGATTTGACTTTGGATTTTTTGAGTTCCCTAAGGTTGAATTGCAAACCTACTGTCCCTGGCCATAGAGATGTAATATGCTTTAGATGTGCTGGCATTGATAGGGAGTTAGATATGGGCTCTATGAGTGCAATTTTTGGTTTTCAGGATACTGAATATAAGAGTATTAAGTAGCAACAAACCATCTATGATCCTGTTAAATTCTGGAAGGAAGTTGCCCCCTATGGAGGTTATTATAGGTAGAGGACAACAAAGGCAACCAGGATAGCGGATCCTATGTTGAAATATCTTCATAGATTTATCTCTTACACTATTTTAGGCAAAGGGCATAGTAATAGCATTGTGGGTGCTGGAGACTTATTTTTCTTGTGGTGTATGAAGGAGAGAAAACTAGTTAGCTCAGCCTACTTCTTAGCTACTCATTGGCACCAAACTGTCATAAGGCACACCATAGGTAACATAGTTTTTGGCAGATATATAACTGCCACAGCCAATTCTTTTGGCTTTGATGCTAGTTTATATAAGCATGTGCCAGTTTCTGGTGAGTCATTTTTAGACAGCACAATGTTGCTTCACATGGATCTTTGTGAGAAGAAAGGGCATACTTATGTATTGTTACAGCAGCATGGTGATGCTAGTGGTTCTGCAGCACAAAGTGCTTATGCACCAGCTAAACCTATGCCAGCACCTCTAACAGCCACTGAACAATAATTTTCACCATAAATTTTGTCCCTTCTAAGATCCTTAGAATCTAAAGTAGCCAGCTTCATTGCCCAACCATCTGTTCCTCCAATTGAAACCACAAAAATTCTTGAAACCTTGAAGGGGTTAGAAGTTAAAATTGATGTTCTGGGTCAGCAGCAAGTCAAACAATAGAAGAGGCTAGAAAAGAGGCTTAAAAAGAGATTTTCATCTCTTAAAAAGAAGCAAAAATAGTAGGAAATTCAAATGTTGGAGCTTTACAACAAATTGGCCTAATCTTTCAACAACTTATACCATTGGGGCCAAGACATGCTCCAACAAATGAAGGACCTCACAGAAAACTTGGAGACAGCCTCTGAAGCTTTGGATCACCAAGAAGACCCTACAGAACTTGATGCGGCAACCCCTGTGCCACCTGCAGACCCATCAGCAGCAGCAAAGCTTTGACAGCAACATAAGCAGCAGCAGTTTATTCAGTTTTGTTTAGTTTAGTTTAAATTTCTGTCATGGGATTCCTTTTGTAATTTAACAGTTCAATTTTAAACTTTGGTAACAGTTGTAGTTTATTTTATTTTCTGACTGTGCTTGCAATTTACATATTTCCTTTAGCTTATTTTTATCTTACTTTATTTTCTAATATACATTTGCAGTTCTGAATATAGTTCTTTTATGCATACTTTTTGGTTTAATTCTTGATTTAACTGTTAGATCTTATTTCATTACACTTTTTTATCTTTTTGCACATTATTTTTGCACTTTATCTTTTACTCAGTTCTAATTTTGTTGATAATGATGAGTGGCACAGTTTACCTTAAGCTAAATTTATTTATCATCATCCTAAGGTAATGGCTTACTTGCTGTTCTTTATATATTTTTAGCATACTACCAGTGCTTAAGGTCTTGCTTAACCATATGCAAATCTTGCTTAACCTTAAGCAACAGGTTAAGCAACATCTTAAGCACCTTCTCAAGCATTGTAAATTCATACATTTGGGATACTTTCTGACATTTTCTGTCACGACCCAAAATTCTGAATCGTGACCGGCGCATAATTTAAGTATTCTTAAATCATGCAAGCCTTATTAGAGTATCTTGAATGAATATATTGTCACTTACTAATCCCAAAAATAGACAAAATCCAAATAAACAAAATGCTGAATAGACATCATAAATATCCCATAAGTAAACTGCGGAGTCTCTACAGATTTCAATAAAAACTTAAACTGTTCAATAAACCAAACTAATTATTAGCCCGAGAAAACACGAATTCGGGCATACCATGAGAATAAATCAAAGTTGTCCCTCTCCAGAAAATGGACTGAATATTTGGATCAACTGCAGAATTCTACTGATCCAAAACGATATGCAGAGAAAACGTGGTTTGAGCTAGATGCTCAGTGAATGATAATTATAGCACACAACGGAATAGGAACAGGCAGATGCTTGATTAATTTCACAATAAATTTCTATTCAATAAAATCATGCTCATGCTGTCAAAATCATTAATAAAATAATTTCGTAAAACATATATATAAAATAAATTCATTCAATAAAATTTTTATGGTACAGTGCACCAGGGTGATGATACCCCACATCACCAAAGGTCAGATGGTAAGCGCGCTACCAGATATCAGATACCTTCCTCCTCCTTCACAGATATATATTGATATGATACTAATGCAAGCCATAAACTGCAATGATGCATGACTCGATAATGCAACCTAATACCGTGATAGTCCACACGGCGGGGCCAGATAACAGAAACAGATACTGGGCACAGGTACCAATTCAAAACAGAAAATCAATTTGTACAAATCAATCAAAATCAATAAAAAATTTCAGATAGCAAATAATAACTGATAGTGCAATTCCAATAGTGTATTTCAATAGTTTCAGAGAGTCAATAAAATCAAATCAATCTCAAATCGATTCAATAAAATCAAATCAATCTCAAATCAATTCAGTAACACATCGGTAAATTTTATAGTCAAATATCAATCAATATAAATACATTAAAGGCCTGTTCCCGGAATCCTAATGGGTCTAATGCAGAGATAGTTGGCAAAATCAATTATTTAATCAAAATCGAAATAAAATTCAATAATAAAATAAAACTCTAGAAAATCACATATAAAATCATTGTTAAAATATTTATTTAAATTTCATTTAATAACAAACTTAATGCTAAGAAATTTTAAAAGGGACAAAAACGGTGCCATGTACTATAATTACCACTCACCTGGAACCTTCAAGCCAATAATTATTTTCAATGGAAAAAAAGACAATTTCAACTGACTGACTGAATATTTGAATCTCCTACATACCCAAAATATAAAGAAAATATCAAATAATAATAAAATATAATAACTTATATATATATATATATATATATATATATATATATATATATATATATATATATATATTTGCGGCGGATTGGATTTGCGGTGGAGGAGAGGACGAGGTGCATGTGGATGAACAGTTATATATATATATATATATATATATATATATAATAATCAATTATTATCTAATAATAATTATGATCAATCCAATTTAATACCAATGATCGAAAATAAATTTTTTTAGAGTAGTTGTAATAGATCAAAAAAATAAAATAAAATTAGATTCACCCATTATTGAATAAGGAATGAGAATTCTTACCTTGAAAACAGAATCGAATGTGATGAATAAGAAGTAAAAATTTAGGAATTCTCTGTTGAGAGTATTTGATAGAAAAAGGAGATGACAAACAGGTTTTGAGAGTAAAGTTTAGCAGAAGAGATGATTAGGGTATATATACATTTCAAGAGTTCTATTAGGTGTAGAATGGAAATAGAGTTATTATTGAACTGGGTTGTTCAAATTGCAGATATATATTTAATTTCAAAAATATATATATATCTAAAAATAAATAAGCAGACCATCTAATAAAATATATATATATTTATAAATATATTAAATTATTGTTAGCTAATTAAAATAAAATAATAATAAATAATCAATGTATATGGGTTTTCACATACTTCCCCCCTTAAAAAAAATTCAGTCCCCGAATTTGAATAGACAAAATTCTAACCTGAAGAATCAAATAAGTGAGGATATTTGGCTCGCATTTCAGATTCTGCCTCCCATGTGGCCTCACTACTTGAGTGATTATGCCACAAGACTTTGATCAAAGCCACTTCCTTGGACTGAAGTTTCCTAATTTGTCGATCTAAAATCTTTACTGGTTGTTCCTCATATGACATATCATTCCTAATTTGCATGGTTTGAGGTTGTAAAATATGAGATGGATCTGGTACATACTTCCTAAGCATAGAAATATGAAAAACTGGATGTACATGTGCAAAACCAGGTGAAAGGGCTAAACGGTAAGCAACTGCTCCAATTCTCTCCAAAATTTCAAATGGACCAACAAAACGAGGGCTAAGCTTCCCTTTCTTCCCAAACCTCATGATTCCTTTCATAGGGGAAACTCTCAGAAATACATGATCACCAATCATAAATTCTACATCTTTACGCTTAGGGTCGGCATAACTTCTCTGTCGACTTTGAGCAGTCAAAAGTCGATCACGAATTAGTCGAACCTTCTCTGAAGTTAATTGTATCAACTCTGGTCTAGTAAGCCTTCTTTCTCCAACTTCATCCCAACAAACCGGTGACCTACACTTTCAACCATATAATGCCTCATATGGAGCCATCTCTATACTTGCCTGATAACTGTTATTATAAGCAAACTCCACTAAAGGCAAATGATGATCCCAACCGCCACCAAAATCCATAATGCATACACGAAGCATGTCATCTAATGTCTGTATGGTCCTTTCTGACTGTCCATCCGTTTGAGGGTGAAAAGCAGTACTAAAGTCTACTCGTATTCCTAAAGCTTCTTGGAATTTCTTCCAAAATCGAGAAGTAAACTGAGTACCACGATCAGAGATAATGGAAACTGGAACTCCATGAAGACTAACAATCTTGTTTATATACAACTGTGCAAGTTTAGCAAAGTCATATGTAGTCTTCACAAGAAGGAAATGAGCAGATTTTATCAATCTGTCCACTATCACCCAGATTGCATTATAACCACCTCGTGTACTAGGTAAACCCACAACAAAGTCCATGGCAATATGCTCCCATTTCCACTCGGGAATAGGCAATGGATGAAGTAACCAAGATGGTCTCTGATATTCTGCCTTAACCTGTTGACAAGTCAAACATTTAGCAACAAAGTCTGCAATATCCCTCTTCATGCCACCCCACCAATAATGCTCCCTTAAATCACGGTACATCTTAGTTGAACCTGGGTGTACTGTGTAAGCAGAATGGTGTGCCTCCTCCATGATTTCTCTTCTCAACTCATCAACATTGGGGACACAAAGTCTAGTGCCATAACGAAGAACTCCATCATCATTCAACATGAACCCTTGAGCTTGGTCTTGATGAATATTATCTATAATCTCACACAGCTGAGAATCCCTCTTTTGAGCAGCCTTAATTCGATCAATTAAGATAGGCCTAACTCGAAAATGTGCTAAGAATGATCTAGCTATGATTTCAAACTCTACTCCCTGATCTAGCAACTCATGTAATTCACCAATCAAAGGCCTCATCTTGGTAGATATATGGGCTAAACTACCAGAAGACTTCCTGCTTAGAGCATCAGCCACTACATTAGCTTTTCCCGGGTGATACTGTATGGTGCAATCATAATCCTTCAACAATTCTACCCATCTCCTTTGCCTAAGATTAAGATCACGTTGGTCAAATATGTATTTGAGACTTTTGTGGTCAGTGAAGATTTCACAAGTCTCACCATACAGATAGTGCCTCCAGATTTTCAAAGCAAAAATTACTGCAACCATTTCCAAATCATGAGTTGGATAATTTTGCTCGTGCCTTTTCAACTGACGAGAAGCATATGCAATAACCCGTCCATGCTGCATCAAAACACATCCTAAACCAATCCTAGAAGCATCACAATATACTACATAGCCCCCTAATCCAGATGGAAGGGCTAACGCTGGTGCTGTAGTTAAACGAGTCTTAAGCTCCTGAAAACTTTTTTTTCACAAGCCTCAGACCACTGAAATTTCACATTCTTCTGTGTCAACTTAGTTAAAGGTGCTGCAATACGAGAGAAGTCTTGAACAAACCGTCTATAATACCCTGCTAAACCCAAGAAACTACGAATCTCTGACACAGTTGTGGGTCTAGGCCAATGAAACACTGCCTCAACTTTCTTCTTATCAATGCACACCCCATCCTTAGATATTGTATGGCCTAGGAAAACCACACTATCTAACCAAAACACACATTTTGAGAACTTGGCATATAGCTTGTGTTCTTGTAAGGTCTGAAGGACAATTCTCAAATGCTGTTCATGCTCCTCCTTACTCTTTGAGTACACTAGAATGTCATCGATGAACACTATAACAAATTGATCTAAGAAAGGCTTGAAAACTCTGTTCATGAGATCCATAAAAGCGGCTGGAGCATTGGTAAGACCAAAAGACATTACAAGAAATTCATAGTGTCCATACCTAGTCCTAAAGGCTATCTTGAGTATGTCTTCTTTCTTGACCCTCAATTGATGATACCCAGATCGAAGATCAATCTTGGAAAAATACTTTGTACCTTGAAGTTGGTCAAACAAGTCATCTATGCGTGGAAGAGGATACTTATTACGCACAGTTACCTTATTCAATTGCCTATAATCAATGCACATTCTCAAAGACCCATCATTCTTCCGTACAAATAACACAGGAGCACCCCATGGAGAAACACTAGGGCGAATAAACCCCTTATCTAGTAGGTCCTGTAGTTGCTCCTTCAACTCCTTAAGTTCTACGGGTGCCATACGATAAGGTGGCATAGATATGGGCTCAGTTCCAGGAACTAAGTCTATACCAAACTCTACCTCTCGCTCCGGGGGTAAACCTGATAAATCTTCTGGAAACACATCAGGAAACTCCTTAACCACTGCAACATTCTCCAAACCTACACCTTCTACCTGAACATCTCTAACATAAGCTAGATACCCCTTACACCTCTTTCGCAATAATCGTCTAGAACTCACTACTGAGATAAAATTACTAGAGGCTATATTGCGATCTCCCTGAAATTGAAATTCTTCCTCCCCAGGAATTTTAAAGAGTACAACTTTATTATGACAATCCAATGAAACGTGATAAGTGGCTAATCAATCTATGCCTAAAATCACATCAAACTCAAATATATCTAAAGAAACAAGATCTGTAGCTAATTTCCTTTCTCCAATGTGAACTATACATCCCCTATACACCATATCAGTGTCTATTGCATTCCTCAAAGGTGTTGATACAGATAAATGATACTCTAACAAATTAGGTGGTGTACTAAATATCATGGAAAAGTATGGAGAAACAAAGGAATGGTTGTGCCCCAGTCTTAGCCATAGGCGTCTGTTCAGATGTCTGATTAATAGTTTGAGGCGGTACCTCCCTTGTTGGATCAAGGTTTGCACCATTAAGACCCTTGACCCAAGCTCTCCTCTTACGTTTAACAGACTCAGGCACCTATTCATTTTAATAAACAAGTATGAAATTTGAAAATGTGAGCCAAATTAAGACAGGTGAGAAGGTACGAAGGACGCAGACATCTAAAGCAATGATAAACTGAAAAGACGTTAAGGATCCTATACTCCGCAAGTTTACTAGACCTCAATCGAGCTCTGATACCAACTTTGTCACGACCCAAAATTTTGAATCGTGACCGGCGCATAATTTAAGTATTCTTAAATCATACAAGCCTTATCAGAGTATCTTGAATGAATATATTGTCACTTACTAATCCCAAAAATAGACAAAATCCAAATAAATAAAATGCTGAATAGACATCATAAATATCCCATAAGTAAACTGCGGAGTCTCTACAGATTTCAATAAAAACTTAAACTGTTCAATAAACCAAACTAATTATTAGCCCGAGAAAACACGAATTCGGGCATACCATGAGAATAAATCAAAGTTGTCCCTCTCTAGAAAATGGACTGAATATTTGGATCAACTGCAGAATTCTACTGATCTGAAACAGATAACAGACAGAGAAAACGTGGTTTGAGTTAAATGCTCAGTGAATGATAATTATAGCACACAATGGAATAGGAACAGGCAGATGCTTGATTAATTTCATAATAAATTTCTATTCAATAAAATCATGCTCATGCTGTCAAAATCATTAATAAAATAATTTCGTAAAACATATATATAAAATAAATTCATTCAATAAAATTTTTATGGTACAGTGCACCAGGGTGATGATACCCCACATCACCAAAGGTTAGATGGTAAGCGCGCTACCAGATATCAGATACCTTCCTCCTCCTTCACAGATATCAATGCATATGATACTAATGCAAGCCATAAACTGCAATGATGCATGACTCGATAATGCAACCTAATACCGTGATAGTCCACACGGCGGGGCGGATAACGAAAGCGAATCGGGCACGGTACCAATTCAAAACAGAAAATCAATTTGTACGAATCAATCAAAATCAATAAAAAATTTCAGATAGCAAATAATAACTGATAGTGTAATTCCAATAGTGTATTTCAATAGTTTCAGAGAGTCAATAAAATCAAATCAATCTCAAATCGATTCAATAAAATCAAATCAATCTCAAATCAATTCAGTAACACATCGGTAAATTTTATAGTCAAATATCAATCAATATAAATACATTAAAGGCCTGTTCCCGGAATCCTAATGGGTCTAATGCAGAGATAGTTGGCAAAATCAATTATTTAATCAAAATCGAAATAAAATTCAATAATAAAATAAAACTCTAGAAAATCACATATAAAATCATTGTTAAAATATTCATTTAGAATTTCATTTAATAACAAACTTAATGCTAAGAAATTTTAAAAGGGATAAAAACGGTGCCATGTACTATAATTACCACTCACCTGGAACCTTCAAGCCAATAATTATTTTCAATGGAAAAAAAGACAATTTCAACTGACTGACTGAATATTTGAATCTCCTACATACCCAAAATATAAAGAAAATATCAAATAATAATAAAATATAATAACTTATATATATATATATATATATTTGCGGCGGATTGGATTTGCGGTGGAGGAGAGGACGAGGTGCATGTGGATGAACAGTTATATATATATATATAATAATCAATTATTATCTAATAATAATTATGATCAATCCAATTTAATACCAATGATCGAAAATAAATTTTTTTAGAGTAGTTGTAACAGATCAAAAAAATAAAATAAAATTAGATTCACCCATTATTGAATAAGGAATGAGAATTCTTACCTTGAAAACAGAATCGAATGTGATGAATAAGAAGTAAAAATTTAGGGATTCTCTGTTGAGAGTATTTGATAGAAAAAGGAGATGACAAACAGGTTTTGAGAGTAAAGTTTAGCAGAAGAGATTATTAGGGTATATATATATTTCAAGAGTTCTATTAGGTGTAGAATGGAAATAGAGTTATTATTGAACTGGGTTGTTCAAATTGCAGATATATATTTAATTTCAAAAATATATATATATCTAAAAATAAATAAGCAGACCATCTAATAAAAAATATATATATTTATAAATATATTAAATTATTGTTAGCTAATTAAAATAAAATAATAATAAATAATCAATGTATATGGGTTTTCACATTTTCTCTCTAAACCTTCATTGTTAATATCATTTTGAGCTTAATTTTGGAATTCTTGAGCTTATATTGATCTAATTCCCAATTATATATATATATTTCATTAATTGATTTGTTCACACAATTTTGCCCATCTTTACATTCATTTTAGATATTGAGGACAATGTCTCATTTGAGTTTGGGTTAAGGGCAAAATTTTTACGAAATTTTTAAAATTTTCATTCATTCATTTATTGCATCTCATTCATTCATACATTGCTAATCCATGCACATACACTTATACCACACATATGCCTATATTCATACACATACACTTGTATATAATTTTCATATAGATTACACTTAGTTTTAATTTGATTCATGCATTCATTTTAGGATCATGCATATCATAAAAATAAATTTTTACCTTATTCTTAAAGGATTGAAAATTGCTTTGAAGAGCAATTGAGCTTACTTTTAGAAGGGTTTGATGGATTGAAAGTTCTAGATAGGTGCATGGTTATTAGATTCTTACCTTAGTATATATCTTCTTAGCCAAGGGCATCCCAATCAATTGCATTGAGTTTGAGTGCCTAGAGAAAACTTTAGGGTAAGAAGTAGCTAATTGATGTCTCATCAATCCTAGAACAATCCTTCTAAACCTTTCAAGGCGAAATCATAGCATGCACTTGAGAAAGAAATGATCTAGGCATTCTTTGAATTTTAAACCCACATTTTAGCCTTAGCCAACCTCACTTTAAAATTTCCCTTTGGAACCAATTTGAGCCTACATTCATCCCTTGTATTTCTTTTAAACCCACATTAATGCCTAGCCATAAACCCAAACATTTACCTACCCTTTATGAGAATAATTCTTTGAGTGATAGATACACTTAAAATAATAATAATAATAAAATTTTAAAAAAATGAAAAAGAAAAAAAAATATAATAATTAGTTGGGAGAAGTGACTAAAGTAAAAATGCTAGCAAATTCAATTATGGTATGTAAAGTAATTCACCACCCAAGTATACATAGAAATGAGTTTGGGGGTGAATTAAAAGGGACAATTGTAATTCAAAGTCAATGTTATTTATGTAGTCTCTCCAAAAGCTTCAAAATTATATGCTAGCATTGGTGAATAGTTGTAAAGTTCCTTCTCCCATTTGATTCAAAAAAAAAAGAATAAAAAAAAATTTGCATGTCTTGATCTTTTAATAATTTGATTATTCTCATGTTTTGTTACCTTTATCCTTTCCTTCTTAGCCACATTATCACTCCCTTAGCCCCATTACAACCCTTGAAAGTCCTTTTTATCTTTTAATGGTGTTTTGCTACATTAGTGAAGATTGGAATAGGAGAATTGCCTATGGGATTGGGATATCATTCATCCATTCATTTACTTCCGTCATTATTAAAGACACTTTTGTTTATGAATTGCTCTAGAGTCTATTTAGGTATGATTATTCTTTGTGATTGATTGGTTTGGGCTTGATGATATTAATAATTAACCCAAGACTAAGTGGTGATAACTTTGGTAAGGATTAAATTCTTTGTACCTTGAAAGTGGGTATATGGCTTATTAGTGGCTAAAAGTAAGTTTGAGAGCTTGGATAAGAAATTTTCATGAATTTAAAGGAAAGTACCCCAAATTGCATTAATTATTTTTAATTTGCTTGAGGATAAGCAAAGGTTTGAGTTTGGGGGAATTTGTTGCACTCATTTCATATAGGCATTTTAGGGTAGTTTTGTATCTATTTTGCCCTTATGTTTTAGTATATTTTATATTTTTAGCTTTATTTTACCTTATTTGTTAACTTTAGTTACTTTATATTTGATTTTTGTAGTTTTGTTATTTTTTATAGGTTTTTGTGGCAAATTGAGGATCAATGAGTGCATTAGGAAGTAATTTGAAGAAATTTGGAGCCCCTTAAGCATGGAGGAAAGCTGAAGAAATCAAGCCTTAAAAGATCAAGTTAGCCGAAATTTGCTTGAGACTTTGCTTATGATGCTACTCAGGGTATGTCATATTGCTTAACCTTAAGCTGCAAGTCAAGCACAGCTTAAATCCTACACATGCAAGCTTTCATCCTAAAACTTGCCGAGAATTGCTTGAGGTCCTGCTTAGGGTAAGCAGCAGTGCTTAAGGTGCAACACAGGTCAAGCCAAAAGTTAAGCATGAGCAGAAAAAGTTATTTTATTCCAAACCTGCCGAGATTTGCTGAGGGTCTGCTTAACCTTAAGCAGACAATGCAATCACAGGCCGAAAATTGCTGAAGAACCTGCTTAGGGTAAGCAGTACCCTAAGCAGACTGTCCAGAATGTGGATAACTCTGCTGAGATGGATATTTTAACACCTCATTTCCTATCCACTCCTTGGCTCTTATCTATTTTTAGGGCAACTTTTGGGACCATATAAAAACATCATTTTCTAGTTTTTGCCACAAGAAGTAACAAAAGGAAAGAATAAGAAATAGAAAGAAAAGAAAAATTACAAAAAGGAGAAGGGAAGAGGATGCTATAAATTATGCAGAAGAGAAGCTGCTGCTGCCATTCTGGGAGCCCATGACTCAGAGTTTTTGGTCCCTCCACCTGGTTTTTTCTATTTTTAGTCCCCTTATCATGTTTTTGTTTACTTTTCCATTAATCTCTCTTATAAATACCAACATGAGTGAGTAAACTCTTTGGATTTCAGAGTTGGGAAATATGTTTTAGATTAATTTGTGGATTTGAACTGGGTATTTCCATATTTTATATAAATATGAGTTTAGATTCTTTCCTTGTGTGCTTGATTTACTTGCCTAATGTTGGTATCCATTGGGTATTGTGTTATTCTTTGATTTAAGAGCCGAAAGGTGAAGATCATTGATAGATAATCAAGGATTAGAACTTAAAATCACCTATATTTAGAAATAAACTAGGGTTTTAAGAGAAATTAATGATTGATTACAAAACTTAATGAGCTTTAAAGTAATCAAATATCATACGAAAGTAGGTTTGGTTATTTAGATCACACTTTGGTTTACTTGAAAAATATATCAAAGGAATTTAAAATCAATCACTTTCAAACTCTATTTTCCCTTAAAATTGGAATACCCAAAACAAATCCCAATTAATTTATGCATAAACCCCCAACTCTGGAATCATTTTTATCATAATTAGACTTTTATTCAAATTACTCATTGTTAATTTAGTTAAATTGCATCTAGATTTAGAATTTATTTGCTTTCTCTTTACCCATTCCAATTAGATTCATCAATTTACTTTACTCATTTACATTTACCATTTATTCATCAATCACTAGCTCAAATAATCGTTTTATTCATAGTTTGGTACTCAAACAGCAAATCCTCGTGGGAACGATACTTGACTTATCACTCTATTACTTGGTACGACTCGTATACTTACGGATTCGCGCACCAACTTTACGGTCGAATCACGTTAAATCATGTATTATTTTTCTTTTCTTTTCTATATTGTATGATTGTACGATTTGTATGTATGCCTTAAATTTGCATGCTTGCTATAACACTATACCATATAACATGTTGGACAATTGTCCTTTGTTTCATATATTTTATGATAAATTATTATTTAATTTCTAAATTTTATTATTATTAATATTTTTTATTTTAAAAAATAAATTAAAATATATTCAAAATTTGATTCAGTGTACAAAATGTTTCATCTATTTATTTTTTCATTCACTACATTATAAAATGGATTAAATTATTATTTTGTCCTTAAATTTTTTCATTATTAATTCACCTAACTCTCCCTCTCTTTTCTATGTTTTTGTCTCTCTCTTCTTGGTTTCCCTCTCTTTCCACATTTTTGTCTCTCTCCTTATTTCCGTGTTTCTCTTTGCCATTAACAAACTCCAATTCACCGATATTAAAATCAAAATCCACATAATAAATCCAATTAGTAACAGAGAGAGAGATAGAAACTGCATTGATTTTAAAAGTATTGATTTTTATTTCAGGCTTAATAAGATGGAGTTTGCACATGGCAAAGAGAGAGACAACATATATATAAATGGATTGAAAAACAGAGGAAGGAGGGGAAGAGAGAAAAAAAAAAAAAAAAGGGGGGGGGAGAGAGAGATAGATAGACAAAAAATGGAGATAGAGAGAAAAGAAAATCATAGAAAAGACAGTGGGAGAAAACTTAGATTAAATAGTTAATAATGGCAAAATTCAGCTATTTAGTCTATTACAAATTATCAAATAAACCGTAAAATGGACAGACCGATTTTTGTGTACGGAATCAAGATTTAAGAATATTTTAATATATTTTCAAAAATAAAATGATGAAAATGTTAATAATGATAAAATTTAAAAATAAAATAGTAATGTATCCTATCTTTTAAACATGGCTTAGCCAAAATTGTGGGAATTTGCTTTCAAACTCTAGCTAGCAAACTACCATTATATATTTTAGACCTATTGATAAAAAAAGTCCAACCTTATCATTTTCCAATCCTTTCAATCTTAATAGAATTGGTTAAATTTTTAAAATGCGCAAAATTTTTATCTAAATTTTTGAAAAATTGTTGTAATTTTATTTTTTAAAATATTTTTTCATTTTATTTTTTTGGCTAATCCAATCTTACTATTACCATCAATTATTTCTCAGTTTCAAAATTTTTAATTACTTGATTGAATTGGATGGTTTTAGTTACACACTCTCTCTCATCATTGACCCCAAATCTCATCGTCATTTGATGCTCAATGGTTATCAAAATGAAATTATGGAAGAGATAATAAATGTGGTAATGTTAGATTTTCAATAAACAAATCGAAAAATGAAGTTCAAAATTTGATTCAAGAAAATTAGATAAAATTTTAACAATTTTTAAAAATTTGGCTAATTATATCAAAGATTGAAAGAATTTGATAAAATTGTCAAAACGCAATAAAGTTTGACTTTTTTAAGTTAATAAGCCTACATTTTATGTATCTAATATTCTACAAATTATTAAAAAAAAAATTATCACATGTTAATCATTATTTCATTTAATTCAATTCTACCAATTGGGCATTATTATTCTCAACATGAGTTGTTTTCTCATTGATCATTTGGCATAGTTGTGGACATACACTGCTCCTTAAAAGATTATAATGATCATTGATCTTTAATCAAACCCTACATATTAATTATTATTATTATCCATCAACGTAATTTTTTAAATTGTAAAATATACATTTAACAGCTAAACTATTGATTCAATATTAAGTACAAAATTAGTTTATTATAATGTAGGCATTTTGAGAGGTTATCACTCTCATTATATTTTATCATTTTCATCCAAGTTGTTGCATTTATTTTCCAGGGTGCTTTCTGATATTTTCACCCACAAATACTGCTTAGTCCTTATATTCCATTTGCAAGTATTTCCAAGATTCTAATAGTTTTGTATGAGAAAATACCATGACACTATCCAGTCAATTACGCCAAATATTATCTTGAATTATCAACATTTACAAAGCAATAAGCAGTAGACTCAATTGATTTCATTCTACTCAGAGCTTCAAGAATAATCAGATTCTTTCTCTTTTGATGCTCACAGGATTAAACCCAGAAACAAAAAAAAAAAAAAAAATAATGCTATATTATAGATTTCTCTTAAAACTATAAGCTCCACAAGCTAGGTTTACTTGGACTTTATATCAAATTGCCAAGAATTGAAGGTAGAGTTCAAATCCTACCTAGCATCAGATTATTTCCAGTTCTACTTAACAGAGTAATCACTGAAATTTGACATTACAACCAAGATTTCTTAAACTCTACCTATTCAAGCCATTAAGCTAATCCAAAAGTAAGGGGTAAAAGAAAATCAACATCCAATTATAACATCACCATAATTAGTATTCTCTCGTTCACTAGAGTGAGAACTGGGCTTTACATGGTTACGGCACACCCATTGCAACTAATGATGAGTTCAAAGAAACAAAACCACAGAGTAGAAATTGTAGTCAACGGATAATAGGAGAGTCAGGATTTTATATATATATATATATATATATATATATATATATATATATATATATATATATATATATATATATATATATATATATGGTTTGAAGGAGGGTAATTTTGGATTTTAAAACTTCTCTCTCCCCCTTTGACCAAGTTTTTTAATAGGAAATATGTTAAAATGGATGGAAGGACCTTTTAGTTTAACGGTCGCAAAGGGTAAGATGTTTTAATGAGTTTTTCATAATGCAAGGACTGACTTATAAATAATAACAATATACAATGACCAAATTATAAATCCCCCTTGAGATATTAATACATTAAAAAAATCACACTTTTGCTCATTACATGCATATACAAGAAACTTTTATGGTACCCCTATTCTCTCTTTTTATTTTTAAGTTTTTTTTTATTTTTTTTTAAATTATATCATTTATATTATTTTATTATCATTTATTGTTAAAAAGAAAAAAAGAAAAGGCACCTCATTGTCCACTTTTTCTTCTTTTCTTTTCTTCTCTTCTCTTTTTAATTTTTATTCTAAACTATTATTTCTCTCTCTCTATATATATATATTATATTTTTGTTATTGTCATTTTAGTTGTTTTGAATTATTTAACTATTAAATTATTAAATTTATGTTAGACAATATTATTTTTCTTAAACCAATCTTAAGATTACTTTATTTTATAAAAACTCAACTCAACTAAGCCTTTATCCCAAAAATTTGGGATCGGCTATATAGATTCGCTTTCTCCACTCTAAACGATTTTGGGTTAAATCCTCATAAATGTGTAATGTTTCTAAGTCATGTTGTACTACTCTCTTCCAAATCAATTTAAGTCTACTCCTTTTTTTTTTCTATCCTCTAACCTAATGTGCTCTACTTGTCTAATTGGAGCCTCCATATGTCTACGCTTCACATGATCAAACCACCTCAATCTCCCTTCTCTCAACTTATCTTCAATTGGCACCACTCCTACCTTTTCTCTAATACTCTTATTACGGACTTTATCTAGTCTAGTATGGCCACTCATCCACCTTAACATTCTCATCTCTGCAGCTCTTATTTTAGATGCATACGACTCTTTCAGTGCCCAACACTCACTACCATATAACATAGCCAGTCGTATGGCTGTACGGTAAAATTTTTCTTTTAACTTATTGGAAATCTTACGATCACATAAAACTCCCGTGGCACGTCTCCACTTCAACCATCCGGCTTTAATCCTATGACTAACATCCTCCTCACATCCCTCATCTACTTGAAGGACTGAGGCTAGATATTAAAAATGATTACTTTAGGACAGTACCACTTCATTCAAACTAACTCCTTCCCTATCACTAGTTTGGCCTTCACTGAACTTGCAATGCATATATTCTGTCTTCGTTCTACTTAACTTAAAACCCTTTGACTCTAGAGTACTTCTCCAAAGCTCTAACTTTTTATTGACTCCTTCTCATGTCTCATCTATCAGAATAATATTATTCACAAACATCATGCACCAAGGAATACTCTCTTATATATGTTTCGTCAATTCATCTAAAACTAATGTAAAAAGGTAAGGGCTTATGGCTGATCCTTGGTATAATCCAATTGAGATCGGAAAATCTCTTGTGTCCCCTCCCACTATGTGCACAATAGTAGTTGCTCCTTCATATATATCTTTCAACACTTGTATGTACCTAATAGATACCCTCTTTTGTTCTAACACATTCCATAAGACATCTCTTGGAACACTATCATAAGCCTTCTCCAAATCAATAAAAACCATGTGTAGATCTTTCTTCCCATCTCTATATTTCTCCATCAAGCTTCTAATGAGAAAGATCGCTTCCATAGTTGAACGATCGGGCATGAAACCAAATTGATTGAGAGAGATAGAAGTATCATAACGTAGTCGATGCTCTACAACTCTCTCCCATAACTTCATAGTATGGCTCATGAGTTTAATTCCCCTATAGTTTGAGCAACTCTGTATGTCTCCCTTATTTTTTAAAAATAGGTACTAAAATACTCCTCCTCCATTCATCAGGCATTTTCTTTGAGTTTAGAATCTTATTAAATAATTTAGCTAACCATGCTACTCCCATATCTCCCAAACACTTCCACACTTCAATTGGTATTTCATCGGGTCCACAGGCTTTACCCATTTTCATTCTCTTAAGTGCTTCCTTTACTTCTAAAGATCTAATCCTTCTAGTATAATTCACATTCTTTTCTATTATTATATAATCTATATTCACGCTATTACCATTTTGACTATTATTAAAGAGATCATTAAAATAATTTCTCCATCTTTCTTTAATGTCCTCATCTTTCATCAATACTTTTCCTTCTTTATCCTTAATGCACCTAACTTGATTGAGATCTTGACATTTCCTTTCTCTCCTCCTTGCTAATCTATAAATATCTTTCTCCCCTTCTTTAGTTTCAAGTTTCTCATATAACTTTTCAAAGGCCTGTGCTCTTGATTGACTAACTGCCTTTTTTGCCTCTTTCTTTGCTATCTTGTATTGTTCATATACCTCATTATTATTACATTTAGGTAATTTCTTATATCATTCCCTTTTTCTCTTCACTGCCTTTTGTACTTTCTTATTCCACCACCATCTCTCTTTTGAGGGTGGTACATGTCCTTCAGACTCTCCAAGTACTTGTCTAGCTACTTCTCTAATCTTTGATGCCATCTGTATCCACATATCATTGGCCTCCATATCCAGCTTCCATACTTCGAACTCAAGAAGCTCATTTTTGAACTTCACTTGCTTTACTCCTTTAAACTCCCACCACTTTGTTTGAGCTACATTATTTCTTCTGACCTTACTTGAATTGTTCCTAAATTTGACATCCAAGACCACCAACCGATGTTGACTTGTTAAAACCTCTCCTGGAATGACCTTGCAATTCTTGCATAGAGCTCTATTTGTCTTCTTGGTTAAGAGGAAGTCGATTTGGCTTCTATGTTGCCCACTTTTGAAAGTCGCTAAATGTGACTCTCTTTTTATAAAGTAGGTATTTGCTAGTATTAGGTCATATGCCATAGCAAAATCTAGGATGTTTTTTCTCTCCTCATTTCGACTGCCAAAATCAAAAACTCTATGAACATTCTCATAACCTTGTCTATCACTTCCAACATGTCCATTCAAATCTCCACCAATGAAAACATTCTCTTCATTCGGTATGCTTTGCGTTAAATCATCCATATCTTCCCAAAACCTTTATTTACTCTCATTGTCTAGTCCTATTTGTGGGGCATAAGCACTAACTATATTTATTGTTTCTCCTTCTAGTACTAGCTTTACTAGTATAATTCTGTCTTCTACTCTTTTCACAGCTATTACTGCGTCTTTTAATGTCCTGTATATAATTATACCCACTCCGTTCTTGTTTCTCTCCTTTCCGGTAAACCACAGTTTGTACCCTGAATTACCCACTTCCTTACTTTTCTCTCCTACCCATTTAGTCTCCTGAATGCAAGCAATATTCACCCTTCTCCTTTCCAAGGTATCCACAAGCTCCATTAATTTTCCTATAAGTGATTCAACATTCCAAGTACCAACCCTAATCCTCCTCCTATCCTGCTCCTTCCTAATTGGTCTCCTTCTATGATATCTTCTATTGTTTTCTATGTCTATCTTGTGTTCTATTCCACTATCTGTTCTACTATCTATCCTATGGACTAACTTCTTTGCCCATACCTGTCCATGATGTGGGAACCCTTGCTCACTTAACACCACACTCGGGCGCCGGCATGGCGTGTCGCTTTTGGTGAATGCCCTACACCCTTGCATATTTCTCACTACACTCGGGCTCTAATGTAGTGCGTTGTTAGTAGAGGACGCCCCAACGTTTATATCATTTGAATCCATATCGTAAGGTGTGACGAAATTTTTACGCTGGTTGTCACCTACCGCAACCCTCCTCCTTTATCCGGACTTGGGACTGGCTAAGCGCAAACTACTTAGGCAGAGTTAAGATTACTTTATTTTATGATCAAATAAATTTTATTTTATATACAAATATTATTTTGATAAAATATCATACTTCCATCCATTACCAAAAAAGTACAATAACAGTAAATTATTCATCTATTTTAGTGATATCTCTTGTGATTTTTGTTTTTCTATAAAATTACTTAAAATTGTAATATCTTTATTGAATTTTTTAACTATTTTTATTATCTAAAAGATATTTTTTAAAAAATAATATATATAGACTTTTTGATAATATCTATTTAGAGTTGTTCATTTATTAAATAAGTAAATTTGATTTATAAGTAACAAATAGTTAATGCTTTGCTCACAATAATGAAAATAGTTTACAGTATTTATTTTTAATAATAAAAAAATATTTTAAAATAATATGCATATATATTATTTTTATATACTGAAGCAATTATCATTAGAATAGTGTTATTATTTTTTTAAAAAACAAAATGGTTTAATTAATTTAATTTTTTTTTACCAATATTATTATTATTATCTGATTTTATAAGTAGGTTATATAATTAAATATTTTTTACGTTCAATATTTATTTTATTATGGACTAAAATAAGTAAATAATAAATATTATATTATTAATATTTGTTTGTCTTAAACTAAACTATATAAAAAAATTACTATTTAGTCTCTATATTTTAACGAAACTAACTATTTGATTTTTGTACTTTGAAAAATGTACTATTTAGTCCCTGTGTTTTATTTTCATTAAATTATTTTGACCTTCCATCAAATTTTCTATTAGTCAAAAGATTTTAATACCAGTCAAATTACTATTTAATCCATCTATTATAGTGAAACTAATTAATTGATCTATATATTTTAAAAAACACATTTGTTAGTCCTGTAATATGGTTTTATTAACTTTTTAATCCATCCTATTATTTTTTATACACAAACTGTCTTGACCCTCTCTCCTTATATTTCTTTCTCTGTGCACTCATACCCTTCTCCCTTCATTCTCTCTCTATTTTTAATCTTTCGTTTGAAATTGGTACAAGCTGTATGTGTAAAAAGATTAATCAATTGTCCTAGATTTTCAAGTAATCAAGGAAATAACCAAGGAAAATTGTTTTCTATTACAAAAAACACACAAATAATGCCTAGGAAATTGAATAAAATTACTTGAACAATTTTAAAAAATGCAAATTCATAACTAGTCTCCTCATAGTAAAATTTTTATTTTAATCTAGGAATATATTTGTCAAAATATTGTGTTTTTAAAATATAGGGACTAACTAATTAGTTTCACTAAAATAAAAAATTAAATAATAGTATTTTTCAAAATAAAGTACTAATTAATTAATTTCACTAAACTAAATAGTAATTTGACAAGCATCGATTAGCAGAAAATTTGATGAAAAAATTAAATAGTTTAATGGAAGTAAAATGTAGGAATTAAATAGTATATTTTTAAAAATATATAGACTAAATAATAATTTTTCAACTCTTTATATGACTGATTAATCTTATTTCAGATGACTTGGATATGTTTTCTACATAAAGAGTTTTATTTTTTAATTAAATTAACATGATAAATTTATAATAAAAAAAATACATGTAGCAACGGGCAGGCCTCCGAAGTTTGTGATTATTAATTAGCCTATAGTTGGACAATCTAATCATGTCGTAAGGCGAACTTACTTGAAAATATCATTTAGGCCCATACTATTCATATAAATTCTTTATTAAATATAAAATGTAATTACTAATTTTTTATATTGCAAAATATTAAGTTGCAAAACACAGTAGTATGGTAGTAAAATTACATGTCATTACTAAAGGGGTTCTACAAAATGTTCATATACCTTTAAGCAAAATCGAGGTGGTAAGCTCTTGAAATCAGCTAGCAAAATCCGCTAATTATATCTTTTGTACTTGTCCCTGAACGGGAAGGTAGAGGAAAGGGGGTGAACTGAGGCCTTAGTGAGTAAAAGCCTACTTTAGATAAATAAAGCATATAATAAAACAATTATATTTAAGCATGTGAAATGCAATAATGACATGATGTTTACACACTATAGACAAGTGACATCAAGGTAGTTCATGTCACCAGTGATTCTCCAGTCATATCATAAACAAATCATATAATCAAATAAAAGGGCTAGAGACATAGAATTGTTTTATCCAGTTCTCCTCATATCTAGGCATCCTGTCTTCGGAGTATGCACCAAATCATTCCCCTCAGGGAGTTTGTGAGTCCACTAGCATGCATGCATTTCCATTTATTTATTCATTTGGGACTAGTGGGTCATCCATGAACTATCAGTACATTAATTGTAATTAATACAAATGTAGCATCTTCATGATATGCATTTACTAACTTATATAATTAATCAAGCAACTATAATTAATATAATCATATAACTATCACGAAAGCATGAACATACCAGAAATGCTGTAAATGTTTATTTAAAGAAATACATTTAAAAATAGTTTAAGTAGGTTCTACTAATAGACTGGTCAACTCTTTACTGTAATTGAACCTACTAGCACTACTGTTGGATTGTCCTATACAGACATGTTAACAGTTTGTTAGAGATTGATCATTAATTAACTGTAATTATAGAGTTAACTTAGTTATCCTGTCGAAAATTAGATTGATCATTAATTAACTGTAACTATAGAATTAACTTAGTTATCTTGTCGAAAATCCGATAAAGTCTCCCTTGTAAGTAGACCTATCCTCCTTGCAAAGTAACACAAACACAGGGCCTCAGACATATAGCAATACCACAATGCCCATCTGAGACTTGCAGAAACCTAACTCTATGTTCAGTAGCTTAATTCTCTAGTTAGGGTTTTTAATTCCTCTATAGTCCAATCAATTAGGTTCTGAGTTTTGGAAATTACATACTTATTCTTAGAAGTCCTTTGCAGTGTTCTTAAGTTATTACAATTCATTTTACATACTTATTGCTTGTCAGGAATATTTTATAAATCAATAAGCAACCCTAGCCTTTAAGTAAAACTATTAAAGTAGAGATTGGGCTTACTAATGTTGATTCTACTACTTGTAACATGTCTATAGTGTCTAAAAACCCTAAGATTGACTATAAGCATGACTAGATTTCGGGTTGACCCTTTGGGTACCTGAATTGAGCTACAAATTTGGTCTAAGTGTTGCAAGGCTACAACCTATCTGATTGTACCTACATGAAACCCAAATGATGTTACTAATTATCATATAATTATATTTAATAAATTATGGTCGAAAAGGCTCAGAAATCTCATAGAGTGATCTGCACGTCTGATGATCACTTTTCTTAAATAGTATCCAATCAAAGCAGGGTTAGTGCAATCTCGAAGGTTTCATTGAATTGGATCCATTGGTAGTCTCAAATCGTGGATCCGACAGCCAGATAGACTAAAATCTCACCGGAAAGCCATTGGATTTATCAACAATGAAAACGGAAATATATATTTTTTTGGACATAATTTTAGTGTGTGTGTATATATATATATATATATATAAAGTTATTTAAAGTTATTTTATGAAAAAACAATAGTTAGTAAAAATTAAATAGTTAAATAAACTAAATAGATAATTAAACTAATGAAAAGGAAAAATGAAATGATTATATAAGTCATGAAGAGGATGAAGCACAGGATGGTCTAACAATCTTGTGCAAAAAAAGTAAAATAAATAAATAAAATAACTCTATTCACTAAAACAATGAAGGTGAAATGTAAAAGAAAAATTAAATGAAGAAATTTAATAATTATATAAGCCATACTTAAACGGTTGAAAAGTTAAAATAAATTAAAAAATT
Source organism: Hevea brasiliensis (assembly GCF_030052815.1). Taxonomy (NCBI): domain Eukaryota; kingdom Viridiplantae; phylum Streptophyta; class Magnoliopsida; order Malpighiales; family Euphorbiaceae; genus Hevea; species Hevea brasiliensis. Next base: position 74,072,326 of record NC_079503.1, on the reverse strand, counting down.
GTAAAAATTAAAAAAAAAAGGTAGTTAAAGGAAAAGGGTATTTGGGTGCATTATGGAGTTATGGAGGGGATGGAGTATTGAATGGCTTTGCATTTTTGTGCAAAAAGAGTAAAAAAAAAATTAAATTTAAAATTAAAAAAAAAACCATTACCGTGAATAATAAATGTCAGTATCACTTTAGTACATTGTGTGAAACGAATAAATAATTATAAAAGATTTGAAAAAATGAAAAAGGGAAAAGCATTATTCACATCAACAATGAAATGAGATTCAGTTTCAATATATAAGTGTTGAAAGTTCACTTTTGACTTAATAAAGAACATTTAAAAAAAAAAAAAACTAATATATCACTTACTAATTCATAAATCTTATTATGACTTAATATTTTAAATCAGATTAGCTGATTGATGGGTTGGCAATCTTATATAAAGGGTAAATAATTAAAAAAGAGTAAAGAAAAAAATAATAAACATTGCTAATCCTAAAATCAAAATGTTTGGAGTTTGAACTTTTATAATGGTTTTATGTATTTTGACTCATTGATAAATATAAATATAAATATAAATATATATATATATATATATATATATATATATATATATATATATATATATATATATATATATATATATATCACATATTAGCTGATAAATTTTTTTATCACTTAATATCTCATATTGGATCTATTGATAGATAATGTAAAAAAATAAATAATTTAAAAAATTATGAAAGGAAAAAAAAAAAGAACAAGAAAAAAAATCCCAAAACACTATATTACCAGGAAAAGTATTTTTTGGATCTATTGATAAATAGAGTAGTGTGTAAAAATAACAATTTAAAAAATTTTATTAAAAAAAAGAAAATCCCAAAACATTGTTATCATGAATAGTGTGTTGTCCCTTGTAGCAACATAAAAAATGAAGTGTAGGTGGAGTTATTAAGTGAAATGCACAAGGAAAATGAAGGAAAGATAGAACACGAGAGATTTTATAGAGGTTCGGCTATCTCAAGCCTACGTCAACTAAAATTCTTGTTTGGGTAAAGAATAAACCCCTTACCAGTTTTGCTATTAAACGCTGACCTGGACAGTTTCAGTATGGAGCTTAGTCAGTATTTCTCTTTTCTCTCTCAAGTTATGTGTAAATTGAATAATTTTTCTCTCTATAGACAGAATAATTTTTCATGCGTAAAGAGAATAATTTTACACTTTGCATAAGATGATGAGAGAAAAATGTTAACTAAGCATCATACTTGAGCTATTCGCGTCAATTTCTAATTGAAAAATCAGTAATTGAAAGTTAGAGGGATTTTACTGTGTAAAATTTGAAAGTTTATGGGGTTTTATGTTATATTTTAAAATTAAAAGACTGTAGTGTTATAACTATATAAGTTCAGGGATAGTTATTGAAATTTATCTTGTATTAAATACAAATATAGTCATTTAACCACCCAAAATCTCATTTTATCGAGTTACAAAAACCCAGGTTCGACTGCCAAACTCTCTTACTTTGGCTACCGAAAGTTGGGTGCCAAAAACATCATTTAAAAAGTGAACTTCGGCTGCCAAAGTTTCCAACTTTGACTGCCAAAGTGTTTTCTAGATAAAATGACACTTAGACTTTAAAAACTCAAAAATTATTATTTAAAGAGTAAACTTCGGCTGCCAAAGTTCTCAACTTTGATTGTCAAAGTGCTTTCTAGACAAAAAAGCACTTAGGCTTTAAAAAACTCATAATTTTTTTACTCAAACTCGGATTTTCAATCCATTTAGATCGTTGAAAAACTAATTTGATAAACTTCTCAATAAACACTTTCAAAAATAAATTTGCATTTCTTAAAAGTGAAAATTTCATTTTACTCCCTCTTGTTAAGAAAAAATTAAAAATAGAGACACTAAAAAATTTAGAAGAACTTAGACTTGAGCAACATAACCAACCAGTTGAGATTCACAAGATAAAAGAAAAATTTATATTGTAATATCTCATTGAACTTTGCTTCAAATTCTTGCTCTCTCTTAATCTAAATTTGAAGTAATTTCTCAATTTTGAACTTATGACCTACAATCTTAATACAAACACTTCTAATATAGATTAGTGGTACACTAATTGTTTATTATCATCAAAATATGGATTAAGAGACCTAGGTCCAACACAGTATTTTGGGATTCAGTTTGTGTGTGTGTGTGCGTGTGTGTGTGTGTGTGTGTGTGTGTGTGTGTGTGTGTATTATGGACATTGCATTTTCTTTTTTATTTTTTTTAATTACTATTTAATTCTTCTATTCTAACAAAACTAACTATTTCATCCTTTATTTTGAAAAATATATTAGTTAGTCTCTATATTTTTATTTCATTCATTCTTTAGTCCATCCGGTCATTTTATATATTAGTGTGAATTTCATTCAGTCCTTGTAGTTTAAAAAATATAACTATATAGTGTCTCTATTTTTTAAGTCTTGGAACTATTTAGTTCCTATAATAGTAATTTCTCTCTCTTTTGAATATAATGACTAATAAAAATTTTTTATTAAGGGACTAAAGAGTAGATGAAATAAAAATATAGAGACTAAATAATATATTTTTCAAAATAAGAGAATTAATTAGTTAATTTCATTAAAATAGAGAGACTAAATAATATTTTTTTCTTTTTTTATAGGTGACTTTTATTGGGACTCGAACTCGATAATTTATAATCCTGAAAACAACTCCAATACTATTAAACTAAAGATTTTTATTATTATTATTTCAATAAAAAGGTAATGTTGTCCTTTGAGGCCAATACATAGGCAAAGAAAAGAAATTAGCGCTCGGTAAGAATTCATTTATTAAGTAGCCCAACCCAAATGCCTTTGATGGACTTTTCTCCATAGCCTTTGAATCCAGATTAATTATTAAAAAAATGTAAAAATAAATTACAAATCTAATGTGCATATGAAATTATTTATAAAAAATTGTATTTGCTTAATAAAATGCTATTGGGAAAAGAGATTTTATGGAAAGGTCTATAACAAATGAAATGTCAATCCAAAGAGAATTTTCAAGCACACGCATATCAAAGGCTCTGTAGAAGAATCTTTACTTCTTGTTAAAAATGCTATTCAGAATAGAATTTTCATGATATGTTAAATCGACAGTTTTTTTTTAAAGAAAGTACAGCTAAATAATCTTGAAAATGTGCATCAATGAAATAAAAGCCATGATTATTTAAAGGTATATAATTATTTTTATTTATTTATATTATTTTTTTATTATTATTCAATTATTTTTTTTAATGAATGCATAATTAATATATATTTTAAAATTATTGAAAAATAAAATTAACTAATTGAAAAAAACAATTTTTATATATCACGAGCACTCTACCCTTTATGGTAATGGATAATTGAGAAAATTTTCTTTTAATTTTAGCATGTTTTAGATTTTTTATAGTAAATTACAATATAATCTCTAAAAATGAAATTAAAAATTTAATCCTTATATTTTAAAAGTCAAACAAATTAGTTCATCATTTTTTATTTCGTTGATAGATGGGTTGCTCCACTCAATTTTCATCCAATTTATAGTTGATTATAGAAAATTTAACAAAATGCCTGTTAACTATATTTTTAATTTCAAAGAATTAAGTCTTTGAAGTTCTGTTATAATAACAAAAAAAAGTCCCTTGATTTAAACTTTATATTTACTACATTATATATATATATATATATATATATATATATATATATATATATATATATATATATATATATATATATACATTTTTTGATGCTACAACTATCAAAACAATACTTGAAGGCGACAACCAAGTAACAAGTACTTAAGCCCAACACCTGATCCAAGTAACTGCAAGGTACTTGATCAGAATACTCAGACACTTGGGAAAGAGTTACTCGCCCAAGTATATCCCTAGATATTCAAATCACATTAAAAGATAAAGATCTCGAGATAATCAATATAGTCAAAGTTCTAATATCACGAGGACTCTCAAACAAAGTGGACTCCTAGTCTCATTTAATCACAAACCCCTAATCCTAATAAGAATCTATTGCAAGGCCAATATAAAGGCCATTAGGTACCTACGTGAATCAATCAATCTTATTTATTCATAATTCAGTTCTCATTATTAACTTAGGTATTGGAGTGGCAGTTATATATATATATATATATATATATATATATATATATATATATAAGGGTAACTTACAATATAATCATAATTCCTTGATGTTTTGTTTTATTAATAAAACAATTTATTGATTTAAACTTTATATTTACATAGTTCATCCATTTATATTTAAATAATTATATATTATAATAATATGTTTGAAGACCAAAAAAATGTTAGATTACTATTACATAATATAAACCAAAAAAAAAAAAATTAGAGAAGAGGACCAACCGATGAGAGAAGGGAAAGAATTAAGCAAAATTGGAGCATGTTCAGTTAGTCTTTTATGGAGGGAAAGAACCACCGAAAACGTTATTGGAAGTGGCATTTTAATAAGCATTCATATGTTTATGAAAATTCCTAGTGGCATTTTCATAAGCATTCTCTCTCCAATGATTGTGTTATGCTTGATAAAGAAAACTCTTATTGAAATGGCATTTTTTGTAGCAATTTTTCACCGATATGAATTTTTCAATTTGTTAAGAAAACTCTATTAGAATTGGCATTTTCTTGAGCACAACATTATTTTGGTACATTATTTTGGATTCACATTATCTTTGTAAATTATTTTTTTTCATATTATTTTAATAATTAATCCTTTGAATCCAATACAATAAAAACATACTATAAAATTTAATGTTCAAATCATATATTAAGCTAAGTTTTTTTTTTATATATGAAAATTCTTAGAAAAATGAATTATCCAACGTTCAAAATTTTTACCCTTACATTACAAGACAAGTACTCAATTAGTGGAGTATTAGATTAAAATTTTCCATAATTGTTTTAAAGCTATATTAATTATTTAACAAAAATCAACAATGGCACACTAATTTATATAAACAAAATAGAAATAATTTCACAAATGTATGCATTGTTTAATGCTTTGTTACCTAAGGAATAAAAATTTGATTTTCTTTAAAATGGTATTCCAAGTTCTTAGACAATTATATTATCTCGGAATTTTATTAATAGAATGCTGATAAGGGTGTGCAATTGATCAATTGATTTTGAATTGAATCGAATTAAAAAATCAAAAAGCCAAAAGCAATAATATTATACAGTGAATCGAATTGAAATAAAGGGAAAAAAAATTAAATGAAATCGAACTAAAAATTTTTGGTTCGTATGTAGTTTCATTCATCGATTTGGATACTCTCCTTCCTCAACAAACACACCCACACAACAACACAAAGTAGAAATGAGAAATCTAAAATGTAAATACACATATTTCACTTTTAGCGTAATAAATTACAACAAATCAAGCAAGATTTTACTTTTGACACAATAAATTACAACAAATCAAGTGAGAAATAAACACAAATTACAACAAATCAAGTAAGAAATCAACACAAAACTAATGACTTCGTTAAGGCAATAGCTACTATGCAAATAATCAACACAAACATGAAGCCAAAAATCTTAGAATGTGGATGTTGAATGGCGAGATTCTTTAGCTTTGACCTACGAGAAGGTTGCAAAAGCCGAGAAGAATGATTTACGAGCAATGACATGCGAGAGTTGAGAAGAGTGACCTGCGATGCGAGAGCCATTGAGCCAAGGCGTCGAGGGACTAACAGTGTGGTGAGGCTGTAACATTGAGACTCAAGCACAGATCATTGATAACAAGAGCCGAGGGCCCTTGACCACACTAGAGTTAGTAAATCACTAGAAGATGTTGTTGAGTGTCGATGATGATAGAGAGAGTCAAAGCAGAGGAGGCGATGATAGCATAAGAGGTTTGAGGTTGAGGGAGGGACTGATTACGAGGGTGAAGGTGAGAGTCCCAAAGGAATTGGGATTAATTGCGACAATGGATTTGGGAATGGAAAGTGAGACTTAGGTAGTATTTGGTATAAAAGAATCTCATAAAATTTTGTAGAATTCATTTATAAATCTAAAATTTTAATGTTTAATTAAAAATTCTCTCTTATCCATTAAGCATTATAAGTCATAGGGTCAAGTTACTACTTTTTATGCACATGCCAATTAATATATGTCTATCACTTTAATTTTTTTTACCTCTACATTTTTTTTTTAATCTCCTCCTTCTCCTATATTCTCCCTTCTTCTATACCCCCCATTCTCTCATTTTTCTTCAATTTTTATTCAAAAACATATTCATATTCATCTTCATCTTCATTCCTTCTATACACCGCCCCCTTCTATAAGCCCTCCTTCCTTTCCTTTGTCTAACATGAAAATCTTCATCTTCTTCTTTTTGCCCAACATTTACATGAGATACGGCCCCTCTATCTTCATCTTCATCTTTTCTTTTTTTTTTTTTTCCACTTTCTCTATTTTCCATTAAAGTCATCTTTGTAGTTGATTTCATCTTCAAATAAGATAATATCATTTCTTTGAATCCAACTTTTTCTATTATTTTTCATTTTTCAACTTACTATCGGTAAAGGAAGGAGAATATAAAGTATTATATTGTTTTTGAAGATGCTAATCGTAATATACACTTTATGACATGAATTTGCACTTAACATTATTGAAGTTAGCAAGAGTTTATACAAATCTTATGATATAGAGATAGAGGCTATTGAAACTTACAACTACTATTTTGAGTCAAAAAGAAATGCAAGTTCATCTTCAGATAGAGAAATTTTATCATCTAATATCACTGCATTAACATCAAATATAGAAATTACAAAGGAAGAGAATATATCTAATAATTCAAATGTCAATCAATTGATAGTTGCTCTATTTATTGGTATATATATTAGTTTGTGTTCATCAAAGAAAGATTCAATATTAATGAAAATTAATATTTTTTTGCCTACATTTTTTGTCTATTAATTATTTAATAATTAAAATACAATGTTAACAAATGAAATTAAGTATAAAAAGATAGTGTTATTTTCTTTAAAAAGATAACACAACAATCTAACGAAAAAAAAATAAAAGAGAATTACAATGATATTGAGTTGAGAATTCCACTATAGATTGGAACAAGATTTGCTTAATTGTTAAGATTTATGTAAAGGCGTAAGTTAAAAAATGGATTGTATTATAACTTAGTAAGAAATTTATTGGTGTAGTAGATATTGTTTGTAGTTTTTATAGTGTTGAATATTGTCAAACATATTATTATTTCCTCAACTAATCTACATCAATATAAGCTGGAAAAAAAAAAAAAAGAGATAAAGAAAATTGCGGTGATAGATAGAAATCATTTTTGGAGTCTCATTAATGGGTCAGCCAAAGAAATTTTTTGTTCCTTGTCTCTGTTTGGAAAAGCTTAGGCAATGCTAGAAGCAATCCAATTAGCAAGAAATATAGGAGGCTAAATCAATTATCCTAGAGTCAGATTCAACAGTCCTTCTCTCATTCTCTTAGCATTGCGAAATGAGAATTAATATGAATGGGATGTTGTGTTGTAAACTTGTAATCTTATTTAATTCTTACTTTATTATAGTACTTCACACTAAATATTGCACTTGACTAAAAAAACTATAACTTAAGTTTATTAATATAAGAAATTGTAATAAAATAATATTAATATAACAAACAGTAATATAATAATATTAATATAAATAACTGTAGAATGTACAAAACTTGAATCTAAAATCGCGGCAACTAAGTGAGATGAAACATCCTCTATCCATGTTTTAAAGTATGTATAAGCAAAAAAGGTTCTAAAAGTTCAGTTCTTTAAATATAACACACACACACACACACACACACACACACACACACACACACATATATATATATATATATTGTTCTTATGGTAAATAAAAAAACAATACATTCCTAATTTTGCCTTCTGATTATAGCGTAAAAGAGAACATATTTTGGTTTATTTGCAATCATGATGAACTCCACTGTATCAATTTTCTTCAAGTTGTGGACTATTATAAATTGGATCAATCCATTCTCAATCATTCCTTTCTTCATCACTTCTCTGGCATTATTCCTTGGTACATACTCATACCTCCAATATATTTGCTTCTCAATGATGTCAACATACAACTTCTTCCTCACAGCACCAGCATGATTTATAATTAACTCAATGGGAATGTTCTGTTGTATAATATGAAAAGAAAAAAACAAAATATGAGTACATATGGAAAATATTTATAAAACTATAATAATAATTAGCTATAATAACTCATCATATAAAGTATATTAAAGATTTACTAGCCACTTTGTTTTTGTAGTTATATTTATTCAGTCCATAAATAAATCTTGGATCCTTTGGCTTTAGTGATGTCATATATAGATGCATTAAAAAAAGTACAAATTTGTATTGTTAAAATATATACGCTTAACTAATCTTATGGAAAAAAAAAAAACTTGAAATGGATAAAAATTTAACAATACTTAACTATCAAGATGCCAATTCTCATTGCTTTCGTCACTCTCTTTTTCTCTATCTTCATCATTATCTTTATCACTATCTTCCACATAACCTCCTTCAGCAGCATTATTAACAACTGGAAGAGGTGCATCTGTATATTTTGCCTCGCACCTATTTCTCATGAATACAGATACATCCATAATCATATGCAAAACAACCTTGAAACATATGATTCATAGAGATTTTACACCATATCATTTTAATATATTCTTAAGACCTTCATCAAGAAAAGCAATAGGATAATCTCCATTTGGAAAATTTTATAATGTGACTTTTACTTTCCAAGAGTGTTCCTTATAACCTTACACACAACAAATGATATAATCTCTTAATTGCTGGCCTAATTGTTAGATGATGTGCAAGGATTTTCTGTGAGAAAAAATTCATGTTTGGATTAGAGTGATATATAATAACAAAAAAAAAACTATCACAATCATTGCAATCAATTTTATGATGAGAAAAATGCAATTTGACAGAAGAAACTATCACAACCAAGCAATCAACATTTTAAAGGAATTATCACAATCAAACTATAACAAATTAAACTATAAAAAAATGACTATCATGCGAGTTATTTTTTTACCCAAAAAAAGACCATTATTGAACAAATTATATTAATAAATGAGATTGGGGTGGTATATCAAAAAAAAAACACTTAATTTTGGTTACATTATATAGTTTGGTTCACATACAATCATCAAGTGTACTTTTTTATTGTATGAATTCAGAAGAAAAAAAAAAGGATTAATGGGTTTGGAAAAAAAAATCGATAAAAAAATTATGTTTATACCAATTTGTGATTTCCATAAATAAATTCGTAGTAAAAATTGCAACTCTTGTAGGCCATTTCGTTGTCATCCTACTGTAGACTCTGCAACAAAGAGATGAATGGATTTAGGTGGCCCTAATGCGTCTTCGATTGTTACTAATAAAGTACTTTGCGAACTTATATTAACAAAGAGAATCAACAAAAACAATTGATGGAGAAATGGTTTTGCATGATAGAAGAGAGAATTAGTTTGGAAGACGAAAAGACGTGTTTACATGGCTAGAAGATTTTCTCTTCTTCCAAAAGTAAAAAAAATGTATTTGGTTTTGGAAGAAGGAAAGACATTTTTAAGCCTAACCAGTAGAGGTTTATCGTAAATATGGAAACATTATTATGGCACCAATTTTTATTTTTATTTTTTTGAGACTATAAGGTGACTCTTTTAATTATGTTGACTATTAACTAAAGAATCTCTCAAATTGTACTCTTGAACATACATTCCCCTCCATGCCATAAAATGTTGTCGTTCTTCTTAAAATATTTTGCTTACTATAAATTTGTTATTTATGTTTGGCAGTATATGCAAATATTTTATTCTTAATTTTTTCAATAATATTGCTATCTATAAATATTAAAAATAATATATATATATATATATATATATATATATTAAAAACAATATATTACAATATGTGTATGTGTGTGTGAGACATACCACATAGTCAATTATTAAATTGATCAATGTAAAATTAACTATATAAGTCTTCAACTTTGATCTATGTTACATGTTACATGGTCAATTATTAAATTAATCAATTTAAATTTAACTATATAAGCTTTCACCTCTAGTCTATGTTACATGCCACATAGTCAATTATTAAATTGATCATTTTACAATTAACGATATGAGTCTTCACATTTGATCTATGTTACATGTCACGTAGTCAATTATTAAATTGATCAATATAAAATTAACTATATGAGCCTTAACTTGTGATCTATGTGACATGTCACATTGTCAATTATAAAATTGATCAATGTAAAATTATCTATATAAGTCTTCATCTCTTATCTATGTTACATGTTATACAATCAATTATTAAATTAATCAATTTAAAGTTAACTATATAAGCCTTCACCTTTAGCCTATGTTACATGCCACATAATTAATTATTAAAATAATCAATATATAATTAACTATATGAGTCTTTGCATTTGATATATGTGACATGTACATAGTCAATTATTAAATTGATCAATGTATAATTAACTATATGAGCCTTCATCTCTTATCTATGTGACATGCCACATAGTTCGTTATTAAATTGATTAATGTAAATTTAACTGTATGAGTATTAATCTATGATCTATGTGAAATAATCCATAGTCAATTATAAAATTGATTAATGTAAAATTAAATATATAAGCTTTCACCTCTTATCTATGTTACATGCTATATAGTCAATTATTAAATTGATCAATGTACAATTAATTATACGAGACTTCACCTATGATTTATATTACATGCCACATAGTCAATTATTAAACTGATTAATGTATAATTAGCTATATAAGCTTTCACTTATGATTTATGTGACATGCCACATAGTTAGTTATTAAATTGATCAATGTAAAATTAACTATATGAACCTTAACTTGTGATTTTATGTGACATGTCATATAGTAAATTATAAAATTGATCAATATAAAATTAAATATATAAGCCTTCACCTCTTATCTACTTTATATGCCACATAGTCAATTATTAAATTGATCAATATACAATTAACTATATGAACATTCATATATGATCTATGTTGCATGTCATATAGCTAATTATGAATTGATCGATGTATAATTTAACTCGATTTAATATAACCTATGATTATATTTATGAAATATAAATTAACAAAAAAAAAATTAATTAATATTATAACTCATAAATTATACTTCATATTAGCCTTAATTTATAATATATAGTAAAAAAAAATTATCATTTTTATTACTATTACATGCACTATTTGATAATTTCAACAAAAAAAAATAATTTTTTCTTGAAAATGAAAATATAATTTATTATTATTTGCTCAAAGAAGAGAATATGGTTGGAGGGGAATTATTGGAGGGAAGAGTAGAAGATGGAGAGATTTTACCTCAAAAGTGTAAGGGTAAATAAGACATTTTATATTATTGAAAACATTTTGATTCATATTAAATGTGGATTCACTTAATCTCTCAATTATAGTCCTTCTTAATAATCAATTCCATTGAATTTAATATAACTAAATCAAATTCTATCAAAATTGATAGAATTTATAAATGAATTTTTAACTTAAAATTATAATATATTTTAAGTGATAAAATTATCCTCTTATTTTATATCATTTTATTTTATTTATTTCAAATATAATATTCATTTCATTTGAAATAAATTCTATATTTAATATAGCATATATCAAATAAAGAAATTTATTTATAAATAAAATAAAATAAATTTATTTATAAATAAAATAAATTTTATCATAAAATTAAACCAAGTAAAACGGTCCATTTGGTTTATTCCTTTTTTAAGTTTAAAAAAAATCAAATTAAAAATTTAAATTATTTAAAATTTAAAATCAAATTACATCAATTAAATTAAAAAATTAAAAACATTGATGTTGTAACGGCCTGGCCCACTAGTGATATTGTCCGCTCTGGGCCGAAGCCCTCACGGTTTTAAAACGCGTCACTAGGAGTTACGAACCACCAACTTATAAACCCAACATCTTTTCCATGTTTTATCTATGTGAAATTTGTCAAGGGTGTTACAGATGTGATTAAATTTAATTTTTTTATTCAAATCAAAAACTGCAAACCCCATATAAGGACGGAAATTGTCACATCAAAACTTTATTAATAAATTCAGAAATGAAAGTTTAAAGTACTGTTTTAATAAAAATTAAATTTTTATCTTTTAAATAATAAAACACTAAATCATTCAATGTATTTATAAAAGTATTCCTAAAAAGCATGACACCTAACAAGTTAAGTTCAAAGAAGAATAAATCCTAACATTTAGGCATGTGCATAACGGTTGACAAATTTCACTGATTCATGCTTTTGTAGAATCTATATGTTTATTTTGCACGTGTCATGCAAATAATTGACCATTGAATTGTTGAATGCAATCAAATCCCTGAATGCATTTTTATTTGTTTAAAAATACAATATTAAAATTATAATTCTTAAAATATTTTACTCATTTAATAAAAAATAATGAAATTCTTAGATTCTATTTATTTTTTAAAAAATATTTTATTATAATTTTTTTATTTTTAGTATTTAGAATACTCAAAAAATAAAAAGAGTATTTTTTGATTAAAAAAATAAAATTATTTTCAAAGAAAATGACTTTCTTTATTGAGAAGAGAAAATTATTTTGTATTTTTTCAGTATTTATTAAAATTTAAAAATATTTTTATATATGTGCGATATAAATATATATTATTAATTTAATATTATAATTAAATAATAAATATTATTTTATAAAAAATATTAAATAAATGAAACCTTAATTTAAAATAAAATATGCAACTTAAATAAGAAACAAAAACTAATTATTCTTAATTTAGGTATCAGAAATCTCTTTCTCTCATTTAATTTTTTTAAGAACGATTTAAAATTCTCATTTTCTTACAATAATAAATAAATATAAAAGTTTTAAGAAAATTTTATTTTTATATTTTGAGAATGATATTTTTTAATATAAATAAAAATTTAAAGATATAGAATCTATGAGACTTTTCGTAAAGATAGAGAATTTAATTTATGTTTGAAAAGCCTACTAGAAGGCTAATCTATTACGTAACTATAAGGTAAATTTTATAGTTAATCCTTAAACTTTACTTTATATTTAACTTATATCCCTTAATTTTAATTTATTATTAAAAAATTCTTAAACTTTAATTTTATTTAAAAAAAATATCTCTAATTTGTAATAGCAAGTTTTCAAATTTAAAAATCCTTTTAAATTATAATATGATGTCTATAAATATAGTTTCAATACTTTTTAGTGAAGAATAAATCCTCTAAATTTCTAAGAAATAGATCATTATAAAAGTTTTAAGAAAATTTTATTTTTATATTTTGAGAATGATATTTTTTAATGTAAATAAAAATTTAAAGATATAGAATCTATGAGACTTTTCATAAAGATGGAGAATTTAATTTATGTTTGAAAAGCCTACTAGAAGGCTAATCTATTACGTAACTATAAGGTAAATTTTATAGTTAATCCTTAAACTTTACTTTATATTTAACTTCTATCCCTTAATTTTAATTTATTATTAAAAAAATTCTTAAACTTTAATTTTATTTAAAAAAAAATATCTCTAATTTGTAATAGCAAGTTTCCAAATTTAAAAATCCTTTTAAATTATAATGTGATGTCTATAGAGAATTTAAAAGGATTTTTAAATTATAATGTGATGTCTATAAATATAGTTTCAGTACTTTTTAATGAAGAATAAATCCTCTAAATTTCTAAGAAATAAATCATTATGATAATATTATTATTTTTGCGTTAGGTATAAATGGTAATTGAAACTGTTGGTATATTTTTAAGTGTTAGAAAAAAAAGCAAACAAATAATTTATTTTTTTACCTAAAAATCTAGATTATAGAGATTTTTATAAAATAAAAATAAAATTTAAAAATTTTTTTAATAATAAATTAAAATTAAGAAATTAAAGTAAAATGCAAAATAAGGTTCAATGACAAATTATAAAAATTATCCCTTAATTATACCATATTTCATGAAATTATTGGTAAGAGTTGGCATGCAATAAGCGAAGAGAGAAAAGGGGGAAATTTATTCTAAGACCAGCAAAATGGAATTTCAGCATTTGGCATATGAACGAATATTATGTGGAAGTCAAAAGTAATTGTCTTTTAAAAAAGAGGATGAATTTTTAAAAAGAGAGAGAGAGAGAAAGTAGTGAGAAAAGGATGCGTTGGAAGGAAGACCGGTCAACTTAGAATCCTCTTTCTCACAATCATCGGCAGGCGGTGCAGTTTTCCAATCAAATTGAAAAATTAATCAAATTAATTCGATTTAATTGTATTTACTTTTTTTTAATTTAATTTTAAATTTTATATAATTTTTATTTTCAATTTTATTTTAATATATATAAAAAGATTTTTTTTTATGGAGCTTATAGATATTTTGTGTAGATCCAATTTATATACTAATTTCAACCCACGTTAATTAATTTTTGTAAATGTTAATTTTGATATTTTAATAAATTTGATTTTCTTTAAATTGAATTAAAATATATTAATTTCATCCGATTCAATTTTTAATTGGTTTTTCGAAATGTTCTTCTTCAATCAACAGACAAATGCTCATTTTAACTATCTAATTTAAGATAAATTATGGAATATATAAGTATTTTTCTGTAGCATAGTTTATATAAGATGATAAGTTAATAGAATATATATATATATATATATATATTGTTAATTTATTATTTCATATAAATTATTTATATAAAATTATTATTTTATTATATAATTTTCTTAATTTAAGGCCAATAATCATATTAATTTTTAATAATTGTTTAATCAGTTAGATTCTTCATAATTTATTTTCGACTAAATAAACTTTTAAACTTTTATTTAGATTGAATTTAATTATATTTTAGGAAATTTCGTAAATTTAATTTTGAAGGAAAAAATAGAAAAAAAATCTAGATGAATAAAAATATATTTTTTAATTATTTAAATATGAAAATAATATTTTATTTATTTATAATCCATTAAATTTAGATTTTTTGGACTCACGTTAAGAAGGTATTTAACTTATAAGTTTTAAATTAAATATAAATATTTTATCATATTATTTTTTTTAATTTTTAAAATTTTACTATATATTTTATTTAATATCTTTTTAATAATTTTAATAATAAATATATTTATATTACTTAATTATCAATAATTTATAAATATTTTAATTAAATACATAATTATTAAAAATTTTAAATATTTATAACTTATAAACTACCTTATATTTATTGGTTTTCATAAATTACGCTGAATGTATAGTTATGTCTCATTAAAATAAATAAGCAACGCGTTTCTTGGACATAATTGGAGTCAAACTGCAAGAACAAAGAGCAGCATCAACTTACAACAATATCAAGAACAAGAACAAACCTTTCACCAACTCCGAAGCCCCAAACTTCCCAACCTAAGCTCCACAAAAATCAAATTGACACCAAAATCAAGAAACACTCGTCAGGAAAATCTCATTTCTTTTTCTTTTACTTTTCAGTAACAAATCAAAGAAATGAGATACTAGAAAACCCTCCAGGATTATTGTTTCATTTATGGAAAGTGAAAAAAAGATGAGCTTGAGCTCAGATGCTTTGACCACTACTCTCTCCAACTCAATACAGGCTTTGGGTCGTGGGTTTGATGTCACATCTGATATACGGCTTTTGTATTGCAAGGGAGCTCCTGGGTCCAGGCTGGTGCATATTGATGAAGAGCATACCAGAGATATAGTCATCTCTGATGGGGTTTTGTTGCCGAATGTTTCTATCGATATTGACTGCTCTAAAGACCATAGGAGCATTGAAAGAATTCCTGTTTGCAGCTTCCACGAGGCAATTCTTCTTTTCTCAATCCGTTATCTTTCAAATCATTTTCTGGGCTTTTTTTTTTATTCTTCTTTGCTTTATTGTCGTCGCTCATAAAATTATGCTTCGGCTATGTTAAGTTGTGCTTGTGAGGATTTCACTACTAAGCTGTTTCTTTGGGTGTTCTTGAAGCCCGATAAGAATTGTAATCGGATTTTCCTTTTGTTAATTATTGGGACTTATAAAACTGCAACATTAAGCAAATATGGATTTATTGGTCAAGAAAAATAGATTGGCGATTAGGGCAAATCAAGGTGATTCTTTAGAGTGTTAAAATGTTTATTTTTTTATGTTTCATTAGCATCATCACTTTCCTGTCTCAGTCTAGCTGTAATCTTCGGGGCTTTTATCATGTGTTGGAATTTCTGGTAGTAATACTTGAAAAATTGTGGGTAACAGCACTACTAATGAATTGTTTTCCTTGTATGCAAAATAAGTTTTCCAAAACAACTTTGAATTACTGTCTAGAAATTGGTAGAGGTTCTTCAACCTCAACTTTGTTTTTCTTTTTATAGTAAAATAATGGTTCAACACCCCAAGGAGAGTGGCAAGGTTCTTGCTTTATTGTCCCCATATGCACTAATATGAGTTTGTTCCCAGTACCAGTGTAGTGGGATCTAAATAAAAATTTCTTTCCCATGAAGATACTTTCAGCTTTAGAGTAATGCTTAGTTGAGTTGAGGAATGAAGAATTTCAAGTTTAAAATTAGTAGCAGATGGCAACATATATGAATCACTGTAACAGTGTCATTTAACTGAAATTTCTGATTTAACTACTATTTAGTGTACGAATGAACAAGCCAGGCAAGACTATAGATAATACAACTGCATAAGTATAATAAATGTATGTTAGATTCTCATGTTCGAGACATGGCTGACTTTCTTTTATTAGTAGCAATGATTTCTGGCTTTAAGCTACTTGTAGTTAAATTATTATTACATTGATTATACTGTAAACATAAGCTTGTTCTTGAAATTTCAGATGGCAGGAAGATTCAATGACAAATCAGGTATATCAGGACATATTCCGCTTGGAAGCTTTAATGCCATGTTCAATTTCACCGGTTCTTGGCAAGTTGATGCAACAGCAACAAAATCCCTTGCAATGGTTGGGCATTTCATTTCTCTTTATAATGTTCAATTAGCAAAAGTGAATTTAGTCTTGTGTGAGGAAATCAAGCGTGCTGTTCCATACTCCTGGGATCCTGCATCCTTGGCAAGGTAAACGTATTATCATGTCACAAATTCTATAATGCATATTTGTAAATTAGTCCCATTTTTATTTTCTTTTGATATTATTCTATTTGAATAAGAAATCAAAAGTGCCATGGCATAGTATGTATCCAAAATCATCAATATTTGGAGAAAAGGTCACCCTGCTTTGGAGTTGCCAAATTATTACTTTTTCTGTCTTATACATTGATATTAAATAGAATGAAATACAAATTGGTAAGTTTGCATGGATTTGGCTCTCGATTAAATGTTGAGTTCTTGATCCCAGTGTAGAGGTGTGCCTATGACCTGTGTATGAATGCATGTTGACAGAAATTGTCTGATAAAACTCTTAGGCAAACTTGAAGAGTTTGACATCATTAGCTTTCTGATTAGCAATTGCATTTTTTTTTTGGTCCCCCACAGCTTCATTGAAAGTTATGGTACCCATATTATCACATCCGCTACAATCGGTGGAAGAGATGTTGTTTACATCCGGCAGCACCAATCATCTTCTTTGTCAGTGTCAGACATTGAGAGCTATGTGGAAGATATTGCAGATCAGAGGTTTCAGGACTCAAAAAGTCAGCCAAGTGCTGGCCCCTTAAAATACAAGGACAAGGTTATTATCATGACATTGCTTCCTTAATCTTGTTCAATTAAGATACCTTTTTTTTATATATAAATTAAACACTTTAACAATTTTGTTGATAGCATTTTTTTCATTTAATCTTTGTTTGATAGATTCCAATCTTGTCGTGTTTTGCCTTGTTTTCTTAGTTTCCACAAGTGTCTCTGCCTTTTATGTGCTTCCTGTTTCCTTTATAAATAAATTATTTTCTGCTCTAGTGTGTGAGAAATCAGTAAAAATTGAATTCATTCATGTAGGATGTAACAGTCATTTTTAGAAGGAGAGGAGGTGATGATCTTGAGCAGAGTCATGCCAAGTGGGCAGAGACCGTGCAGTTGGC
Source organism: Hevea brasiliensis (assembly GCF_030052815.1). NCBI lineage: Eukaryota > Viridiplantae > Streptophyta > Magnoliopsida > Malpighiales > Euphorbiaceae > Hevea > Hevea brasiliensis. The sequence goes on along the minus strand of NC_079503.1, from coordinate 74,054,159 downwards.
ACCAGATGTGATTAATATGACATTTACACCAATTGTTTCTCTGCTTGAAGGAGCACCTGGCATGAAGCATTTAGCCCGGGCAATTGATTTATACTTGGAGTGTAAGTTTTCATTCAAAATTTTAGTTCTCTGTCTCTCTCCCAACTTGTGAATTATATTCAGTTTGTAATAGACTGTTTCAGTCAAGGATCACTGAAAATGTGATGCAGTTTTTCAGGTAGTATTCTGGATGCAAGATGTTTATCTTTCATGAAAAACTAATTTAGCAAAATATTTGTTTACTTTCTTGAGATTTCCAGTAATTTTTGATAAAGTCAAATGCTAAGGCTTCATGCCTATGGCTGCATCTGTTGTTACTTTCACCATCTCTTCATCAAATGATACGCGAGGAAGTTTGAAACTTTGAATAAGATCCAATTGAAAGTTGGATCATTTCAACTATAGGTGGCTTGTTACAAATAACATTTTAGATGGAGTCTCATAAAACTTATATTCATTTTTAATTTAAATATATTGGTTATTGAATTATTATATGTTTTTCCACAGACAAGCCATTCATTTTTAATTTAAATATATTGGTTATTGAATTATTATATGTTTTTTCACAGACAAGCCACCTATAGAGGACTTGCAGTATTTCTTGGATTTTCAAATTGCTCGAGTTTGGGCTCCAGAACAGAATAACCTTCAAAGAAAGGAGCCTGTTTGCCAATCCCTTCAATTCAGCTTGATGGGACCCAAGCTCTATATCAGCCCAGATCAGGTAATTTTTCATAGTTGTAAAATCTTCCTATGTGCTGATAGAAATTAATGCTTGAAGCTTTGTCTGCCTTGCATTACTAAAAGGAAAGAAATGGCTGAAATAAAAAAGGTTCTTAATTATTCTGTAAAAATTGAAAAAGAAAATAAAGAGCTAATGCATGATAAATTGAAAACAAATAAACCTAGCAGCAAAATAAGATGCAATTCATGTTTTCCTCTTGCCTTTTCGTTCTCATTGTTGGGAAGCATTGCTTTCATAAAAAGGTACTTGAATTTGTAAGCCAGTAAGAGAACTTCTGAATTCAAACAAAATTGACCACCAGAAAGAAGCCATTGTGGATGACTTACATAGCAAAGCATGTTTTTAAAAATAGTAATTGCAACTCATATATCTTGTGAAGATTTATGTGACGGTGAAGTTTTTCAAGCATCTATTATCACTTGAATGATGATTATCAGAGTGAAAAACCATAAAATGGGTGGAGTTACCACTTATGTCAGTACTTGACATGTAGCATTGATGAAGTAACATCATCCGGTAACTGTTTCAAGATTTGAATTAAAATAAAACATGTGTAACCTGTGGACAATTTGGCACAAAATATTCCTCGGTTTACATGAAATTCCTTCCCTTATAGTGGGAAAATCTCCTTTAAGGCTTGCATAAATTCTTTTAGCTAGAGATTGTCAGCATAAACATAACAACTACGGCTCTCAATGGGGTTATAAACCTAATGGTATTGCAGGTAACAGTTGGCCGTAAGCCAGTCACTGGTCTTAGACTTGGCCTCGAAGGCATTAAGCAAAACAGGCTCTCCATCCATTTGCAACATCTTGTGTCTCTTCCAAAAATTCTTCAGCCACACTGGGATGCACACATAGCCATAGGTGCGCCCAAGTGGAAAGGTCCTGAAGAGCAAGACAGCCGTTGGTTTGAGCCAATTAAGTGGAAGAACTTCTCTCATGTAAGCACAACACCGATAGAGTGCACTGATACTTCCATTGGAGATCTCTCTGGCGTTCACGTTGTCACTGGTGCTCAGCTTGGTGTTTGGGATTTTGGAGCCAAAAATGTGTTGCACCTCAAACTCCTGTTCTCTAAAGTTCCAGGTTGTACAATAAGACGGTCTGTATGGGACCATAGCCCCTCCAATCCTTATGCACAGCAACCCAATGGAGCATCATCATCAATATCAAATGAGAAAACCCCCAGTGATAAGAAGGAAGATAGTTCAAGCAATGTTGGGAAACTGGCAAAAATCGTTGACGTAAGCGAAATGTCAAAGGGACCGCAAGATATTCCAGGTCATTGGTTGGTAACAGGAGCCAAGCTTGGGGTGGACAAGGGAAGGATTGTTTTACGTGTGAAGTACTCCTTATTGAATTATTGATAATTGCTTCTATATTTTTAGGATTACCATTTTTTTTTCCCCACTTGTATGCATAGTTCAGGCATTCTTTGCACAGGATTCCTAGTTCTTTTGTTTCTCTGTACATTGAGTTCTTTTTGTTTGTTGGTTTTAGCCCCTATAGCTGATATCTCATCATAAAATATTGGAGGGTTATTTTCTTCTGAATTTGTTTGGATATATTTGTTTATTAAAAGAGAAGGCTTTCTTGTCCAATAATAATATTATTTTAGTCTCTATATGAAGTTATTTTCGTCCATTATTTTAGTTTCTCTATAAAATTTAAAGTTTTAGACATTTAGTTATCATAATTATAATTATAAGTTTAATGGATAAAATTAAATTTTCTTAAATTTAAATTTAAAGTTTAATGTTAGTTATTTATTGTATTTAATAATATTTTTGCCATATTTTGGGGTTAGATTAGTTTCATATATCCAATTTTAATGGTGATTTAACTTTTTAGATGCTGAAATATTGATTATTAATTATTTAAATATATTTATTATTATATTTGTTATTATGGATATATTCTATTAAATTATACATGTTCTTCTTTAATTACATTTATATTGTAATATATCATATTGTTACATTATAATAAAATAATATTTTGAGAAAATAATTAATAATCATTTAAAGAATAAAATTTAATTTGATTTAGATAAATATATAAATATTTAAAATTTTAATAATACTTAAATTATATTTACTATATCTAATAAGATAGTATAATTTTGATATTATAAAATATAAAAATATTAAATTATATTATAAAAATAAAATTATAAGTAATCCGCATTATGCAGGGACAAAATGTTGATATAATTGCCATAATTTAATGTTAGTTATTTATTGTATCCAATAATCATATTTGCCATATTTTGGGGCTAGGCTACTTTCAATTTGTGAGTTGTGACTTGGTAATTTTTTTTTTTTTTAGTTGAAATATAATTAGATGAAGCATTGTGGTATATCTTGCAAATTAAATTACTACAAATTTTTAATGGGTAATTTACATTGTGGTACATCTTGCAAAATACTCCAAAGTTTTAATGGATAATTTAGAAAATGACTCCTAAAATTTGATAGTAATTATGATTTAGTCCCTATTTTTTAATTTGAAATAATTTAATTTTTAAATGTAAATTTGTTAACTAATAGGTCATTTCTTCTAAAATTATCCTAAATTCCATTAATTAATTAAGAAAAGAATAGTCAAAGTTTAAACTAAATTTTTAATTCCACAATTAAAATTAATTAAAAGGATAAGTAATAGGTAAAGTATCTGCGAAAATTATTCTACCCAAACCCAAACCCAAATAATATTCTCAATATCCGAACTTAATTAATATTCTTAATATCAAAACTCATCTCAAAATTAATTATAATTTATTTTCAACTACCGATCCGTCTCAAATTCTATTATTATTATCTAGAAAAATACATGAACCTGTTTAATTTTATAATTTTAATTAATAATCTGTATAAAAAATATTTTTTATTAATAATTTATTTTAAAATTTAATAATTTTATAAAATCTTTAAATTTTATTTATTTAAAATGTAATATATATAAAAAGTTAAAATATTATTATAAAAATATATATTATATTTAATTAATTATTTATATTAGGTAATGGATATTCAACATGTAAAATCCAATCTCAATCCGAACCCAACATGAATATTATTTGTCAAACTCGAACTCATTCCAAATCCGATTATATAATACGTAAACTTATTTTATTAGGAAACGATATTTGCAAATACCTAAACTGTTATCATCCCAACACTTACCCTATTAGGATTCTATTGCCAACATGTTCACACCCAAAATGCCACTATTCACGCGCGGGTCAACATTGTTGCCAACTCTGTGTCTACTTGCTAGAGTCAAATAAGGTTTATTGGAGATGCCAACAAGTAAAGGAGGCTTAGGCAAGGTCCATGGTAGCCGCCATGCGCAAAAATGATACTGGAGTTGTATGAATCGAAGGCTGCAACTTTGGTTTCTTTAGATTTTTTTTTATCTACTTTCTGTTTCAAAATTGACCAAAATCAACAGTAATGATGGTTTCTCCAGTGGCTACTAGTGCCGGGAAGCTTTTCTTGAGCTCCGCCGGGTTAAAAGCTAAAGACAACAATAGGGAAGCTTTATAGTTGTGCCTCCTTCTTATTACCTCAACCTCTCTTACACTATGGGTTTTGTAGGTTCTGGTGAGTAATAGTTTCTTTGTTACCTATATAATCCTCAATACAATCTGATGGGAACCCCCTCCTGCAGGTCTCTTGAAATTAAATTGTGATACATCTCGGAAGCGTAATGTTGATTTAATAGCTATCGCTGTTGTTGCTGGAAATTCTAATGATAATTTGGTGGATGGAATTGCTAAAAGAGTGTACTGCTCTTCCCCTTTAGTAGGCAAAGCCCAAGCAATGTTGGAAGCCCTTCGGTTAACTGCTGCAATTGGGATATCATCCTTCATTATTGAAACAGATTCAACCTCTATTTACTCTGCAATGTTGGACTCTTACAAGGATGTTTATTGGGAAATTCAGGCAGCAGTTAATCTCATGTGTTCTCTTGTTCCTAATTTTGGCCAGGTTTATTTTTCTTTAGTGAATAAGGAAGCAAATTCTATTGCTGATATAGTTGCTAAGTTGTGTTTTAAGAACCTCCTTCCATGTAATTGGCTATTGCTACATCGGCTGAAATTCTTGATTGTTTGTTTTTTTGATGCCTTTGTGGTCTTGTAATGCATTGTTGCAATTAAAAAAAGGGAAAATTATGAAAAAGTACCATGTGGTTTCAATCATTTTTCATTTCAAGGGTCTGAGGCTTACTTTGTGATGAAGTGATATCTTGAGGCTACGCTTCGTTAGCAACCTGCAACATTTTGGCAAATGGCATTAGATTTTGCTAACATGGCAATTAAATAATATTTTTAAGTGTTTTTAATTCTTTTTTAACAATAAAAAATTAAAAAAAAAAGGAGAGAATAATCTGACACACCAAGACTCACTTGCACAGTAAAATTCTAAAATCAAATGATCAAGAGCAACCTTGTGCTTGGAGGATCCATCAAACCTCATTGTTCTCTTGAAGATTACAACCGGTTAAAAGAATAGGTATAAAGTCTTGGGATAGGTGAAGGAGCGGAAGCATGATAATTGGTGCATTAGAACATTGAATTTCAAAAATTTTCTTCTAGGGTTTCATACATCATGCCACTTCTCTTATGTGCCTAATTAATTTCAATGCTCAATTGCATATTAAAACACTTTTAATATGTATTAGGATCTTCATTTGCCATTTAAGATTATGAATTAACAAATTAATTCAATTAAGCCCTAGTTTGAAAGAGGAGTTTGAGAAGCCTTTAGCTGCAGAAATTTTAGGTGGAGCACTCTCCTCCTGATCCTTTAGATAATCTTCCTTCTTCTGTGTAGACTCAACTACGGGTTCTACAATTTGTTCACTCTCAAGTTCAACAGGAGGTTCAACTACAGGTTATACAACCTGGTCACTATCATGCTCAACAACAACAGTAGACTCACCAAGCCTAGTGCCTCCACACTCAACATTATCATGATCAAATGCACTACCATCATGAGTAGAAGGATCACCTACATGTGCATCAGTCTTAACTCTAGTTGCAAAATCAATTCCCTGTGCCTGCTTAAGATCTACAATCTATTTCTTTAACTCCTCATTTTGAGTAAGTAAATGACTTACTTTGTAATCATCAATATCCACAAATTTCCTCAGAAGTTCAATAGACTGATTTGATGTACTGAATTTCTCATTAATTAATGTTCTTAGTCCTTAAAGCTCACTCATAATCTCACTTTTGAAATCTGAATCAACTGTGGCTTTAGAAGATTCACCTTTTTCAAAACGTTTCTTTCTGCCATCATTATCAGAATGAATTTCTCTAAGCACAATTAAATCTACCCTAGAACTCTCCTTAGAGACATTTATATCCAATTTTTTAAACAAGGCAGTTAAGAGGTGTGCATAGGGTAATTTACCAATTCCATAAGCTTTACACATATTATTGAAAATCAAATAGGCCAAATTCATTCTTACTTTGTTAACAATATGCCACATGATGCACATATCCAAATAACTCAAATATCCATAGTTGCCAGATTTATGATAAAATATATAATTCACCATACTGTGAATAATCTTAATGTGCTGAAGGGCTTTAGTACTAGTGGATTTTTCACTAGTGGCAGTGTTTGCAGGAAAAACTTCACTTTCAAATTCAGTCAAATTAAAACCTGGAACTCTAGCAACATCTCCATGAGCAGAGATTCTATTTCCATCATTCGGCAATTTTAAGGCTTTGGCAATCAACTCAACAGAAACCACATACACTCTGTCATTCAAAGAAACCTTAAATCTTTCTTCTTCATCGACAATTTTTAAAGTTCTATAAAATTCTTGGACTAGTCTAGGATAATAAACATCAGTGCATTCACACACAGTCAGCCATTCTTGAAATCAAAGAGTTCCTTAAATTGAAAATCAACCTGATCAAAATTGTCCCATTTTATGAACTTGCAGTCTAGAAGCACTTTGTCAACAAGAGAGCCCGATGATTTTGAAGCACCCTTTTCGCGCTGAATGCAATCCCACACACTTTCCTTCCCCTTTTCTTTTCTGGTGCCGTCACCGCAGGTTCAACTTCCTCAGATGGGTCAGAGGATACACTGTTGAAATCAGTTACTGGTGTTTTTCTCTTTTCTTTCAATTTTTTCTTTAAGGCAGCAACAGGGAGTCCTTCAATTGATGAGGAGGACGACAAGGTTACGGCTGGGGTTTTTCTTTTGGTGCGAGCCATGAATGGCGAATCAGAAGCAGTGAGGAATCGGGAAATATGTGTTCCGACGCAATGAGGAATGAATGAGGAATCAGAGAGTGAGAGAGGCGCTCGAAGAAGATGGGTCGATATAATGAAGAGAAATTTGATAAGAAAAAAAGGGTAAGATTGGTACCGAGAACCGAAAAGAAGGTGAGAGAGGAGTCGGGTATGGCGAGAAAAAAGAAACTGAAGGGCTGAGGTTTCGTGTTGTAGTAGATGTAAAATTGATTTTTCTTGAGTCTCGCACTTTCCCTCTTCTAGTTTACTTTTTTTGAATTTTATTTTTATTTTAATATATATATATATAGCAAAAAAATGTAAATGACTAATTGCATTGATTAGCGCACAGAGAGTTCTAAGCACAGATACTTTTTGGCTTAAAATTTGAATAGCACATGATACAACAATATGCAAATTAGTATCACAGCAAATTAATATAGCTACTGTTATATAGAGTTTTCTTAGCAAATTAATATCACAGCAAATTACTCACAAATTAGACAATATGCAAATATATTAAATCTATATGAATTAATTTTAAGCAAGTGGTTCACTCATGCCAATTTCCCTTCTAATTTTGCAAAAGGTTTCCTCATTGAGTGGCTTTGTAAAAATATCTACAAGTTGATTTTCAGAAGCAACAAATTCAATTTTGATATCTCCATTTTGAACATAATCTCTAATAAATGATGTATGATCTCAATATATTTTGTTCTTGAATGTTGAACTGGATTTTTGATCAAGTTTATGGCACTTGTGTTGTCACACCTAATTGGAACAAGATTATATTTTAAACCAAAATCTTTTAATTATTGTTTCATCCATAAAATTTGAGCAACACAACTACCAGCAGCTATATATTCAGCCTCAGTTGTAGACAGAGCCACTGAAATTTGTTTCTTACTGTGCCAAGAAACTAATGCAAAAAAAAGAAATTGACAAGTACCTAAAGTACTTTTTCTATCCAATCTACTTCTAGCAAAATCTGAATCACTATAACCTACAAGATTGAATGATTTACATTTTGGATACAATAAACCAATTGAGTGTGTGCCAATGAGGTATTTGAAGATTCTTTTAACTGCATTTAGATGAGATTCTTTTGGACATGACTGAAATCTTGCACACAAGCAAACACTAAAATGTATGTCTGGTCTAGATGCAGTAAGATACAAAAGAGAGCCAATCATACCTCTATAAAGTTTTGTATCTACTTCTTTACCTTTTTTTATCATTGTCCATTTTAATTGTTGAACTCATAGGAGTGCCAATGCTCTTCAAATCTTCCATTTTAAATTTCTTCAACATATCCTTGATGTACTTTGATTGATTTATGAAGATGTCATCTTTCATTTGCTTAATTTGAAGTCCAAGGAAGAATGTGAGCTCCCCCATTATGCTCATCTAAAATTCATTCTGCATAATCTTAGAAAATTTCTCGCAAAGAGATTCTTTAGTAGCACCAAAAATTATATCATCAACATATATTTGCACGATGAGCATATCATTATGATGCTTTTTAACAAAAAGTGTTGTGTCCATTTTACTTCTTTGGAAATCATTTTGTAAAAGGAATTTACTGAGCCTTTCATACCATACTCTAGGAGCTTATTTTAAACCATATAAAGCTTTAGTAAGTTTATAAACATGATTTGGATGCTCATGATTTTCAAAGCCCAGAGGTTGTACAACATACACTTCCTCATCAATATAACCATTTAAAAATGCACTCTTGACATCCATCTGATAAAGCATAAAATCCTTGTAACATGCAAAGGCACACAATATTCTAATAGCTTCAATTCTAGCAATCGGAGCAAATGTTTCATCAAAATCAATACCTTCCTCTTGGTTGTAGCCTTGAGCCACTAGTCTAGCTTTATTTCTAACAACATTGCCTTTTTCATCCATTTTGTTTCTAAAAACCCATTTAGTACCAATAATTGAATGATTTTTAGGTTTAGGAACCAAATTCCAAACTTTGTTTCTCTTAAATTGATTGAGTTCTTCTTACATGGCAAGAATCCAACTTTCATCATTTTGAGCTTTTTCAAAACATTTAGGTTCAATTTGTGAAACAAAGGCAACATTACCAAAATATTTTCTCTATTGTGCTGTAGTCATCATCCTTTGAGATGGATCATCAATGATGTCTTCTTGGGGATGATTTCTATGGAATCTCCATTCTTTAGGTAAATCTTCATATTGGGGTTCATTCACTTGTAATTCTTCCAAATTTGGCATTTCTTTATTGATTTGATCATTGTTGGCATTATAGACATCTATTGTGGTATCTCCTTGAGTTTCTTCATCTTTGTCATCAATTTGTTTCATTTCTTGACTTGATTTTACATTTTCTTTTCCAAACACTTGCTCATTATTGTCATCAAAAACATCTTTCCTTCTAATAGAAGGGTTAGCCTCATCAAACAAAACATGAATAGTTTCCTCAATAACTAATGTTCTTCTATTAAATACTCTATATTCTTTACTCTTTGTTGAGTACCCAAGAAAAATTCCTTCATTAGATTTAATATCAAATTTCTTTAAGTTATCCTTCTTGTTATTTAAGATATAGCACTTACATCCAAATGCTCTGAAATATGAAATATTTGGTTTTCTTTCTTTCCAAAGCTCATAGGTGGTCTTTTTCAAAATTGCTCTAATCAAAATTCTATTCAACACATAGCAAGAGGTATTAATAGCTTTAGCCCAAAAATACTTTAGCAAATTATTTTCATTCAACATGGTTCTAGTCATCTCTTACAAAGTCCTATTTTTCCTTTCTACAACCCCATTTTATTGTGGAGTTCTAGGAGATGAAAAGTTATGGTTGATTCCATGTTTATCACAATATTTCTCAAATAAATGATTTTCAAATTCAGTTCCATGATCACTCCTTATAGATGTGATGCAAAAACCTTTTTTATTTTGAATCATTTTACTAAAAGAGGTGAATTTCTCTAAAGTTTCATCTCTATGAGCAAGGAAGAATGTCCATGTATATCTTGAATAGTCATCAACAATAACTAAAGCATATGTCTTCCTACCAAGACTAGTAGGAGACACGGGTCCAAACAAATCAAGATGAAGCAATTCTAGTAGCCTAGTAGTGGAAACAACATTTTTTGATTTAAAAGATGCTCTAGTATGCTTTCCTAGTGCACATTTCCTACATTAAAATTCATTTTCATAGTTAACCTTAGGGAGACCTTTAACAAGTTCTTTCTTAGACAATTTTGAGAGTGTATGCATGCTTGCATGTCCTAATCTTCTATGCCATAAATAACTAAAATCATCAAAAGATACTAGACATGTACCATGATTAGTTTCAAAGTTATTCATGTCAAGCAAGTAAATATTATTAGATCTATTAGCAATGAACAATGTGTCATTATCTAAGTTATTAATTGTACAATGAGAAGAAGTGAACTTTACCTCAAAACCTTTATCACAAAGTTGGCTTACACTTAGTAAGTTGTATTTCAAGCCTTCAACAAGTGATACATCTTCAATGCAAGGTTTGGTTCCAATTGTGCCATTTCCAATTATTTTTCCCTTTCCTTTATCCCCAAATTTCACATGTCCTCCATCTACCATTGTGATTTTTGAAAACTTATCCTTTTCACCGGTCATGTATTTTGAACAACCACTATCTATATACCATTTTTCACTTTCCTTCATCCCTTTGAAACAAACTTAAAATTTAATCATTTAACTTTAGGTACCCAAGCAACTTTGGGTCCTTGGGGGTTAGCGACTTTAGGTAAAGTTCCCTTTGGCACCCATACCTTTTTTACCTTAAGGAAATCCTTCCTAAGTGCACAAGAACTAATCATATGACCTCTTTTATTGCAATGATAACATGTGACATTAGGTAAGGAGGATGTAGATGCTTTAATGAAATGATTCTTGTATTTACCATAGTTCATGAAACCGTCAAAACCAATCCCATATTTTTCATTTGAAATTCTTTGGTTTCCAAGAAGTACATCTAGAGTTTCTTTTCCTTTTGTAAATTTTTCCAAATCATTTGTCAAATATTCTATTTTAGCTTAATAACTTTATTTTTCTCAATAAGCTTTTCACAAGTTTCTTTTGAATTTTTCAACTCCAAATCTAGCTCTTTCAACAAAGCAATTTGTCCTTTGTAAAATTCATTTTCTTTATACACATTGGACATAGCAATATTTTGTGATCTCAATAATTCAATTTTTAAATTCATTTTAGTGAATTTTCTCTTATAGTTTCTATACTCATCATACACTTTAGCAAAAGTTCAAGTTCCTTTACATTAGGAGGTTCAAGAGAATTTACCTCATTATCACTTTCTTCTTCCTTTTGTGAACTTTTGACTTTCTCTTCAAATGCCATCATACAAAGATGAGCAGTCTCTTTGTCACTTGATTCATCATTTGAAGATTCTTCACTGTTGCTCCATACAACTTTCATAGCTTTCTTGCTCTTGTCTTCTTTTCCTTTCTTCTTTTTGAGCAATGGACATTTGGGCTTAATATGTCCTGGTTTGTGACATTCATAACATACAATTTCTTCTTTTGATTCCTTGAAACATTTATCCTTGGGAGTATACTTTTTCAAAAATTTCTTGTATTTGCTTCCTCCTTTCTTGAAAGCTCTTTTGAATTTTTCTTGCAAGCATAGCCATTTCATCATCATCATCACTTCAAGCACTTGAGTCAACTTTAAGTATAACTCCTTTCTTCTTCTCTTCATCCTTATTTGTCTTGAGAGCAACGCTTTTCTTCTTCTTTTGCTCATTTTCAACTTCATCTTTCTTATATACCATCTCATGTGCAATAAGAGATCCAATGAGTTCATCATAGGTGAATGTTTTAAAATCCTTGGTATCTTAGATAGCCGTAGTCTTTGCTTCCCAAGATTTTGGAAGTGATCTAAGAATTTTATTCACAAGTTCGGCTTCCTCAAATCTTTTACCAAGTACTTTGAGAAGATTGACAAGATCGGTAAACCTTGTACTCATATCCGCAATTGATTCTCCTGGCTTCATTTCAAATAGCTCATAATCTAGGATAAGGAGGTTTGCTTTGGATTCCTTGATGACATCCGTTCCTTCATAAGTGACCTCAAGCTTATCCCAAATTTCCTTAGCAGTTTGACATCCTAAAACACGATTGTATTCATTAAGGTCAAGTGAGCAATGCAAAATATTAATAGCTTTAGCATTTATAGAAATTTTCTTCTATTCATTGTCATCACATTCATCTTCATTTTTAGGAACTTTAGTATTTCCTTGACCATTTTTTTGAGGAACATATGGACCATTTTTAATAATTCTCCATGGATCAATATCTATAGATTGTATGAAATTTCTCATTCTAACTTTCCAAAATGAGTAATTAGTGCCATTGAAGAGTGGTGGTCTAGTAATTGAGTAGCCTTCAGCTAGTTGTGCGGGTATACCGGCAGTATTGCTAGATGAACTAGCCATTGGGGATCACTCCAAGGTTGTGACACCTTAAGCAAGAGAGATAAGCTCTGATACCAATTTGTTGTCCCAAAATAGTCCAAGAGGAGGAGGTGAATTAGACTTAAACAATTTTTCGACCCTTGCAAGCCTAATGAAAAATTGTGGATTTGTTCAACTAGGTGCTCCTATCTATATAGCGAAAGTGATATGTGTTTCAAGAATATGTCCCTAAATTGCAATTCAAGCCTCAATCAATATTTATAGCAATTTTTGACATAACATGCATCACAAAATATTCAACTAATTTCTCAATCTACTCAATATATCTTCAAGTATATCAACTCAATTTATTCAATCAACATTCAATATCATGCATAGAAATTAAATTACACAAAAGTAAAGAGATTAAGGTTAGAGAAATCAAACACAATGATTTTTATAGTGGTTCGGCTTAACTAGCCTACATCCACTCTCTCAAAGAATCCTCTTTCAGTCTTCTCTCTACTATTTGCTCTTTTAAAGGAAAGAGACCAAAAGTCTTTTACAAATTCTTCAATACTGAGCTTTTACCAAGGTAGCTTGAACCCTTAACAAGTGTTATCTCAAGCACTCACACTCACAAGCTTTAATAGGTACTTGTACAACCTCTCTTAAATGTAATTTAATGTTTTAACACTCACTCTCTCACTCAATACAAATCAAACTATAAAGAAGATATGAGTTGATTTGCCAATGGTAGCTCAAACACTTTAAAGCTCTTGAATGAAAGCAATAAATGAAAAATCAATATTGGAGTGCAATTATAAGCTTTCATTAAGTGTAAAATGAAGTAAAGAATGTGTATTTATAGTTCCAAATCATTTTAGACTGTTTGAAACCTTTTTGGAATATTATACACTCTGTTCTAGGCAAAATAGCCATTATTTTGTCTTTTTGTACGAAGTAAAGCAACTCGGATCACTTAGCAAACTAATGAAATTTTTGGCAACAGTAGTGAACTAGTTAGCAAACTAATATTTTAGCAAACAAGTTAGCAAACTAATATTTTAGCAAACAAGTTAGCAAACTAATTTACCAGATGTCTGTTTCAAATTGTAATCTTTAAAAATCTAATTTAGACCTTAAGAGAAATATATATTCCAATAGCAATATCTAAGGTCATGATGAGAGAAAATTTTATAAAGTAATTGAAAGAAAAATTAATTTTGAGCTTCAATTGACTAAAACTTTCATTTATTCTTTTTACACAAGTTTTAAGACTCAATTCCTAACTTTATGACTTTCATACCTTTACTTCGAGTCTTAGCTTTTATAATCTTGTTCTTTCTCAACTTCGATTCATCTTAAGATGCCTTTGAGTGCCCTTCTCCTTAGATGTACCCTCAAAGATTCTTCATGAATAAGAGAAAGAATCTACACATTACTTGAAATTAAGTTAGATAGATTCTAGTTGAGTTTTGTTATCATCAAAATCAATGCTCATTTTGAGCTACACGGGGTTAACATTATTTTTGTGGCTTGAATTTTGTATATATTTTTCATGGACCTGAATTGTGACTTAATCTAAAAGTTTTCGCATTGCGATCCGATTGAGATAAAAAGTGAGATCTGTGGTGGTAGCGGATGGCACACCTCCATGGTATGGACTAGTATAAAATATTGTAATATTCTACCCTTTGTAGTGGAATTGTGAGATATTCAAAAAACACACTTAGGTTAGGGTTTGAGAATTCTGATTGATTGTATCTTGCTCTTTTCATCATAGTGAAACTTTTTCTCTTGTCTTGCCCATGGATGTAGACCTTACGGTTGAACCATGTTAAATCTTGTGTTATTCTTCTTCTCTTTTTAATACTGTGTGATTGTGCGATTTGAGTGTGTGCCTTAGATTTGCGTGCTTGTTATAACAAACTGGTATTTGAGCTTTATGCGCAAAACCTAGGGTTTACAGATGGCATCGTCTTCAACGAAGTATGAGATAGAGAAGTTTGATGGTGGATCGAGTTTCAATCTGTGGAAGATTAAAATTAAATCTTCCTTGATCCTATAAGGTCTATGGAAGGTAATCGAGGATAACTTTTCAGAAGATATAAAAGAGGCGGAGAAGGATGATCTAAAGGAGAAAGCCTTGAGTGCGATTTTTATGAGCGTAACTGATAATATCCTATGCGAGATTGTTGGTGAAAGCTCAACATCTACGGCATGGAAGAAATTAGAGGAGTTATACTCTACCAAATTGTTGACCAACCGCCTGTATCTGAAGAAAAGACTTTATAATCTGAGAATGAGCGAAGGTACACCCATTAAAGAACATCTGGATGAATTCAATTCAATAATTACGGACCTGAAGAATACTGATATTGAGATTGATAGTGAGGATCAGGCCCTTATTGTGTTATGTTCTTTGCCACCCTCCTATGAAACTTTTGTTGATACTTTGTTGTATGGGAAAGACAGTATTTCACTAGACGATGTTAGTAATTCTCTAAAATTGAAGGAGTTGAAAAAGAAATTTCCAGATAATAGAGAAAGATTTGAGGGGGAAGGTTTGGTGAGTAGGGGAAGAACACATTCAAGGGAGGATTCTTCCAGCAGGAAGAAATCTAAGACTAGATCTAAGTCAAGAATGAAAAAGGCCAACTATTTTGAGTGCAGGGAGTAAGGTCACTATAGGAGAGACTGTCCTAAGTTAAAAAAATAAAAAGGAAAAGCAAACAGAAAGTTCCACAAATGTGGTTGATAGTTTTATTGATTTTTATGGTGATGTCAGTGTTGGAAAAATTTTATCCGTGAGTTCAGATCATGGACAAAATTTCTAGATTCTTGATACTGGTGCTACTTATAACATGTTTCTACATAGAACTGGTTTGTCACTTACAAACAGATGAGTGGCAAGGTGTTTTTCACGTACAAACAGATCATGCATTATCTGTTGAAGGAACTGGTAACATTAGATTGAGGATGTTTGATGGCGTGGTTAGAACTATAGAGTGTTGGCATGTTCCAGGACTAAAGAGGAACCTGATTTCTCTTGGGACACTTGACTCTCATGAAT
Organism: Hevea brasiliensis; assembly: GCF_030052815.1. Taxonomy (NCBI): domain Eukaryota; kingdom Viridiplantae; phylum Streptophyta; class Magnoliopsida; order Malpighiales; family Euphorbiaceae; genus Hevea; species Hevea brasiliensis. The sequence goes on along the minus strand of NC_079503.1, from coordinate 74,038,610 downwards.
TCAGACACCATGCAGAGAATGGAGTTCTCAAAGTGTGCAAAGGCTTTATGGTACTCATGAAGAGTAGTTTGGTTTCAGGATTATATTTTCTTCAAGGCAGTACAGTTTCAGGAGAAGCTGCAGTAGCATCCAGAAGCAATAATCAGAATCAGACTCAATTGTGGCATATGCGTCTTGGTCATATGAATGAAAGAGGATTATCTATGTTAAGAAAGCGGGATTTATTAGACGGGCATAAAACAGAATCTATGGACTTTTGTGAACACTGTGTGTTTGGCAAACAGACTAGAGTGAAGTTCGACAAAAAAGCAATGCGCAAGACCAGAGGAACGGTGGATTATATCCACTCAGATCTATGGGGTCCTAACAGAATTCCTTCCAAGATCGGTGCCAGGTACTTTATGACTTTGATTGATGATTACTCTCGAATGGTGTGGATGTATTTTCTAAAAATAAAAGATTAGGCATTTTCAACCTTTGAAAAGTGGAAGACGAAGATTGAGAAGCAGACAGAAAAGAAGGTCAAGCGTCTTAGAACTAATAACGGGTTGGAATTTTGCAATCGTGAGTTCGATGCATTCTGCAGCAATAAAGGTATAGTGAGACATCACACTTGTACAAGGACACCACAACAGAATGGTATTGCAGAATGCATAAACAGAACTCTTTGTGACAAAGCACGAAGCATGCTCTCACATTCAGGATTGGGAAAGGATTTCTGGGCTGAAGTAATTAATACAGCTTGTTTTTTGGTTAATAGATCTCCATCTATAGCTATTGAGTGCAAAACTCCTTTTGAGATTTGGTCCCGGTCACCTGTTGATTACTCTCAGCTGAGAGTATTTGGTTTCCCTGCTTATGCTCATGTGAGAGATGGTAAACTTGAGCCGAGGGCAAGAAAATGCATATTTCTAGGGTATGCATCTAGAGTGAAAGGCTACAGGTTGTGGTGCAATGATCCAAAGTCTCCAGGATTAATTATCAGCAGGGATGTGACATTTAATGAGTTTTATTCATTAGATAGTCAAAGGGAGAAGTCAATAATAGAATTAGATCACGGTGTCAGAGAACAGGTGAAGCTTGATATTGACACTTCAGCAGTTCAGTCCAGTGATTCAGAGGATGAGGTGCAAGATCCTGATCAACAAGAGAATGCACCTGAACAACAGTAACAGGAACCGTATAGCATTACAACTGGTAGAGAGAGAAGACAGATTAGACCACCATAGAGATATGCATATGCAGATCTAGTAGCATTTGCCTTGTTAGTTGCTGAAACAGTTGAAGTGCATGAACCCAGTAATTATAGAGAAGCTATTTCTTGTTCAGATGCAGATCAGTGGGTCGGTGCTATGAGTGAAGAAATTGAATCTCTTCATAAGAATCAGACTTGGGAGCTTGTAACATTGCCTAAGGGACAAAAAGTTGTAGGTTGGAAATGGGTGTTCAAGAAAAAGGAAGGCACTCCAGGGGTTGAAGCACCTCGATATAAGGCACGGTTGGTAGCAAAAGGCCTTACTCAGAGGGAGGGGATTGAATTTAATGAAGTGTTTTCTTCAGTTGTAAAGCACAGTTCTATTAGAGTCTTACTTGCTATGGTTGCTCCTCATGATCTAGAGCTTGAGCAACTAGATGTGAAGACAGCATTTTTGCATGGTGAGTTAGAGGAGCAAATTTATATGAGTCGGCTTGAGGGATTTCTCATTCCAGGTATGGAAAACCTTGTTTGCTTGCTTAAGAAATCTTTATATGGTCTGACACAGTCTCCTAGGCAGTGGTACAAAAGATTTGATACATTTATGGTTCATAATGGCTTTAATCATAGTTCATATGACAGTTGTGTGTATCATAAGAAGCTTTAAGATGATTCTTTTGTTTATTTGTTATTGTATGTGGATGACATGCTTATTGCTGCTAAATGCATGTCACAAATTAACATTCTGAAAAAGCAGTTGAGTGATGAATTTGAGATAAAGGATTTGGGTGCTGGAAAGAAGATATTGGGAATGGAAATTACCAGGGATAGAAGTGTTGGAAAGCTTTTCTTGTCTCAACAGGCCTATGTTGAGAAAGTGCTTAAGCGTTTCAATATGAATAATGCTAAGCCTGTGACTGTTCTGTTTGCTGCCCATTTCAAGTTATCTACAGACATGTCACCCAAAACAGATGAGGAGATAGAGAACATGTCTAGTGTTCCCTATTCGAGTGCTGTTGGTAGCATCATGTATGCTATGGTATGCACCCAACCTGACATTTCACATGTAGTTAGTAGTGTGAGTAGATACATGGTGTGTCCTGAGAAAGAGCATTAGCAGGCAGTGAAATGGATTTTGAGGTATTTTAGGGGTACTACAGATATTGGTCTGACATTTGACAAGGCCAAAATGAGTGATTCAGTTGTTGGCTATGTGGATTCAGATTTTGCAGGGTACTTAGACAAGAGGAGATCTTTGACAGGTTATTTGTGCTATCAGTTGGAAGGCAACATTGCAAGCTACAGTTGCTTTATCTATCACATAGGCTGAATATATGGCCTTAGTAGAGGCAGTAAAGGAAGTTTTATGGTTACAAGGTTTGGTGGGTGATCTTGGGTTGATACAGAATAAGGCAATAGTATTTTGTGATAGCCAGAGTACAATACATCTTACAAAGAATCAGATGTATCATGAGCGAACTAAGCACATTGATGTCATATATCACTTCATTCAGAACATTGTATCTTAGGAGACTATAGTTGTGCAAAAAGTCTCAACACATGATAATCTAGCAGATATGATGACCAAGGGAGTCCCAGTCAGCAAGTTTAGGCATTGCCTAGACTTGGTTGGTGTTTGTAGTGCTCAGTAATGCCCTTGCGAGGGCATATGGCAAGAAGAGTGTTTTGTGGTTATTTTGTTGATGATAAAGGGAATTCAAGCTAAGGGGAAGAATTGTTACTTTTGTGGCTTGAATTTTGGATATATTTTTTATGGACCCGAATTATGACTCGACCCAAAAAATTTTGCGTTGCGATCCGACTAGAATAAAAAGTGAGATCTGTGGTGGTAGCGGAGGGCACGGGGTGATATTCTACCCTTTGCGGTAGAGTTGTGAGATATTTGGGAAATACACTAGGGTTAGGGTTTGAGAGTTTTGATTGATTGTATCTTGCTCTTTCATCATAGTGGAACTTTTTTTCTTTTCTTGCCTGTGAACGTAAATCTTACGGTTGAACCGCGTTAAATCCTATGTTATTCTTTTTCTCTTTTCAATACTGTGTAATTGTACAATTTATGTGTGTGCCTTAAATTTGCGTGCTTGTTATAACAATTGTATATTTTTTAAAATATAAATTTCATTATTCTTGCCCTATTGGACTAGATAAGCTATCTCATTAGGAGTGAAGGGATATAAAAATGGACAAACCACAAGGGAAAATTGTGCTTCTTGTGTTCTTTTGTTAACGAAACCAAACCCACCTTCCAATAATGGGGGGATTTGTATGTGGTGAATTTTAGCTGTGGTCTTATTACTTTAATTGAGTTATCAATGGATGTATGAGTGACAATGCAGCATTTGGAAAAGTGACTGTCACTGAGGATCAAGATATAGTTTTAATTAGCGAGTATGTTACTTCCAAAATTTTATTGATGATTGGTGTTTCTTACAGGTACTTGCTTAAAATTATTGGAAGTGGTGAGAATGTACGACTGCAATATCGCTCTCTTAGAAAAATTTTGAGCTCTCAGGCCATTGAAGATGGATGTGCTTCTCTGCCAATTCAGAATAGCAACTCATAAATTTAAATTTCTGCTAAATTATAATCTCCATAGAGCTCAACCAGCAAGATATATATATATATATATATATATATATATATATGGTTTCTTCCAGGTTACTGAATATGTAGCTCGGAGGTAGGTTACAATGCTTCATTTGGCAGCTTGTAGAGCGAGGAGATTTCAGATAACACAGCCTGCTTCTTTGTAACACAACGATATGTAGACCCAGTCAGAGGCTGGTTCCGTTCCGTGGAAGGGAAGGCCCTGAATTGGACTGCAGAGGGCTGATCCCCCACAGTTCCAATTTGGTTTGAGGACAGTTGTGATTTTGGATCAAGTTTGGTTCCCATTCAATCTGGGTCGAGACGGTTGAGGTAATGCAATAGTTAATTTTTTAAAAGCAAAATTTTTTTTTTCAAATTTGATCGAACTGTTAAGTTTTTATCCGATTTGGTTCACGGTTCAAAAAGGGAGTGAGACTGACCCTTTCTCAACACAGTTTTGGTCCGGTTGAGCTCTTGAGCCAATAGTTTCAGGACCAACTCAGATCGTGGCCAAGTCTAACAGTATGTATGACATATTTTCTTCAGTTGTATTTTTTGTGTTGTCAAAAGAGAACTACGTTGAATTCCTTTCTCTCTATTTCAAAATAAACTGGAGTACTTCTATGGAGATATCCACAAGGAAGATAATCAGGTGCAGCCAAATTATAGTGTATTAGAACTCAATTTAAAAAATCTAGGCATGAAGCTTGATCAAACCGTGTTGATTTGTCTAGAGAACCATATGATCATGGATTTCTTCTGTTCAAGAAAGCTTCTATTGATTTCTGATTCCATCAACATCTCATAATCTTCATTCCACTCTGCTATTGTTGAACTTTTGCATGATGATGAAACCTTGTTGCTGAGATAGGGAAGTATAAATGGAATACAATTTTACAAACGTATGATGATTAACACAAGCCCTGGTCTATTGGCGAGAAAGAGTTTGTAATTATTTATAACCACATGTTTTAAATTATTTATTCCTTTCAAATAATAAGAAACTAAATTTAAGCTAAACAGAGGAATTAAAAACAAACGAAATAAAAATATAAAAATTAATTAATATATTTTTTAAAACAAAAGAATTAAATAATTAGTTGAATAAAAGGACAACATAATTTTTGTCCCATATATTTTATAATGGTGCAATCCATTTTTGAAGACGGTAGGCTTTCACATCCTACTTTTCGCCACATGGTATTAGATGTATCGTTCTCAGGGTAACCTTCTTATGAGGATTCCTTCTAATTGGGTACTGCCTCTCTTCTTGACGTTAGAAGGAATCCTATCAACAAAGAAAGGCAGTAGGAATAAAATCTATGCCACAACTAAGTAGCCCATTTATAAGATTATCATAACAAATCAAGAATCAGCACTTTAATTGTTTGTTTGCCTCATTCTACAATTATGATATTGTCAACCCTGCATCCAAAAGAATTCCAGTAACCTAGAAAACAAGTGCAAGCAGGCAGGAGCTCCTAGGAAGCTGCATATTCAACACACGCTCCATTTGTGCTCTAGGCATATTCATGATGCCCATATCTAGTGACACAACCAATGATTGATAAATGTAGACCCAAACATGGGTTGGTTCAGAATCGGAACTGATCAAACCCATTTTTGACTCAAACCATAAATGAACCAAATTAAAATTAAAAAAGAACAGTCTAGTTTAGTTTCGAGCCAAACTGGATTTTTTTTTAATTTAAAAAAAATTTAAATAAAAAAACAGACTTGTATTTGAATCGAACAAAATCAAACTAGAACTGGAATCGAAACCTTTAAAGACCGATTCAGGTTCATCCTTTTGGAGAATCATGAACCAAAGGTTCTGGAGTGATTTGAATTAAAACCAGCCCAATGGCCGGGTCTAGATACATGAATAATTATATGTTATCACTGTGATTACCATCCACTGAAACTAAAATAGCCACCATTAAGTGGAAAAAAAAAAATCCTACTTAAACAATATATGCAACTTCTAACAAAATAATTCATTTCATGAAAAACCAAAGGCAGCTCAACTTCGTGTATCAAATTCCAGCCAATTTGCTCAAACGAATCACACTTCCTTTCAGAATCCAGACAATATCAAAGGTGACATATTCTTATAATATACCAATTACAGGAGAGCTAGCAATATCTTAACAGATTTGGGGTCTCACTATAAAAATTTGCATGGTAGATAGCACAAATATCCAAAAAGCCTATAATCTGCCATGCATGATATTCATCGAAGCAGTATATAATATAGAAAGACAAGAAGATACTGATGTATGAACATTAAAATCATGGGGTTTGTCATGTTGGATTGTGAGCTTCTATATCAACATGCCGAATACCAGGAACAAGTTCCTGGATCTCCTTTTCAAGCCTATCAACCTCACTTCCTAAAGCAGTAACTACTTCCTCACCTGCAAAGAAAGCCAGTTATTGAAACAGCTGCAAGTCTAACTCAGGGAAAATCCCAAAGTCATAAGAGTGCAAAATACCATAGTTTGACATGATCTTGAGCAACGCCCTATCATCCTTCTCCTTTGCAGCTTCATGAAACTACACAGCACATGAAGAAAAATTTGAATTTCTTAATGAAGATATAAATCAAAACAATCATTAAATCCAGTTTTCCTTCATTAACTGGATTCAAAATTGTAGGCTGCATTGACAGATTGACTAGCTCACTTCAATTATGTTGCTGGAGATTTTTATCAGGTGTTACATGAATACTTTAAGGTAAAAAGTGGTAGAGTGAATCAAAAACTGTTCTCCATGAACTGATAACAATAGAAAAAAAAACAACAATAATATGCATTCAATCTGAAGAAATGCATTATAAAAGAAACATTTAAGCTTCAAGTTTCACTTTCACGAAGGGAATTGCTTACTATAGGGATGGCAGATTGTAAGGTACTTCCTAAGCTACCAAAGCAAGTAAAAGAAATGATTATTCCTGAGAGAGATTCTTTATGATGAAAAATAGACCATAAGTTAACCTGTCTGGCCCACTCTGCACGTCCAGTCCTACTTAGATAATTCTGCACGACCACCACTCCGTTAAAGTCTGTTCATATAAACAGCCACATCAAATCATATTGATATCCCAGCAAAGCCCTTATAAAAGAATATTGCAATGATGCCAATGATAGGATAAGTTTTGTGTTCCATTCTCAGCTGTAAATGTAACAATTTTCATTACAGCCCACTGCTCAATTACATTCAAGATAATATTTATAAGTTAAAGAGATGATAACATATATATAAATATATATATATATATATATATATATATATATATATATATATATATATATATATATATATATATATATGTATATGTTATCATCTCTTTAACGTATAAATAACACCTTCAGCAATAATTGGTTAAACTGACAGCATATAGACATCAACATTCAGAAGCTTACACTCAGATGAAACAGCAAAGACACAGCATGAGAATACCTATTTCTGCTTTAAATCTAAAGAATCCAGGTCCAATAACCTCACTTTTGCAATCATATAAAGAATCTACAACCTACAGTGAAAGAGAAACACGTCAAACTTCCAAAGTATGAATGGAAAACAACCAAATTATTGAAGCAAAATAGGCTAACCATTATACCGGGTCATTTTTCAAAAAACGAAGAACCTTCTCCATGTCATGGTCATCCATCGCTCTACCAATCAAAGCATGTCGATTCCTCTGGATGAGAAATATAGCCACCTATAGATGATTTAATTAGATTTGCATAGTAATAACAAAATAACTCTTCTTAAGCTTCCTTCTGCTGTGAACTCAACATAGTATTGAGTCATCAAAATAAAAACAAAAGTCTGCAACAACATAAATGTTATGCAGGGCATGTTTCTTCAAACCAGCGAAGTACATTCCCTCAGCATGTACCAGGGCCCATTCACATGCTCAGGGCATGTGAGCCACTGTCCAGCAACATGAAGGAGTCCATTTTGGTCCAAATTTATCTCCATCAGCCCTAATTCACTTTGGACTTCCTATTTTATCAAGGGACAGCTGTGGAATTAGTTTAAAGTTCTTCCTATTATCACTAGGAGTATTTATTTATGTTTTCACATTCTATCTAGGATAAGGTTAATTCCTATTTTATTTATATCTTCCTCTTGTATTTAGGTTTAGCTAAACTTTCTAATTATTCCTATTAGGTTTAGGGTTCTAAAAACTCTATAAATATCCCTTATTTACATGTATTTCAGTTAGAGATTTTCAGCAATAAAAATCCTGCAAAGAATTTTCTCTCAATTTTCACTGTGTGATTGCGTTTTCTTTGAGTTTCACACTGCGTTAGGTGGTATCAGAGCAGGAAAAATCACCCCAATCGCTAACCTTGATGGAGATAGTGACAATAGTGGTTCTTAATCAGGGAACTAAAATCCTTGACTATAGGGACAACATGTTGCAACGATGGGAGCGACGTCTAGAGGAACAGATGGATCTCATATTCAAGTGCATCGAGAGATCCTTCAAAGTTATTATAGATCGTCTTGATGTTTTGAGAAGTAGTACAAACAAGGATAGGATGATGATAGAAGGCAAGGGTAAAGTTAGCTTTTGGTGACCCTATCAACAGACCTCTTTCTGCATGCAGGTAATATGTCAACAATGAAGATTTGGAGGAGGATGACTATGAACCAATCCAGTTCAATAGACATCAAAACTATGATGGTGATAGGAAACGAGTCACATATTATCAATTGAAAATTGATTTTCCTAATTTTTATGGGAATCTCGTCATAGAAGAATTCTTAGATTGGATCAGGAAAGTGGAAAGATTCTTCGACTATATCAACATAGCACCTGAAAAACGAATCCAATTGGTAGCTTGTCAGTTGAAACGTAGTGCTTCAACTTGGTGGGAACGGCTACAATATAGAAGCGACAAGGGAAATGGTCAATTCGTACATGGTTTATGATGAAGTACTTGCTGAAATAAGAATTTTTTTTTGCCTCTAAATTACGAGCAGATTTTACTCAAACAGAAATAATGTTGTCAACAAGAGGTCCAACCAAAGCCCTATGCAATTGAAAAACAAGAATGTAAAGAACAAAAGGAACTTCAGGATTCAAAAATGCAACTTGAAGTGGAGGAGCCTAAGTTTGAGGAATTTGAATTAAAAACTTTAATTGAATTTCCTTTTACTATAATTGAATATTAAGAGCTTGAGGAATGTGTCAAAGGGAAAATATAACCTCCTACATACTCCAATAGAAGTTGACGAAAAACAAATTATGGGGACAATATTGGAACCTACAGAAAAACAAGTCATGGAGATGATGGAGACCAAAAATTTTTCTTACCCTTTAATTCCTATTGTTTTGGTTGATTTTATTTGTCTAGATGCTACTATGGACACAAAGGACAACATGAAGTTTTCAATTCAATCAATATTGTTGATACCATTCAAGGAAGAGATATGGTACACTTTTACAATAAAGTTATGATTCTTCAACACTTCAAAATACAAGGAAGAGTTATTCCAAGTGGGGGAAAATGGTATGGAAGAATTCTAACTCAAGGTCAAATTTTATTTTCAAGTGAAAGAGTATAATGCGGGGCATGTTTCTTCAAACCAGCGAAGCGCACGCCCTAGGCATGTACCAAGGCCCATTCACATGCCCAGGGCATGTGAGCCACTGTCCAGCAACATGAAGGAGTCTAGCTTGGTCCAAATTTATCTCCATCAATCATAATTCACTTTGGACTTCCTATTTATCGAGGGATAGCTGTGGAATTAGTTTAGAATTAGTCTAAGGCCTTGTTTTGTAGAAAGAAAAGTGAGTGGAATTATAAGGAAAAGTATAATTCCTATGGAAAGGGAAATTATTATTTTCCATACAAATCTTTTTTATAGGAAAAGGAAAGAAAAAGAAGTGATTTATTTATTTTTCATATTTTCATGAAAAGACAAGGAGAGAATTTTTTTATATTTACTATTATGTTCGCATTAAATAAATAAAATTATATGAAAAAAAAAAAAAACTATTGGGAGGAAAAAGGGGGATAGAGAAAAATCAGAAAAAAAAAATTGTTCCGTTTTCCCCACAATTTTAACAAAAAACAAAATGACTCAAAATACTCTTTAAGCATTTTCCACACAAATCCTCATAATTTTTTTTTCCTTTCCCCTTTTCCTTCTTACAAAACAGGGGAATTGTACTTTTCAAGTTTTTTCCTTCTTCCTTTTTCCTTCCAACAAAACAAGAGAACTGTAATTTTTTTCCCTTCCCCTACCATTTTCCTCTCCCTTTTCCTCACTACAAAATAGGTCCTAAAAGTTTTCCAATCATTAGTTGGATTACTGATTTATGTTTTCTTATTCTATCTAAGATTAGGTTAATTCCTATTTTATTTATAATTTCCTACTGTATTTAGGTTTAGCTAAAATTTCTAACTAATAGTTTCATATTCCTATTAGGTTTAGGATTCTAAAAACTCTAAAAATACCCCTTATTTACATGCATTTCATTCAGAGATTTTCAGCAATAAAAATTCTGTAGAGAATTTTCTCTCAATTTTCACTTTGTGTGTGAGTGTGTGTTTTCTTTGAGCTTCACGCTGCATCATGTTCAATTTCACATTTTCATCATTATAACAAACTTACTAGAATTAACAACTAAAATAAGAAGGAAACCCATTTAGGGGTGCGGTGGGAATGAAGCAAAATGAAAATGGAAAATCCGGCACTTCATTGTCAAATTATATAGCCACCACTATGCTCTTCAAACTTAGTATGTCTTGATGTTCAAACTTCAAAACCTCATCACTAGTTATAGGGTTACAGGAATTCTATTTTATTTTATTTATTTATCTTGTTTCTTGGCCACCTTATTTTTACAAGGATCCTAAGACCTTTTATATTTTAAAAAATTAATGGCTTTTGGTGGTGATAATAGTAGAAATAATGATAACCGAGAGTAAGAAGAGAGACATATTCAATCCACAGGTTGATCTAACTCAATACACAATACACTAGGGTTGGATTAGTACATATGGAACCAAATCTAAAGACAACAGATACTTGAATGACCTAAATTTGAAATGCCCAGCCCAATCAACATATGTAATTAGAACATCACATATATCATTATCATACAAAAGACACTAAAAGCAAATGAAAATCACAAATGGAAAAAAAAACGAGTGTTGGGTAGTGAAGAAACGACACATTCCAATATTGCATCGCAAAAATTAGAGAGAACTAAAATGGATGTGAGGATATGCAAAGATAAAATCCATATGTAACGCATTCATAGGAAGGTGGAAGTGGCAACTAACATGCACACATACACTCCTTAAACCCACCCACCCCCACCCCAACAACCCACCAACAATATTTTACAAAACAAGATTCAAAAGGGGGTTTCCAAAGGTGTTAGAAGTACCTCAAAATTTTATCCCCTTACCAAACACAAGCTTAGGGTTTAAAGCATTGTTTAGTAGAGTTAAGTATTTGCGGACAGTACTAAAATGTTCTGTCACATATAAATTTCAACTATTTAAATAATGACAAGTAAAATAAATTGTATACCATCCCAAGAATGTTTCCGACAATAATTGAACCTATAGGATCATAAATTGCATTCCCCGTCGTATTTACTGCAACCAGAGATGCAGCAGCAATAGCAAGTCCAGTTACTGCAGCGCCATCCTGCAAATTTCAGATCATTTATTAAGAGAGAAATGAAACCATACGCATGGCATTAATGGCAACAAACACCAACTAGCTATAATTGCAGTAACCACTATATATATATATATATATATATATATATCAACTTAAACATGTAACTTCAGCAGTTTGTTTACAGAGTTTCGTAACTTGTTTTTTGATTCATATTTTTTGCAGATTGAACATTGGAGTTATTGTCTTTGTAATGCTGATCACGAATGTCAAATTTCAAGGCAATCAGATAATTAAATATTTGTCATCTAAATAGTTATAAAAACTGAAGATTTTCTTAAATATAAGTCAAAGCCAAACTGTGACATCATATATGAAACAATTGTTCATATCTGATTGCTTCAAATTCGCATGCAAGAGGTATACAGATAGAACAATAAATCCAATAGTCAATTTGTAGAAATAGTAATCACAAAGAAAATTTTGGGACTCTATAAAAATAGTGTAGCTTAAACATGTGTAAGTTGATCGTATATCTATATAAACAATTTTAACAATAAGTATCTTCCCTTTTCCCATGTCAACAATCCTAAAAAACGCAAAATAGTTATAGTTACGTTTAAGGGAAAAAAGGGAGACAGAGGCAACACAGCAAGGAAAGAAAATTAAAATGAAAATAAAATAAAAAGGTGTTCTCTAATTAATGCCGCTAATTTGATGCACAATCTAAGATGCAATCTTACATAAATATTCTTAAGATGAAAAATTAAAAAAAAAAAAATGAAGCTACACAGGAGTATATTGCTATCAATGGTATAGGGATAATTTTTTTAGATAAAGTTAATATTTATTTTTAAAATTGAAAAGAATTGACTTTTCTTTTTGAAAATTTTCTTATTTACTATATATTCATTATTTCATTTATTACTAAATATAATTAATGTGTCTTGTCCTACATATACTGAACACATGACAGGAAAACTATTTGTCTTGTCTTGTCCTATCTTATCCCATGTTGTCTTGTCGCTTGCACCAAATGCAACCTAAAAAACTATTACTATGAAATCATCTTCTAGAGGATCTAATTTCAAACTATTATTATGCAAACCTAACTCTATAATCCAATTAGTCAAACAACCAAGGATATGAGATATCAGAAATGATGGTAACGTTACTTTTGAACTGAAAAATCTGAATACATTTTTCAATCTTTAGCCTTTGCAACAAGAGAATGGAAAAACAACTAAACAGCTTATTCTAGTGCTATGCTTATGATAATTATTTTAAGCAAGAGTTCAAAAGCCTAAAACTTTTGCTAATACAACTAAATTTAGAGAAGAATATATTGTTAGGAAGTTGTGGAATGGAAATATACAACATCATTCAAGATTACAGTTGTGATCCCTTCTCACTCGATTTTCTTCTCTTCCTAATCTGAAAAAGGTTAGATGCAATTCTCAGCTTCGTCAAGAATAGACTTTTACACAAAATTGATAGCTAAGTTTATAACAGACTCTTCTCCAATGTAGGGTGCCTTGAATTACAGACCATGAATCAGCCATATTAAAATTCCCAAAAGACAATTATCAATAATTTCACAAACCAAAGGAGAAAAAGGGAATGATAAATTGCCTCTGTCATGACTGCAACAGATGTGGGATCATGACCACGCCAAACATAGTCTCTCACTTTCATTCCCTCTGCCGCTGCACCTTTCTTCACAGCTTGTATGGCAACTAGAAGAGAAGCACCTAAAGGACAGAGAAAAAGATGAAGTCCAAATTACATCAGAAGCTAGGGATTCATTAGCCTTAATTAATGAATAAGAGACGTGATCCGTACCTTCAATGATAAATGAACCACCAATCACTAGAGCTGCATATTGAATGTTTGCAGGGGGCTGAAGAAAACATTGCAGTCAATAAACCTTAATGCATTTAACAAGGCAATTGATGAGAATCATGAAAAGAAAATGAATAAAACTCAGTAAATCATTAGGAGTTTTGCTAACAAAATTTTCATTGGGAATTCACCAGGTCACTTACATGTGAAGTCCACAAGTTCTGAACTCCATGAACAATTGTAGCTCCAGAACCAAGACAAAATATTCCAACAGCAGATATCAAGGACCAAACAAACCTTTCCTTTGAATAGCCATAGCTGTGCAACATAAACTAAATTATTTTAGCATATTCATAAATCCTAAATAATAATATCATAAAAGTTTGTTATTTATCCCAGAGAATATGTAATCAAGGTTTCTAAACCCGGCCGGTCAGGTTCAATCAGGATTGGACCAGGATTTAACTGATGTAATATTAAATATATTATAAATTATTAATTTCATTAAAATATTAATGGCAATAATGCATTATTATAATAATTAAAATAAATTTACTTAAATTTTAATGTGTAAATAATTTTTAAAATAATTTTAAATTTCAACTAAAATTTAAAATTATAAAATTTTATAATAGAAAAATATTTAGAATAAAATTTTTATAATAATAAATTTATTCATATCAATAAAAATTAATTTCAATATATTTAAATTTTATAGAATAATAAATAAAGAAAATTTAAAATAAAAAAAGAAATCATGTTAACACACTAATAATATAAATTATTAGTACCATTAATTAGAAGTTAGTCAAATAGAGAAACATTTTTTTTAACAATTGTTACAAGTTAGTAATTGTTAATTATTTTATGCTAATATTGAATGTAATATGCATATGTATATTGAGGTAATAAAATCACAAAGTTCAGCTTTAGCTGAAGTGGTATAGCGCAACAAAGGTTATCTCTTCAAACCAGGTTAAAGTCCCAACATCTACATTTTCTTCAATTTTTTTTTTATCGAGTGACATGACCAACTGGTTTAAACCCAGCCAGGTTAACTAGTTCGCCAGTTCATCCCGGTTCAAGCTGAGTTTATCAAAAGGAGGGTTGTAGCTGAATTGGACCAGATCAAGGTCCCGTTCCCGGTTAAACCGGTTCACTTTTCAAAACCATGTAATATTGAAATGGGTTAGAAAAGCTAAGTAACTGCAACTGCTCTCAATAGCAGTGTTCATGGTACGGTTTAGGATAGTTTATGGGAATCTGAAACGAACTGACAATTAGAGTTTGTGAAATTTTCAAACTGAAACTGAACTGTTTTAGCTATAAAACTAAATTAAAAAGTTTGGTTCAGTTTTTGAAACGGTTTGTACTAAAACATTGAATATGTTGATAAATTCCAATCCAATTTAAGTCATTATTTACCTAATAATTATGATTAAAATAATAAATACTAACTAAAAACATTTGTATTTCAAGTTCAAACATAAAAATATAATCCAGAGTAATATATATTAATGTAGAAAATCAACACAATTCCATAATTTAAATGCTAATGAAGTTGCAAAATTTAATCTATATTTATCAAGAAACAAGGAAGATCAAATAACAAATTCTCCTCACTCTCTCTCTCTCTCTCTCTCTCTCTCTCTCACACACACACACACACACACACACACGTATAACTGAAACTGAACTGTGAAGCATTTTTCCTAAGATTTTCAAATCAAAATGTTTTTTCATAAGAGCCAAACTAAAATAAACTGCCTAATTCAGTTTAGTCTAGTTTGGCTTGTCAGTTTGCACTGAATATTGAACACCCTTAGCTCTCAATAAAAAGTTTCATCATATGTACATGTAAAGAAAGCAAAAACAGGAAGATGGCACAAATCAAGGATTAATTAGGTCTAAATAAAATTTTCACAATAACAAAATTTGCCTAATGAATAGTGCATGCAAATGTACACTGATAGCTATGAGGGCATTTTACCAAAATTGTGCAAAAAAAAAAATTTGTGTGTGTTGGGGAAACAATTTCCCAAACCAGGGTGAATGGTGACACGGTGGAATAGATCAACACAAAACCGACAGTATAGATGACTGTAACACATACCGCCATTCACATTGTCGGTAATGGAGTGAGAAAATACCTTTTGCAAAACGATCCCCATCCAGCTCAATAAATTCATGCATACCGACACTGATAATGTCGGTATAGCTTGAGCCATCCCATCAGCATCAGTTAAGTGAAGTCAGTGCAAAGCAGAGATTCTTCCCTCAATTTCCAAGGGAGTCACTGCCATAAATACCCATTTTAACGATGTCAGTATGTTTCCCTTAGTCCTTATTTGCTTTCACATACATAATTAAATTAAAAAAAAAAAAATAGAGCACAAACAATTATAAATAGGTAATTAATGAAATTTATTAAATCATATTATTAAAATATACTAGATGTATTTATTAGATTTTTATATATAAAACATTAATATTTTTAATATGTAATGTAATTAATAAAATTTAATTGGAAAAAATACTATATAATTAATTTCAATTTTTATCATTAAAAAATACTATATAATTAATTTCAATTTTAATTTCAATTTTTATCATTAAAATAAATAATTAATATTTTTTTATCTACAACCAATAACTTCCATTAAAATTTTTTTGTCAATATAGGATTAATAAGTAGATAGTTTTCTTAAAATTTAAGTAATAATTATTAGCTAATGTAAATTGTAAGATAGTCAGAATTTTACTTGCTCAAAATTTAAGTTGTGTCAAATATCTTATATAATATTATTTTTTATTTTATTTTTTTAATGTGATTTTTAAAATTAAAGAAATGAATTGACATACTATTTTCTTACATATTTATTTTTTGATATGTATCTTAAATTTTTCTTCTTTTGGATAAAACATAACATGTTATAAATTATAAGTGGGATTAAAAGCATTAGAGTCATCATTTCAATCTATTTTTGTCATTTTAATTTTTAAGTAGTATTTTCATCCATTCATTATAATATATTACTAAAACACACAAGTTTTTTACTGTTCCTAAGGAACAGTAAAATTACAGTTTTACCCTTTTTTTATTATCCAGCATGCCTGCAGCAGGAGGTAAGCGCGCGCGCGTGTTTGTGTGTGTGTGTATATATATATATAAACATGTGGGCAAATCTAAGGGTCGAGATATTCTCATTCTCACACAAAAATTCATCTCATATTTTAATCTAAATAATATATTTTTAAATATAAAAATAATATTATATTATTAATTTGCACATCCAATGCTTATCTCATAATTTGGAAGTAAAAAAATATATATATACTAGTATAAGCATAGCGTCTTAAAATATTAATTCACTAGCCAATATGACACGCTATGCCTTTGCCATGTTCGCATGCTTTCAAAGAAAAATTAATGATATATGCTCCACTGATTGATTCATATTTAAGTTAATGTATTTTAAAGTTGGGAACATATTTGATCAACTTATATTGTAATCATTGTATTAAATATTTTTGTTTTTTTATTTAAACTCTCAATCATCCATTTTGGATATTTTCAAAGTAATGAATCACAAAAAAAGGCCACCACATTCACCCTATATTCAAAAATTAGAGCTATGAAATTAAATCTCTTTATTTAAATATAAATTTATCTAAACCAAAATAACTATATTATTAATGTTATATAATAAGATTATATATGATAAAAAATTACAATACAACCAATACCTTTATCTTAGTAGTACTGGAGTAGTCTCCAGGGCTGTTAAATCTCAAGCCAATTAGACCCAATTGTACCAAAAAAAATTACAATACAAAATAAATCATGAATGAGTTGATAAAAATAAAAATAAAAAAATTAAAAGACATTTAAAGGATTTTACATTTTAAAAATAACAATTAAATTTCAACAAAATTCTAATAAAATAAGTATTTAATAAAATTTTTATATACTCTAACAATATTTGTAATACTGAAAAAGTTTATATAGTTGTTTTTAATTAATTTTACATTTAATGAAAAAAAGGAGGAAATATGTTCTTAAAAATAAAACCAGAGATTCTACCAAAGTAAACTAAAAAAATAGTTAACCCAAAATTCAACAAAATTAGTCACTCTTATTTAATTTTTTTTTCCTTTTTTAACTTTTATATATTAATTTAAGAGCATTTATTTTTACTTTATTTTTATTATCATCATCAATTACAATATAGTTATAAGTGTTTTCATATAAATACAATGTGTTTTAATTATTTAACTCTGCATAACATATGTGTGTGTGTGTGTGTGTGTGTTGTGTTGTGTTAACCGGCAGCATGCCGCTTTTATTTGTGCTTGTATTTTCTAAAAGGCTTAATATATATATATATATATATATATTATTTTAATTATATATAAGTTAGTAATTAGATTAATTATAATATACAAATTTTCATAAAATTATTACCTAATGAAAGAAGTAATAATTTTTTAATATTCTCCAAAAATAAATGTTAAATCAATAAATATTTTTATTTATTAATAAATTAACTAAAATAACATTAAAATTTAATATAAATAATTAAATTAACATTCATATATATATATATATATATATATATATATATATATATATATATATATATATATATCATAATAAAATAGTTCAATTAAATATCTCAACAAAATTATTCAGTTTTTAAATTTATAAACAATGAAATTTAATTAATTATTAATTTACAAACAATTAAATTTAATTGAATAAAAAAATACTATGTAATTAATTAATTTAATTTTTAATTAAATTATTATAATAATTTTCTTTTTAACCTAAAATAATTTATTATTATTATTAATTCAATTAAATATCTCATCAATATTAGTCGGTTTTTTTGTTTACAAAAATTTTAATTTTGGATTTTGTTCACGGAAGTTAATGGTATTTTACATTTTAACTTTTTTTAAAAACTATATTTAATTAATTTTTCAAATATTATTTTCTATACAAATTTCTTTTGATTCTCAAGCTACAGATACCAAGATCAACATCAGTTTAATATCATACTAAAATACATATAAATTTTTAATATTTATTTAAACTATTTTACGAACATAGAATATATGTATATATACATCTAACAAATTACTACCTTTTATATAATAATATTATATTACCTAATATTATTAAATACATTATGATATATATACAAAAAATATTAAATATTATAACTTACATTTTATATTATTTAATCTTCCCATTTACAAAATAAATTGTTTGCAAATTATTTTTCAAGAGTCTTATTTTCTTTTCCCTAATAAATTAACTATTTGGGATACAGATGGAGCGTTGTGGGATGGGAGGGAACCAAAGAATACCGCTGTTTATGCAGTCAATATGGGTTTGGCCACTTACACACACCATGTTTGATTCTCCCCTGTACCGATAGTTTTATTATGGTAATATGCTGCATGCAGAAATTCTCTGCACCTCTGTTTTTTTTTGCCCATTTATCAACTTACCGCTTTTATAAAAATTGGCATAAAATACTTCTATTTTCAGTGTTGGTGTTGTACTTCTCTTTGCTTACATGGCTATTTTCACCATGGTTTGGGAAATTGTTTCCCCAATAAACAGAAAAGTAATTTTTTTTTTATATATATTTACACAATTTTGGTAAAATGCCCTAGCCGATAGTTGGAACTAAGAAAAAAGATTAAAAAAAAAAATGAAGAAGAGAATGCAATGAAGATATCATAAATGACAAAGACTGATAACTCACGGATGAAGAGCATCTGGTGCACGCTTTGAGCTACTCAAACCATATGCAAGGAGAACCTACGATGTTAAACATGAATTAGTTTCTCTGCATTCAGTAATCAGTAAATTAAATATAAACTTAAATTATGAAAGCAAAACCAAGATATTCAGTCTAGCATGTGACCAACAGCATTAGCAAAAGGTACCTGGTTTGCAAAATCTGCAACTGAATGCACAACTTCAGCCAACATTACATGACTAGAGCTTGCTAACCAGACCCCAAACTTGAGAGAGAAAACAAGGAAGTTGCACCACAATGCAGTTTTGACTGCTCTTTGACTGCCAAAGCATTCAAAGATTGACCAAGTGAAAAAAAAGTATAGTTGAGGTAGGCATTATAGGGAAACAATTTCCAATATAAGGCTCAGTGCAAAAAGTGAAATATAATTATACAATGCTCAATTTAATATAGACCATAAGCATGTGCATGCTGAGATGTAAACTTTTGCCTCGCAAATGTTAGAATGGCCTTTTAAGGTTTCTTTCAACATATTGACAAATCAAAATTGCAAGTACAGTTACATCTAATGGATTGTTGATGACAACATCGAAAATGCCAAGCAACAAGCTATCCTATCCCTACGTCATTGGTAGTCCAGCATAAGCCTACCTATTCAATCACTGAGACAAAACTCTCTTAACCAAAAAAGTTGAAGGTGTTAACTACCTACGTGGTCTCGACCAAATATTTGCACTGCATTATGCTCCAATTATTTGATTAATATCTGATCACTCTGTAAAAAAAAGACTTTAAACTAGTGCATTTGATTTTTTAACTGCGTAACCAAGACCTCATCCACCATTGAGAAACTAAATTAAATACAAATGCATCATTTCTCATTATTTTTCTAGAGATAGTGTTCCATTCTCGCTTTCATATTTATAACACAATCAATCACATGACTTGCCATTCTACAAGGATGCTCTTCCAACAGAGACATTTAGTTTCAACCAAGACTGATATATTCCTGAATTTCAACAATTAATCCATTTTAATTTTAGAAAATATTATCATACAATATGTACATGACTTGAAATGTAAGAACCCAATTTTCCCCCAAATTACCCAGAAACAACAAGTGCAGAAAAGTAATGAAAAATAAAATAAAATACATAACCTATGTTGATCATTGATTTCGATCTTCTTTACTTGTTTAGCCCTCGTGAAAAAATCTGCATTAATATCAGAGACATAATTAGTAAAAATAATGAATTCCCATTTGAAGGAAAAGCAAAAAGAAACTTACTACGACGAGTTGAGTAGTGATGATAACTCTGATTATCAAAAGAAACCAAACCCAAGAATAAGAATTTGTTAGAAGAGTTAGAAGTGAAAAAACAACGAGACTGAGTAAAGGAACTAAAACTAAAAACTTGCTTGGCAAAATTGCCTTCTAAACCAGTGTTAGTGTTGGGATTTTCATTGTTATTGTGTTGGGTTAATAAGAAGATCAAGTCCTTGTTCCATAAAATGGAAGAAGAAACGGAGGAAGTGTGCTTATGGGGGCGGCAATGGTAAAGGCGAGAGAGAAAACGATATGACGTTTGCATTAAAAACAAGGAAACAAAAAGGTTAATAGGATTTTCAATGGCTGTATGTTGCTCTTCAAATTTCAAAATTCCTTGGACAAAGAAACAATTTCATTCAATGGGTATAGAAATTTCAGGGTTCTTGGGAGAGAGAACAAGAGATGCTAAACTAATAAATGATTTGTCATGGGTAGGAGGCAGAACCTGGTAACACACTCTCTCTCTCTCTCTCTCTCTCTCAAGCCCACCCAGCGTTTGTGAGCATCGTTTATTGGTTGTTTTTGGGGTCAAATGAAAACCACCAAATTTAGCGAATTTCATATATTGAATTTTTTTTTTCTTTTAAGAATAAAAGTTTTATTCTTCGTGTTGAGCTCAAATTGATTTAAAAAGTTTTTTTTTTTTTTTCGTGTTGACTCAAATTGATTATCAATAAATTCAAATTTAACTAGTTTAAAAAATTAGCAAATCAACTAAATATATTTGCAAATACCTAACTCATTTATAACTATGGTAAGTTTTTTATTTAGAGTTGTGAAATTTAAAATATATCATTTTAATTAACTCTCAAAAAAATAAATTAATTTTTATAAAAAATTTAAATTTAAATTATAAATAACTATATTTTATAAATACATTTTATATATTAATTATATCATAGTCTTAAACCACAAATTATTTTTAAAACATTCACAATTGAAATAAAAAAATATTTATAATATAATAAAATATAATAAGTAATATAAATATTTTTACAAATAAATTTTTTTAAGGAGTCGACTCACAAATTGAATACTATTACATTCGAACAAGACTAGATAACAGACCCCTTTACCTTTATCTCCCTCGCACCCCCTCCCCCCCCTCTCTATCCTAGCTTTCTTCTCTCTCTCTTTTACCCTTGTCTACCAGTATGCACTCTTATACCTTTGTCTACCAGTATGCACTCAAGATAATGACACTATTTACTACACATGAATTGAAATAGCCAAGATGCTGCATTTTAAACATAAAGCAAGATTTGATTGCACTCAATTGAACTTGAAATCATCGAAAATCAACACGAATTCGAATGTGAAAAATATTTCACATATTTTCGCATACCAAGCCATTACAGAATTCTTAGATGTATCCAACAGAAGCATAAAATCAACATCTTGAAAACAACTCCAACTTAATCTTCTGCAACAAATGGATGTACAGCAATGTGTGCATGGAGTTCACAATAACTTTTATGGTGAAAGAACTTGTTAGCAGAATCTCAGCAGCACCGGCATGTTAAAAAATCTGAGCACGTGTATGGTCGTGAGTTTTCTTCAATTTCTGAGGCTGTTGGTAAACTTTCCAGGTTGTATGTGTTGCTTTGAGCACAGCAGAACTCGTATAAATTCCTGCAAACTCCTTTACTGAATGGATGCACCCGCTCAGGAATTCCCCTGCACATCAGCAGATAGTGAACTAATAACAAATGAATTAATTGACAAAGGTAAACTACTTAGTTCTCATTGACATGTAGCACTGCCATTTTCAATTCAGTGACCACAAAACCATGCTTAGTAATATTATGTATGAAAAAATGATATATATATATACCTTCTAGTTAGCAAATTGTCCATAAATTCAAGTGAAGGTTCAAAAGAATATATTTACTTCCTTTATTCTTTCACCATACTACTTTATTCTTGCTTCGTAAGCAACAAGAAAGTTATAGGTAAAATGATAATAAATTTTAACTTGTGTCTTTCTATGGACTCACATCCAATAATAAATTTTGACTTTTTGAATCTTTAAACAAGTCAATAACCAGGTTAAGCAATATGCTGAATATAAAGTTACAGAAGAGCATAAAAGCGCTAACAGACCTTAAATATGGAATGCGCCTACGCCTTACAAGTTCATAGGTAGTCTGATTTGTCAAAATAAGATAGCTGCATAAAAACAATAAGATTCTGTAATTTGAATACTAGTGGCAACGCAAACGAAACTCTATACTCAAGGAAGGAGATAGTAAACTTTTCTCGAATAAGTTACATAAATGAAAGACTTTTCTATATTCAGCTTATTCGTGATAAATATTTCAACATTCATAAAAACTAATAAACCTTGTGAAATACAACATGATTAGGCCATTTGGTTCTTATAGATAAGGGTTTTTCTTTGTGTCAAGTAGAGGCAAGAGGCAGAGTTGCATACAGATAACACCGAATGAGAAGGAAAGAGTTGGAGAGTTATAGGAGGAAGAGTAAGGGAATTGTTTGCAAATGGCAGGTGATGAATCCAAGGGGACATACAGATTGCATTCAAGCCTATTAGGAAAGGTTCAGAGATATTTGTTCACTATTAATAGGCCCCACTCTGAGCTCATCTTGCCACTAGTTCATAATTAGTCCATGTGCACACAATAGACATTACATAAATTTTTAATGCATCTACAATATCTTATTAGTATGTCATGATTTTAAGCTTCTCCAGAAAATAACACAAGAAATAATGTTCTGGAAACAAATTAGTCAATAAACAACAATAAATACCTATGGAAAAGCAAGAGGAGGAGAAGAAAGATCAACAAAATTGATAAAGCAACCAACAATAGTATCATGATTGCATCCTTCCACCTGCCAATGATAACATCATTTTAAAATCAATCCAATGTAACTTACAAGAGAACTAGAAGTTGACCCAAGAATATCGTCATAACAACACTGGAACCAGCAACGTTGCAGCTCAGAACTGTTTTCTTCCACTTGTCTCATTCCACCCACCACCCCCCCCCCCCCCCCCCCCTCTCTTCTCTCTCTCTCTCTCCTTTCCTTTCTCCTCCTCTTCTCTCTGCGCTCCACTCTCCTAGCACTTTTCATTTTCTTTGGAGATGTTAGTGCAGTACCAAAGAATCTTCACATTACATTTGAAATTAAAAAATCCTTGAAAGACATCTGAAAAAAAAAAAAAGTACGTCTAAAGGATATCATACCAAGCCCTTGTAATGTTAGTTTTCAGGTATGCAATATACAAGATGCCAGTCCATAGGCATAATGCCGTTTCTTCGCAAAGGTACCACCTGAGGTTGAAATCACACATCACTAATATGAAGACATCGAACGTACAACATTAAGTTTATGGTAAAAGCATATATAAACAGTCTCTCCAACACAAATGGTTGGGATTAAATCCAATTATTTGTGTCTTTCTCTGTGTCATATAAACATGGAATGCTAGTAACATAAGGTTAATATCAAACTTGGAAATAGTATTTACAACTAGCATTCATATAAATATAACTATTTTAAGTTATAGTAACCATGCACTTCAAAAAAACAGCATTCACAGAAATTGTTAAGGGATGTGTACAACAGGAAAGGAGAAATTAGCTACTGGCTACCCCAGCTACGATGGTCTAAAGAGATTTTAAAGAGATTTCAGTGATGGAAACCAGATATCTGAAGAATGGGTGCCACACGATGCTAGATCAAAAGATTTTAAGTTGGAAGACAGTGGTTTTGATTTGAAGGGGAGTTAAAGTGCAATGAAAGAGATGCATGAAGCTCTGGTATCTTCCCCATTCCAATGTGATTCCAACAAGTGGTAACAGCAAATGGGGCCTTTTGGTGGCCAGTGATAGTGATGGTGGTTGTGATGAAGATTTTATTTTATTTTTTTAAACCCATGTCACTAAGGGTAACAGTGATGGACAGGACACTGGAAAAAAACCTAACTAACATCAGACAAGATTCTCACAACCAAAAACCTAACACGCCTAAAAAGATTATAACCTTATATATAAATAAAATAAAAATAAAATAAGATAAATTGATAAACAACCCTAGAAAAATAATAAGTTACTTATTAAGTTTCCTATTACTAAAATGGATAGCATGATACTTGCATATAGGTCTCCTCTAACTCTAAGATAAGCTTGAGTCAAAACAAGGACTTACACTATGCCTATGGGGAAGAACATCTACTACATCAACTATTAATCTAGATCAATGATGACCAACAATTGCAAATTAAGTTGAATACATAGACTTCATTAAATATAGAACAGCAAATGGAAAATAATTTTTAGGTAAAAACAAGATTAGAGATAAATATGACTTGAAGGAAGCTACCATTTTGTGTACACCTTCAAAGCTCCATCAAGGATATCAAGATACTAACTCACCAAAATCGACAATGATTTCCCTGGCCAATGCATGTCCCAAGCCATACGCAATGATGATCAAATTGAAGAACACATTTGTCACAATCATGGCAATGCTTTGCTCGCAGAGGCTGAAATATCGAAAGAAATATGAATAACAATCAAAAGCTATATTGAAGATAACATAAACACCATGAGAGAAGCAATAAGAAAATATGTTTGGATAATCAGCCACTTCGATTGTGACTTCCAATTTTTGACATAAGACAGCTTGTAAAAGCTGGTAACTTAGGCTAGATTTTGAGTTTATTAGAAAGCTTGAATTAGTAGAAAATTAGAGTAGGTAAACAATCAGAATTTATAACCAAGAGTAGCTAGGCAGCAAAATAACAAAAGGAAAACATATTATAGGGCATGTTTGCTGTGCAGTTAAGGCACTGTGAACAGTACCAGTAACAGGTAAATAAAGGTTTAGGATTGACATGTAAAATTCCATAATCCTTAGGCTTCAAACCCAGGCACCATAGGCATCACACCTATTGCATCTCACAATCCAACAGCAACATTTGCAGGAAATTTCTATTGACTAAAAACTAAATTGTAAGAATTACAAACAAAAATATTTATAGAATCAAAATTAATACTAAACCTTTAAGATGTTGGATTCCAAATCCAGTCCTGATCCTCTAAGGATTTGGATCAACGTTGTTAGAATAGTACATTTTCTATTTGACTTGTACAATTTGAGTTGATTCCCCACACTGGCAATTTGAATCAATAGGCCAAATTAAAATATACAAGAATCAAGGCCCACTCTAGTGAATTGGCATTGAATCAAGCAAAGCAATTAGTTTCCCGTCCTTTCCAACAGGTTTAAAATTCAAATTTTAACTTCAATGTTGATGCAGTGTGAAACTCACAAATAAATAACACACTCACACACAAGTAAAAATTGAGAGAAATTTATTCGCAAGACTTTATTAATTCAAAGCTCAAACTCTAAAATACATAAGAAATATCTAGGTATTTATAGAATTTTGATCTCCTAAACTTACAACTCAACTCAACTAAGCCTTTATCCCAAATTTAGGGTCGGCTATATGGATTCGCTTTCTCCACTCTAAACGATTTTGGGTTAAATCCTCAGAAGATCTCCTAAACTTAATAGGAAAATAAATCTACTTTCTACTAGAAAGTAGTTTCTAGGAAATTTATATAAACTAAAAGTACACTAGGAATCCTAGATTAAATAGGAAATATTAAATCCTATAAAGTAGAAAACTTAATTAACTAATCCTAATTGAAATAAGAAAATAAAATATGCTAATTTTGGCAACTAAAACTCTCCCAAAATAAGTAGGATCATGTTAGGACTGCTGGAGACCCACTTGGAGATGTAATTAACGTGTTTTGGGGCTGTTGAACTTGAACCTGACTTTCGTTCCATGGGTATGTGTTTCTGTCTGTCACACACCCTAGGGTGTGTGACTGGCAGACCGTTGCCCATTATTCACAGATGCTTGCCACGCAGCCTGGGGTGTGTGAGGGCATTCTGGCACACGCCCTGGGGCATGTGTAAGGGGTGAAATTCCGAAATGCTCCACATCAAATGTCACATGCAAAGAGCCCCTAAACCCTCCCCTGAGCAATCTAAACTAAGATTGGAAAGAAAGAAATACACATTCCTAAACAGTAGGTAAACCAAACCAAGCAACCCTTTCAGTCATGCATTCATCTGCATGTTCTACTTTTATTCCATTATTCCCCAAGTTGTCAGTAGACTTCTAGTACACTCCAAAGGTATTTATTTCAACCTAACAATCTTTTCCTCTCCCCTCATCCTACACCTCTCTCTCTATATCTCTCTCTCTATTAGATGTGTGTTAGTTCATTTCACACTGTCACTTTTAATATTGCAGTCATTATTTTAATTTAACCCAATATCTTTTCTTTTACTACTATTCTTAATTGTTTGATAAAGTTTTACGCAAAGTGTCCAGCACATGCATGGTTACAACAGTATTTAGTATCTAGATTCCATAATTTAGCTCATATTGTTATATTATAGATATACAGAGTTAGAGAGAACTAGATCTTTATTCTCTAGTTTATAAACATCATGTATTTGTTATTCTTTACATGTTTACCACTCTAATCATAATAAAATATCTTTACTACAATATATATTATGCTTTTTTTCTACACATCTATTTATTATCTTTAATTGATTTTGAGAAGTTGTAACTTGTCTCAAATCTTACAGTTCCCTAATTCTCAAAAGAAAACTGAAGAATACTGTCATGCTAAATCAATTAGGACTTAAATTAAGATTCCAAAATTAAAATAATCCTAAAGTAATGCAGGCAACATATTCCACCAAAGCTAGAATATGCAAAAAAAAAAAAAAAAAAAAAAAAAAAAAAAAAAAACCCAAGGCCTAAAATATGGCCCGCAGCTAAGTTATTTCAATAGACATATAAATAAGGTTCCAGAAGGACTAGAAAGTATAGTATAATATCCCCATTAAACCCAAGATGGCATCTATACCATACTTCTAAAATTTCTTGAGTTTGTTATCATCTACCTCATTTTCTTTAGCCCATATAGCAGGAAAACTAGAATGTCTGAAAGTGAAAAATCAAGTTGCTAAATTTCTCCACAACTACACCAATCAGGCAGTGACTCACCCAACACAACACACCAATTGGGCAGTGACTCAACCAACACATCACCAAATAATACCTATATTTCTCCCTCAATAGTGTAATGCAAGTAGTTAATTCTTCTCATGCAACCAATCATTAGTGAAAAATTAGTTACATTTGAATGTCCACACTTTCCTGGGCATTGTGTGTGTTTGCATTTTCATTGTAAGAGAGGCATTTGACATAGAGACATACATTTAAGTGAAATTAGGAGTTGGTCAAGGTTTAGATTGACAATCATGACGATCATGTGCTATTATAATATGCCCATCAACAGTAATTCCACAAGCAATCAGACTTCCATGACATTATTTTATAAAATTTTAAGACGATATATTAGGAGACTCAATCACAATAAAATAAGACATGACAACCAACACTATATATGAAAATGTCAGCTTTTAGTTAAAGGGAAACAAATGCCTATTGTTGCAGAAGTAAGTAGTTTAGAGGATAAAAAGAGATTTATATTCAGGCAACCATAAATATCTTACAAAGTTTGAACATAGAAGTGAGAATCAATACCTGTTCAACATTGCAGTAGGTACATGTCAAAGTTCTGCAAAGGACAAAACAACATAGCCATATTATTTCTCCAGGAAACGTTAAACATCTTCATTTTTCTTTCCCCCATTGTACATGTCAAGAGAAATTACATTGAAAAGAATTCACTAGCATTACAACATAAGCCATCTCCATGTGTATTCATTTACTATCATTTTGTTGAGTATTAAGTTCTGTTAGTACAATATTGCATAGTGACTAGCCACAGATTAAAAAAAAAAATCCTAAAATCTCACAACTTTAACATAATAACAATATAGCAGCAGAAGATGCATCTAAATGTCACAAAAAAAAAAAAAAATGAAGTAGTTATGCTGCCAATACGGTAACTGATATGTCATATCCTACACAGACCAAAGAAAATAACTGAAACAAAAATCTCTACAACACACCTATTTATAAGTAACCCCAATGACTTTATTATCTTCCCTTTTCAAAAACTACTGCACTCTTCTGCACCATGTAAACGTCTAGATTTGAGGCAATAAATATAGCTGGTTACCAAAAAATTATTGTTTTGAAGTACCCCAAACATCTTTTTACACTACATATTACATAACCCTCTACTTTTTTTAAACTATTTTCTAAATGGATTTGTAATCCATGCAATTACCAAAAAGACATGATGGCACTTTTGGACTGAATAAAAATTCCATACCAAATGGCAACCCTCTAGCTCATCATGTAAAAGACCAACACCCCACAATGAAAGCATTCTTGAATTTAACTAGCACTACTATTCACACATTGCTCAAAATATTATACAGATATGCATGATTATTAAGTGCTTAAACTCTTTAAGGAGGCATCATCAAGAGGTTTAACAAAGAAACTCTTAAGTGTTCACATACCTAATAGATGTTCCAGGAGGATACATGTCCAGAACAAGCTTCATCCAAGATGTTACATTACTTCGTGGAGGATTCCTTCCTGACTGGCTCCCATCCACAGTGACAATTACGCTTCCATTTTTACTTGAAACAGGCTGTCTTTGCTTAAACATTATAAAAATTAACAGTTAGTAACATCAACCTAAATGCAAGTCAATCTCAATGATCGGCCTACTAAAATTTAAGTTCAAGCTTAGAGCTTACTTTGAAGTCATTGATGCTCTTGAAACTGCAGCATTTTTCTCATTTAGAATCCTCATTGCATCCAGGACATAACTACAAGGAAGAAAAAGGAGAAAAAGGGAGAAAGCAATAACATTACACAAATTGGAAAATATATGAAATAACTTTATGCGCTATAGGCACAAAGCATATTTGATCATGAGAAGTAACTGCATTGACATTTACCCAGGAGAAGAACCAGACGTGACAAAATATTGAACCAATGTTGCAACAAACAACAACAAATATAAGGCAATGTACCTGTGAATGAACAAACCAAACAAGAGGAGAAAGTTATAATTTGATCAGTTAGGACATATTATAATAGCACATTTACAGTGCAAATGAAAAAGCACACCAATTAATATTAACAAATTTCAAAAATGGAATGAAAGAGAAAAGCATAGAGTAACACCTCTTTAACTTCTATGATAAATTCATCACTTCCTTCATGCGGACAATATTTTTAAGCTAGAAAATAAATATCAACTTATCACTACCTTATTTGCAAATGTAAACAGATATTTTTTAGTGTATTTGTTCTCAAATGATAACAGGTAATAGATAAGTTCATATAGATTTGTTCTTTTTCTTTCAGTCTTTTCCCCAAAATTCAAAACTTTAGGAAATGAGTGTCAGGGTGAGAACATTGATATGACAAAGGCATACTTAAACATCTCAAAAGGCCTTGCTAACTTGTAAGAGAGTTATATACCCTACAAAATGTTCACAAATTTATGTTGTGGAATTGCAGCACAAGTGATCTGTATTTTTCCCCTTTCCTAAAGTCAGGCACTTTGGGAAAGGCAGATTGGGAGTGATTTGAAGTTAATTAAGCAAAATGAGTGCTTGATGTATGTTCTAAATCATACTATCCAATTCCAGTAACATCATTAATTTACAAGACATTAAACTTGCCTATTCAATTCCCAACTAAAACTGCCATTCTAAATTATCAAATACTCAGTACTTTATTTCTTTAATTCTCTTGAGCTCTTAGACCATATAATAATATGTATTTGGCTAGACAAATCACAAGTCACAAGTTCTTCATTCTGCAATCAATTTTAACACTGCATTCAAAGAACCAAAATATTACATCTTAACTCACGACCACAACTAAACTACCCAATTTGAATTTCATTGTTATAATTCAATCCATTTCTCATTCGCTCAAACTGAAACAACAGAACTTCACATAATGTCTCAAATTTGCAGGTAACTTCGATAATCAAATTTGCAATCTTATTCCTAAAACATGATTTAAAACTTGTATAGAGAAGGCAACAGGTATTGCATTAAGAGATAAAACTTACCAAGGGTCTTGTTTTGTTTTCTCTATCAAATCGTTATCGAAAAGAAAAAGAACTCCTACATATATCAGATGCAGCATCACCAATGCCAACTTCAACCCCAATGAAGATCTCCTTGCTAAAGGTAAAATAAAGTAAAATTAATCAGAATCACAAACTCTAAAAAAAACAAAAGGAACGGAAGAGGCATCATTAACACAGTTAACTCAATAAAAGAAGATAGTCAACATTTCATTTATTTATGTCTTAAATTTCCTATTAAGAACAAATGGAAAGTCAAAAAGAGAGGAGCAAAGGGGGAGAAAATGTACCAGGGTCAGCAAGACAAGGAGAAAGACGGTAACATCGATCAAGTGCTCCATTACAAGAGCTTCGGCACAAACTCGTAATTGTCATAACGTTACAATATGCACAATCTGCTACAGATACTTAACCAGATTCAGTGGCAATGAAATTATCCTACTGCTGAAAATAGGATAGTAAAATTAATCAGATTAATATATACCAAAACTTTTTAATATAATTAAACTCTAATTTGTTATTAGGCTTACTAATTTTAATATCATCTTACAGTAACATCAATGAATTAAAAGTTTTCAAAAGAGGTGGTGTTTTTGTGCATAGCAGATTAACGAGTTTATTAAAATCTTACTAACATCAGCGCAAAGTAACTAAAAGGTAATCAGAAAATCTAATGAAAAGCAAGATTATAGAAAATATTGAAAAAAAAAAAAAAGAATCTAAGGCTTCAACATTCATCCAAAATGAAAAGAATTTCACCCAACCACAATGAACAGCGCCGGCGATGTGAACAAGTGAGTTAGACTAATTTAGAGTCCCTTGCCTCCTCATTTAAATTACAATAGCGACGGCGGCGGCGATAATCAGGGAGAGCGGCAACTGGGAACCACAGTGATACAAACGAGAACGACGGTATAGATCTGAGAGTCTCTTCTCTCTATTTCGCTGTTTGAATGACAATCTTAAAGCTTGCTTGGTTGAGTTCTAAGTTTCAAAACGACGTAGTATATCTCTCCTCGTTGAATGACAGTTCCGAAATTTGGTGGCCTGATTTTAATTTTATTTAATTAAGGGTACTTGCTAATTTTAAAAACTTTTTTTTATTTCTACTTAAAACACACCTTTTATTTAAAAAACATCTTTTAGATAAACAAATATTTTTTTCAAATAAGGTGGCTAAGGATAATCACTTCATTTATTTTATGATCAATATTTTTTTTATATTTTATAATATTTGATACCTTTAATAAAATAAATTAATAAAAAATATTTTTTTAATAAAAAAAATTAATTTTTTTGTTTATTAAAAAATAATTTATATATATAATATTTTTTATAAAAAAAGGTTTTTTAAAAATATATTTTAATAAAAATATTTTTCATCATTTAATTGCAATGTTAAATTAATAATATATACTTATATAATACATATATAAAAATTTATATTTTAATAAAATTATCAAAATTTATAAATAAAAGTAATTTTCATTTTAAAAAGAGAAAATTATTCTTTTTAAAAATATCTTAATTTTTTTACCAGAAATATATTTTTTATTAACTCATTTTTTTGAATATCCTAATATAAGAAAATACAAAAAATATTTTTTTAAAAAATATATTCCATAAAATAAATGAAACCTAAGTTATTTTTTTATTTTCTAAATTGTAATAATATTATTAAAATATAAAAATATTTATGCATATATGATATCACGCATACCATTAGTTTAATATCATATCCAAATAATTAAAAATATTTTCACAAAAATATAATTTTAGAAATATTTTCCATATACAACTTACTTTTTTTAAACAAACAGAATTTTAAATTTCATTTATTTTGCGAGAAAATAATTTATATTTTTTATAAAAAAAACTTTTTATTTTTTTAATAAAATATTCAATTAATAATATATATTTATATGATTAATATGTAAATATTTTCATATTTTAATAAAAATAAGTTAATTTTATCTTTAATTCATCAAATATTTTTTATTAATCTATTTTTTAAGTATTCAAAACACTAAAAAATATATCCGTAAAACAAGTGGAGTTTAATTTTTAAAATATAGTAAAATTTCGCATAAAAAAACAGTAAGTAAATTACTATCAAAATGAATTTTATGGAGGAAAAAAGAATCCATATATTCTCATCCATAATCTAATTTATGTTTTGCATAAATATTTTTCCTACCATATCATAAAAAAATTGAGAGTTGATATATGGAGACTTATTTCCATTCTATATTTATTATTTAATAGATTTAATATAATGTTATTTGCATACAATTAACAAAATTATCCCTATATACCATATTTAGCATTAAACCATTATAACAATATATTCTATTTAATATTTAAATTATCCACACTCTCCTAACATGCAAAGATAAATAAAAATTATATATATGATTTTTTTTTAAGATAAATGGTATTAAATTATTTTTGAAAATAAGTTTAATTTAATTTAATTATATTTTAATTAAATTATAGATTAGATTTTGACTGATGAATCATTTATTTTTTAATTATATAAAATATATATATATATATATATATATATATATATATATATATACTTATTTTAGAATTAGATTTGCTTTTTATTAAAAAAATTACAATAAAAAGTATTATACTGTGATGTCAATAATTATTTTCAATTAAACAATATTGATTACCTATTTAAAATATAAATTATACTAAAAAAATTAATTATGTTAAGTTTATATTTTAAAATAATAGACTAAGATTCATCAAATATTTAGTTTTAATGTATATATTTTTATATGCATGTATTTATATTTTGATAAGCAAAAAAAATTAAAAAAAAGAGAAACAAATATTTTAATTATTTTTTAAGATAATTAGAGTTTAAATATTTTGAACTATTAAATTAAATAAGTATTATAGTTTAAATATAAATGCTAAATAAGTTATGCAATAATAATTATGTGAATGCAATGTAAAAATAATAAATATGAAGGGCAATTAAAAAGATATATCTCTTTTTCTTAATAAAAGTTTATGATAATTTTTTGTCTTTCTAAAAATTTCATTTTCAAGTCTTTTTTTTTTTCTTTTAATTCTAACAACTTTTAAGAAAAAAAACATAAAGAGATTTAGAAGATTTTATCTATTAATATATTAAAAATTTTGGAAAGAATATAAGAATTTATAATTTAAAGAAAGATAGTAAAAGAGCATGTTATTCAAGGGAACATGCAATTTAAGTAAATGTCAATTTTATCATTTAAATCTTTTGCAAAATAAGAGTAAATTATTTTTTTAGTCCCTAACTTATGCTATAATTAACACATTTGCCTCTATTTTTAAAATTCAATGGTTTTGTTCCTAAATTTTTATTCCATACGATTAAAGGTCACTGTGTCTATATTTCCATCTATTCTTCATTAGTTGAATGGAAAAATATCGAAATAACCTTTCATTCTTCTCCTTGTCTCCTCCCCCTCTCTTCAAGAAACCTTTTGCCAAAAATATAGGATCCAACATATTACATCGAGAGAGTAACCAAACAGAAAATTACAAACAAATTTCATAAGAATTTTCAATAACCATCATCGCAATCAAACATCCACAATTATGTTCTATTTTCACAACAAGAAGCACACTACATTCAAAGAGTAACCCATGAGCATTTAATTGGATTAGAGATATAATCCTCTTCTCCTTTTGAATTTTACTTTTGACTCACCAATAAACCATTGAATGGGCTTCGATTTGGCTCTCCTAGTGCATAATCAAATCAATTTGCAATTTCTTCTTCTCTTCTCCTTTGATTTGGGATTTCTTCTCTTCTCAAATAAAGGAAGAAAAAAAAAAAGAGAGCGAGAAAAGAATAACGAAAGTAAATAAAACTATAGTGAGCGCAGATGTGAACCGAACCCTTATTTTCCTTCTTAGAGTTGAACTTGACCAATGCAGCTTTCTTTTCTCTTATCTTCTCTTATTTTGTCATATAATTCTTGTTTTTATTATTTTTATTGTAGTTGCTTCTACTTTCATTTAATAAGGTCCTCCTCAACAACAGAAGTATGGCTTTGGATGGATGATCAAATAATGGAGAGCGAATGATGGGAAGTGATTCAAATTTGGGTATTCAGAGTTAGAGTCTGTACAAAGGAAAATGAGAATTGATGTTGCATGTTGGTAGGGATGAGTTGCGATTTCTAGAATAGTTGATGGTCCTAAGTCCTAACCTAGAAATAAATCTCAAGTTTCTCTGCTTAAGGAACAAAGTTCAGCTTTTAGGGTATTTTAAGGATTAAAATTTTTTTTCCCTCTTTTTACCAGCTTCAAACCCTTGACTTAACAGATTTAATGGACGAAAGGACGCCTTGTGTGACAAAATCAAAATTTAGGGACGAAACTGTTAAATTTTAAAAACAGAGAGACAAATATGTTAATTATGGCATATTTAAGGGCACTTTATAAATGTGTAGAAATCTAGTTTTAAGGGCACTTTATAAGAAGCGACTATAGGTAATTGTTTTTTAAAGTGGCCATAAATAAAACCTGATAAGAACTGCAATGGACTTGCCAAGGAACCCCCAAAATATTTAAATCAATTCCCCATAAACCTTACAATCAGATTCTTCTACTTGAAATCACTTAACCTAAAACCAACCTTGTGGTAGAGAATCAAGTGAATAATTCAAATAGGAAAACAAATTATTCAAGACCAAATATGCAAAAGTACCAAATAAAATAATTGAGATATCATTGAAATTGTTCAAACAATCAATTCAATACAATAATTGCTCAAACCAAAGAATATGGTTCTAAGAGATATCTCATCAAACATCAATATGCAATCAATTGTCTTAATTCAAAAACTCCCCCAACAATAGAAATAATACCCAATAATGGAAATCAGCAAACAATAAGCTCAAAAGGACTCACACAAATTAACAAAATAACAAATGAAACTGAAGCAAAATATGCAAAGAAATTTAAAAGACCAAAACGCAAACTAATGGATAGAGAAAGACGATCAAAATGCAACACAAATAAGGAATTCCAAAAGACAACAAATCTAACACAAAAGAAATTAATACCAAATGCAAAATTAATTGAAATTAACAAATAAAAAAACAAGGATAACCAATCTGATTAGAGACCCAAAGCTCTGATACTAAAATGATGAGAACCCTAATGGACTTGCAAAGGAACCCCTCAAATATTTGAATCAATTCCCCAGAACCCTCATTAGATTCATCATGTTTTTCAACCTCTTCTTCCATAAATTTCCTATAATAATTAGGCAATGCATATGTACTGCTTACATCATGCACAAAAATGTCTTTTTCCATGCACAAATAATTCTTCAACTTAGAATTCAAATTTCTCAAGTGTCCATGCGTATTTGTATTATTTTTTACTTTGTTATCAAAATGCACAAGCAAATCATGCATGGAACATTTAGGCACAAAAATTCTATTTTCTTTATTCAAGAATCGATCACGAATATAATTCTCCTAAAATTCACTTTTCTCAAACTTGACAAACAGTCCAACAAAATCATCATTATTTGTATAAATATTTTCTACATACTCAAATTCTAATAGTATAGCTTCAAGAATATGATTAAGAGTACTCCCTCCATTAGATAACGTTTCAACTTCCAAAGGCTTTTTTTCTTGATTATCTTGAATGACATTAACTACTAATTTTTCTTTTCCAATGGGTGGTGAATCACTTGATTCATTACATGGAAAAAAAACTTTTAAATTTCTGCAAAATAGAAGCAACAACACTAAATAAAGAAATGTCAAGGTTAGAATTTTTCTCATAAAAAACTCTTTCTACTTTCTCCTTATTTCTTTCAGTTTCTTTCTTTTTAAACTCTTTCACTAGTTTTTCTTCACTCTCTTCAATTCTCTCAATTTTAGAAACTTCATTTTCATCTTCTCCCTTGACTTTCATGTTTCTTTTCAACATTTTCCTCTTGCTTTTCCTTTTTTTTTTTCTCTTTTATCTCAATTTCAACATTTTTGTTTTCACTTTTTTTTTTCTATTGGCTCTCCTTTTACCCTGAGCACTCTCCTTTTGCAATTTCACTCATTTTCTTTTATTCAATCTCATTTTTCTCATTTCTTTCTATATTTTTCCTTTTACACTCATGTTCGACCACTCTTTCATTTTTCTCTTTATTTTCACTTTCCTTTTTAATTGCTTTTTTAGTTCTCATTTGATCCTCATATATTTGAACATGAGATAATGGTGCTAAAGTAACATTTCTACCATCCCACTCAAAAGAATACTTATTCTTATGTTTATCATGAGTGACTCTCCTGTCTAATTGCCAAGTACGACCAAGCCATAAATGAGAAGTTTGTATCAGAATAACAGCACAAAGAACCTTATCCTTATACCTCCCAATAAAAAATGAAACTAACACTTGTTTTATAACCCAAACTTTTTCACACTCATTAAACCATGATAACTTATATAGTCTTAGGTGCTTCAAAATAGATAGTCCTAATTTCTCAACCAACAAAGTTCTAGTAATATTGTATCTACTTCATCAATGACCATACTACAATCCTTGTCTTGAATAAGAGACACCTAGTATGGAAGCTATTGTCCTTTTTGAAACTCATTACCTTTCTATCTTTTTCATCAACTCTTCCATTTTCTCTCCTATTATCTTCTCTCCTATTCTCTCCCATATTTTCTCTTCCATCTAACCTCCTATTGTCTATCCCAAACATCATATTATTAGGTCTCGCCCTTTGCTCCAACTTCTCCATAAAATTACCAAGCATCTTGTTCACTTTGTCAAAATTTTAATCTTTTTCACTACTTCTATGAGACATGTTTACACAACTTGCAAATAAAATGTTAAAAAATATATCTCACAACACTCCTTCATGTGTTTACACTCAAGGATGTCACTCCCCTCATGTTTCACACAATAAGACTTTTTTTCCTCCTATGTCTTAACACTCAAGTCTTTTACCACTCTTTTTTGCCTCTTTTAGCTCTTTGATGAACTAATCAACCTCAAACAAGACAACCAACTCACAAGGCTCAACACAAAAGATATCCAAGAACAAGACAGACAAAATGATTTCACAAAGAAAATATAAAATATGATACTAGAATCAACAAATGAAAGACTCCAAATTAGGAATGAAATTCCAGAAAATATATCAATGAAGACTCTCAACAAAAAAGATAGCAAGTATAACACCCTCACTTTAGGTAGTCCGTACATTCCATTGTTCTGACGACTAACGTCTGTTCAGACAGCTAGAATGTCTAGAACTACACTCAAACTAGAGTGAGGAGGCATAAATTGACTGAAAAAAGACTAAGAAAAATTAAGAAAAAATAAAAGAAATGAAATACAATGAAGTTAAATGAGCCGGTGCCCTAGCAATGGGTGACCTAACGGGAAGTAGCGGTGAAGACAGCTAGTAGGCCTAAACCCGAGGGGAATCCCGTGAAATAATTTCTTGGATGCCAGAGAAGAGTTATGATGCCCTAGGTAGCATTAAAATGTCAAGAAAAGGTTAGGAGAATTTTTAAGATCAGTACAGACAGTTTTGGCTCCTTAAGCAAAACGGAGGGCATTTTGGTCATTTCGTCTTCAGAGATATTTTTGACTAACTTGTCCAATTGAGTAAATAAATTATATGACATAAAATATGAATAAAAAGTGATGAAAATTAAATTAAAAAAAAGTAAAAAAGAAAAGAAAAGGAAATGAAATAAAAATCACATTTATGACATAAGCATGATGTCATAAATGAAAAAAATTAAAATCCTAACTAATGGGAAATTATCATAAATATCATTAAATTGAGACAAAAATAAGAAAAACAATCTGCTCTCCTCCTTCCTCAAACAGCCGACTTCCATAGGTGACCCCCCCATAAAAATTTTCAAGCTTGCTAGCTTGAAATTCTCCATTCTCTCATACCAAAAGCCCTAGCCACCTTCACAAAAACTTGAACCCACCCCTTGAAGAAGTGTTTGGCAGCCTAGAAAAAGAAAGAAAGTGAAGAAAAATTGAAGATTAGCAAAGAAAAAATTCTGCTTACACAAGGTTAGTGCTTATTTATGCATCTCTCTCTTTATTTCCACATTAGGGACTTTAATTGAGTAAGAAATTGTAAGCAGATTGAAATAAAACCTATGGGTATGAACACCATGGAATTCGGCAGCCCTAAGGAAGTGAAGATGTTGATGGTTTAAATTGAATTAAATTGATTTGATGACGGTATTTGGGATGTGTGAATGGATTGGAGATGGTAGTTCATGTGATATGCATGAATTAGGGATGAGTTGAGAAATTTTGAGTTAGGATTTGAATTAATTTTGGTACCTTGGTGTTATGGCTTGAGATTGATCTTGTTAAGACTGTTTGTTGATCATTTGAAGTGTTATAAATAATAAATTGTAGTTGGGAGTAAGGAGGATGAAATATTGGGAGTGCTTCTTTTATGCAGGAAATTCAAACCTATGAGTCCAGTGTGTTGTTTGAGTTATAACTGAAGTTGTGTGACTCCAATTGGTGTAAGGCCAATTAGAGGTGAAACTAGACTCAAAATACCCTATTTTTTATGAAGAAACCCTGCCCAAATTCTATCAAAATCTTAGTCAATTTATTGTCCCAATCCGGATATCCAAACACTAAACCTAGAAAAATGACCAAATGAACCACAACTCCCTCTAGACAGGTCCAAATGACCTGAATTTTATACCATTGGAAAGATTAGACATAGAACTACAACTTTTATTGAGAACAATAAGCCCAGAAATGCCTCTAACCAAATGAAATTACTGACCCAAATTAGGTCACCAAACTGACCATAATCAATTCTGCCAAGAATTTCCTGGACATAGACTAACCGACCAGTTTTGGAAAAATGGTAATAACTTGGTCTATAAAAATCCAAATGCAATGAAACCAATGGAAAAATTTTTATAAGACATAGGTCTACAATGTTGGTCTTTTGACCAAAACCCAGAACCCAAAGGAACTAGGTCAAATGGTTAGAAAAATTTAGCACATCAAAACCTAGAGTTTGACCAAATTACACTTGACCCCAGAACAGACTTTAAGTCATATCTCCCACTAGGAAACTCTAATTGGGATGAGCCATACTGATCTGGAACTCTAAGAAACAGGGCTCCAACTTTGTTTCAGACATGGTCTTCAAACTATGAACATAAGAACCCTAAAATAGAAGTCAAAGTTACTGACCTGAATCTGGACCTTGAGGACATAGGGTACCTGAGTCCAGGCCAGTGATTTGGCCATAACTAATTCTGAAAAATTTGGAAAATTGTATTTAAAATTTCAAAGGGACCATAAGACATAGGGTAATAACTTTTATGAAGAATATTAGGCCTAAAAATAACTATAACATGTCCAATTAATTAGACAAAGATAGACTCTAGAATCTGCCTAATTCTGGACCCAGAAAGAGATAGTGAGCCAGTTATGGTTATTTAACCATAACTTGAGTTATAAAACTCCAATTAATATGATTCAAAAAGGAAAACAAAGACAAAACATGGAGGAACAAATTCTATGAGGGGAGTGTGGCAAAACAGTGGGCACATCCTGGTCAATTTGCTATGTAAAAGCTGTGCACCAAATCTGGACCTAAAGAAAAGTCCATAAAATAATTAGGCATATGAGATGAAATAAATTAGAATAAATTGTTAAGCATAAAAATAACATGAATTAATGAAATTATAAATATTTAATAATATTATTCTGCCCAAAGTATGCATAGACTCATTTATATAGCATGGATCGATTGGTATACCAATTAGGGACTACATATTGCAGTACTGCCCATAGGGATAATCATTGACAGATAATATATGTCTAAGATGATTATTCTACTTGTTTTTATGCCTGCCGGATGGCCATAGTGCCAATTTTATGCCTACCCACTGGCCTAGTGCCTGATATGACCGTTGTATACTGGGTAGACATATGGATGTCTGACTAGTATACTCCTGTGTATCCAGTCTTTATAGTCTGTCCTAGGTTGGTCGGGCACAGATAAAAGCAATAAGTCTTAAATATAAATAAGAACAGGAGAAAATCATCAATATGAATTTTATAAGACTGAAGATAAGGTATATGCACAGAAAAGATCCCTATTAGCTTATTTACTTCCAAAGTTCTAGAAAACATGTAAAAGATTTTAAATACATGAAAATTAATATTTGTTTATAAGGTTATACGTGAAATAATTATTTTAAATTGTTTAGTTATTTTTCCTTATTTATGCACCACTAAGCGTTATGCTTAGCGCGTTGGTTTTTCCATCGCGTAGGTGCAGGAGACCCACAGCAGTAGTAGTAGTGTCTAGACAAGACTTGAGCAGATCTGCTACAGTGTAGATTGTCACCTCAACAGTTCATTTTGGTAAGGCTCATGTATAGTTAGATTTTGTATTTTGATTATTGTATGTAATAAATCAGATTGAGATATGTAACTAAATTTTGGATTGTATATATAATTGTATATTATTGTAAGTAATGTTATATGCATGAAATGTAAGTTTATTTATTTGGAAACAGATATGAGTAATGGTATGATATGGTACATGAATAATGAATAATTGACATGAGAAATGATGTGATGAAATGGAATAAAAAAAAAATTATACATGATGTAATATAACTAAAAAGACATTAAATTAATATTGTATATGACAAGATAGGATATGGTATTTCGGCACCGAATGTAGCACACCTTGCTCGGCTACACTGTAGATGGGTGAGAGGTGTTATAGCCAAAAAATATTCCCAACAAAAATAATATCTCCAACACAAGCAATGTCTCAAAACAACCAGTAAAAATTCAAAATGTATTCCAACTTTTATAATTTTCAATCATAACTCTCCTTTTTTTTTTATACTTATCTACTAGTAATTCTCAAGGAAAGAGGGTTATTGTTATAAACCTACAATACTAGTAGCAATTAACCTCTTTTGTATTTTCTTTTTTTTTTAACCAAATATGCAAAACTACCAACAAATAATTGAGATATCACTAAAATTACTGGAATAATCAATTCAACACAATAATTGCTCAAACTGAAGGATATGGTTCTAAGAGATATTTTGTCAAACACCAATATACAATCAATTGTATCGATTCAAAAACTCCCAACAATAGAAATAATACCAAACAACAAAAATCATCAAACAAAAAACTCAAAGGACTCACACGAATTAACCAAATAACAAACAAAACTGAAGCAAAATGAGCAAAGAAAAATTAAAAAGACCAAACGAAAACTAATGAGTAGGGAAAACACAACACAAACACAAGAATTCAAAGATAGTACCCAAACACAAAATTAATTGAAATTAACAAACAAAAGAACAAAAATAACTAACCTGATTTGAGACCCAAAGCTCTGATATCAAAATGATGAGAACCCCAATGGATTTACCAAAGAACCCTCAAAATATTTGAATCAATTCCCAGAACTCTTACAATCAAATTCTTCTACTTGAAATCACTTAACCAAAATCAACCTTGTAGAAGAGAACCAAGTGAATAATTCAAATAGGAAAATAAAGGATTCAAGACCCAATACCAACCTATGGTAAAGAGCTATGAATATCAAGGTATTAATTTTTGCAAGTTAAATAGAATTGTTAAGAAGAGAAGTTCAATGAAGTCCAATAGAGAAGAAAACTCTCTCAATAATCAATTGATTAATATCTCAAAGTTGTGTTTACAGCCCTAAAATATTCTATTTATATGTGTCTCCTACTACAAAGCCAAAATAACCTAAAACCTTAGGAATATTAAAAGTCACACACATAATAGCACTAAAAATAACCAAACAACAAGTCTCATGGCCTTTGGTGAGCTTCCCATGGCTTGTGGTGTGCCTAAACACTCCTCATGGCTATGGGTACATTTAACGCTCATCTTACACCCTCTCATGCTCCTCATATGTTTTTTTAGTGTGACTCACGGCTGGCCATGTGCCCAAGGGACTTCCTATGGCTAGCCATGTGTTTCATGGCCTCTAAAACCCTTTCAAATGCATCTCACAAGAAACCATGTGCCTCAAAGGACTTTCCATGGCTGGCCATGTGCCTTATGGCCTCCAAAACCTTCTGAATGCATCTCACAAGAAGCCACGTGGCCCAAGAGATTTCCCATGGCTTGCCGTGCTTCTCCTAGACCTTTTCCCATAGTTGAATGTGAGCTTCTCGTGGCCAAGTGTAAGATATTCTGTTCCTTTTGTAAATAAAGATATTTTTCGCTCTAATTCATGTTTGAAGGTGAGAATCTCATGGCTAGGTATGAGATATTCTATCCCCTTTAGAAAATGAAGATATTTTGACTCTTTATTACCAGTTGTTGGACAATTTATTAGCATTTAACACCACCAACACCATCCTTGCACACTTGCACTAATATGAACCATTTGAACTCTTTAAGCATACCAAACTTGTGGATTCCAACCTTGCACACTTGAACAAAGATGACCCATTTAAGCTCCTTGAGTATGCCAAGTTTGTCAATCTTATGTCTCTTGCCAACATGTGCTTAAATGAACCCTTGAAGAAATTCCTTGAAAATTGGTGCTCTCATGATCACATCAAAACCTAACACTACTAAAATGTTAAAAAAATAAAAAGAAGAAAATGAAAAAAACTTATTAGTTGTCGGGTAAATATCACACGTGATCACTTAATTTTATGAGTGTTTTCATAAATGTCACTAAAATAAAGTAAAATCAAATCAGAAAAACGAACTCAAAAAAAAACAAAAGGAATGAAAAAAGGCATCTTTAACACAGTTAACTCAATAAAAAATGATAGTTTGGTACATTTTAAAATTTTCATATGAAGAAGAAATGGGAAGTTAACAAGAGAGGAGCAAAGGGGGAAAAATATACCTGGGTCAACAAGACAAGGTGAAAGACAATAACATCGATCAAGTGCTCCATTACGAGAGCTTCAGCAAAAACTCATAATTGTCATAATGTTAACGTATGTACAATCGTCTACAGATAGTTAATCAGATTCATCGGCAATGAAATTATCTTACTATTGAAAATAAGATAGGAAATTTAATCAGATTAATATATAGCAAAACTTCTTCATATAATTAAACTCTAATTTGTTATTAAGTTTACTAATTTTAATATCATCTTACAATAATAATAGTGAATTAAAATTTTTTAAAGGAGGTGGTGTTTTTGCGCATAACTGATTAATGAGTTTATTAAAATCTCACTAACATCATAGCAAAGTAACTAAAAGGTAATCAGAAAATCTAATGAAAAAAGCAAAATTGTAGAAGATATTAAAAAAAAGGTCAGTTGCCATGAAAACCCTGAAGTTTGTAAATTTT
This sequence comes from Hevea brasiliensis, assembly GCF_030052815.1. Classification (NCBI taxonomy): domain Eukaryota; kingdom Viridiplantae; phylum Streptophyta; class Magnoliopsida; order Malpighiales; family Euphorbiaceae; genus Hevea; species Hevea brasiliensis. The sequence goes on along the minus strand of NC_079503.1, from coordinate 73,994,728 downwards.
TGCAATTAAACCCTAAAATTTACATAATTACTAATTAAACCCTCATGTTTGATTGATATCTCAAATTAATCTGACTATTAATAAACCGTTAGTATACTTGATAGGAATTCCACATCAGCTACCATATCATCACTAAAGAAGCCACATCAAAAACCCCAAATGACGTTTAATTGCCAAACAAATTATGAAGTTTGTCAATTTTTGCAATTAAACCCTAAAGTTTGTGTCAATTAAACTCTCAAATTTGATTAATGTCTCAAATTGACTTGACTTTCAATAAACCATTAGTATGTGGTGCTTATGTTTCAAATTGACTCAACTATTAATAAACCATTAGTATGTGGTGCTTGGTAGGTAATTGTAATAGCTATTATTTTGACTATTTTAGTTGGGAGTTATATTTTATAAGTTTATTAATAACTGATATTAATGAGCAATTGATTGAGGAGAGTGATTAATCTTTCTTCCAATGATTTGATATACCTTGCAATGGCTAGAAGAATAAGCTACTTACACATTTATTTCGTCTAAGAAATGCTCTTACAGAAAAAGTTAGAGTTGGATGAGATTTGTAACAAAATCATTAAAAAATGCAGCTCAGTGAAAAATGCAATCAAAATGATACACTGATTAATGACATGCAAAGCAAAGTTGAGGTGTTGATGAAGACCAAAAAAATTTGAAGGATGTATTATGTTGTTATATATATGTATAGTAATAGTGAACAAGTTTGCTAATATTGGTTTGAATGTATAGGTTGATTAGAATGGGACAGAGTAATTGTATCTGCAGAATATAATTTGACTAGTAATTTCTGATTTATTGAAGTACACTAATAATTTATTGAAGTTTAGGTCAATTTAAAACATTAATTTGAGACATCAATTAAACGTGAAGGTTTAAATGACAATTATGTAAACTTTAGAGTTTAATTATAAAAATTACCAAACTTCAAGTTTTTTTGTAGCAATTAACCTAAAAAAAATCAGAATCTAGGCTTCAACATCCATGAAAAAAATGAAAAGAATTTCACCTTACCCATAATGTGTAGCACCGAAGATGTGAACAAGTGAGTTAGACCAATTTAGAGCACCTTGCCTCCTCAGTTAAATTGCAATAGCGATGGCGCAATTAGGGAGAGCGGCAACTGGGAACGAAAGCAATGTGAGGGAGAACGACGGTTAAAGAGCTTAGGGATATATTAGAGAGTCTATTCTCTTTCTTTTAATGTTTGAATGACAATTCTAAAAGAGAAAATTACTATTTAGTTTCTGTATTTTAACAAAACTAATTACTTAGTCTCTTATTTTGAAAATACACTATTTAGTCCCTATAAAAATTTTTATTAAACTATTTAGTCCATCTGTTAAATTTTTCATTAGTTAATATTGGTCAACCTACTATTTAGCCCCTCTATTTTAGTGAAATTAATTAGTTAGCCCCCTATATTTTAGAAAAATATATTGTTAGTCCCTGTAATTTGACTCTGTTAACTATTTAGTTCCATAATTATTTTTTATACCTAAACTACCCTAATACTCTCTCCTTTATTTCTTTCTTATCCTTTTCTTATTTCTCTCTTCATGTTTCTTTTTCTCTACACCCGCACCTTTCTCTCCCATATTCTCTCTTTGTTTTCATTTGTCAATAAAAATGGTGTAAACTGTCTACACAAAAAAGTTAATAAGTTTCTTTAAATTTCTAAACAATTAAGGAAAATTATTTATAAGTAGAGACAATATAAAAATGACATCCAAAGAATTAGAAATTTGAAAAAAAAATGTAAATTAAGATTTAGTCTCGATATAACAAATTTATATTTTTATCTAAGAATATATTTTTCAAAATACATGAACCAACTAATTAGTGTCATTATAATAAAGAGACTAAATAGTAGTTTTTTTTTTAAATATTGGGATCAACTATTTAGTTTCTTTAAAATAGAGGGTGTGAATAGTATAGGTAATGAAAAATTCGATGGATGAACTAGTTTAACGAAAATTTTTATAGGGACTAAATAATATATTTTTTAAAATATAGGGATCAAGTAGTTAGTTTCATTAAATATAGGGACTGAACAGTAATTTTTCCATTCTAAAATTTGCTCCATTGAACTTTAATTTTCAAAACGACGTAGTATATCCCTTTTTATTGAATGCCAGTTTTGAAATTTGGTGGCCTGACTTTAATTTTATTTAATTAAGGGTGTACATGTTAATTTAAAAAACATTTTTTTTTATTTCTACTAAAAAAACACTTTTTATTTGAAAAACATTTTTTTGATAAACAAACATTTTTTTTTCAAATAAGTTGGTAAAATCAAAATAAGAATAATCACGTTTCACGAAAAATAATTTTTTAAAACATTTTTTATATTTTATAGTGTTTGAGGTACTCAAGAAAATAGATTAATGAAAAATATTTTCTTAGTAAAAGAAAAACTAAGGCTCTATTTGTTTATCGGAAAATAACTTATATATAGAAAATATTTTTTTTAAATTATTTTCTAAAAATATATTTTCTATAAAAATATTTTTTGTTATTTGAGTGCAATATTAAATTATTAATATATATTTATATTATTTATATATAAATGTTTACATTTTAATAAGATTATTAGAGTCTAGAAAATGAAAAATAATTTCCTCTTTAAAAAAAAAAGTTATTTTTCTTAAAAATATCTTAGTTTTTCATTTAACTAGAAAAATATTTTTCATTGACTCATTTTTCTGAATATCCCAAATGTAACAAAATACGAAAAGTATTTTTTAGGAAAATATTTGTCGAAAAGCAAATAGCATCTAAGTTATTTTGTATTTTTTAAAATCTAACAATCTTATTAAAATGTAAAAATATTTATACGTATATGATATAAATACATATCATTAGTTTAACATTGTAACAAAAAAATAAAAAATATTTTTATGAAAAATATTTATTTAGAAATATTTTTTATATATAAATTATTTTCTATATTTTCTGTAAAACAAACAGAGTTTTAGGCTTCATTTGCCTTGCGAAAAAATAATTTGTATTTTTCATCAAAATTTTTTTTCCTTTTTTAGTGAAATATTAAACTAATAATATGTATTTATGTGATGCATATATAAGTATTTTCATATTTTAATAAAAATAAATTAGTTTTATCTTTAATTCATAAAATATTTTTTATTAATCTATTTGTCAAGTATTCAAAACAATAAAAAAATGTAAAAAATATTTTAAAAAAAATATTTTCCATAAAACAAGTGAATTTTAGTTTTTGAAAATATAGGAAATTTTCACATAAAAAAAAGTAAGTAAACTACTATCAAAATGAATTTTACGGAGGAAAAAAAAATCCATATATTCTCATTCATAATCTAATTTATGTTTTGCATAAATATTTTTCCTATTATATCATAAAAAAATTGAGATTTGATATATGGAGACTTATTTCCATTCTATATTTATTATTTAATAGATTTAATATAATGTTATTTGCATACAATTAACAAAATTATCCCCATATACCATATTTCGCATTAAACAAATATAACAATATATTCTATTTAATATTTAAATTATCCACACTCTCCTAGCACGCAAAGATAAATAAAAATTATATATATGATTAATTTTTTTTAAGATAAATCGTATTAAATTATTTTTTAAAATAAGTTTAATTTGATTTAATTATATTTTAATTAAATTATGGATTAGATTTTGATTGATGAGTTTAATCATTTATTTTTTAATTATTTAGAATTATATATACATATACAAAGGCGGGCCCCCCCAAACGTTTTCTCAAATATTTTAATAGATATAACTTTTAATATTTTTATTAATTATTTTTGAAAATTTTGTATTAATTTTTCTAAATATTTATAAAATGACCTCTCTATTGGCCTCTAATAATTTATAATTTATATATTATGACATAAATTTAAATATTAAATTATTTTTATTGTCATTAAATAATTATAAAATTTTAATTAAGAATTAATTATTCAAACTATAATATTTGCAAATTAAAATTATTTTCTATTTTATTTTTGCTCTTCCTCTGCTTATATGAGTAAATATAATTATTTTTTTATTTTTATTGTTCTCTCATTTTGCTTTCTTTCCTTTATTTCATTTAAATTGAAAAATTATTTTATTTACATATATACAAATAAATAAAATTAGTGATCTCTCATGTAAATTTTAAATAGATCAACTTATATATACATTTATTTTTATATGATATATGTACTTTATTATTTTATTAATCTCTAATTTTTCTTATCTGTTTAAATTTAATGACTATTATTTTTTAATATTATATTATTATGCCATATAATCTAGCTATTTAGGGTTTATATTTATTTTTTGACTTTGAATCAATAAATTTTATATAAAGATTTAATATAATATTTAATGCCAATTGATTTTCATTTTTTTTAATATTATAACCAAAATCACAATTTTATAATGCTTATATTTATTGTAGAGATTTTGATATAATTTTTTTGAATTGATAAAAAATTCTTATAATTTAATATTTTGTGTTTTATATATATATATATATATATATATATATATATATATATATATATATGTAATAATTTTATTAATATATTATACTTAGTTTGGCCCCTCAATAAAAATTTTTCTGGCTCCGCCCCTATACATGCGCACACTTAGTTTAGAATTTGGTTTGCTTTTTTTAATTAAAAAAATTACAATGAAGAGTATTATATTGTGATGTCAATAATTATTTTCAATTCAACAATTCTGATTACCCATTTAAAATATAAATTGTACTAAAAATTTAATTATTTAAGTTTATATTTTAAAATAATACACCAAGACTATTTTAACCAAAAAAAAAAAAATCGTATCCTTTATGACTTCATTCATCAAATATATTGTTTTAATGTATATATTTTTATATTCATGTATTTATATTTTAATAAGTAAAAAAATAAAAAAAAGAAATAAATATTTTAATTAATTTTTAAGATAGTTAGAGGTTTAATATTTTGAACTATTAAATTAAATAAGTACTATAGTTTAAATATAAATGCTAAATAAGTTATGCAATAATAATTTAGTGAATGCAATGTAAAAATAATAAATATGAAGCGTAATTATCTTTTTTTTTTAATAAAAGTTAATGATAATTTTTTTCTTTCAAAAAATTTCATTTTCAAGTTTTTTTTTAATTCTGACTACATTTAATAAAAAAAAAATAAAGAGATTTAGAAGATTTTATCTATTAATATATTAAAAATTTTAGAAAGAATAAATGAGTTCGTAATTTAAAGAAAGATAGTAAAAGAGCATCTTATTCAAGGAAACATGCAATTTAAGTAAATGCCATTTTATCATTTAAATCTTTTTAAAAATAAGGATAATTACTTTTTTAGTCCTTGAGTTATGCTCCAATTAACACATTTGCCTTTCTATTTTTAAAATTTAATGGTTTTGTTTCTGAGTTTTTATTTAATATAATTTAAGGTCTCTTCGTCTATATTTCTATCTATTCTCTATTAATCGAATGGAAAAAAGTCCTCAATACCCTCTTGTTTTTCTCCATGTCTCCTCTCCCTCACTTCAAGAAACCTTTTGCCAAAAATTAGTATCTAGCATATTGCACCGAGAGAGTAACCAAACAAAATATTACAAGCAAATTTCACAAGAATTTTCAATAACCATCATTGCAATCAAACATCAACAACTATGTTTTTGTTTTCGCTACAAGAAGCACACTGCATCTATTGAGTAACCCATGAGCACTTAATTGGATTAGAGATATAATCCTATTCTCCTTTTGGATTTTACTTTTGACTCACCAATAAACCACTGAACGGGCTTCTATTTGGCTCTCGAAGTGCATAATCAAATCAATTTGAGATTTCTTCTCCTTTTCTTCTTCAATTTGTGATTTCTTCTCTTCTCAAATAAAAGAAGAAAAATAAAGAGAGCGAGAAAAGAGTGAAGAAAGTAAATGAAACTGTAGTGAGCACAGATGTGAATCAAACCCATCTGGTCCTTCTTAGAGTTGAACTTGACCGATGTAGCTTTCTTTTCTCTTATTTTCTCTTCCAATTCTTGTTTTTGTTGTTGTTGTAGTTGCTTCTACTCTAGTTTAATAAGGTCCTCCTCGACTATGGAAGTATGGTTGTAGATGAATGTGTTTGCACTAAAAATAATTTAATCAGTTCATTAATTATTTTAGGCTCATGATTGATTAAATTAATTTTTTATGAAATTAATTTAATTAATTTTGTTGTATTAATTTAATTATGAGGCCTGAATTAAATATTTAGATATTATTTTTGGTAGTTATCAGATTTTTAGCTAAAAGGATTTATAAGGAGTTAATTAATCATAGGAAGTTACTAGATCATGGACAATTTATCAACAGTTAAAGAACATGTGCAGGAGAGCTGCGAGAACAGACTGGACATGCGACATAAGTAAGTGTTGGTTCCAAAACCTTCACAAGGTTAGTTAGGTGTTACAATAAATGTGCTCTATTGTGCAATGCTTAAAGCCTAACCAATAAACCAATCAACAATAATAGACTCTAGTAGTCTATTTATCTTTAATTTTATCTATCTTTTTATTTTTCAAGCTTTGTATTTATTTTCTAAGCCTTGTACTTAAATTTCTAGTAATCAATATAATTTCCTGTTAGTTTAATTGTTTATTTGAAGTGAGATTTTGACGAAATTGCATTCAGTCTAGTCAGGTTCCCATAACCATTTGATAGAAGTCAGAAAGTTCATAGCTGATACACTCAGTATCTAGCAGGCCCACATTTCCTAAACTGTTAGCTAGCCAAGTTGTTTCCTAAGCAAATAATTTTTAGCATGCCCAATGGTACATAGGTCTTATTTTATCATTCAATGGCATCATTTTCACAGGCAACATCATGCCTCCAAAAATCAAAGGTAAAGAAACCACCGGGTCACAAGACGTAGAGGGAAGTCCTACTGTAATTAGTTTAAATGTACAAGTTTTGCTCATGGTAGAACACTTTGAAAGGCAACCATCGCTGGGAGAAGAAGTCCAGATTCCAGATGCAACAGAGGTTATACTTACCTTGCTTACTGAACTAGTCCAGGAGTGGGGTGGAACAATTTGTAATGTTTTTTATATGAAAAACCTGGCATCTACCATCACGAATGCTTTGATAAAAGGCATCAATTTGTGGGTAGAGAAATTTCATTAATTGGATGCACAATTTATTTCTGTAAATTATAACATTCTAATTTCTATGTTACTTCCTGATGGCTAGGTTCTTAGGCCAGAGGAGTCTGATTTGGCATCTAAGAGTGCCAGGAAAATCGAAGGGCAGTCCTTGCAATGAGTTCCCCAAGCCAATGTCGAGAGAAGCCAAATTCAGACTGAAGAAAGATACCAGCCACCCCATAAGAGAGATGAGCAGGTGGCGGGACAACCCAAAACACCATTGCAAGTCAGTCACCCCAATAGTAGAACCAGTGCTTCCATGTAAATTATCGGAAGCATTAACCCTGTGACTCATTCGAGCAATTATGATACAGAGGCAATTGCAGGTCCTTAGACTGCTCCAGTGCCCTAATAGGTGCTTACCACAGGTAACCTTTTGCTCCAGTCCCAGTCGCACCACAGGTGAACATGGACATAGTCAAGGATACCGTTCAAGAGCTGTATGGGCTAGGCCTTAGACAAATTGGCCACCCAAAATTCCTGACATTATTAACAAGGAGAATCCATATCTAAGAGGTTATCATATCCTTAAATTTAATGTCTTTTTAAGGGAAGATGGGCAGTCAACTTTGGAGCATGTAGCAAGGTTCACGATACAATGTGGAGAATTGGCAAATTATGAAAACTTCATCAGTTACAAATTGAGGCTATTCCCAAATTCACTTATTGGAACCGCCTTCACCTGGTATTTAACTCTCAAAAGAAACTATATTTTTTCTTAGCAGGAAAAAGAGAGGTTGTTCCATACTCAATTCTTTCAGGCCAAACCCAAGGTATGCATAGCCGAGCTTTCTAGAATGACCCAGAGGAGTGGAGAGTCGATAGATGCTTTCATTGCATGATTCAAGAAGATGAGGAACATGTGCAAGATGTTCCTATCTAAAACTGAATATGTCAAAATGGCCTTGTGGGGGCTAGACATCAAGCTTCAAAAGAAGTTCCAAGGGATGGAGTTTAGGGACTTCTACGAATTAGCTACCAAAGTTGTTGAATATGAAGAGTTGCTAATGGAAGAATCGAACTGAAAGAGGATAACTATGGGTACATATTATCAGGAAGTAAGTAATCATGAACTTGTTATGGCTGATTTAGTTACTACTGGTACCTATGTATGTCTTACTCTAGGTACACCAACTAAAGTGGTTCACCAGTGGAAGACTTAGACGACTTTAGCTGTAACTCCTTAGTATGCCTTTGACACCAGTATGCCTTAGACAAATTGGCCACCAAAAATTCCATAAGCCATATCCTGACATTATTAACAAGGAGAACCCATATCTGAGAGATTATCATATCCTTAAATTTAGTGTCTTTTTAGGGGAAGATGGGCAGTCAAATTTGGAGCATGTAGCAAGGTTCACGATACAATGTGGAGAATTTGGCAAATTATGAAAACTTCATTAGTTACAAACTGAGGCTATTCCCAAATTCACTTATTAGAATCGCCTTCACCTGGTATTTAACTCTCAAAAGAAAATCTATTTTTTTTTTGTAGGAAAAAGAGAGGTTGTTCCATACTCAATTCTTTCAGGCCAAACCCAAGGTATGCATAGCGGAGCTTTCTAGAATGACCCAGAGGAGTGGAGAGTCGACAGACGCTTTCATTGCACGATTCAAGAAGATGAGAAACATGTGCAAGATGTTCTTATCTGAAACTGAATATGTCAAAATGGCCCTATGGGGGCTAGACATCAAGCTTCAGAAGAAGTTCCAGGGGATGGAGTTTAGGGACTTCTACGAATTAGCTACCAAAGTTGCTAAATACGAAGAGTTACTAATGGAAGAATCGAACTGAAAGAGGATAACAATGGGTACATATTATTAGGAAGTAAGTAATCATGAACTTATTGTGGCTGATTTAGTTACTACTAGTACCTATGTATGTCTTACTCTAGGTACAACAACTAAAGTGGTTCACCAGAAGAAGACTCAGATGACTTCAGTTGTAACTCCTCAGTATGCCTTCGACACCAGCAAGACTGAGGAGATATTTGATTTTTTTTACTAAAAAGAAGGTTCATTAATCTCCCTTCTAATCACAAGCTTCCAACCAAAGAGGAAATGGGAGGGAAAGACTACTATAAATATCACAATTCTTGAAATCATAACATGAATAATTGTTGGGCTCTCAGGGGAGTCATCCAGGATCGCATTAATAAAGGGCTCTTGAAATTCCCTGAGAACAAGGACTCTATGCTAATTTATGAAGACCCTTTTCCTTCTATGACATTTATCAGCACGACCACTGTGGATCTTCGAGGAGTCATCAATGAATTAAGAAAGTTATAGGTCTAAACTAAGGTGATTAGGAAATCCATAGGCTCACCTCGAGGGTTTTCAATTTATGGGGCTCTCCCTAAAGTTCCTAAGGGGCTACTAGGAGACAAGCATGATGTACCACACCACCTGAAAGGAGTCCTAGGAAACCCAAGAGAGAAACTGGCCACTATCCCAGTTGTTTCCTAAGGAAGGTTAAAGTTATTGCACTTGTGGAACCTACAGTTAAGTTTCAGAGGAGCCAACCTAGGTTCATGGCACCACTTTTAGTCGAGCTGAGCAAACAGTTACGATTGGTGTACCATCCTAAATTTTGACAACCATTAACTTGAACAATAGAAGAGAAGGCTCCATAGGCAAAAGGACAGTGGAAAGAAGATAGAAAGAATAATAGAAGGATTAACCCTTACAAAATAGCAAGTTCACCAGGAAAGCGACTGAAGACTCAGAATCAATGGGGAGTTTAGAAAAAGTACTCACTCAAAAACAAAAGGTAAAGCTTTACTTACTAATTGTGATGTTGCTTGCTTAATTCTAATTGCTGCTTTTCAGAAGCTAATGGTAGAGGTATCTGAGGAAACACAAGGGACAATAGATCCTTTCGATGCTGAGGTATGTAGTAAGGTTACCATCCAGTGCACTAATCCAAGGGAGTCAAAGAAAATTATGATTGACAAACCATCGGAGCGAATGACCAAACATTTGCAACCCTTATATATCATAGCCCATCTCAATGGCCAGCCCATTCCAGGGTACTCATTGACAATAGCAGTAAACATAATGCAGCTTAGAATGTTGTTGATGCTATGGAAGTCGGAGGAGGACCTCATTACCACTGATGTCTCCATGTTTGCATTCACAAGGGAGGTATTCAAGACTCTTGGAGTCCTTCTAGTATGGGTAACTATGGGTAGTAAGTCTTCCACTACTACTTTCTTTGTGGTTCATTTCATTATAAATTATCAAGCACTTTTAGGGAGAGACTGGATACATGCAAATTGGTGTGTTCCATCATCACTTCACCAGTTTCTATTATTTTGGAAAGGGAATGATACAGAAGTCATTTGGGCAGAGGCTAAGCCATTTATGGCTCACTCCGATGTAGTGGAGGCCCAATACTATGATGCTGACTTAAGCCCTATCCAATTTTTAAAGAATAAACCTCACTAGAAGGCTCAGGGGCAGCAACCCATAACTCCTTTAATGGAAGTCATGTCTTCTATTCAAAGTCTACCATGACACCT